>NC_045161.1:5033777-5633777 GCF_900700415.2 Clupea harengus | reverse complement strand
GTACACCACAGAGTTGAAACGCTCTACTCTCTTTGCTCCACGCCCCGACGGGTTACATGTGAAAGAGAACTTTAACAGCGTCCAAGACACTGGTCAGCCCCCAGCGTGTCCTGCGGACCAGCCCACCTGTGAAGCCGACCACCTTGGATGCACGGTGTTAAGGCAGATCAAGGATGACGACCAGGTGGCTCTCTCCATTAAGGTGCTGGTGACTTTCATGGCAGAAGCAGCAGTGACCATCAATGCCAGGCCACTTGTTCCAGTGACAACGGACCCTGATGACCCGCTCATACTCACGCCAGCAGCTCTTCTCACGCAAAAGTCAAACATTCTTCCAGCTCCTGACGGTGAGTTCGGAGTTGCCAACCTCTACAAGTCCCAGTGGCAACAGGTTCAGCACCTTGTTCAAGTGACAACCGACCCTGATGACCCGCTCATACTCACGCCAGCAGCTCTTCTCAGGCAAAAGTCAAACATTCTTCCAGCTCCTGACGGTGAGTTCGGAGTTGCCAACCTCTACAAGTCCCAGTGGCAACAGGTTCAGCACCTGTCAAACACCTTCTGGGACTGCTGGAGGAAGCAATTCCTCCCAACACTACAGGCGCGCAACAAGTGGCAGTCCAGCCAGCCAAACATTCAGCCAGGAAGTGTTGTTCTCCTTAAGATCAGCCAAGCACGCAGGAATGTATGGCCTCTTGGACTGATAACACAGGCCATCCCTGGCAAGGACAGTAAAGTGTGCCAGGTAGAGGTGAAGACCGTTAAACCAGATGGGACTAGCCTCTTTGTTGGGCCGGGCACTGAAGTAGTGCTCCCTCTGCCTCCAGAGGCAGGGTAAACGGACTGTGCATGGATTTTGGGGTGACGTGTATCCACGTCAGGCGGGGAGTGTTTTGTTACGATGTGTCTGGTTGGGAGGTGGGAGAATAGATGTTTTGTCACAATGTCAGTTTAACATTCTATTGTGTTTCCGTTATGATTCGTGCATTTCAATAAGTGTTTTTATTTCAAGTTGTCATTTTACAAACTAAGCCTTAACTGTCAATTCGCGTGACCCGTATATAACTATAAATAAGACAAACGAACTAATCAGTTCAGCCAATTCAAGCGTATTATTTAATGTTCGTGTTATCTACAGCTAACCTGCATACATCTGGACCTTAACAAGGCATCGTTGGTATGTTTATCCTTTGTTGTGAATTTTGTGAGATACAATATATGTTTATTTAGCCTATCGTAACTGTATGCAATGACTATATGTTTATGCTAGAATTGATTTGTCTATGTCTTTTGTAAATTTCAGTTTTACACTTCCTATCTACTATCATTAAACCTGTGGACTACGTATATCTTCAGAGTCGTGATTTGTAGGAAGAGTTTAGCTGGCTGTCAGCGTAGAGCTTACCGAAGACGGCACAATTATATATACATTGGGACTTGTGATTCATGCCATGTGCTAGCCAGCTAATAAACTAGTGTAATATGTGATGAATGAGAGGAAGTTGGACTCTTACTCTTACAGTCCTATTTATAATGCACTAACACTTTTAAAGGTTTCATTGTGCCAATTTACAATCACCTCAAGATCACTTTTGTCATGGAAGAATTTTAACCAGTTACACCCTTTGAGAGTTTGTGACCTCTTGACCACTGCTTTGGAACGGAATGCCAAACTATATAAAGTAAACCCTATTCCGATGTCATCCCCCTCATCCCTCAGAGCAGATCCAGGACTCAACAAAACAAGGAAAATAACATATAACCCATTAGTGAATTGATGTCAAGCTAAAACTGCTATGGGGTGAAGTGGAAAGTGCTTGGCTTTGTAATATTGTACACATAAGTCACCAGTAGTCAAATGTCTATTTGCAGCATACAGTTTTAGACAAGAAAAAAAAAAAAAAAGAACTGAGAAGTGGGACCACACAAAGCTTTTCTGTTGAAAATTGTTTAATTATATTGTCAGTTCTATGCAATGGGAGAGACAAATCCAAAATATTTCTGAGTTGTTGTGACAGGGTGTCATGCATTGGCAGACCATCATTGTGGTTCTGCAGCTGTCTAATTTGCATCGGGTGGCAAATTACTCATAGACTGGAGACAATACTGCCACAGTCATGCCAGATGTGCGCCGCATAGGCACTGAAATAGAGAATTGTTTTTACCAAAGCGCCATTTGCATAAGCAAACATGGCATTTTAGTGTCAGCATGCATTCCTGTTTTTCCAACTGCTTCATTTTGAACTAAAAGCCGTGGTGATGCAGTGTGGTAAAGTCTTATAGACGATTTCAGTCACATTCTCAATTTCTTCATGTCTTTGCATCATCGATGGTGGATGGAGTGCCTTTCTTTATTTACTTCATTAAGACTATCGGAGCAGAATTATCACGTAACATTTATCATTTTGAAATTAATTGTTTTAATTATGACACTGAGGGAGTCAAACAACACAATTCTGCGTTATTATTAATTGATGAAGACATGAGGAGACTAGGTTATTTACCCCGATGTTGGGTTAGGTGGGGACCTTCAGTGAACAGTGATTTTATGTGGATACACCCGGATGCCATCATTTAAACCCTGCCTTCGTGTGATTGATGTAACTTCAAGGTTAACCTCAGGTCAGGCTTCAGTGCCTGCAATGTTCTCTGATAGCATATGTGTCCACTGTGACTAACATGTAATAGATTATGTGAGAGTTTCAAAAGATCCTGCAGAATACATTTCTGGCAAACAAACATTGTACCACTAAAGATGTGAGAGTAGTTTGTCTCTGTACTGCAAAACGTTACCTCAATTTAACACACATTTGCATGACAAAATGTCCCAAGGATACGGTCACACACAGCACCACAGTAGGCACTGGATTTCACAACCGAGGCTAATGCATGCAAACTCAGCTGCCTTAAAGTATATGTGTTTATTTTACAAATGTACAACATGGGCCTATGGATGTTTCATTGTGGCTGTGAACTCATGCTTTCGTACAAGACAAGGGGTCCTCACTCCCAACAGAATTTACAGTGGGGCTTGGTGCTTGACTTAGTTTTCATACCTACGCTTTGAACTTTTGATGGCTAATGCTGAAATCAGGTAGTTCTGATAATTCTAGTCAGAATATGAGTCTGATATCGCTCCATTGGGCTGTGATTATGGGGCGTGTTTCAACCGAACCAGGAGAAAAAATGCCTCTTCGCTCAATTGGTTACCTACAACCAATCAGAACAACGTAGTATGTGACCATTGGCAGCTGATACATTACACTTTTACCGGATCCCGTAGGAAGGAAGGCAAAAACATCTTTTCGATTGACAAATGCCTTAATCGCGTTTCTCTGTTCCTCTTTCAAAATGAATGCACTGTCAATGTCTAAATGGACTCGAATCTATACATTTCAGCTCTCCAGCGGCAGCCATGTTTGTTGAAAACGAATTCAACTCGTGTGTTGGTGACGTGGTTGGTTACGTTACTGTTGATCATCTGTCCATCATCGTATAAAGCCCGCCTTAACAATTTGATTGGTACGGCCGATATCGAGCCGCGGATAATTTCTCCTCAATGGAGTAATGCCAGACCGAACTTCCCAACCAAAAAATGTGTGGGCGGGGCTAAGTTCGGTCTGGTATCCAGGCTAGAAATCAGGTGATTTAATTTAGGAAATCTTGCCCTGTCAGTCTAAAATGCTTGATATCGGTCTGAGAGGTGTCCAAAGAATCACTGCATGAAAACCTGGCTTTCCTGTTCAAGGTTCTAGGACACCACTAGGTGAAATGGAGCATGGACTTTGACCACGTGGATCTGAGATCCCCCAAAATTCATGTGAATGAATGGGGGGGGGGGGTATCAGCGCATTGTCTGGGTTGCTGGTTGGGATGTGTCCACACGAAGATATAAGAAGCCGGAATTTTTTGTTCAGTTATGAATTACTTTAGTTACTTATTAGTTACTTATTTTGCTGGGTATGCTTTTATCCCTACATTATTCATATTCAATATGATGATTCTGATGATTCCATGTGTAGCAACTATAATTAAAGTTAATAATGTGAAGTATAAGAATAAAGTAAATACACATAAATATGTAACAATACCAACTTTTAAAATAGAACTTCTGAACAAGAACCATCTCTTACTTAACTCATCAAAGTATAGCACTGAGAGTTTGCATATGTGCAATAACCATGGTCACCTTTCTCTTCCAGTATACACTAAAAGGGTTAAAGTGGTGTTTCTAAAATACTCAAATGTTATGACCTCAGCTCACTCAAATTTGTGAGGGACATT
This sequence comes from Clupea harengus, assembly GCF_900700415.2. NCBI lineage: Eukaryota > Metazoa > Chordata > Actinopteri > Clupeiformes > Clupeidae > Clupea > Clupea harengus. The sequence goes on along the minus strand of NC_045161.1, from coordinate 5,629,493 downwards.
AAGGGTGCTACAAGCATTAAGCTTTACACAGTCTTCCGCTCTAGAGCTGACAACTTTGATAGTGAGGTCGTGACTAAGACATGTGAGAATAAGTGAGCTCTGCCACTTACAATTAGCACCTTCAGGCAGTTTCCCAGTGGGCGATAAAATCATGGTTACATATACAGTACTTCACATTATTTTTTAAGGAAAACTTGACATGCTGACCAGGCTGGACTAATCCTGCTTAATAAGCACAACCCAATTGAACAAAAAAACAAGTTTGGCTGTAATTATAGCATGACCAAAAACTCGCTGCTCTCCCATCCGATGACAGATTCCTGGTGTGAATCCGAACCCAGGTCAGTTATCACCGAGGCACTCCAGCAATGCTCTGCCTTCTTAATGATACAGCTGGCAGTAAAATGTGCTGTGTCACTGGACTTAAATGGTGGAGATCTCAGTGTTTGAGACTTATTAGACATCTCGGAGAGCCTTAATGAGGGCATGAGGGCCTGTGCTGGAAGGCCTTGCAATGCACCAGCTGGTAAGCATAATTAATATGTAAAGAAACCTGTTCCCAGCAAAAGCATGATCTGCTGCCTGAGTACCACAAATATGTCGGCTATCAAGTTGCCAGCTCAGTTTTTGAGAACTTTGTTATAAACGGGATGAAAACAAAATGGGCAGAATGAACGAACAAGTGTAATACAAATATTATTACTTGATAAAGTATACGAAATTGGCCTGCTTAACACTGAAAATGTCACATATTGAGTAATTGCAGGTGATAATACAGAAAGACAGGCTTTTCCTTATATCAAAATAGTGGTGATTTTCTTTCTCTTCTGTGAGCACATGTTGAAGCATGAGGTGTTTGATATAGTTCTGCCATTTCATTTCTATGAGGCACCAAGTGTAACAGACCTTATTTCGTATACAGAACACGTGCTGTGCTACGACAGGCATTCAGTTATTACAAAACTATGTAACACCATAATGCCCTTTTTCCCTACGAAATACACAAACATGAAATGTTGAAGCACGTTCTTTCATGCACAGAAAAAATAAAACGGATGATTCATGTCATGGACTGAATTGACTGTTGTTCTTCTAATTTTGTGGACAAAGGGCAGAATGCACTTCTCACTTTGTGGACAAAATACATTCATTTTTATAGACAAGAGTAATTCTGTCCACGTAATATGTATATAATATATCCTAGGCCATTGAATGCTTGTCTACATAACAGTTCTGCTATTACAGAAAGTATGATGTGCACAGAAGGCTTTTGGTCTGATACATTCCATAAGTCAAGAAGTTACTGTCAGGGTCACAGATGTTCAGGAGGTAGAGGAGTGACCCGGCACTCAGAAGGTTGCTAGTTCGATCCCGACTCCTCCTCACCAAGTGTCAAAGTGTCCTGGAGGACAACACTGAACCCCCAACTGCTCCCAATGTGCAGGTTGGTGCCTTGCATGGTTGCCTCTGCCGTCGGTGTGTGAATGGGTAGATGTGTGAGGCTTTGAGTGCTCTAGGAGGAGAAAAGTGCTATATAAATGCAGTACATTTACAGAAGGAATTCCGTCTACGAAAGCAAAGGCTGCTTGGAGTTTTGTTGTGTTTTGCTGAGAACAAAAGGAATTGTGTCCACAGGCGATATTACTGAAAGTATGATGTGCAGGAAACATCTTTGGTCCGATTTGCACTTTAGCAAAGCACTGATGTGTAGGAAAGTCTATGCTTTAAAGCCTTTGCCTTTACTTTCACTCAGTAGTTTTGAACCGTAAACTTCTCCTGGCCCAATTATAAATGCTAATGATGTGATTTCATAAACTGAGACTGAGGGGGATTTGTTATTGTAAATACCCTCACAGCCATGATATGAGCCTCATCATGAACCTATGACACCTGTGACATGTGACATTTGTGCAATAACACAATCTCAATATTTTTCATATTCATACAATTATGATATCATATAGTATATTGTTTTTTTTGCATCCTCACTTTGCTAGCCATCGTAAATCATCTATTGCTAAGATTCTGGCACTGTCATCTCAAGCTCAGACAGCTCTGAGAACTTTGGCAAAACTGAGGAAATGGAGATGGATTTAAATTGTTCCTGAAGTGCTGGACTATGCAAGGGGCCAATGGTAAATATTTTCTGTAACTGGAAGCAGTACTAAAGAATGTCAAACATAGAGTACATACCTTTAACCACACACACACACACACATAAAACCTAAATTGATTCAGTCGAAAAAACACTTTCTCTATAGTCAATTAGATGAGAACAGCATGGGGCGTGATCAATCACAGTATGCAGGGTAAAACATGGTCAGCCATTAGGCTTTTCTCAAAACCCAATTATCACAAAATTCATTTGACTCTCGCCGGCTATATGCCGCTTGTTGTATGACAGATCACCACCAAGCACCCAATTATCCCTGCACCTGGACTGGTACACATATAGACAATGGAGGCATCCTATTAATTATTACCCAGGGCCCCCAACCAATGAGAACATCAATACTTTTGCTGCAATTTTGAACAGCAATGCAGTAGTGGGTGGCTGGATCTTAACATTTCTGTGGGGTTAACAGCTTTATGGTCATTTGCATAGAGACAACACATTGATTACAGTGCTGGGGAGGTATTGAATGCTCCGATGTGATGGTGCTGGGAGAGAAAGTATTAACACAAGCCCACGTCTCCTTGTCCATTACGTTGTAAATCGGCTTTATTTGAATGCCCCATATTTTATATTTTTCGCTCCCTAAACTCGTAAATGCTCTCAATGTGCCTTTTTTTAAAACCTCTGTAATGGCTCTGAAGACAATAAAACTTTCATCAGCTTCCATCATTGTAAATTCCATACGGTATGGGATTAGATCATTTTAGTTTTCCATCTCAGTTATGATGCCACTCACGGGGGGGAGACGGCAAAACGCGATGGGTGCCCACACGCATACAAGCAGAAATAACTGTGCTGATTACTTCCCCTTTGAATATGCTTGTCATTAAAATCCATTTGTGACCAGGGTAAGTGTTTTCACTCAGTGGGCAGAAAATGCTGGAACAAAATCTGATGATCCACGCTCCCCGATGAATGTAAAGTTTGGTCATCATCAAACTTCCTGTGAGTTGTGGCCTCCTTCTAAAAAAAATCACTTTAATATATCATACATAATTTATGCAGTTTTTCCCTCCACAGTGATTGACTGTGAAACATCTTCTTTTTTTTCAGTTTCAGGTCGTTTTATCTCTTTTAATAACAATAATTGTAGATATCTTGGCTAAGCATTTTGTAACCCATCCAAACATATGCAGGGAAGGGTTTATGGTAAGCTTAACTGGGAAAGTGCATCATACTTCCTTATCCTTTTTAGAAAGTTACAGTGCCAAGTTTATGACATTCAGCTTCCTTAAGTGAAATTAGATGTAAGGATATAAAGCAGTGTCCTAATGACATTTGCATGGGTATATTTATTCACTAGATTGTGTAAAAATGTCCTTTGCCAGCATACCTGGAATAGCTGTTTTTAAGATTTTTGTGAAACTATACTTTACTACTACACTGTGATAGTATACTAAGTTTTGTCATACTAGAAGCAACAGTGATTTAGTGATTCAACACTGTTGGTAAAGAAACATAAGGTTGAAATAGTTTTGATGGCCATCAAAGCTGCCTCTGATATGAATTGAAAGGATTGAAGTGGACTGGATATGGGCAGCGTTATGATCTTTCAAAGTGAGAAAGAAAATTAAACTTTGATGAAAGATCAAAATACAAAGGCCAGCATGAAAAAAAAAATCAATATATGACCCCCAAAAACCAGTCCCAAGTTTGTAAAAATACCAAATGACATCACTGCCACCCAGCTTTCAGGCACTCTGTCCTTATTGTTGCAGTAGCAGCTCGTGACCCTGTTTTCACTTATTGGGGTCCTGTTTCACGGTCTGTTCACACAACAAATGGTTTGCAGTGTAATATCACACATGATTATGAATCCATGGATTCTTTGTTCTGGCCATCAACAGGTAATGACTCAGATAAATCAGTATGAAATCCACATCCACATTATCTTTTATTATTTCATATTGGCTTCATGTGAGACATATGTGGAAACTTTTTTTTGCTACGGACGACACAGCGTTGAGATGGCAGACATGGTGTGAAGTGGAGTGGCCATTATACCTCAAGGTGTAACACACTAAACGGATGGCCGAAGTCCAGTCATTAGTTCCACGACTCTGGTTGCCAAGCTAGCATATCCCATTATTCTGTTGAGCCTTAGCTTTGTAAAATCACTGTTTCTTAGCCCAGATGTAGTGTAACAGTACTTAAAGCTATTTCAGATATATGCAGCATCTTGCTACTCGCTGCACGTCCGTTAGTTCACTAATCTGTAACTCTGTCGCAAAGTTTAAACTTGGTCAATTGACATGTAAGTTTAATATACCGTAATTTCTGGACTATAAGCCGCTACTTTTTCCCCACGCTTTGAACCTCGCGGCTTAAACAATGACGCGGCTAATTTATGGATTATGATACCTGTGACTGTATACGGTGGCTTTGTGTTTACGGTGGCTTTGTGGAGCTAGGATGCTAGCATGGATGCAGCCGCATGGATGCTTAGCTCCACGCGATTTCTCAGTATCTCTCAATAACTTAACTAATGTCAAAATAACCACAGTCTACCGGCGTAGACAGAACACAACTCAAGCAATACAAATCCAGTCTTTTCAAGTTCTTTAGCTCACTGGTTTCAAACTAGCGTCTTTTTTTATCTATCTCGCTGTCTTCAATCTAACGTTCTAGCTTCTGATTGACTCTTGCAACTGTGCTCTCTTAAAGCAACAGTGCACTTATCGTAACTGGCAAAACTAATAATATGCATCACTATTGTATTACTTTTGATATTCATTTTAGCCTGTGTAAAGTTCATTTGTTTCAATGTACCGGTAGGCACCTGCGGCTTATAGACATGTGCGGCTTATTTATGTTCAAAATAATTATTTTTTAAAAATTCAGTGGGTGAGGCTTATATTCAGGTGCGCTCAATAGTCCGGAAATTACGGTAGTTAAGAAACTGGAACTACTTAATAGGTGAGCAAATGTTATAAAATGTAATTGACATTCTAAATAATGTATCACAAATCAGGAAATTCAACCAAGCCGTGTTTTAAAATGACGCATTCCCATATCAATAACAACAACTAAGAACAATGCCAGAGAGAGAGAGCGAGAGACAGAGAGAGAGAGAGAGAGAGAGAGAGAGAGAGAGGAGAAGAATACAAAACAGGGCCCACCGTGGCCTAGAGCCATGTCATCATAACTCAACTCCTGATTGAAAATAAAGGTGATGACAACCTAGAATTGATTCTGAACATATCTGCATGATTTTAAAGGCTAGGGCCAGCTGCATTGATTGACCTTGTATCATTGGGGTGATGTTAAGTGCTGTACAGTGGTGAAGATCAAGCCTCTCTTACAACTTACGATCTTGACAATACAGGGCTGACAATTACTGACTTGGCGGAATTCAAATCATGCAGTTGAGTGCAGCTCTTGCTGACGATTATTATACCTAGAAGAAAATGCTGACACTATCACAGATCAGAGTTTTTGGCCAAAATCTTCCTTCACTCTCTGCCAAAGCAAGGCAGAAGATGGTTTGGCATTAATTACTTTCAGGCTATTATATATCAAGCCACATCTCCGGCATAGCATATAACAAAATCTCAGCTCCGGGGATTCTTGATGCATCTGTGGTAGGTGTTCCATGGTGGCCTTTAAACATATTCCTCTAAATGCCCTCTGAAATTTTACATGAAGTCTTTGCCTAGCGTTGAACGCATTCCATTTTTAACAATGAAGTCTTGGAATAAAAAAAAAAGAGAAAGAAATCTCAATTACTGAGCCAGAGTGTGACTGATAGGAAAATGATTTGTTTTTATCTTAATCATGATTTAATATCCTTTAACAAGCTGAAGTCTCAGACACTATATTAAAACAACAGCCATTTCCTTCCACTCCTATCCATCTAAATACGATCTGACTCATTGATTTTATAACATCTAATATAAACTGTCAGAATGATAAAAGCAGCCTGTCATCCACCTAACCACAATAAGGCATGACAACAATATAATAATAATAATGATAATAATAATAATAATAATAATAATAATAATAATAATAATAATAATAATAATGTCCACATCAGTGTTTTAGCTTTGTTAATTTTTACAAAATTGCATGCACATGCAGGTGGCTCTGAAATCATTTCTTACCCTCTTCTCAGAGATACAGTCACTGACAGTTTAATGTGTAGAATATTCTTTCTCTTGTTGTTGCACTCTTTACTCAGTCATAATGTTCTTTGTACTGTGGGCTCCATAAAATGCTTGCTTAGCTAGAATTTTGCATATCCCCAATTGCCTGTAGTCATCCCATCTGTTTTTAAAAATGTAGCAGGGAAAGCATGAACAAAGTAAAATGAGTACACACACACACACACACACACACACACACACTCACGCTCCCATCCACACAGAAACAAATAGGCATGCACAGCACGCACGCACACAACAGAATCACACAAAATGTGATCCCTTTATCAGCACCGAGGCACCACAGCTCCGATTTCTGAAACAGATTCAAAGTTGCTCTCTGAAGCTCAAAGAAAACTATGTTTGTGAAATATGGCTGCTTTTATTGTTACTGTATATCAGCCTCAAACAAATGTTTACACCCCTCCTTTCTCTAATCCCATCTCTCTCCTTCTCTCTTCTTCCTGTCTTTATGTGCATATACTCATACATTTACTCCAGGACACACACATTTTGTATTGTGGAGCTTTATGTTGTGCGCATGACGTGCCCACATCACACAAGTCATGATAGTCCCTTTGCCCTCTTAAATAATTTAGTTTGACATCAGGAGATGAGCAGTAACCTATTAACCAGATTACCACATCATTAATAAATCGTAGGTGGCTTCAATACATCCACGGCCCCCCATTACTCAAATTAAATAACTGTCCTAATTACTTCCCCTCGCTGATCCGTGACTTTATTATGTGTGTCCCTTGAGAACCAGTGGCTTGGGCGAGGGGTGGATGGGGACTGTCTCTCTGGACCACGGATAAGTAAATAGGATTTTCTTTTATTATTTAGCTGAGCTTATCTTTATGGCTCTTTTGTATCTCATGTGATTATATGGTGTATCCAATGTGTATTCATGTGTGTGTGTGTGTGTGTGTGTGTGTGTGTGTGTGTGTGTGTGTGTGTGTGTGTGTGTGTGTGTGTGTTTGTGTGTGTGTATATGTGTGTGTAAAGATATCATGGTCGATATTGTTGATAGATGCACATGTATTGATTTCGGACGGCAGCTTTATGTACACATGGAATATTGTATTTTGCCTGTCAGTCACGAACACGGTTTTGTCTCTGTTGTGTTACCCATAAATACCCTCACTTAAACATAGGCTTTGTCTTTGAGTTTGACCCCACTTATGAAATGCAAATGACTGAAATGCCTCCTCTTAATTCAGGTATAATTACCACAGATTATGCTATACTCTCTGCCTTCCCTTTGCAGCAACAAAACACGCCAGATTCTGTGGCAATAGATCTGCTCAACGGTCTTATGTGTCAGTCTCAGCTGCCAGAACATTGTGTCACATAGGTCGTAACTCCAGTTTTCAGTGGCACACTGACAGCACACACACTTCTATTTCTTTGTGTATGGTTTAACAATGCCAAAGGGTAGGATCCTAAATGTTTGGGGACATGTAAATGATACCCACACATATCACGGAGCATAATAGACATTTCAAAGAGTGTGTTCAAATCACACATTTGCAGGCTTTCGTGTCTGTTTCAGCTGTCTTCAAGAAGCATCTATAAACTTTCACCTGGAGCCTTATATTCAGGCAGTAGTGGAGTCTCCAGAATGAATAAATCAACTGTGGACCATTGCTGCATTTCTTCCCTCTTTTTTTTTTAGCAGCTGTAGACTGCAAACACTGTAAACCACTACTCACTATTGTGACCGGAGCCAGGGCTACATATAAATAGGATGTATGATATAAATACCATTTCTGCCCAAAAATTGCATTACACCTGAACTTCACAATCAATCACTTGCACACACAAAGTAACATAAATATGAGGCATGGAACAATACCCTAGATTTTTGTCTCGCATCCCTGTCAAAATGAATAAACACCTTCGAGGAGAAGGATATCCAAATAGTTCACAGGAAGATTTAAACTGTGACTATGTACAATGAATATGGTTAGTAATTCAGTGTTACTATCCCTGTTATACTGTGCTATAGGTTCACATGGACACCAAAATGGTCGCCTAAGTTCCTATGACTTCATGATTGACAGACAAAAAACAGTTCCACCCATAGAGTAATTCTAGAATGTGACATTCCTCTCAGAGGGGGTTCATTTGTGGAGTTTCATTCCGTTTGATCTCATCTCACTCCAAGGTGCATAGCCCATTTCAGCTGCATTGCTGTTCAAACTCATTGTAAGGCTGTGTGTGTGTGTGTGTGTGTGTGTGTGTGTGTGTGTAATTTCACAGTACATCTGGTCCTGTTGACTCCACAAAGCACCTCAAGTGCAACCTCTTTTATGCCGAATGGATGTTAATGAAGAATGTCCCCTTGAAACTCATATAAACGGATGCTAAATGCACCGTTTACCTGTGAGTTTGGCCCAGCACATAATAATGTGATGCCTGAATGCCATCTTGAATGTGTTGTTTTCTAATTTCATGGTCAGGCTTGGTGAAAGAGACCTTCTGAGTACCGTCATGATTTATTATCCATACTTAATTTAAAAATGTGCCAGTTGCTTCTCTTAGACTTTGGGGTATGAGATAACATAAAGTAGTTAAATGTAAAGGTAAAGTACCTAAATTCCACATTAGCATTTGAAAAACAAAACTGCCCAGGCAAATCAGTTGTGTGGTAATTTCAGGAACCTTCTTTGTAAAAAAAAAAAAAAAAAAAAAAAGTCCTACAATGTCCTTGGCATTGGACTGGAAAAGCAATCATGTTTCTACATTTGAACATTTGAAATCCCGTTGTATTTGAACACTCTCTAACAAACATTGTCTGGGACTAATACTGAACGCAGGCTGTGTTACATAATACAGATTTACTGTAGGTTATGAGGTTTTTTTTTGGTGATTCACCTCTTCCTCCATGCTTGGGGGGGCAGGTGGTCAGGGTTGCACTGTATGCTTGGCACTGGCATAAATCTTGACTGACAGAGACTGCACATGGCTTTAACGGCTTGGCTTTAGCTAATCACTGTAGAGTACATTGCCACAAAGCTGAGCTGCTGTGTCTGCAGTTCCTGGAAACTAGGCTTTCCCTGTGGATTTGTTACAATCAAACTGGCAGCACGGACCCCATAGTCCGTAAGCTCAGAGGGGGTTTAAGGTGACACTGTTGCCCTCACAGAAGGAGCTGTGTGTGGGTGTAGATGTCCTTGACTTTCACTGGCTAAACATCACAGCCGATTGGTCTGAGGGGAGATGCTCGTGGTGGACCACATGGTGTGGGACTTTTAAGGCGATCGGTGAGGCCAGATGAACATCAAATCCTGTGCGACTGTCAGTAATTGTCCAGGACAGAGTTGGGAATAGTTTGCGTGTTTTCTTGAGCCAAAAAACAACAGTTTGTTGCAAGGAAAACGTGTCTGTGGTCTACCTTAGCATGCTTTGGTCTGGAAGGTTTTGAAGTTGAATTCATCATATGTAATTCATGAATGGCATTAGTTGCACTATCATCAAACTAAAAGATAGAGGCTAAAATTTGCACTATAAAATCTGTTTCTGAATGTGTCTCTTTATGCCTGTATATCACAACAGAATCCTTGAACCTGCGAATGAAACTCATGTTTATGTAGCTTTAATTGTTGTGGTAATGTCTGGCAACACAGATGTATGCCCCCGGGGTGGAGGTTACAGCTTCCTACCCCAGCTGTGTGTTGTATTAATGTCTCTGGTTGGATACCCCTTATAAAGCAGCTACATTTGATTGTGAAAACACGTTTTCATGCTCCCCGTCTTTTGACACAGTGGTAGAATTCATGCCTTATCAGACCACACTTCTCTTGATTATTTACTAAAAGATATAAAGGAGTTTCAATTGTATTCATGATGTATTAATCATTGCAGAGCTGCACTAGCAGACACTGACTATTCCTAGCTATGGAGGCATAATGCATTGTTAGGATCAAGGCAAACTGTGTCCAGGTCAATTTCAGGCATCAATATTAATGTCATTGGCCAGCAGTGAGTATGTCGTGGTTTACTGCAGTCAGCTATATGTAGGTTTTCTTGGGGGTATTCCAAGTATGTGGTTTAGTGACAAATCAGGATAAATTAACTCACAGTTAGTGGTAAACCTCCTAATAGAAGAGCCCAATGGCTTTGTTTTGCTAAAAGAAAGAAGCCTAAGGGCTCCTCTAGTAGGAGAGTTAACTTAGCCAGGTTTGTCACTAAACTAAATAATTGGAATACCCCCCTTACTTGGAATAATTGTGTTGAACAAACTATAGAAAAACACACATATATAAACTAATAGATACATCTGTCATCATTACATTACCCTCAGCATCAGTCAGCATGTCCTTTGAATGGACAGGGGTGCACATGAATTGAAGCTTTAGCAGTGAAGTTCTGCCAGGAAGACTATAATGCTGCTATTCCTTCATTCATTCATTCCTCTCGACCCATCACCAGCCATCACCTGTCTTTACAATGACTCGATTTACGTTACTGTTCTGCTGCTTTCAGGTGCCCACTTTTCGATGATCCCAACCCACTCTGCCCAATCAAAGTGTGATTTGCATCTATCTGTAAATTGATACAAGTAACTTGTAGCCTACCTTTCGGTTGCCTCCACAGCTTCACGTTTGATGTTCCCAATGCCGATTCCGTATTACTGCTTGTTAGCGTTATTATCCTGCAGCATCAGTCTCAGTTGAAGTTAAAGGCTGCAGACACTCGTTAGACTGCTGTTTCTAGTCCTAGCCAGCTTCTAACAGCTTTGCAGCTTGAATTATTTAGACGTTTATTTCCCTTTTCCCTATTATTTTGCTAAACTAGCATCACTTATTTTACAGACTGCTAGCTTCATGCTGTTCATCTCTTCAAGCAGGCAGGAGCACCCACCCTATCTCTTCATTTTGCATTCAGCCCAGTGTAGTTTCTGCCATGGACCCGTCACCATGAATTTGACATTCCTGGGCTTTCTTTGATTTCACATTCTTAATCTATTTATGTATTTTCCAGGCTACTGGTTTGTACAGTCCATCTTATCCGTTATTCTCAACCACAGTTTATGCAAACGCAATTACCAAGTTGACCACTTAAAACATTCTTTCCCTGAGTATCCATGTCCTAATGTGTGAATCAGTTTTGCTATGTTAAGCTGCGTATCGTTGATTTCTGAAGTAATTCTACTATGCTAATTGTAAATGCTCTATTTTCATCAGTGCCATTCAGTCTTATTATTCTTAATTATGCTAGGTGACCCGGGTCAGAACTGCATGCATATCCTGGATGGCTGATGTGGGCCACATGTGTTCCTCCGTCATATACAGTATCAAAATTACTTTGAACATTATGCCAAAACTAGGTGGCGTTTTGTTTATAGTATTGCTGTTATGAGTGTCAGTCTTGATCAGTTAGGCTTTAAATAATGTGCAACCATATCTTTCATGGAGGTCAAAGTCTGCTTAACAATTAGCAGTAATTGCTTTCCTCCCAGTCACTTACTCATGTTTTCAATACAGCTTGGAATATGGTATTTCAGTTTTTAGGCTAGACCTAAACTGGTTGGATCCTCAACAAGTACACTCAGACATCAATTAAGGTGTATTACGTTTCTTCTTACCAAAACAACTTCTGAAGACTTATTAAATGCCAATTGTCTGCATTATCTTTAGGTTTTTATTCACCATGCTTGATATCCTTGATTAATGTTAAACAACATTACTTCACCCTTTTTGTCTTGTGCAGTGTTTTGCATTCATTCAATGTTTTATTCCCCATTTACTGACGCCGGCTCTCAAAGCAACTTCACCACATGACAAGGTATTAAAACACTGGCTTAAGGCAAGCTTGTTCATATTCTTGTTTTCTCTCTCCTTAGGTATGTCAATTTCAAAACAATTCCAAAACACAGCTGCTTTGTGTTCATCAATGCATTTTTATTTAAACGTGAGAGCAATCTTTTGGTGTATTCTTGAATATTCTGTTAAACAAGTACTAAAGTATTAGTGTGCACGTGTGGTTTGAAGATAGATGGGTGATTGGCCACAGCATTATCAGGCTACATGGAAACTGGGACAGTTAAACAGAGTTAATAGTGAGCCAACTCACACAAAATAAGTCACCTGTCTGTACTATATTGGTTTCAGTCATAGTATCATTGCTACACAATTTTTGCAATAGGAGGATGTATCTACTGTATATCGTAGCATCTATTTTCTTTTAAGATTATCAGTAGTGGTATTCATTTGTGTTTACCATTTACTGAGTCACGGCTTTTCCCACAGAGCATCGGCTAGCATGATGTCAGTAGCTTGCCAGCTCTTTCACTTGCTATTTGGGCATTAAATAGGCTTTCTACAAATGAACCAATGAAATTGACAGTGACAGACATGTTTAATTTCATAATTGACCTGTGCTCTAGTTTGTAAAAGGCAATGTATGAGCAGATATGTGGACACAAACTAATGTTAGTGCCCTGTGGTAGGCTGACACGGCTTACTAGCAATAGGGCGTATTCACTCACGTGACCCCTATCCATAACAACAAGCTTTGGCGGCCATCTTGGGGTCCATGTACGGCATTGTTTTGCTGTGTTTTATGCTGCTCTGACCATCATATTGTGAAGGAGACACAATTTCAGTGCCTTGTAATTATGGTACTGTGCCTCATTGTTGGATGTGGGACTAGGACGGGTAAAGCGCACACACACCGCGAAAAGTTTAGGTTGTTTCGCGTCCCGCGTGTGATAACTGACCAGGGGGAACATGTGGAGGGACTAACATCTACTAGGCGCAGACAATGGATTTCTGCCATAAGTAGAGCGGATCTGACAGCGGAGAAGTTGGAGAATGAACGTGTGTGTGGTAAACACTTCGTGTCTGGACAGCCTAGCAAACAATGGGACCAGTTTAATGTCGATTGGGTACCTAGTCTCAACCTCGGGCACAGCAAGATAAAAGAGGCCGGGAGAGCCGGAAGAGCCGAACGAGCCGAACGAACAGCTCGGCGCAGAAAACATCGTGAAGAACATCTTCAGCGTGATGTTGTCAAGAAAGTGAAAAGGTTAGAAAGTGAATCAAGGAAATGTGAGCTTGAAAATTCAGAAAAGCCTGTGTACGTGCCTGCTTCAAAAGGTTCTCGCTGCTCCTGAGGAACAAGACAACGCTACTACTGGTACCAAAGAAACACGGACAACTTCACATCATGCAGAAAACCAGACTCCATCCAGTTGTACAGAACTCACAGGTACAAGCACTTCTGACAAATCTTCCCAGACATCTGAATTTAACTATCTGTTCAAGGAAAGCAAGATGCAGTCTTTTACTCAGGAGTATTTTTCAAACTGTCATGACAGTGATGACAAGGTACGATTTTACACAGGCTTGCCCAGTTTTGATACATTGAATACAGTTTTCAATTTGGTTGAGGCCCATGTGTCAAGGAGGACCAAAACCTTAACACCATTTCAAGAGTTTGTGATGGTTCTCATGAAACTGAGGCTCAATGTGCCTCAGCAAGATCTGGCATATCGATTTGATGTCAGTCAGCCTACTGTCTCAAGGATTTTCTGGTCATGGATGATAGTGATGGATGCACGACTCTCACCCCTTCTCAAATGGCCTGAACGAGAGGAGATAATTCGGACAATGCCAGCATGTTTTGGTGACTTAGTCATGGCTGATCGTGGTTTCACAATTCAAGAGAGCCTTGCCCTACGCCAAGTGAAACTGGCCATTCCTACATTCACTCGTGGTAGCAAACAGCTTGACCCAGTTGACATCGAGCACACAAGAGGAATTGCCAATGTGAGGATACATGTTGAACGTGTGATTGGACAGTTGAAACAGAAGTACAAGATGTTACAGGAAACCTTGGAGATGGGTTATGTCAGCCTTACTGGTGGTTCCACAGAACCGATGGTAGACAGAATTATCAGAGTATGTGCTGTGTTAACAAACATGTGCCCATCAGTTGTCCCCTTAACTTGAATTGCAGATCCAACCATTACATGATAAGGACACTATTTTTTATTTGATATACTGTTTTGATTTCATATTCATACTGTACAGATACAGATAGTAATAGATATACTGTTTTGATATACTATTTTTTATTTGATATACTGTTTTGAATTCATATTGTACAGATAAGGATAGTAAGATATACTGTTTTCTATTTCATATACTGTTTTGATTTCATATTCATACTGTACAGATAAGGATAGTAATAAATATACTGTTTTGATATACTGTTTTGAATTCATATTCATACTGTACAGAATAGCGCTAAATCAAGTTTTAGTGCAGATACTACCATACAAATTGTGACAGTGAGAATGCAGCAATGCATCTTGAATTAATTTCCATCTTTATCCAAATGACTTAGATCATTCATTGCCCCAAATAGTGATGGAATGGGGGTGAACGGGCACATGTTGACCCTTCATTTCTGTAGAGTTTTTTTGTAGTGCTTAGTCTTCAGGAACAAAACCTCACAACTCCAAGGTATGTGGGGAGGGGGGCACCTGCAGCACTGTATGACTTTATTTAGCCTTGCACTGTAAACAGGGGGAAGGACAGTAAAGGTTACTATGGTAACAAGAATTACAAACAACGACATTATCTCCAGGTTAACCTCAAATGTAAAATACAAAAACTTTCCCAACCACGACGTATTTCCCATCAAACAGTTTTCCCTTGACGCTTTGTACAAAGCCAGAGACGACGTAGTTGTAAGCCTGCAGACTTTTGTACGCCTTGAAACTTTCCTGTGTGTAAAAAATTGTCTCCAGTACTAAGTACGACGCAAGATCCATTGCCTCCACTGGCGGCAGGCGATCCGCGTCTAACTGCTCATCTTGAATCA
Organism: Clupea harengus; assembly: GCF_900700415.2. Classification (NCBI taxonomy): domain Eukaryota; kingdom Metazoa; phylum Chordata; class Actinopteri; order Clupeiformes; family Clupeidae; genus Clupea; species Clupea harengus. The sequence goes on along the minus strand of NC_045161.1, from coordinate 5,614,337 downwards.
AAAAGGATCGATTCCAACCGCTGAAATCTTTCTTTGGTAACGCAGAAGGACATAAGGTTGCAGGCCTCTCGCATAATCAGACAGCGTACACGCTAGGTCAACTTCTTCTGACATTTAATAAGTGGACCCCAAGATGGCGCCACGCGAGATGCTGACGTCACGTGAATACGCCCTATACTTATACTATGCAGTGGTGTTATCTAGCAAAGTAACTGCCGTTAATACAGGAGGCTAACCACTACTGGTCTGGTTTAAACCAAACTTCTTTTTTTTTTAACAATTGACTACACTATATGTGTGTTGACCTAGATGGTTTTGCTTTAGGTTTTGTAGTGTTAAGTGAATAAACTCTTTTTAAACTAGCTTAAGCAATCCTTAATGAAACTAAATTACTAGCATAGTAAATGCAATGAAGAATCTTCATTGAATCAAGAATCTTCCCTTTTTGTAAAAAAGTAGAAAATGTTTACTGTGTAAAATATTAAATGAAATTCCAACAAAGTTTTTAAAATATAATGGTTCTTTCTTACCCTTGAAATTAAATGACCTTGGTTGAACTCAAAACAATTAATTTCAAAGAAATAAGGCACCTATTGCACTTTCAAACTATGCACACAAATGCACAAACCTAGGGTGGGTCACCTTTAAAGTTAGCCAAAAGCTAGGTAGCCTTTACAGCTAGCAACTCAGGCTACTACACCACTAAAATGAGCGTAGCGCCCTGGTGCATAAACTGAATCAAAGATATTACCAAAATGGCAATTAAAAACATTCAACTGCAGTCAGACACACAGTGATTAACCCTAACTGCACCCACTGTTCACAGTTCAAATATATCAGTCAAACAGTGAAATAGAACAGTCAAATATAAATGTCCTATGCTATGCCGGCAAAATGTAACATTACCCCCAACGTTGCAGGCCTAAACTTTGCTTGAAAGCAAACAGAAAGGTGAACCGTTTACCTTGAGTCGTTGGAAGATTGGAAAGGAAGAGAGTAGAGAGTCCTGTGTGTGAAAGCCTGCGTAGAGCCCCGTCTGTCCTCGTGTCGACCTGTTCGCACCGGCGTCACTCCTTTCTATCCATCCGTCTTGTCCAAACAAACGGCAAAGAAATCCTCCGATGAGGAGGATGGCGACTGCGTCTGGCGCGAGCAATATGACCTTAAGTGGCGCCCAGGCTAGGCGTCACGAGGCAGGCTACTCAGGTTCTTTAAACTCTGTTCACTGTTCTTTAAACTGTCCAAGAGCACAGTCACTGATGTCTTAGTTGTCTGATGTCTGATGCCTTAGCAGACGACTTAAATCAGTTAAAATCTCGTCCTATAGCCTAGACAAAGATAATAACAGTGTCATTGTAAAGTTATGAACAGCGAGCTCAGAGCAGTAGGCAGTAGGCCTAGCTCGGACTCCATCTTCTCTCTTCTTCTCCTCTACCCTTGAGCTTCCGTTACCACAGGTTTTGGTTCAAAGGTCACATTATCATAACAACCAATAAAGTTACAGAAACGAAGTATTCAAATGAAAATAAAATACAGGCCATTGAAAAATAAAATACATTTTGACATAGTACATTAAAAAAGATTTTTTAAACATTTGTAAATATTTTTTGCATGAAGAAAATAAAAGGAAAATATAGCACAGGGCTACACAAAGATGAAAGATGATAGAATGCTTTGCATGAAAAGAAGCAAAAACAAGACCCGGCATGAACGAACGGTCGAGGTTAGTACGTTGTTTAATATATGGCATTTTTTGCTCCTTTCATTTTGTAAATGAAAATAAATTGTAATTGTAAATAGAAAACATGTTGTTTTGTTGAGCTCTCAAGTGTTCTCACAACACAATGTGTTTCAATACGCGGGTGGCATGACTACCCATTAGCCACCATTTACCTTGAACCAATTTCTTGATGGCAGAGGCTAAAGCAAGCTATTTTGTGAAAGGAAGAAACAGCCTATAGCCTGCCCAATCACTCAATTTTGCATTGAATGCCTACTGCCGTTTGACAGCCATGTTCCATGGCCTACTGTTGCATCTCCTCACAAACATGTAAGCTTACGTGTGGCATTTCATGTTCATCTGTGTCATCTTAAGGTTGATCCAGCTTTGCAAAGTGAAACGATGTAGTTCTTCGAGAAAAACCCTTTTTTGATCACAAATGTATGACTTTATAATCTCAGAGAATTTAGAATATCACCCCCAGCTTAATTCAATTTTTTTTTTACCTACACTGGACCTAATAAACCATCGTAAAAGAGGGATGAAAAATGACAAACAAAAAAGCAAATCGGGGCGTTGCAACCACAAAAGCACTGCACTGGATCAGAATGGCCGTGTCAGAGTTGGAGAAGTGTTGATTTCTCAAAAGCACTAGGAGCAGAAGCGCGTGTGGAATAAAGAAAAAAACTTAAGAAGAGCAATACACAGGATCACAACACATCATTTTTTCACAACAAACAACACTGACTGCACCTTTGAGTCTACACAAAAAGGAGGTAATAAGTCTGAGAAACCATCTAAGCTATCATCTTACAGCCACATGTTAAATATTAAGTTTAACTTCTATATACCGTGTATTTCTATCGAAGCATAATGTAGTGTCTTTTAGGGATTAGGCATTAGAGATGGTTGTGTTTGACTTGATTGACGACAGTGCAGAGTAAGGTAGATTTCTAACAAGAACACAAGTACATTTTCACCATTTTTAATGGTGCTGACTCTTTCATGTTTGTCTTGAATCACGTTTTTTATCCTTTTAATTTTCATTATTACTTGAGATGAGGATCATTAGTAAAACTATGCCTCATTAGCTTCAGTAAACACCACACAGTCGCCAGTGGGTCTCACGAACCCACACAAATGATTTGAATGTGACACATTGGTTCTAACCCACTCGTGTTTCATTAACACTGGCTCACAAAAAAAAAAGATCAAATAAATATGCCTCGTTTGCCTATTTCGCTGTTCATTAAAAGCATAGTCGGGGAGGCCAATCAATCAATCTATTCCTTTAATCTGTTCGACTGGGATAAATGAAGGCGTGCTTGTTGCAGAGATAAAAACAGTAGTTAGCATTTCCTCCTCATTTTTCATCCGATCCCCCAGGTGAATGGGCACACTCCTCTGTCTTTTATCCAGCAGGTATCCTCATCTCCTGCCTGCACAAGGAGCTGCTCACAAGCCAGCATTTGCAAGCCAATTTAGATGCAAAAGGGTCAGAGTGTGAAAACTTCCATTAAAAACAAATAGGCAGAGTGTGCTTTTTGCACCAACAATGTCTGTGTGTAATTATTACCTGCCACTGCTTTGCACTAACAAATGCACTCTTAACAATAGTCTAATTAGCATGTCAGTGCTAAAAGGATACTTTTGAGACAATTACCTCAGTGAAATCACTCTCAGACAAAGTACTCCAAGAGAATGAATCACCTAGCATCTGATAATAGCCTATCAAACTATACATATGCATGCAAAAGGGTTCTTTTTTCTGGATTAATATAAAAAGGGACTTGAATAGAATAGGTAGAATTTGCCCTTTGTCACCTGCCCAGTACATCGCATCGACATCATATGAACGGCAGAAGTTTTTCAATAAACTCTTGGCTGATGGAGATGGTGACATTTTGAGGGCCAAGACAATCATTTGGTAAACATGGTGTATTCAACACAGAGCAAAAATGAAAACTACTTCACTGTATGAAACACCAGACCTCAGTATGTGGTTGTTTACTTTCACACAGCTGTTAACGTTTTTTTTTAAACAATGCGGAGCATGGAGCATAGAGGGTGCACACCATTTTGTGAGAGAAATGCACCACCATGGCAAACCAATTTCCCAGAAGTTGCCAAGAAAGGTGTGGGTGGAAAGTGGGGGGGGGGGCTGACAGGTGAGACAGCATTGACAGACTTGTTTACTTTTCATTTTCTTTTTAACTCCCCAAGTGCCATGTGTTAGTCACACCATAGCCTGCAAGGTTACAGTACTGCAGCTGCCTTCTCTCACAGCAGCCATGGTTTCCAAATGGCAGTTTTTTTTATGTAGGAATGCATTAGCAAGGGTGCTCACTTCAGTAAATGTTGAGGGTTTTCCATTTAACACCATCAGAAATGTCATAAAACTCAAGAATGTAATAATGAACCCAGCAATGTAATAATGATGTAATGTTATTTTTAAAGGTTCTATTTTAATCATTGTCAAATTAACAAGGTAGCAAAATTGTCAAATGAACAATGTAGCAATGAGGTCCATTAACAAATTATATTCAGTTTTTAGTGTGTATTCTTCGGCCCTAATATTCATGGGGATCTAGACGGTGGCATCTCTTCTAATTCGGATACATTTGGCCTAATATGGGTTTACCTGTTAATTAGCTAACATTTAAAATCCACTGAGGAGCCTGATATGTTATCTAAAATAACATTGGTTAACAGGACTGTCTTAAGAAATGTTATCTGATGTATATACATAAGATATACCTTGATGTGCCAAAGTATGTAATTGGAAAATTAAACTTTGATGGCTGTGGTTATTAGGGTTGATAACCTTAGCACTACAACTGCTATTTCCCTGAGATAAGTGTACTGATAAAGAACCAGTGGGAGGTTGGAAGTCCAATAATTTTCAGGCTTTCTGTATATTACAGTAGTCGTATTGGTACTTGTTAAACAGTAGATCACTATGAAACAACATTACAAAACTTTACTGGCCAATAGCTGCCACTAATATACTGTTCTTTTTTTCCTTTTTTTTTACAGTAGGCTTATTACTTATGTAGACTCAAAAACAGTAAAGTACTGAAAAAAGTATTACAGTGACTGACTTTTATTTTACTTTTTTTTACAGCAGGCATTCTTACTGCAAATACTATGCCGACTAGAAAAGAACTACACTATGTTACTGGCCAATAACTGGCAGTAACATACAGCAGTTTTCACAGGAAATGCTTAACAGTGTCAGCACTGAAGAATAATGTCTATATTATTGAGTGGGATTAAAGCTGTATGAATAATAATAGGAGTGTTTAATGTAAACGTAAATCAGTCCAGTCAGGAAGGAACGACACAGTTATACAGTGTAATGCAGTTGCTTTTAACAGTCTCCAGCATCTCAAGGAACACACTTTCACTTTTGGGCCCTGAAATTGTTAAAGTGTTTGTCTCCTATATATCCCCGTGACCTTCAGAATAAAAGGTAGAACCACCCTAAACAAATCCAATCACCCATCACCAGTGTCTTTTATCCTTACTTTGGCATTTTGACAGTTGACAGTTTAACAGCAGGAGGTAAATTGTTCCTCAGAGACGTTCTTGTCCATACCAAATATGGCTCAGCTCACGCCTCCATGTCTTCTGTGGCTGAGGCAACCTCCTGCAAGCTATATTAGAAGAGTTGAGATGCCAAGTTACCAAGTGAAGATGGAATACCTTTTGAGCAAAGGAATGTATCAAATATGAAACTGGCAATGTTTGTTAAGCTTTGCATTGAAGTGGAATAGTTTTGGGCAAAGTTTGTGTTCCTCCACAATACATACAAGGGAATGAAACTTTTGATAAAACAGAACGTTTTTCCATTGTACATGTTGTGTTCATTGTACATCTTGTAGCCGTGTGCATGCTCTACATGTCTATGTTCACTGCTTGTGGGGACACACAGGATAGCCAGGACATGCAAAGGTAGGGGGGAAAAAATCACGAGTGACACCTGTCTTGGCCATAACACTACTAACTCTGACATAGGCACCACTTCAACTTTGTTTAGTGGGGCAAATGTTTCAGTTGAAGGCATACATTGCCGGTCTTACCCGACTGTGGAGTGAAATAGTGAAATGAGATGGCCAGTAATTGTAAAGGGTAGTCAATTGTCAACATTCGAATCACGAAGAGAATACAGGTAAGTTAGTGGTACTAAGGACAGAGAGAGGTAGTTAAGTGCCAACTATGGAACATTATGCAATGTAGCAAAGATGTGTCATGCCCTTTGGAGGATGAGAGCTGGTGAAAAAAAGTGACACCTTGCATCAGAATGTTTCTGCATGCTTTAGATGGGCAGCGGTTGAGGAATTTACTGTTGCTTCTCAAAGGGAGATGGAGGACTGGGGGAAGACCTGCGGCAGGCCAGAGCAGGCTGTTAGCAAGAGATGCAAGGTTCAGTTTCAGACATCATGCCAGTGCCTCCTGGGCAGCTCAGCTAAATAGCTAGACAGGCACCCAGGGCTAACAGAGTTGGTTTGCTCAACTAAAGAGGACTGAACTATTCACGCATGGCTTAATGCCCGCAGTTCTGATGGTTACAATGGCTCCAACAGCCTCCACCATGTGTACTGTTAGAGATATTAGCTGAGGTAGGGTGACCAGACGTCCTCTTTTGCCCGGACATGTCCTCTTTTTGAGACCTAAAAATTGCGTCCTGAAGGGATTCCAAAAACATCCAGGATTTAGCCTCGTCGGATATTTGTGTAGCGTTTCTTTGGGTTTTTCACAAATTAGTGTTTCTCGGAAATGGCTGTCTCACAGCGTCGCTATTTAAACACACCCGTGATCAAAGATGATCTATAATACATTAAGAAGAGTACCTTATGCTATATATGCCCTTGAAATGACAAACCTATCTCTGTCATGGTTTTCATTATTTTGGGGGAGGGAAATAGTCAGTAGCAATCTATAACTCAATTATATACTTATCCTACATAAACTATGGAAACTATAAAAAAAACATTCAATTAAGTGAATAATTATAATAATCTTTGGTATTTTTGTCATATACAGATATGCAATGATGATTGCTGGGTAATATATATCATGTTGTCCAATGTCAAGTCTCTATTTGATCATGTGACGAGACGATACGATACAGCTAGTTTAGGCGCAAAATCTGAACGTCAAGACCGACATGCTGACTGAGCACAGCCAGAGGCACAGCACACCTGCAAGCCGATCGATGCCTTTCAAACATAAAAGTGGTGATGCATGATATGCTTTTTATAGCTCATTCAGCCTCTCCTGCTCCATGCTGCCCCTCAGGTAGGTCTTAATGAGTTTCAATTTTGAAAAGGATCACTCGGCTGTTGTCACTGTCACAGATGTCAGAAACAGGGCAGTGCACACCTCACCGAAGGTGGATGTTACAGAGTAATAATCCAAAATCAGCATCATGGCAAATTGGGAGACTGAGGACTGCTGAGCAATCTTTGCTCTAAAACAGGCCCTGAATGATAGGAGTTGTGCAGGAAATGGTATTGCTATGTCCCTGTTGTAGTGGTGAGACAGACGTTTTGCCTGGTCATATAGCTCATCATCGCCTACGAGCTGATGACCACTACAACAGGGACATAGCAATAATGTCTCCTGCACAGCTGCTATCATTCAAGCTGCCGTGCCCCTATTTAACAGGTTATTAAAATTCAGGAGTCAGGTCGCCGCCGAGCGCCTGTTTCATAGGTGTATGTGTTTTTCAGATGTGGGTAAAGCTGCTGTGTGAGCGGCCGCACCAAATTGTGCCTTTCATCAGTGTTTTTAAGAACGCTTCAGCACTTTGTTTGACCGTCTGTTTACGTTACCCTGTATCCGAGTGCTATCCATGTTTCCGATAGCTTTCTCTTTCACCTGTCTATTTTCCCTAATTCGACCTTAAAACACATTGTTGGTATATATATACATACGCCTAATGGTGTGTGTGTGTGTGTGTGTGTGTGTGTGTGTGTGTGCGCGCGTGCCTCATAACTATTAGCTAGCGTGCACTAGGGCCCGTCATAATAGCATGCACTGGAGCGTGTCGTAACTACCTTACACCATTGTGCTGTTGCCGCTGAAGTGTCCTCTTTTTCACAAACTCAAATCTGGTCACCCTAGCTGAGGTGATGAGTTACGAATGGCTAGAAGTTAGGGATGCACCGATACCGATACCAGTATCGGTGCCGATACTTCGTTAAAATACTCGTACTCGTACTCGTTTTGAATTGCCGATACCAAGCACCGATACCACGCATCAGTATTTCACTGCATCAAACTGGCCGGGCTATGCTGACACAAAATGTGATTTATTGTCCTACCTGTCCTACCACTCTCTGCCAGACTAGTAAGTAGCTTATTTGCCGTCTTGTGTTGCATTTGCTTGATGTTTGACTGTGTTAGGAAAGTTTGTCATAGTGTCAAAGTATTTCAGTATACAGGTTTCGCTAAATTTAGCTGCTAGCATCTCGTTAGCGATTAGCAATTCCGTTATGCTGCCTTAACGGCGATTTGGGCTCATTTTAAGATAAATGACGACGACAGGAGTAAGGCACAGTGTAAGATCTGCACTGCTACGGTGTCGAGGGGCGGAAAGGAAAGTACTTTGTTTAACACAAGCAATTTGATTAAACTCCTGAAGACACCATAGTGCTAAGTACACAGAGTTCACTGATGCTAGTGGCGCAAGACCGAAGTAACCAATCTTAACTGACGTCTTGCAAAAGAAAAAAACGCGCACGCACACACAGAGAGAGAGAGGTAGAGAGAAAGACTGTGCCACATAGGTTAAGTGATTGTTTGTGTACTTGAGCAGGAGATTCTTCTGATCCTTTTGTAACTGAAATGTGCTCTTGTGCTAATCCAGTAATAGTTCTGTTCACTTTTTGTTAAGCAGACTGTGTTGTTAACTATGCAGCAAACTGAATTGCCTTTATCTGGTTATATTTGCATTTTGTCTAATGTGATGATATTGTCTGTTTGAAGGCTTTTTTTGTGTGTTAAAACCAGAAAGCTCTGTTTATTTTTGGCTTGGGATAGCCTTCTGTTAATTTTGTACAATAGGCTTGACATAATCTGCAGAGGATAAAATAAAATCTGCCTCCAAATTAATTGCACTTTCATGGAGACCAAATCTAAGAGGTATCGGTATCGGTACTCGGTATCGGCAAGTACACAAATAAAAATACTCGTACTCGTATCGGTTTGTAAAAAAGTGGTATCGGTGCATCCCTACTAGAAGTCCTTCCTGTTTGCTTCAGTCAGTGTGTACTAACTCTGCAACATGCAACGAAGCTCTGTCAAAGAGCCCATGGCATTTCAAGAGAAAATCCAGTTAGCAGAGCTGACCTCAGCCCAGCTAACTTTGTATTGTTGTCAGGGAATTATTTCACCCTTTGTATAAGGACTGTATTTAAACCTCAGTTATTAAGACACACACAACCAAGAATAAAATCAAGTAACAGACATTTACTCTGGCCCAGAGGAGAGTAGTGGTTTCGGAACGCTGTCCCCACATACACTGCCCCTTGAGTAACTTGCCTGACCATTTATTAAGAAAATCTCACAGAACAAAGACAATGACACACCCATGGCTCTGTCTTCCCATGCCTGGTTCCAAAACACAAGAATGTTTACCTAAGACCCCCAAAAACCCTGACTATGGGTCTTAGACCAATAAATCAGTCTTAACCTAAACATTTCATGACAGTCTGAATTCCAAGCTTCTCTTCCCACAGTTTCAAACTTCCTTTCACAGAACAATGGAAAGAGCTTAGTCCTCCATTTAACTAACTAACTAATATCAACTAAAACACATCATGATAATAATTAAAAAGAAACATTTCTTTCACATTTCCCTCCTGTTTATCATGAAAACAATACTAGTCTAAACATCATTAAACTAAAGCATCATCATCTTGATGGTTCCAAACAACAGTTCACTCCACACAGAAGTACATACAAGACTAGACATGAGAACTTAGAAACATGTAGAAATACACATCATAAAAATACAAAAAGTATACAAATTGCTACAATAGAGAACAGACCTTTCAACACCATTTACCACCATGTACCAGATGTAACCCAGACAACCAGATTTCACCACGGAACATTAACCACTTTGTCTTGTAATAAAGCATCACATAACAACCTTCATTTGCTGTAAGGCTTCAGTCACAGAAACACTATGAATATAATCCAATATCCAAATACACAGATATCAGTCACAAAACTCCCCCACTAGCAGCAGTGAGTAAATACACTAACTAAGTTGGCATTAACAAAATCCTAAACTATAGTTAAGGGTTTCCATTCTTAACATGACTTTTCTTACTCATAGGGCCTGAAACAGAAACAAAATAACCTTGGAGCTGGTGGTCCAAATCTTTTAGTCATCAGCACATCAGTCCCCCACACGCTGTCATGCTTCTCAACAGCAAATCTCTTCTTACGAGATACTCTGCCTGCGAGATAGCACTAACAACACAAATGGTCCATGACCTGGGCGGGGGCGCTTACGCCACCCCAGTGTGGAAGAAGATGACTGTACCATATACTACCACACAACCACAATACCTCTCTCACCTTAGGGGTACCCTTGTCAGAGTGGCAATGCCCTGCATTCCAACCTCAACATAAGGACCTGTTCCTATGGACAGGGTACGACGTTGGCTGAGGAAGCAGTGTTTGATGACAGTATAGCAGTATCGATGACAATTTCATTACACTGTTTCCGTCTCAGAGAGCCTACTCTCGTTGTTCCTCTAATAGAAAAACACATTAGGAATATGGAATGGACTGCCACTTAAGGTGACAGCTAGGTTGTGGCATGTTTTTTAGTTCTGCTAGTGGGTGGGTATTGTTACACAGATCCTGCACCTGGGTATCGTCTGTATCATAAAATGGCTTACTGTAGCCCCAGTTGTCTGGGGCACACTTCTCTCCAACACAGATCATTGCTTGGAATGAGAGTAGCCTTGATTTAAGTCTAGGGTGAAAGTAGGATGTTGGCATTAAGGTACATACATAGCAATTAGTCTTATCAAGTCTGTTCGCTTGCAAAGATGCATATCTATACCATGAATTAGTAAAATACAGATGAGTAACGTTCCCCATGGTCTAATTTTCCCCATATGAAATCCACCTCTTATGGATTCTCTCAATTACACTTGTAGAGGACCATAGACCCAACATTACCCCTGAAGTAATCATTAATAGTAACAGTTTAAACATTGTTTTACCCAAGTTATATAATGTATACAGAAAAACAATAAACACAAATAAACAAGAAAAACAATAAACACAGATACACCTCTACTATGTTGACCAGAATCTCTAACCCTCAGGGCGCTCCCTGGAGGTTAGGTGACGTTAAGACGGAAAAGAGCTATATTTCTCAACCCCCTCAAGTAGGCACGAAACCCTACTCAACGCTAGTGGTGCATCCTAAAAAAAATGAACGAAGTTTACAGTGTGACAGATGAATCCAGGTGGAGCGTTCTGCAATTTTAACGGCAGTGGGGGTAGACAGTAGCACTTGATATGTTTCCTCCCCCCTGTCGTCAGACCAGCTCTTTCATTTGATGATTTTGATGAACACCCAGTCACCTTCACCTTCACCTGGCCTTGTATCTGTGGAGACACAAAAAAAACTCGAACAGTATTTGGTTCTTTACATTTCCTAGTTTGTAGTATAATTTGTGACACACCAAAAGTTGGTCTTATTGTTTTGCACAGTGCTTTTGCTACTGTGAAATTTAATTGAGTTATGCCGAATACATATCTCACATTTCATACAAAAAAAATTTTTTTAATAGGTTTTTAATCCATATGTTGTATAGTGCTCATGTACTATGCTAACCATTCCCCCAGTTGATACATAAGTATCACCATGACTCTTAATCGCTGCCCATTTATATAAAATCACACTAATATGTGTAAGTTGACAATTCTTCTCATCTCCTCTCCTTTTAAAATACAGCGTGTGTGTGTGTGTGAGTATGCCAGAGCCCTCTGTTCCCCCTGACAGCCCCCACCCGTGTGCTTCTCTGTCCGTCTGAACAGCCAACCACACAGGCTTGTTTAAAAAGTCGAAGTTGCCGTAAGCGATTTTACGTCTTAAAAAACAATCTACAATAATTCCGGGCTATCTTAGTCACTCAGTACTTTGGCACATACAATAGCTCACAACACATCACAATCTCGTATTTCCATTTTTCTCTTGTTATGCCCTCTGACGGCGCACTACTAAGGTAACGAGAGAAAGTTTAATATGATCTTTTTCGTTTTATGTGCGTCGCGCTCTCAGCAATTTTAAATGCTCTCTCTTCACAGATGTTACACAAAATACCTTCAAGTAAACTATGCCAACAACTGGTCACTTGCTTATTTTAGTTTTAAATATCAATTTAAAACGTTAGGTTCCGATCAATAATCTTGCTCCAATGACTGAATGCCCACATCAACGCAACTAAGTTCGTCATTTCATCTATCAGGTTCACACCCTGAATAAAAATACACGGACATTTGCGATTTACCCCACAGGACTTGACCTATCATCAAACCGTCAAATCTTCGTTTAGTCTCGCTTCGGAGCACCAAACAATCTCTTAATGAAACAAATGAACTCGTTTTTGCAAATACAATTCCTGCAACACTGGAATTATTTCCATTCATTACTATAATATCTATATATTTATAGCACTCTGAGATTCTTCTGAATCCCACTCCTTTATTCTTCATTATAGATGCTACACTGCATTTCGTTGTCTCAGTACTTGTACTCTGTGCAATGACTATACAGTTGAATCTAATCTAATCTTAACTCCGGGCCTCTACCCCTGCGGCTATTCATGCAATTCGATTATTTGGATAGAGATTTTTTAGTTGATCAGACCAAAATTCCTCATCCTCAAATCGATCTGCACTTGTATTATTTTATTTAAGCAGTATCGCCATCATTATCATATAATGATACAATGATAATTAGATGATACACAATGATGATCACAATTCCAATGTGTCCCTTCCCCACCTGTGCTGTTAAATCAAATTAGTACAATGTAAGGTCTTTTATATCCAATAAGACCTCTTCCCTCTGTTTTGATTATTGCCTTGTGTTGCTTGTCACGTGCTTAATTAATTAATTCAAACCACCGGTTATCTTGGGTTGTTGGAAAAACCACACCCCTGCCTTTTTGAGGGCCCGTAGGATTCAACCAATTGAAACAAGCACGTTCTGACTCACAAACAAGGTTAATGAAACACAATGAGTAAGTTCTGAATGAGCCACTTATCCGTTGAAACAAAGGGTCATAATCCTTCCGGAAGTATTAGCATTCAACCTCTTACAGTTGTGTTTATTTTCAGCCACAGTCACTGGTGGCTATTTCAATGAGACACATGGATTGCGCGCGTGCGCAGTGTCTGTCTATGCCAGTATCTCAATTTCTCATTCACAAATGCTCACTCTATTTATGTCTTTACATAATTTCTAGTAACTCCCCCTTCACGCACTTAAGACTAAAAAGTGCGTGCAAATGAACAAAGCAGATAAAATGTATAGAGTCTTCACGTGGCCACAGTAAAATCTCTATACAGTTTATCAAGCCTGCAGTTTTACCCCTCTTTCTCTTTATGTCTACTTTTATTACTGCTGGATTCTGGCTAGTCTTGAATTTTCGCTATTGGGACATTCTCTAGCCCAGTGTCCTCTTTCTCCGCAAGAATAACACTTATCCTTACTTTTTCCTTCTTTATTTCCTTCTTTATTTCCCCTACTTTGACTTTGTCCTCTGTTTTGTCTGCGCCCATTGCCTTGCCCTCTGTTTTTACCTCTTCTTCCCCTTCCTCTCTGTCCATCTCCCATTACCGTCTGTACTACTTGAACAAAAACTTCAGCTGTCCTTTGTTCCTCACGAATCTCTGTCTTTGCCTGCGTCACTTTCTCTACATGTCTTGCCTGAGTCTTAAAAGCTGGAAGGGCAGATGTAGGTAAATCAACAAAGTTCCTGTTCAGCAATTCTCTAACCTCCATTCTATTCATTAATTATGGTGAGTTTTTTTTTGAATTAAGCAAAATACTTCTCTTGAGTCTATGAAAAATATCCGGAGGCCGAGCTTCTAGATTGATAAATCAATCCGGACCTCCCCGGGAGTTTGTGCTCTCAGATAGTTTCCAAAGTTTTAATTTTGCTTAATTTCTTACTCCAGGCACTCTCTCATTCACTCAGGTGTACACCTATTCACACTCCCCAATCCCAGATTAGGGTAGAAATATTTCTGTGAGGTCCCAGACCTCAAGAGATCCCAGATCTCTGTATAGCTATTTGTCTGAATATTAAGTAACCCCCGGCTACTCACTTATTATTCTTGTTGTGCGTCTCATCTGGATCTGGATCTCGAGAAGGCAGATGTTCCCGGGGGCAGAAGTCCTTCAGCCGGCCCAACGACGAATTCAACGCGAAGGGACTTTACCTATCCAACTATTGGGCAGGGCGATGCATCGACGTACGGCTTCCGTGTTTCTGCTCCCGGTCGATCTTGTCCTTTCTTGAGATCCGGCTCGATGGACCAAACTGTCAGGGAATTATTTCACCCTTTGTATAAGGACTGTATTTAAACCTCAGTTATTAAGACACACACAACCAAGAATAAAATCAAGTAACAGACATTTACTCTGGCCCAGAGGAGAGTAGTGGTTTCAGAACGCTGTCCCCACATACACTGCCCCTTGAGTAACTTGCCTGACCATTTATTAAGAAAATCTCACAGAACAAAGACAATGACACACCCATGGCTCTGTCTTCCCATGCCTGGTTCCAAAACACAAGAATGTTTACCTAAGACCCCCAAAAACCCTGACTATGGGTCCTAGACCAATAAATCAGTCTTAACCTAAACATTTCATGACAGTCTGAATTCCAAGCTTCTCTTCCCACAGTTTCAAACTTCCTTTCACAGAACAATGGAAAGAGCTTAGTCCTCCATTTAACTAACTAACTAATATCAACTAAAACACATCATGATAATAATTAAAAAGAAACATTTCTTTCACAATTGTTGTGAGTGAGCACGACGTCCCATCTTAGCGTGCGGCATGTACGGCGTGTGCATAGGTAAAAACCTGCTGAATCATGAAGTCAGGACAATGTGGAAAAAAAGTTGGTGCTCAATCTCTATTTCTTTTTTCTTAGCCTGAAGTTTTCGTCAAAGGTCAAGTAAACAAAATAGAAAGACGCGACATGCAGGATGGTAAATATACCCCTGTCTGCATCACAAGATTGCAAGGTTGATATGCTAGTTATCGACAAGAGGGACGTGAGAGGAGTCCCATTGCTTTCATTTGGGACAGAGACTAGGAATGGTCATAAATGGAGCAAACAGATACGGTGGTAAGGAGGCCATTGATTTAGCAGATCAGTGTGTGAATCTATTACACTAAAGTGTTTTTTGAAGAGCTGTTCCTCATCTAATAAGTAACTAATTCTTCCTGTTTAGTGTTCCTGTCTCTGTCTCTGATTTGATGATTAGACTGCTAGTGTATTGCATGTCTATAGTCTAAACATGCTGCATGAATATTTGTGCTTGTCCATTTGTCACAGCCTCGTGAGAGATGTAACTCTCAGATGATAATGGCTACACCTCACACATTCCAGGAAGGACAATGGCAAGGCTTAAAATATGTGGATAAAAAATGTGTTTGCACAATCGCTCGTGAAAGCCCATTTGTGAAAACATAAAGTCACTTGAAAATACACCAGTCAAACCGAATCTCTTTGGAGGATTTTCAAGGCAACGCCAGCCTCAAGGTGACACCTTGACATCACCAAGTGAGGCAGGTAACCACAGGCAGCTCCCGTAAACTTTCATGGATGAATGCAATTAATCTTCTTGCTCAACTTGTCAGTGGATTTCACACAAACAGCTGCCTTGTCTGTGCCAAGTGGTCGCTGAACTCTCTTCACATTTGGATTCTCCCAGATGCTTTCACCCAGATGGTTGGTGTAGTTTTCTTTGAGAGTATTCTGCCAAAATATATCTTCAAAATCAATAAGCCAACAGGAAATGTATATTCAAACATGGTATTAATTGTGGAAAAATAACACAGCAGTCACAGTATCGTGTTGAGATATGCAAAACTGCCCTGCAAGATGCTTTGGACTAAACCATGAAATGTAAATTCCAACAGCATGTTCTCCATTAGGGAATCTAATTATTTCTCTGTTTAGCTGTTATTTGCTTTTGGTTAATGGAACTGCACTTGAAGGCAGCGCTGATTTAGAGGGCCATCTGATCCTGCCCCCCCCCCCCCTCCAGTCCCAGTAACATGGGGGGGGGGGGGGGGGCAAGCAATTAAACTTCATGTGAGAGCGAGGTTATCACACAGTCTATGACACAAGTGGAGAGCCGTAAGCCCTCTCAGTGGCACAGCCAGTATCAGTGGAATCATCAGTGGTTAGCACTGGCTAGCCTTCCGGGCCGCAAGGAGGAAATAAGAAGAGAGAAGGAATGAGGGGAAGAATGCAGGAACACAGATTAACCTCGGTGCTTATCAGCAACTTGATTAGTCGATTCCCAACACGATGCGACAAGTGTTAGGGTTTTTTTTTTATTGATGTCATGTGTTAGGGGGCAACGTTTTAAAGACTGCACTATGAAAGCTGAACCCCCTACGCCCTCTCATCACCGGCGGTGATCGCAGAGGCGCCGAAGCAGCCGGGCAGCATGTTGACGCTGTGTGTTTTCTGCTATCTAATGTTGAGATTTGAACAATTTAGATCCAATCTGTCCCAGAGAAGTCCGGCTCCTCTCCGAGATGAGATGGAAGATGCTCCCAGGACCCTGTGCTCTGCCTCCAGCGATGGACTCCTTCTATTTAAGATATCTTCACGGTTCTTCCCTGTTTATACCTCAGCCCCTAACACTTTCTCACAGGTTATGAAGAACAACTGAGGACACGTTGCTTAAAAACACATTTTATTGTAGGCCAATGTATCATACAAAACTATAATCAATTCTAAAGACTTCTGGACAAACTTGATCAAGGAATATAGACAAACTAAATACATTGTTTATTCACTAATATTGTATGTAATAGATTAAATGCATCCCACAATCAAAACCAGTTTTAGAATTTATGTGACTTTTATGGCTGGGCACACTTTTTATTTCATCATTAGTAAAGTTCAGCTTGCAGGTGTGCCAGACCGTGACTGTTACGGACTTAACAGATTCAATGTCAGAATGCTAGAGGCCTATATAGTCTTTTCAGAAGATCAATGATTTAAACTCAGCAGCCTGGTGTGAGAACCTGTGCCAAGATGCTTTTGGAGTAATTTCTGCTCAAAAGTTCATCTTGGTAGAAGTCGGACGTTTCCTTACCACTGTCCCCTTAGATTTAATATTGGGCTAGGCTTAGGGAATGCCCAGCGTTAATGGTGGTGTAATAACCACATTGAAATATATCAGTAATGATTCATATGCTATATATTTCTTTCTTTTTAAGGATTAGAAATGTTGAATATGGATATGCAGACACTCTAAATGTTTAGACTCACAACTAAATGTTTTGCATGAAATTGCACCTAAGGGATTCCATCTTTTTTTGACACGTGATGTATATTCCTGGCTTTGATATTGTTCAGCAGTCTGACATTTTTGGCCTCATTTACTGTTTGTGCTTCACTGCAACATACATGCGAGTCACTCTCAACACAGCCAAACTTTGCGCTGTTGTCGTAGGAAACCTCTCTGCACCCATCATGCATTGTAAGCAAGCAATAGTTAAGATGTGACAAATTAATGTACAAAAAAGTAATTTCAGTCTGCAATTATCTTTGAATAGTAGTCGCTTCATATCCACGCTCTAATTAGGTAATTCTGTGACTTTAATTACAGCTCTGCACCTGGTTCCTGTCGGATATTTTTCTCTCTTGCCGAGACTTAACAGTGTGGTTATTGGCATTATGCATATATGCGGCACTTCAGAATGGATCTCACAAACCTTCAGCCTCAGAAACCTTCAAGTCTTCAGCGTTGGTGCCACCATTGTAGCTAATGAGTGGTAATGGATTGACAATGATAGAGCCACAGAGAGAATCTATTGATGCAAAAGTACAACAGAAAAAGTTAGCAACAGAGTCGTTAGCTGTGGCACTTATAAGAATCAAGAGGTTTCTCCTTATTTGTGTTTAAAACTGCTCTACATAATTTCCCCTTCTCCAGACTTGCATTCAAGTCTTGCCATTGTGCCTTCCTTATAAAAACACTACAAATCCATGGCTGAGAGAGGATGTATACCCTGCATGTCACACAATATATTTATTTGAGTGAACATACATACTGTGAAATGTGTGTTGCCAAACAGGTTCCAAAGGAATATTGCATTAGGATGATTTATGAGTGCTATGGCATACATCACAGTGATATATACATTCTCTCCACCGTGTGCAGGGGCCACAACTTTGCCACAGTCTCAAATATATCTCCCTCTAGGATTTTGACATTTTGCTTAAGACATTGTCATCTCCAGCCGATGCGTAATTGTTTGAAAACTGAGGTTAGATGCTTACCCTGTCAACACAGAGCGTGTGCTATGCTCAAATGGTATCATTACACCAAAATCAACTCGGCAGGCCTGAGGGAATGTCTGCCTTTCCACTTTGCTGCATCGCATTCACATTTGTCTGTCGTGGAATGTCCAGGAGATCTTTTGCTTTTCGCAGGGCTCAATGTTAGACATCTTAACTCTGCGACTTTGCTATCAATTTGAGGTTAAAGAGGAGGCAGTGACATACCTAAGCTATGGCTCGTGCCACTTGAAGGGGGCACAACTGAGCAGTTTCTATTAAAGTCAATCCTCAAATAATGAAAAAACATATTCCTTAACACACTCATACTAAAAGGACTGAGGTCATATCCTTGAGAGCAAAGCCTTCATGTTTTGTAATTTCACTTATTGCTTGGCTGATGGGCATCATTAGACCTCGGCTGCTTGAATGCTTTATGAAAAGCCCTGGATCTCAATTTGTTTTTAATACAAAAATATTAATCATAAAAAAATCTGTCATTCCGATCATACATTAAAGCCCTCGACAATAATATGATATCATTGATCAAAAATACAGGGTACATTTTGGGTCACCTGTGTGGCATTCACACATGCATTTTGTGTGAGCACAAGAGAGAGTGAGCACACCGGTTGCAAGGCATGTAATTGTTGGCATCTGGTGGTGGCTAGCTAGCTAATTCTTGAAGGCAAGTCTTGAAGGCTGGATATAAAAAGCTTTTTCAAAAAGGAAAAGGATGACATTTGGGCAAGAGCAGGGTGGAAGGAAATGAAATGATGAAAACTTTAATATCTCTCAGTTTAAAGTATTCGACAGCACTCTTTATAGGCTTCAACCTTTAAACCTCAGTTTACCAAACAAAGGCTTACATTGTTTTCTGATATTCAAACAGTATGGTGTCCACATGAAATGTAATTTTTGTCCATAAAAACCTTGTAAATGCTTTCTAAGGGTAACCTATGGCGATGACCATATCCCATGTCAGTGTGACCTAGCATGAAAGTCTACAGGCCTAATGGATGGGGTAGTGTTCATATGAGTCACATATGAGATAGCTGGCCCTCATTGGTTGTCTTAAGGCTTTCTGTTTTTGTCTCAAACTGCGTGAAAATGGTGCATTTAGCTGCCAGAATAAAAAGAAATCCTGGGCACCCTCAGGCACCCCTACATGTCTGGGCTAATTTAATTCAATTTCAATTCAATTCATATTTATATAGGGCCAAAACAATACAATTGTCTCAAGGCACTTTACAGAGCCCAGGGCCTGGACCCTCTGGAGCAAGCACAAAGACGACAGGGGCGAGGAAAAACTCCCAGCTAACAGGAGGAAACCTTGAGCAGAACCTCAGCTCATAAGGGAGGGGCCCTTCTGCTTGGAGCCGGACAGGTAGAGAGGTAGAGATAGAATGGGGGGGGGAGGAGAAAGGGAGGGAAGAGAAACAGAAACATGGCAGATTAATTCATACATGTATCAGGACAAGCATGATAAGAATACATGTGGTAAATGTACATGATAAATATGATCCATACCAAATTGATAGTGGATGAGATGGGGAGAGAGCATTCAAGTATTGTAAAACAGCTTAATTGGTATACAGTGTGCTCGTAAGGTTACAATTACAAAGGTAAGTAGAGCAGGGTATTAAGCTTGCAAGCTGCTTGTAAGCAAGCTGCTAAGTCCCGAATGTTTTCAACTCCTAGCAACGCCCCTGCCAAAGATGCTCATCTATAGGGAGCATGAGCTCTTGCCAGCACTCGCTATTTGGGTCCTGTGTTTTTTAGCTGACATTATGGTAAAGTTATCTAAAAGATGTTCGGACAGGGGTGCAATTTCAGATCTTGCTAAGGCGCTTTTTTCCATAGATATGCCTGTGGGAGGAGACGCAGTAGACACACTACTCCACAGTATTGCCTCAGCTATTTTTGCAGTACATACTTTCTGCCTTACCAACAACAAGGTTGTAATTAGGTGACCAGGTACTAATGACCAACAGAACACTGAATTTTGAAGGTTGACTAATAAGCTGTTAAAAAAAACCATGTGGGAGTTACCATCCTGAGCCCAAAGTAGTCAGATGATATGAGAACCATTTAGAATCACTGTTCATTTCTCCTGGTTAAAAAGGCAGTCTTTGCACAGCACTAATCTTTACAGAGGCATACCTACGCCTCTGTAAATAAGAAAAAGACTGGTGGTGTGATTTTCTGACATCCAGACACTTTGATGTTCAAATGAAATCTAGGTTACTGTTAACCTCAGTTTTTTTTGTCGTACCTATTTGCCTACCATAAACTGGCTTTTTAGCCTAACATTAGTTCAGGATTTGTTCTACTAACTTAGCTCTACTAGTTCTACTAAGTCATCTTGTATCTGGCTTGGATTCAACATTGACAGAGACAACGCTTTAAGTCTACTGGAATCCAAGTGTTTTTCCCTTTGTACAACATGAAAGCACAGGAGAGAACCAAGGGCGTAATCGAACGTTTGAAATCCGACCAGTCATGAGTTGGCTTCTCATCGTAAGATCGTGTTCATTTTTATTTATTTTTTTACATCAAATAACTTCTAAAGCGTTCTTTGCCTTTATATGAAACACAGCATAACTGGTTCCATTACCTCGTAACTACATGTTTTTCTCCAACTGTGCTGAAAAGGATGTCACAAACCTGTGACATCCAGTCACACAGGAGAAAAGTAGCCCTACTGTTTGGATAAGAAGCTCTTGTGAGCCTTGTAGGTGGGCTAATTAAATAGAGATAGACTACCGTTTATGTAAGATCACACTTAGCCACAAACACAACTATTTCGAAAAAGAATGTTAGATTATTGTCAGGGAAGCAACGAGAATGGACTATTTTGTGATTTTTATCTTAAAGGTTTCTCCCTGGGAACAAACCACCAAATGATTGCACTCTCTCCACTGAATTACCAGTCATTTGGTGTCCCCTTGCTATAAGCCTCGTGCCGCCCCTGAATATTTGTTCAAGCGCCAACTCTGGTGTGAGGGTCCAATTTAGGGTGTAAGCTCTATACAATAGTCTTATGGGGGCTGGAGTACATGCGTAGACTGGAGGTTTAAGACTACACATTATTTGTGCCCATTTAAGCAGGTAGCCTACCCCATGATGTATCATAAGGCATTCCATATGGAGATCAGTTAATAGCTTAAACCTTTGTCGTGGATGCTAGCAGTCATGAGTGGTATGGTATAGTCTACGGATATCTTCATGTACTTGTCCCATTTAGATGAAAAGTAGACTAGTTGATTTCGTATAAACCAGCTGTTGCTTGTGTAGTTATGCTGCCCTTAACAAGTTCATCCCAAAAACCCCAAAGATGTCACATTTTACAGGAACAAGAACATTTGGTGCCTCTTATAAATAAACAGGAATATGTAATGTTACATAATGTTCAGTAATGTTAGGCAGATGGTTTCATAGGTTAGCTGAGTTCAGTGTGCAGTATATCAAATATTGAACATGTTGTTTTGCTTATTTACTGAATCTGGGTGAACACTCTTTCACACAATTTCTACATCCAGGCAAATATATGCACAAAATGTGATTCATTTCTCATAGATGTAGCTTTCTAAGTGTTCACTGTCGGCATAGTCTTAACCCTTCCTCTTTTGAATAAGTGTCTAAAACTTTGTCATGAAGGTTATCTTGTTCTTCTTAACCTTTAAAAGCAAGTTCACTTTTAAGCACTGAATCACCAAAATAAGAAAAGTAACAAGGCAGCATTTTCAATAGGATTTCTGAGAGCAAGAGATGCAAGGGCACAAAGATATATAAATAAGCCACGGGTGTCTAGGTTCACCGTTAATTAAAGGGAAATGATCCAAACGCTTAGTCAGAGGACTGTCAGTGTCAAATGATTTTTGCTCAGTGTCACCACCTGTGAGCGGCGGCCATGATTACTGTGCCTTCCAAACAAACACAAATACATTACTGGTGCTTGGCATGTCAGTCCCATTCTGTTACATCAGGCAAGCAATTTGAATACAAATTAGATTGTTTCGACTCATGTTGGAGTGTTAACACGAATGAGTTGCTGCTCAAACATCCGAAGTGAAATGACAAGAATGAGTGCTAAAAGTGCATTACAAATGTGTTTGGCCATGTTTATGGGTGCGCAAATGAAATGGGTTGAAATGTCAGCCGGTCGCGATCTTCGTGTTTACAACCTGTTCACTTCACGTAAACAAATGAAATGGAGGAACACTATAAACAAATCAATCAGGTAGACGTCAATTATTTGCTTCACTAGGGTCATAGAAAAGAGAAATGGAAAATATGGAAATATTTAAATGTTAGGTAGGATATTTATACATACTTATTCACTACAATTTATATGCTTATATTTACTTTTTATACCTATTATGCTTTAAATGTGTGCATGTAACGTTCTGCAAAGTTGTAAAAAGCCCAAAGTACGTGCCAGTACATGCCACACTGGGCTTACAAGAGTTTCAGACAGAGGGTGTTCAGTCTGAGTAACAATAATGTTTTTTTGGATCACTGAAGCATGTAAATCTATTCTAGTAGACCTCCAAAATAATACTATGAATATTGAAAATGAGCATAAGAGGCATAAGAGGTCCGTTTAAGCAGTATACTATGCACAACATCCAAGCTTTAAGTGATGTACATCGTATAATATTGAGGTGAAAGATCAAGAGCAGTAGATGTCCTCCCACATAGAGACCTGGATGATGAAGAGAGCTAGTGGCACTGCATGTGAACTTCCCCTTCTTGTTTTAAAAGATCTGAAAGGTTTGGAAGTAAGTTTGAATATACTTCACCCCACCCCCATCAAAAATCCTATTAAATACATTGCATTGCTTCCATGAATGTATAATATTTCCCACAGATTCATAATATTTGTTTACGTATTTATGCTTAATTATGCTGTCATCATGGCTTATCCATGAATATCTAATGTGAAAATCCAACATCGTACTACGGGTCGAAATAAGAGCTTAATTTTGAAAGAATATTATAAATGTACAAAGTGATTGTGATAAAGCTATTAAAGTTTGTGATAGAATCATTCTTTTAAATGAGATCCATAAAATAAATCATCTATTTCATTGAGTTTGACCTGTCAGTGTCAGTATGAAGTCTATGATATGAAGGGAGGCAAGGCATTTCTTGTTGAAATACTGTGGTTGTCAATTTGTCACTTTATTAGGAACTGATAAATATTTATTTGTACATAAATTGGTGTTATTGAAATGATTCAGATGCCAGTCATTCCATATACACGGATATTGAAAATCGAGCTCTTTGGATTTGATCTTAGTTTCCACAGGAAATTGAAAGTTGCTAAAAAGGTCTAAAGATCAGTCATGCGAGATATCTGGGCCAGATTTTCTGCACCAAAGCATAGTGCAGTGTTCATAGCTGTTTGTAGGTATATTAATGTGCAAGAACACATTTGTAGTGCATTACATATTCTCATTTATTCCATAAATTTTCCACTGAATTGAATGGAGACATTGAGCTCTTTTGTCAGTGGAATGTAGATTCAGCAACAGAGGAACTTGTATTGAGAGATTTTCAAAATAACCTCTATCTACAAACTATTATTTAGGTGATCGTCTGTGCACAATAGCGTGAATATAAGTAGTGGACAGGCATCTCATAGAAAATGTTTTTTCTATGTATTTTCATAAATGCATAATAATTCAAAGGTTTTCATATCAGCGTATCACATTAATAGTTGCAACTCCTGTGAATCATCCTGTAAGCTGATGGTCTAGTGTAGTGATCAAATATCCATTGTCCACACTCCTTCCTCCACAAGAATGTCACACATTTACATTCAATGATCTGAAGCCAGCATCCTCTGACTATTTCTGTTCTTCCTGCCGGAGAAGGAAGCTTATCGTTTTATTTCACACCCTGTATCCCCTAAACTGAATCCTGGATGGACTCCTGTGGATAATCTTTTATTTCATTAAATGTGTTTGTTATTACTTGAACTAGTTACAGAGTGCTGTTAGCTAGTGCTGTGTGTAGTAGAATTCCGTGAGCATTGTGTTGAGACATTGCTTCGGTTGAATGGAGTAGCCTACTGATACTTTGCTAAAGTTGTCATTTTGGAATAAACGGATTTTCTTCATCACATGGAGTGCAAGAAATACAGCGTGGGTATTTCCATCCGGAATTCAACACAAAAATACAAGAATCTTTTAAACAATCTTTCAAGCTGAAGTGAGGTACAGAATTAATATGGAACCGAAAGTGGCAAAGAGAGGATTAGCAGCTGCATCCAGGTAGATTATTATATGGATTTCTGCATTCATTTCCATTTATTTGAAAGTTTTCCAATGAAAAAAATGAAGGATGATAGTTTCTTAATCTAGGAATCAACCTGATAATAATCTAATAAACAGCCAGTGTTGTTCAGTATGGCAAAAGTAAACATCAACCATTAGAATCGGAATCTCTCAGAATCAAAACAGAAAATCTGGCAAGACCACCCTACCCCTCAGTGTGCAATGAATGTCTGTATATTTGCATTGAGTTGGTTTTGCAATAGGAGATCCAGAGATGGAGCCACTCTTGATCTATTAGTGGTTTGTTATCGACACTTCAGAATACTGTTACCTAGAGATAGTTAATCATGTTTCACTTCGGAAAGGATTGGAAATATTTTTACCATGTTGTATGATCTCACGGGCACCGATTTGAGAGAGGATCTTCGTGCCAGACACTGTGCAACCGAATTAAAATGGTTGTGTTAAAGGAGCATGAAATTGCATCTGTTTGGGACCAATTTTCCTGGGACACACATTTCTCTAGTCAATTCTCTTGTCATTGCACAAATGATTTCCTTGGAATGGAAAACAAAGTGCCGTTTTCTCAATTAGAATATGCAGCCAGGAAAATCAGCAGATCATTTGCAAACAGTGACTAGAACTCCAAAATCCCCTGCAAATATCTTCCATGTGTGATCAACACATTTGAAGACATATTGAGTGGAAGACTTTACCAATGACTACATTTGTGTTTGGGCATGACAAAACACAGACAACACATGCCTCCTGTGTAATGCCTCCAACTAACGTTTTGAAGAAGCTGTTCCAAATTAACACTGACCATCTGCCTTAAAAAAAAAAAAAAAAAAAACGAAACCCTTATGCATCTCGATGCTCTATTCTTCTCTTCATATTTCACTGCATCACTTCTTCTCCCCTTTAAAGGCTACTCCTCGTCCTCCGCACTCCTCTCTCTCTCCATAAGAGGTGTGGCGGTGGCTCAAGCACACATGCTCTGCAGAGCGAGCGAGTGCTGCCAGGACCAGACCCCAGACCAGAGACTGTGCCAAGTCAGCGAGCAGGTACACGGCGAGGCCAGCATTACTGAGAGAGGGGTGTGTATCTGATGTGCTACATGTACTGACTGCTTTGGCAGAGTGCCTCCCAGCACGATGGCAACTTAGCTGTGTTTGATTAAGTACTGCGGCACATATGCACAAGCTGATTATAACATTGTCATTTGGCCCGTATAGTCTAATTCCCACAAGTGATGTCTCACTTTTAAAGATATCATTTCTTTGAGGCGGATATTGAAAAGGATAATATTCATGATTGATGGTTCAAAACAAACAAACGAATAAACAAACAAACTACATTTTCTCTCCATGGTACAAAAAGTTTATAAAAAAAAAAACCATTTATATTAGTGGCTGCCACTCATCACTGACCCCAGTTATTTTAAAAACATTCTAGGCATGTGAAAAATAGGAGAGCCCAGAAGAACTCAGAATAGGAGAACTCAGTTCCTCAGTTTTGTCAAGCAAGTGTGTTGTGATAAAAGAACAGAAATGTGGCTTGTGTGCATGTTAAGTGTTTATGCTGCTAGGACTCTCACATCTAAGCAGCGGCATCTTCACCATTGTAAATGGCCCTAGCACGTCTCACACATAAAAGGTGGAGATTTCCGAGGAACTAGATTTCCCCCCTACAAAAACAACGGCCACTGCAGAGCCGAGCAGAGCAGCAGCAGCCGCTCAGCCTGGACTGCTCATTAGGGTGGCATAAAACAGCTTGACATACACAGGATGCCAATCCATCACAGACAAGCCACTTGCTACGGGGGTGAACCGCTGGGGAAACATGCGGCAGGGGCTGAGGAGAGAGAGCGAGAGAGAGAGAGAAATAAATAACTAAATAAAGTCCACAGCGCACTGAGCTGTCGTCTGGCGAGTGGAGATGCCAACACCCCTGAGGTAACGACGCCGGAAACCAGATCCAGTGGCTCGCTAACACTTCTCAGATAATCACGTGCAAGGCAATTAGCAGCAACTCACTAGGATAGCAGTCTGTTCTCCCACCTTCAACATCTCGCTTCTCCTCCTCCTCCTCCTCCTCCTCCTCCTCCTCCTCTCTCTCTCTGCCTCTGCCTCTGCTCTCCCTTTCCCCTCGTGCTGTCTTGTGTTCTCTTTCATTTAGTGCTCTTTATCCTAATCCATTCTCTCTCTCTCTCTCCCCTCTCATCCCACAGGTTAAGCAATCTTAATGTGCCCATTATTGTGTGCCTTGTTTATGCTGAATGGTGTGGCCCTAACTGTCCAGTGAGTTTTTCATTACTTGAATTACATCTCCAAAGATTGAAATATAATGTAATTAAAACAGCTAATTATCAAATTCTCAACTGGGGAAATTGTTATCACATTAATTAAACTGTCAAGAGAAGAGAAAATGATTTAGCCCATAGAAACATGGAGACATATGGACCATGGGCTTCTTATATACAATAATCTGAAGGATGCAATTAAGCATTGCACAAACATTGCATTTTCGAATATGCTTTAAAAACTGTACAAGCAACTATTTAGAAAGTGTGTGTGCGATGACTCACCAGTATAGGAGGCTCGAGGGCATTTTCCTATTCAGCACATCAAAGTGTAAACAAGAAAATAAAACGGAAGCCTCATATACAGTGATAGGTGGATTGCCTGCGGGTATGGATATGTGACTGATGACATTTGAAACATGCAGTATATGTTGATGGCTACCTGACATTTTGTTCTCACACAATCAATGAAGATTGAATTATAGTCAATGATAGAATAGCCTATCGTCAATATCCCAAATAAACTGATGCAGTGAGCATGCTATTGCATCGAGGTTTCAACAATCAGCCTTGAGGCAAATTCAAAAGCCAGGACATTTCCGACAGTTAAGCTACAAAATGATTTTATGTTTGCACTTTGTCAAGGTTCATGTCCATTTAGAGGAGTGGGGTAAGATGAGCCAGTGGGCATGT
Organism: Clupea harengus; assembly: GCF_900700415.2. Classification (NCBI taxonomy): domain Eukaryota; kingdom Metazoa; phylum Chordata; class Actinopteri; order Clupeiformes; family Clupeidae; genus Clupea; species Clupea harengus. The sequence continues at coordinate 5,586,758 of NC_045161.1, read as the reverse complement.
TGACGCACCACCTGTATCTGGGCAACCATACACAATTTTTGTCATGTGACCCTAAATTGAGTTTGCACTCTCAATTTTCTACATGCTGCGAAAGAAAGAAGCAACCATGTGGATAAAGTGGTAAGCATATGTTTTGCCAGTCAAAGGCATATCAGGTATAATCAGTCTCACAGCAAAAGTAATGTATTTCAGTTTGAAAAGGTATCTAAGATATGTTGATTAACTGGCAGTGTGTAAAACATATTTGAATGAATTAACAAAAGTGTTCCTAGACTAAGCACTTTTCCTAAAATGGTGACTGTGGGGAATTATGCCTTGGAGGTAAGGTCAATCAGTGGTATATCTTACCTCCTAATGTTTGCATGAAGTTAAGTCAAATATTTGATTAAATACGTGTTGCATCCTAACAATGAATAAGATTTAGATTTAGATTTAGATTTACAGCTGTCATACCACAGCTTTCATGTATTTACAGAAGGGCCTCCATAGCCATGTGCTTGTAGCCCTAGTTTTTGTTAACCTCCTTGTGGATGACGTAGAAGCAACACTCATGTTTTGCCATTTTGAAAATCATTTTACACTGTACATTTGACAACTGACAAGTCAGTCTTTATGTCATTGGATACAAAGTTTAGGTCTACTTAAGTTATATTTTATGTATATAAGTAATTATATATGTACAGTATATATTACTTATATATATATTTACAAATAAAGACTAATTCTTCCACTACTCTGACGGTCCTCCATTATCCACCATTGCAGAAACAAAACCAATTGCAGCATTCGCTTGCAGATTCTATACAATGGAGTAATACATCATACGAGTTCACACTGTAAGGCTCTGTACGAGTAGCTAACCAAAGGCAAAACCCCCGTCTGCAGCTTTTCAAGCAGACAGCAGTTTGGGTCCCTGGGCAAAGACGCCTTTACCAGAATCACAAGGGCTACTCTAGCTAACTTGTACCTTCCTCACATTCGTCTGAACTCTTGATTTGAAATGTGTCCATGTTAGAGGCTTCAGACAGTCACAAGGAGAGAAGCCAGACTGTGTCAAACACTTCCCCCTCTAATTTCACTGTCTGGAGTATATCCCACAAAAAAATAAAAAATAAAGAACATATCTTCTCACCCATGGCTGGCCATATTGCCATTGTTATAACATTCTTTCATTGCATTCCCCAGTGGTATCTTGTTAACCACTGACCAAAATAATGACTGCAATAGGAAGATAAACAGTGTCAGGAAAAGACATAATGTTTGTAGTGCACATATCACCATGAGCACAAACACAACCGTAGCCTTACATGTAGAGTGTATAACTGTAATTGACAAATGCTATGATGAGGTCATTTTATTCCAGACATGTATGCTTTGTGTTGAAGAGGTAATAATCCCAGGGAAATTCAGCCACAGCTACAACCAAGCAGTACACATCTGCCAAGGGTTTATCTTTAAAGAGGAGCACGTTTGATTCTTGCACTTTCAAGAAAAGCTGGAGGGTAATGAATCCAAAGTGATCCTTGTTTATTATCATGAAAGCCATGAATAAATTGTTCACTTACACTCCGCTATGAACCAGTGAGATCTCTTTTGGCTTGTCCTTTCATGAAAAAAATAGAAAACCATGCTTCAATCGACATCCCCTGTGTTGTTATTAAAATATTGTTTATGTTTTCAGTAATTTGTTACAGAGATTTTATTTTTGGTAACCCCTGATATTACATAACCACTGTTAAACTGTAACTAAACAGTTGATGCAGTGTTGCACAGTGACTGTCAATATGTCACAGCTCACTGACACTCCACTCCTGTCATGTTATAATTGTCAGTAATTGTCATGACAATTGATAATGGTAACATTATGGCAGGTGGGACTATGCTAGTTTTATGGTGTAATGCTGGACTTTATTAGTATTGATATATGCACCCCATCACGTAACTGTTGACAACAATCTGCTTCATCACAAGTGTACTTGAGTACACTTTGGATTGCATACTACTTAACATTCTGTACTGTACTGATTTAATCTCAGCTGTATTTAGTAATCAGTTCTGCAGTTCTAGCCTTATCATTGGTTCAGTTCCAATGGACTGAATACATGAATACACAAGCTTTAATGTTCAAGCAATCACAGCACTTCTTCATACTTATTCATGTCTGAAGAGTGGTGTTTGTTCAGAAACAGTATAGCGAGTGTTATTTGGAACTCCTTTTCGATTAAAGAATTGCAACACAAAAACGTAAACATGAGTGTGTTTATTGATCAAGCTAAAACTGTCACAGTTTGGTCAAACATTTATTGTTAAGAAACAGCTGAAAGAATCCATGCAATGTTACTGCTCACAATTTAAATAGACCATGTCACTTCATAGTCCATGTCCAGAAAATCCAGGGCAAGACCTTCGGCAAAAAAGGAATTATAAATGAATCAGTGCACTTGAAGTATAAAGTTCTGACATTGAAATCATCATATTACTCTGTTTCATAAGAGGCCCTTGTTAACGACTGTTAAGGACGACACAGAGTCCTTGTCCCAATAGAATCAGTCAAAGGAATATTGATCACTGCTTGATGGCAAAAAGAGAATCAGGCCCTTGGATTTGAGATAGGATTGCTCTGTGGAAGATGGTCTTTTGATATTTAAAAATAATGAACGTTTGATCCCTTTATGTCTATTCTCACCTCTGATTTCTGTATTATCAGACTCCTAGGAGCAGCGGAGGAGTTCAGGAGATAGTAGCACAGGATGTTCACTCCAAACCACCATTGATTGATGTACTCCATTGCCAGCTAATTAACACGAGCTAATGACTCAAAAATATCTTCAGACTTCCCTTCTGAGGGGGCAGCTTCCCCCGGCGAACGTGGAGCCTTGGGCAAGGATTCAGGTCTCTGTGGAGGATGAAAGCAAAAGGACAAATTGAAATTCAGAATTAGAAATTGGCGCTCGTGAGAAGTGCCCCCGTCTTCCCCCTCTCTTTCTCCCTCTCTCCCTCTCTCTCTTGTCTCAACCTCCACTGACTCTCTCACAGATGGAGGGTGATGACTGACGTGATCATTTCTGTAAGGACGGCAGAACCTAGAGGCTCCATGCAGGATGGGGGTCCTAAAGTGATGTTACCTCCTGTGGATATGGAAAAGGGTTTAAAAAAAAGGAAAGGTTCTCCTGTGTTACACTCACAGCACCTTGGCTTTTGTATACAGAGGAGACGTGGTTTTACCTGGGAGAGGACGGTACCTTCGCTGAGAGAAATGGAAATATTTGTGGCCAAACGTTTTAATGGCTTACAAAGCACAATCATGGCAACATTTCAATGGTCCATTAACCAGCTAAAAGAAAATTGGTTGCAAACCACTGTTGCTGCTCTGTGACATACACGTATTCCCTAAATGCAGTTATAACTTCAAATTGGCTGTTGCCTGGCTACTGAACATATTCTGGAAGGATTCACTAGAGTAGTAATCAGGATTACCATTAAAAACTCAACTATGCATTTAACAAAATGTACATTTTGTGGAAATCATACTGCTTTTCAAAACGGAGTGGGTGAAATCAACCATTTCATTCTGAAAGATTACACTTTGCTGTGGAATAATTTCGGATTTCAGCACTTTGCAGCACACCGCTCCATCTTGCTAGTTAAGGATGATATGACAAAGAATTGTTGCACCACACTGTCATACAAAATGAATAAAAAAAAAGTTGGACTCAAACTTTTGTTATAATGCACTTTTTATGACAGATCGGCGTCAATGCTGTCGGTCTTTATAGCTGCTGCCAAATGAATCTTGCCAATTCTGCAGACCACACATCACCATCTCCCACTCAAATGATGACTGTTCCGGCAGCTACTTGACACTTAAAGCATGGGGGAAAAAACCCTGACGGAGCCAATGCCGATATATAAAGTTGCACTGGTAATTATTTATTTTCTGCCTGGAAATCAAGGTCAACATCTGCTCATTACGACAATTAATTCCAATTTCCATTAATTAAAAACTCAATCAGATTTTTTTTCTCTCTTCCTGTTTTGATGAGTGCAATCTTTTAACACTGTGAGCGGGTTGTTTGGATGAGAGCGAAAGGGCACACGGCAAGTGAAATGGCTTAAATGAGACTTAGTGTAAGTCAACTGTTCACCGTTATTGATTTAGCCAAATGAATGCCAAATGTCCACATCGATAAACAATGTGTTCACAGTTAAATAGAGAGGGTGCATTAAGCCCCATCTCCCCGAAGGCAAACAAACACAGGCAGCACTCACGCTCATGTAGAATGCACACACGGGTGTAAAAGGTTAAGCTTGGGCTTTGCCACTCCAAGGTGGCACTACACAATTAAGTTTTTTATCGGCCTGTGAATCTGTCAGCAGTGGACATTACAGCCTGGGAGAGTGGATCAGCGGGGTGAGACATCTGCCCCGGGTGTTTAGCACTGGATGCACGAGCCACGCCACTGAGCTAAACGGGAGCGTAGGCAAGGAAGAGTCATGACCCTGCTGTTGCTGTTGTTATTTATTAATCTGGGGGACTGTGGTGGCTGCAGAGCCGGAGTGTCGGAGTGCCGGAGGAGGCAGAGACTCTCTCTCTCTGAGCGGTGCGGACGGCTCAGCCAGCCCTCTTTTGTAAGGCTGACTTCTGATGCAGTTGCAAACATTCCCCCATGAATATTTCATGCCACTCCGGTGGGAATATTTTAGTGACATTAATACACACAGGAACACCTTTCTGTTAATGGATGCTTGTTTTCCCTTTTTGGGTCCCCAAGTGGGATCAGGGTTGTACAGTGTGTGTGTGTGTGTGTGCGTGTGTGTGTGTGTGTGTGTGTGTGTGTGTGTGTGTGTGTGTGTGTGTGTGTGTGTGTGTGTGTGTGCGTGTGTGTGTGTGCGTGTGTGTGTGTGTTTATGTGTGTGTTTGTTGAGGAGAAGGGGGGGAGTAGCAGCAACCTTTTTTTGGATACTATATGAACTATTTTTGGCATCGCTTTTGTCTAGTCTGTCTGAATGTGACCCGTTGTTACTTTTGCCCCTTTTGGTAAACAAATTATTCACTGCTGGTGTTTTGATGTGGAGAGGTAGCGTGTTGTTGATCCCACCCAAGGTCACATGGTCCCTTGGAGCTCTCTCCTATAAACCCCTTTACTTTAAGAGCCTCAGCATGCACAACACAGTTCTGTGTTGCTGCGCAAAGGGCTTGATCATTTCTTTTCCACTGCAAAAGCAAACACCATCCTTACACAATTTCGACAAATAAAACATAGTAGTGAAAGTCCCAGTCATCATAAAAATGCAGTTCTTCCCGTCATCTTTATGGTGCTATCAGTTTCTTTTTTTCCCCAAGCCTCCGAATAAACCAAAAATTCATCCATTCTCTTTAATGGGACTGTGTGTGTTTCAGCTTGCAAATTAGTGATGGCTGTGGCCGGTTGATGGAGAGGTAAAAGGGAGATGTGGATTATTGGTATGCATAGCAACACTGAGTTGACTGATCACTGGTCTTTGCACAAGACTGTGGGACAGAGTCACTTTAAACAATTAAGTGAAGATAATGTGCAGAAGATGCATCTCCTCCAGTCGCATTCCAGACCTAGCATTAGTCCGGCAAGCCAAACCTGTGAGCAAACTCTTAAAAGGGGCCATCATTTCCACCCTCCCCTTCTCTCTCTCCTCCCTCTCTGTGGCCGCTGGCTGGGAGATGGTCACCCCGTAAGTTATGTGATATTGGAGTTACCGGTGTGATTGATCATGCCCCAGAGAAATCAATATCATGCATCCTACGGAACAGGAAAATGTCTACATATTTCACTTTCATTAGGCTCTTCGGGTGACGGGCATAGAAAGGGACACCTACCGTGCAGGAGTTGAGGGTGTTTCTCAATCTAGACTGCCACCTCCTCTGTGGCAATAAAAGACATGCATTCTTTAAAGATATCAAATATAGATGTGAAGGAGAGAACTGAGAAGGGTTGAAAGAGAGTACCACCTGACTGCCTGGACTCTGAAAGAGGTCATAGGCGACCATCCTCTCCCTAAAAAAGAGATATGCGTCCTATAATTGCTAGTGTTTACTGGATTGTAAATGATTGATGACCTTTTTCTCTCTGTGCTCCCTGTTCTCCATTGTAATTTGGAAGATATGGCATGCAAAGCAAAGTCAATTAAATGATTGGGTGACAGGAGCGGTTATCAGAGGCCGAGATTCCCAAAATGTCCCCGCTGTTTTGGTCACTCATTTGCCCTTTAATTATCTTTCTTAAAACAAGCCCTGATAAAGCCTAGAAACCAATGAACACATGCTGCTATCTATCATTTCAATTATCCCAATCACTTGATGAAGGAAAGGGAGAGTCAAGATATGGCAAAGCTCACTAATTACCAGCATTTTCCAAGGATATGTGTTGGTCAGGCAATGTGGGGTAAACAGTCACATCACAATCTTGCTTTGCTTTCATTAATCATTTGCTTTGTACAGCAAAGCATGTCCCCTACCTTGCCATTAAAAGGGAAATAAATAATGAACATCTATTAGTTTTGCTAAATGACAGTTCATACATTTTTCCTATGATGCAGTAGGGAGGGAAGATGCCCTCACAACAGGAACTGAATGATGCCCAAGAGAGCACACCCAAGGAATGATTAGGGATCATCTAAACAACATCTGAATGGGCTAATGACTAAATGTGTCAAGGTTAGCTGGGAACATCTAATGATGGCAAGCATGAATCATTTATTACTTACAAAGGTAGACCATTTCAGTCTGTTGTTGGTGGCTTACAGTTACTGGCTTGCGATTTACATAAATGGTAGGATTTCATAGGTATTTTGATACTGATGTTTTTTAGCTATTAATTAATATTCATATCTCATTAGAGGAAATGGAAATATTGAATGTGAATGGAGATGTTGTGGCTTTTTCACACATAAGAGCATGCTTACACCTCTCCATTGGTTTGCAGTTTTCATCACTCTTCGCTTTTCCAACGCCCACCAGCTCTCATAGAAATTTAATTGGGATTTGCACCTCCAAATGCCAGGATGTCAGAATTAATCACTGCATTTAGTGGAGACAATCGAGTAAACAGACAAAAAAAAAAAACAGCTGAAAACACCGGAGGAAACCTAACACTGCTTGTCCCAGTGACACAGAGGCATTAACGTCAACCCAAACATATCTGGAGCGCAATATTCCCTCTCTGAGTTCCATATAGTTTGGGATGCAGGAGCATCTGGAGCAGAGTTAATTAAATTGGCATTAGCCACATTTTGAATTGTTCAGCGCTGCGCTCCCTGGGATGGTTTAGAACTGTTAATTTAGGCGGTGGGAACATGGGAATGCTCCTGTTGGATTGGAGGAGAATTACAGATGATCCTCGGGAGGAAATGCAGGCTCTCCTGGAGTTTCCCCGTAATTTAGCACGGCTGTCAATCACCGTTTTTAACAATGTTCATCACTGCTTGAGCTGTAGCTCTTAAACAATGCTTTTGCAGATGGTAGGAGCTTTTTTTTATTATTATTATTAATTTCCCTCCATAAAATGTGGTAGTAAAACCCACTCAGTTTCTATCAGTAAAACACAATTTCTTTCCACATCGCACATAACATGCAGTATTATGAAGGGCTACACTGCTATTCAAATAAAGGTATATTGGTATAGGTATGTTTCCTCTTTTAGCTTCATGTGAGTCATTGACATGACAAACATTTGCTAAGCTCCTGAAAAGTGGGCTCAGGAGTTCTTGAAGAGGGGGTTGTGCATGTCTATTCACCACCGACTGAGCTCTGTTTCAACTGAGTGCTAATTATCAGCGTGGCTGGACAACACAGGAAATCAGTGTCTTTGCCAACAATAAATGGGATGAATAAATATAGAGGAAATGATTGTCACCCTCTGATCAGTTTCATTCGGAATGATCCAGGAAAATCAAACGGTGCTCTGCAGAATGTGTTTTTCTGCCACAGTAATCTCAATAACAAAATCAGACACCACCACCGCCATGGCTGTGATCACCCTCATCATGTCGTCATTGTCATCAGAGCTTGGGCTATTCAAGTGAAGATTAGCTTGTCACACTGTTGCATACTAGATCCATTTTAAAGATATGTATAATAATAATAATAACCCTAAATCTAAGATATTAATAATAATACAATAACAGAAACATGTATGAAGCCTATATCTAGGCGTATATCTATCTATAACTGTTTTGACACATTGGGCTAACTTATTTGTATTATTATTATTATATTTTGTTTGTTTGTTTTTAATGAAAAGGCATCACTATGTATGACCAAAGTTGTGGTTTGTTTGTGTTTATAAGGAACAACTTCATTATGTTGCATTGTTTTTGATAATAACATTGGCTTTATTAATTATCTTATTTGTATATTTACTTACAAAAACATTCCAAATTACAGCTAATTGCTAAATCCATTTCAAATCCTAAAAAAGGCGTAACATAATGAGCTTCGGGTTGGATCGTTGTCTTTCTACAGCTGATGTGTTTTCTTGGAGAATGTTAATTGTTTTGTCTTTATGGATGTGTCGTCTGCATATTCTCTCAATGGTATTTGTCTTGTGAAGTTGCCTTGTAGAATATGAATGAGATGGGTTATAACAAATCCTATTGAGGAAAACCTGAATAGGTTCATGAACTCTGATTGATTTTTGTCAACTTCTTTCGAAGTGGAGTTAAATACCAAAGAGAAAGAGCTACAGTAACTTTTTGGAGAGATGATAGCAGAGATTGTTTTCTGCTGCTGGTATGAGGAAAGATAGGGGAGGCCGAGGTTCTTTGTTCGCGGCATAGATAAGCCTTCAATTTCATCTGAGGTAGTAAAGGTGCTGTTAACAGACTTGGAGGCGAGGAAACAGGAATTGCAGGTGGAAGCTATGCATGGGCAAACATCTACAGAGATAACACATCCTAATACATCTGCATTCTCGGGTGTCCTTCTTAAGAACACGTTGATATGAATCAGCATAATGCACTGCTCACATAATCTGGGAAGTCTGGGGCGTAGACCCCTGTCATCACAGGTCATAGGTCATAGGTCATGCCCGTCATCATAGGTCCTGTACTCTGACCGTATGGGCATTTGCTGCGGTGCAAATGAGTGGAAAAGGGCGAAGTTGGAGGTTACCAAGGCATAAAATATCACTTACAGCAGCTTTAAAAACCAGCCACGAGAGCCTCATCCAGCACTCATTAAAGATGCAGTCCGCAATTCGATTTGAGCTCAACCGCCAATCAAAATGCACCCCTCCCTTCCGTGCACCTGAAGCACCATATTGATTGGTTGGAATTGTTCAAGGCTCGGTCCGAGCCACTATGTTCGTTTCCCATTTAACGTTTTTTTTTTTAACGGACAGCAAGAGGGCCGTGAGGAGCAAGTTGCTGAAGACAGGAAGCCACAGTGTACATTGTTACTGACCTTAAAGTTGATTGAGACATTCCAGCAATAGTAGTAAGATATTGTTGGAGTGACTCAGTCGTGAACCTTGACATAACTCTGGAGGGAAAGTGGACCTGTAGTATCCCATCCAGCCTGAGACAAACCACCTGCGATTCATCCTCTGTCATGGCAGGTTTAAGGTGTTGCGTAGCAATGCATTACTTGCTGACTTCAAGTTACAATGAATCACCATTACGAAAAGTGAACGGACTACTTGCAGAATTATATGAAAGTTATGAATTACAAGCACAAAACCCGCTGCCAATGGCAGCGAGTTTTTAGCAGCGGCCTACTCAAATACACTTTTTGCAACATTCTGAGGAGCCGTAATAATAACAGCAAGTTTTGGTCTGATATTTACGCCGTGTGGAGTTTTTAGCCAGGCAGACATTCACATTCAGACACACGCAGACATTCATACAGACCTTATTTCCCCTTTAACCTGTTTGTACATAAATTGACATTTACAACTGAACGTGACAATGTAATAACTAATAACAACAGTCAGTGATATAGAGCAAGTGTCATTCACGTACACATTCACAGGGACATTGAAAAGTAGAGGAAGTAATGCCCTATCATATTCTATCCAGTCTACAAGCAGGATGAAACAAATACAATGAACAAGAAACCCAATAGAATCTGATTCTTCGCCTTCCCTTGACTAGATTTTAAGTCCAGTGAGAATTGAATTTACAACCAGTTGATGCACCAGTATTAAATTTACACCCAGACAGCAACAACCAATTTTGGCTTATGATCAGCCATAGGCCCTATTGAAGGAGCTGGCACCTCTTGTCCAGCCTGAGGATTTATTCAATTTAATCTTAATCTTTACTATGTGAGATTTCATCATTTAAAAAAAGTCGTCTTCTTCTTTTTCAAAAAAACGTTTGGCATGCACCTGTCGCCTTCTTCTGATATGGTCTGAATGCAAATACAAATAATGTTGCCATCCCTGCAGATGCAGATACTGACACAAGTAGTTGCCTCGCTGCACACCCCTTCTATGCCCTCATGGTTTATCTCCCACCTGTGTCGGCGGCGGAGTGAAGTGGGCTTTTCAGGGGGAGCTTTGGCATGCAGCCCCACGCCGACCTGGGAGGAGCCGCAAAAGGACAGCTCAGGGAGTGATAAGGTTAATAAATGGCTCCACTGCACTGAAATGCCATGTCAATTTGCAATGTCCGCCACATCCTCCAATCCAGAGAACCTCGCAAGCCCTTAGATTGCTTCGAACTAAAGACATGTCTGAAGCGGGCTGTAAATTGAATTTTAATGGCGCAATATAATTTGCTGAGTCATGCGCTTTTTTCCGCCTGGCTCTTCCCAATGCTGTCACAAAGCAGTCAGTCTTGTGACCCTGAATTATTCTTGTCATCTTGCGCTCATGGATTTATCCAACGTGAGCTTGGTGAAATACAGAGAGCAGCAGGTCAAGACACAGCACTGTCTGCTACTTTGCCATACGTCTGTCTGAGTTCAGCTGTGCCTGTGTTTGAGTCTGCTCACACATGTATGACTGTGTGTGTGTGTGTGTGTGTGTGTTTATGTTTCAGCCCAGCTGTAGCTAAATGTTTGTGGAAATGCCAGCCTAATGCTACAAGAAGTTAGCCAGCTTGTCTCCCAGGAGAAAAGTACCTTTGTAAAACTCTAGAGAAGCAACTGTTTCTTCTGTTGTCAGGATGCCACAGGACGATCGATTACGTGGGACGCCTGGAGGGAGAGTGAGACTGAATGAGTGGGTCCTGTCCAAAAGCAGGACAGGTGGCCACCAACATGTTTTTCTCCCAACAAAATGTTGTTGAGCTGTTCAACAATGCCTGCAACAAAGGGGGCCATTTTGGAATCTATCCATCTCTCTACATGTCCATTATCTCCATATGTCCCCTCAACCGTCTTTTTGTCTGTTTGTGTGTCTTTGTGTGTCTTTTTGTGTCTGTTTGTGTCTTTTTGTGTCTGTTTGTGTGTCTTTTTGTGTCTGTTTGTGTTTTCTGGTGCCCCAGTGAAAAGACCTCAAGTATTTTCGCAATTGTTAGCAGGCAGTCCAAACATGTTTCACAAGAGGAAAATTATGCACTGTATGTGTGATGTGCTATTAAGGACGCCAGCAGCCCAGTGACACATTTAAGAACTATTTGATCTGTCAGTGTATTTTTTTGACCACCCACTGTGCATAGTTTCTTGTTTCCATTAAAATGACACAATAGAATAAATTGCATGTAAAAGCCTTTGATGGGGATTTACATGTAAAGAGAAAAGTGACATAGTAATTTAAATCTGGAGATGAAGGAAGATGAAACCAGACATGGTATGCTCACCATTGTTTGTTTGTTTGTTTGTTTGTTTTTCATATGAAGTTTGTTTGTTTGTTTTTCATATGATATGCACTGAAATACTTTCATTCAGTCCTCTGTGTAACATATACACAGACCATAACAATACTTTCAGCTACAAGACATACTCTGTGTTGACAGTCCATTTTATTCCTCCTATCTTTAACAAACGTCTCATGCAAATAATTAAAAAAAATCATACTGTTTTCACTTGAAAATTGTAGACCTATTTTTTCCAATTCTGGTTTTCATCTATGTGCCTTATTTGGTCAACATAAATGGGAAATTGTCAACTACAGCACACATATGTTCAGACATCTATTATCTTAATCATCTTTGATAACTTAACTGTACCGCACGGTGAAATCGTATTTTAGGGAGGGAAGCAGTTACTCCTATATGTTGTCTTGTGCTTCAAGCCATTCCTTACACTTCTCTCCTCCATGAGGGCATTCATCATGTATGCTCTCCGTCCCCATCCTACAGTGCTTTCTGTTTCTCTTGGTTGTCATGGCAAAAGATAAATGGTCTCTCTGCTGACTTAGCGGGTGTCACACCAACATCATTTCAGTGTAAGTCATAATGCATGGCTCTCTGTCAGATACATTGCTATGGTTGCATGGAGGTATGGTATTGTTTCGAGACTCACACACAGTACCCTCTCTTTCTAGACATGATGTTATTGCGTATCAATGCAGCTAAGCAGTCATGCTAGTTTCCACAGCGTTCTCAATCGATTATGTTCCAACAAATCAAATCACTGAAAAAAAGAGAAAAATTATAAATCAATTATATCTATATGTGATCATTCAGTGTTACAATTCTGAAATGAATGTAACTATATAATAACAGGTTAATGGCTGGATGGAACCCATTACTGTCCCAGATGTTCTATTTCTTTTACAAGAGCAGTGTCATATGGCACTGGTATGTGTCTTTCACAAGACTGCAACATCTAACAACAGTTTCATACTGATGACTCATTTAAAAAGGAACAGTTTCACAACCACTTGTCTATGTTCATGTTTTACCCCTACCCAGTCACCCCCCCCCCCCCCCACACACACACACACACACACACACAATAATCTCTCTCTCTCTGTCACACACACACACATTTAGCTCTTAAAAGGGACATAAAATGAATGAACAGTGAAGCATGAAAGCATTTGCTTCCACTTATAAATTGCTAATTCAACTCACAATATGCCATCGCATAATGGCCTCACCTGAACAGCCTCTTTTTCTCTCCGTGGCCAGTGGAAGGGAAAGAGCAGTAGCCAACCAAGAGATGAGATTTGCTACCTCCCATACTATGCAGCAGGGAAAGAGACCTACATCACATATTGATCTGTAGTGTTTTACACAAACCTATATAATCATTGACTGCATTGTTTAAGCTATGTAGATATTTGGGGTAAGGGTTTACCAGTGATAAATTACAAGTGTTGTAAATGTATAAAAAAAGTTCAGCATTGTTATGATAGGTTTGTGTGTTTGTGAGGGTGTGTGTGTGTTTGTAAAAGTGTGTGTGTGTGTGCGTGTGTGTGTGTGCGTGCGTGTGTGTGTGTGTGTGTGCGTGCATGTGTGTGGGTGTGTCTGCGTGTGTGCAGGTGCTTGTGTGTGTGTGTGTGTGTGTGTGTGTGTGTGTGCGTGCGTGCGTGCGTGCGTGCGTGCGTGCGTGTGTGTGTGTGTGTGTGCGTGCATGTGTGTGCGTGCATGTGTGTGCGTGTGTGTGGGTGCGTGTGTGTGTGTGCGTGCGTGCGTGTGTGTGTGTGTGTGTGTGCTAAACCACAAAAATTCACCTGAGTATCTATGGATTGTCTCAGAAGCCGGGACTTGATGTCAAAATCAATGAACGCATCTACCATCCACAGTAATGAAAGATGGGTGAGTGCATAAAACCCATCCCAGCAAACGGATCTGCTTCTTTCTCAGTATATCATAAAATAGCAATAGGAATCCCATTCCATAGCTTATCTATCTGTTGATACATTTACCATCCAGATACACTTTAACTAACACTACCACTACCTCTATCTATGACTTGATGAAAATTACATGAAATAAGATCGCTTGAAGTGTGTGTGTTTTCTTTTTCTTTTTTTTTTTCTCCTCTGAACCAAGCTTAGCTACAACATAATCCCACCTGATTTAAATGTAAAACAGATAACAGGCAACCTGATGGTCTTACGGAGCGAGATAACTACAGGAAAGGAGCCAATGGGAATGAGCAAAGACCCAAATTCATTTTGCCAGCTCACGGAATGGAGTTATCTGAATCAACTGTCCTCTATATTCTCTAAAGGGAGATAGAGGAAGGCCAAGGTCAAATTACATGGGATTTCGAAAAGCATTAAACTTCACTGCCATAAAAAAGTTTTTTCCCCAACTCTGGATGAGATTTTCACTGCAGTGTGCTCAGATGTGGACTGAAAAGCCTAATAACAGGGATCCCTTTTACCATGCAAGGCACAATGGTGCTTCTGAAGGGGGAAAATCACAGAGGCACAACTCATTCTCAGCTTGAGAAAACCCGTTTGAATCCGCAAATATTTTAACGATTGCTGTTCACCTAAACAGATGTTTATGCTCACTGTTACCACAAAACCTTGTATGTAATATTTCATTATATATTTTTCCCCTGAATCAACTGTAGCCTGTGAGAAAGGAAATGAATGAGTGGACTGAAAGCAAAGCTAAGCTAAGCAAAGCTGAAACCATGTCGCAGCTGAAATCTACGGGTGACATCTCTGTTATACTGGTCCCAGACACTATACTGCTGAAGCGCCCGTCACTTATGTGTCTGGACTTGAGACAACCATGCTGGAATTTGGCTGAAGTATGCATGGGAACAATTAGATGGGTTCGAAATTCCTGAACCAATCCAATTTGTCATGATGGCTGGGCTTAGAGTAGGGACGGTGAATCAACCGTGGCAGTGTAACTGAGCTCTTGTCCAGATTTGTCCTGGAGTGTAGCCTTGTCAGTGATGGATGTCATCACTGCCCACAACCAACATGTATTCCAGGCATGCACTCCAGTCTCATTGGTAAGTGTTCTGTACAGTAATGTTGTGATCTGGTGGGGGGCATTGCATTTGTGTTGATTTCATGGGGATAATGTCTCTCTAGTCTAGTCCAATAAGATTCAATCTTCAAACTTTGGAGAAAATGAAGACTGCATATTAAATGTTCATAACACTGACTTCAAATAGTTATGATGTTGCATCATTAGTGTGTTTAATCTTTTGATTGTCCTTTAATGCCTATTTCTATGCATCACAAAATAGTCCTTGATGGGGCATCTTCATTTTAGCAATTATTTTGCAATACAAATGCCTTACATTTTTGTGGAGTTGCATTTTAAAATGCTACATGTTTTTCCTAAATCAGTAATAAGGATTACCTTGGAGACTCTCTGCCATTTTATTCTCTTTGTTTTTTGTTGTTTCATTTCCACTTTACATTCTTGAGGAAGAGCAAAGACCTATTCCTCTGAATATGTGTTTGTGTTTGTGTGTCTGTGTGTGTGTGTGTATCTCATTATTTTGATGTGATCCTTATTACTGCCATAACATTAATACAACTTCACACAGATACATTACATGTAAAAAAAAAAAAAAAAAAAAAAAAAACATTTTAAAATGCCAAGAGAATTAGAGTGCTGGAGCATGACAGGGGGACCACTCTTAAGATTCCTCTCTAAACACAAATGCAACAGCAGAATGCAAATCAGCTGGGAGGGCCATTATGAGTTTCCCCCAGTGAGAGGGGACCAGAGGGCAGGGAGCTACTCTGGAATAACCCATATTGGCAGTTGAGGAAGATTTGAATTCAGTTGTTGTCAGTGGCTGTCAATCTTCAAACAGGGACTCAATTTTTTAAGACAGTGCGCTTAAAATGTGAGGTGTCGCAGAGGCAGAGTGAAGGATTAAGACTATTTCGTTCATTGTAAATGACCTTTTGAAAATCCACATCACATGTCACAAGGGGAGTCATTTTCATGCATGCAAGCCATGAGAGTCTAGCCTTGGGCGAGCATTTAATACACTGTGTGTACTCAGTAGCAAATTAAGATTCAGCACCTTGGATAGCAACCCACTGTGTGGGTGAAGGAAGTCTTCCCTTGCCTTCTGACTTCTTGTCCACAGACCAC
The DNA here is from genome assembly GCF_900700415.2 of Clupea harengus. Classification (NCBI taxonomy): domain Eukaryota; kingdom Metazoa; phylum Chordata; class Actinopteri; order Clupeiformes; family Clupeidae; genus Clupea; species Clupea harengus. The sequence goes on along the minus strand of NC_045161.1, from coordinate 5,570,807 downwards.
ATCTATTCATATGTGGTAATGTACACACATACAGAGAGGACTGACTATACCAGAATGACAAATCTTGAGAAGATATACATTTGCTCTTTGACTGTTGCAAAAAGACAGACAATTGCGGTTTCTCTCCACATACACACCACATTCACATTCACAAATGAGAGTTGCCCATTTAGCATCTAGAATGACACCAGATTCCTGTCCACAGCTGTGAATCAGTGCTCAGGCGTCTCAGTGTTTTCTGCCCATTGGTGTCCATAATGAAAATGTGAACATTTATGCAATGATTCAAATACCAAGTATGGATTGGTTACATTCCTCTGCAGTGCTGTGACTCATGTGTCATTACGAGACATATGAAGACCTCCGGAGGGAAAATCTGAATTGAAGAGCAGACCAAGCTGTCTCACAGATAAGTGACCTAACTACATAAGATGCATCTGACATTGACAGGTGAGTTTCACCCTTCTATATTTGAAATATATAAATAAATAATAATAAAAAAACGTACATTCACTTAAATCCCCACGAGTGCTGCAAGAGTTTCGACAACTGAGGTTTTCTCTTGTAAGGAAATAAAAGGAGAGAAAAAAAAACTTCCACAACTTAGCAAAGCTTCAACAAACTGAATTTGTTATTGCCAGAGCTCAGAAAATGTCCACATGGAAAAATAATTCACACCGCTGACTCTTTTGAACTCTAGAATTATGCAGTTCAGTATCAGAATTGAAGCAAGTTCGTCCCTGAATTATAGATTGCTTGAATGTGGAGAATGACCTCACAAAGGAAGGGTGCCGTTGATACTGATTTAAAAAGAGGGCTCTGAGATAAAACAGCAGTTACTATTCCTTCCTCATCAGCGGTCCTGAGTGTATCCTCCAAAAAAACACCACAGAGGACTACTTGTCTTCTAAACATGTGACTGAGTGAGAGGGGGGCAGCAAAGAAGCATAGCGTCTGCGACTGCTGCCGCCTATGCATTGAGATTGGTCTCTCACACACTCTAACACGACGATGCCGAGTAGGAGGGTCAAGCAGAGCTATGTGGTGACACTGACTTTATCAAGGAATATTTAACCGATGTTCGCTGGCGCTGATTCATACGAAGGGCTGTTATTCAGTCGCATTCCGCCGCAGCTATCCTCTTGTGAGTTCGTTGCTCTTTTGTTCGTGGAAGGCATACATCTCCCATCTTAATTGTTAAAGCTGTATTCCCAGTTGCCTTCTTCTCTTCGCGGATGGTCTCATTCTGTAAAGTCTACATATCCTCAAAGGTCACCGGTTTCAAGAACATTAATTCTTTCAGGATAAACGTACTTTCCGCGTTATTATAATGAAAACATTCTATCACCGAAGTTCATCAGAGGACGAGAGCGCTGGAGAGGATGCCTCATAATGCTTCGGTAACAGACTTTGACTGCTGAATGTAATTTCAATTAATCTATTCACAGTTGTGTGCGTTTATTTGGGGTTCTCCTTTCACTATCTTCACGCCACGAAGTTGTCACAGTTCCATGTTTACACAAACAGTTGGCTGTAGGATTTTACCGAAGAATGGGAAAGGAACTGACGAACTTTGCCTTATGCTCTGTACTGCGGTGAGTTGTCTTGTGGCGATTACCTTTTAATTGTGATTTATAATGCATAGTGTTATCTAAGGTAGATAAATGTGCAGTCACTTTTCTTTATATCAATACATTCTACACTTTCTTATAACACTATAATGTTATAATGTCGGCATGTTCCTTTTTCGCACTGGTGTTGGTTGGTGTGAGATTTGTAAGATCTGCTCTCTCTCTCTCTCTCTCTCTCTCTCTCTCTATGGCTTTCTCTATCTCAGACTCTCCCTCTCTCTCAGTCTCTCTCTTTATCTCCCTTTTGCTCTTTTTCTTTCTCTCTCTCTCAGCACCCCCCTTCTGTTCCACACACACACACACACACACACACACACACACACACACACACACACACACACACATAAACATCCAACCACAAACAAACAAACAAACATCCAAGGATCCCTAAAGGCCTGTTGGTATTTCTGCAGGGGATCGAATCTCTTAACACTGATGAACACTGAATAGGATTGCAGAGTGCCATTGAAGCATAAAGCACCAGCTTGAAGCTATTCAGAAACTATTTTTACAGTGATTTACTAATTAAAATCTGTTGCCCTTAGCCCTTCCAAGGCATCACAGACAAGTCATTTTGATGGCTGGGTAAGCTTGTAACCCTCTTGATTAATGGCAACCACTTTCTGGCAAATCAACTGTAAAGGTTTATGCAAAGCGAGTTTTCTAGACCAAATATGCTAAAGGCTGTTTTGTCTGACTGCAATACTCAGCCTGCGAAGAGAGCAAGTTTATCCTGTTCCATTTGCAAGGGCTATGAACCACATTCGATGTACCCATATACATTGATCCCCACACTAGCACATTTGATTTCACTATCATTTATGGCAACCCATGACTGTGCATCAGGAAACACCCGGCCCTCATGTCACGTGTTCCCAGATATGGCAGGAGCGCATTGCGCGGTGCTAGGATCTTAATCTGCAACGAAGTTCTGTGTGGATTGAGCCACAAAGGGGGCTGCTACACACCAGGCTGAGGAGCTTTGGGGAGGGAAGTGTGCGTTAAGGTTTTGTCACAGTAATAGGAGACACACTGTGCTGCAGTAGGCTGTCTCCGAGGCTTTCTCGCCAGCCCGGGCGCACCACAGCCAAAACCCTGAGAGGATTTTAGTGACAAGCTGTTATGTTGCTGTTTATTACCCCACAACAGGGTCACCGTCCTGCATCCTCCAGATCCGTTCAGCCAGACTTCGGGAGGTAGACACAGGAGGCTCAGAAACACGCCTGGTTTCCCTAGTTTCAAGCAAAACAAATAAAATGTTTTATGTTTTTTAGCATACAAAACCACCTCCACGCGTGGGAATTACTACATTTTCAAAGAGGTATTGATGTCGCATTGCATCAGAAACAACTTAGACTACGTCTCAGATGGTAGCAAAGATGATAATGAGTGTAATTATCTGTATTCATAAAGAAATTCCCATCAGACTTGACCCCTGACCACACAGCGACTACACTCAACTCAAGAGAGATTACCTCAGCTGTTGGAACACAACACAAGAGGTGCTTGTTGCAGTGGCAATGCCTTCTCTGTCTGACAGGTCTGTGTACTCAGGAAGTCAGTCTTCTGCACCTTCACTCGACTATTTGCAGTTTCTTGAGCGCGGGTCCTTTGTGTGAGGCAATGGGAGCCAGTGTCTGTGTTCACGGCTGAGTCTGAGGGCTGAAGGCAGCTACACCTTCTGCGGTGGATTGTGTGATTGTGTGTGCGGTGGCCCAGCTGTCTCGCATCTCTGGAAACCCTGGCACAGTTCGGACATTTCTAAACCACCATTTAGAGGTCCTGGCGCCCGCATAAAGGCGAGTTTGAAAAAGAAAAAAAAATGCACAGTGAAGGCACACACGCGCACGCTCATGCTCATGCGCACACACACGCACACACACACACACACACACACACACACACACACACACACACACACACACACACACGCACACACACACACACACACAAACATCACAGTCAAATGCTGCCACCTCAATGGTCCATTCATCCTGTCCAAATGAGTGATTTAGTCATAGATCAGAGCCCGTGAGAGCCCTCTTATTCAAACAAATGTGCTCCCATCCTCAATGGGGGCCTTTGCCTACAAATCCCTGTCTCCTGCTAAAGTGGCCCCTAACAACTCCTCAAATCAATGAATGGGCGACGTGTAAAGGAGTGAGTGCGTGCAGCAGCAATTTAAAAGCATCAAAAATGCAGGAACAAGAGGAGGAGAGATTGCTTGGGCTCACGACAGCCAGGCAGCGAGGCAAACGGGCCGTTGGCACGAGAACGCCTTTGTGCTGAGCAGCTATTGCCCATTATTTTATGATAATGAGCAAAAGAGCATATCCCTCAAATCTGCCCCTGACTCGGGCGCTTTTGTGTGACACAGATGAGAGGAAACACAGTGTGTGCACACAGAGATTGGCAAGCTGATTAGGGCTTAAAAACAAAGATGCCCCGAAGAAGGTGGCATAATTGAGATATACATGTGCATATTACGTATGTATGCAAAGCCAGATGAAGCCGACGCACATCCCTTGCCAATCCTCATGAAATACAACTATGCAGTGGAAAACAAAAGCCATCAAAATGCAAAAAAAGAAACAAAAGGAAACGGAAGCCCCTTTTTGTATTCTGCGTATGTGATGCCATTACTGGAAGGCAGCCATCATAAATCATCAAACATAAAGTTCAACAGTGTTCACACTTGAAGAAAGAGAGAAATTCGACTCATCATAAATGCACAAACACATAGTGAATGACTGAAGTACCTCTGAACTGTGGATGAAAAAAATAATAAAACAAGGGCAGCCGAATTGAAATACGGCTTTTTTAGCAAATATATGCCCAATATGGCACGCTGCAGCCCTAATAACCTTTTTTTTTTAAGTGGAACCTCTGGGCCTGGTCGCTTTTAAAAGGCCTGTGTGTGTTTTAGTGAGATTTATGGATGCTTTCCCCCCACTGTCTTGCTCTCAGCTACCCTGCTGTGATATGCAGCCAAATAAAAATGTACAAGTGAGAACTTTACGAGCTGGATGGCAATAATTAAAGGCACATCTTTGATTACTTCCTCTGCATTGATTATGCCAGCAGCTTTTATGCTGTTCTAAATCCTTCCCTTTGTCCTGTTTAAACATCCCCTGCTAATTGATTAAATCCAATTTAGATGGAAAAAGCATACAAGTCTACAAAACCACAATTAGCCATGCCATGCTGCATCCCAGTCTTACCACTGCACGTCAGCGGCTGGTGTGTCCATGACTCAACTTTGATATGGCATGAAATCAATCCCACAGTATTTACATAGAAAAGACATGGAATAATTCATATGACATTTTTAATGACGTATCATCACAGAGGCAAAGCTCTCTCCCCCCCCCTTTCTCACACACACACACACACACACACACACACACACACACACACACACACACACACACACACACACACACACACATACACACACACACAGTCTTGAGGTTTTGTCTGTGTACACCTGACATCAGACAGATTGCAGACAGGCTCATGTTGTGCTTAAGATTTCAACAGCATCCAGAGTAATATTTTGTGCCTCATATGCTCTCAACTCTTCATCTCTCAAATTGACAGCAAGATGAGACAAGATATTCGATTTTTGAACCCTTCACCTGACACAGTGGCAGTGTGCCTGATTTCATATTTGTTTTATTGCTTTTTTTTTAGTAGATGCATTCGCTTTGATATTTCCACACACGTGTCTTCGCACACACGCTCTTCTTATACTTCCTGATAGGTAATTATGACTCGCAGACATAACTTTGTACAAAAGAAACGTGTTACCTCTGGCGTCCAATGAAAGGTATTGTTGACTGTCGTAGCATGAGAGATAAGTGGGTTAATTAGGGGCAAAATTTCCATTCGTCAGCACTGAAGGGGAGGATGTAGAGTTTATCAGTTCCTGTTTTAGACTCGGAGGATGGTTTTTGGGCTAGCTCGGAGATACGCTCCAAAGCGCCAGACGTACCGATTGAATCCTGTTGAAGACATTTTATGAAACCTTTTAATCAAATCCCCTGCCATGCACAACATCCACCCCCTCCACCTACTCCCCATAATCAGCCCGAGCAGCCCCCCACCTCCATTTCAAATCCACTCAAATGTTGAGGTATCACGAACTGATGTATTTGTACTCCTACTGGAGGCTCAGGCAGCGTCCTGTTCGGTGCCAGAGTTGTCTCTGACAGTGTTGAGCAGAAGCCCCGAGCCAGAGGAGAGTTCATGCAACGCAGTGCACTGCACTCTAAACAGGCTTAGATAAACACCTTGGAGAGATCGGCTTTGGGGAAGTGCTCAAATCTCATCAGCCTGATCATTTCTCGATCATTTAAAGGCATTTAGAGAGAGAGAGAGTTTGTTTGCTCCCCGTTTGTACTGTAGTGACTGGGGAAAGCATGGCATCCGAGGAGTGGGCAAACAAAGTGGCAAATGGTGGTTATTTCCGTATACGATATGATCTCGTGTGGAGTGCAATGTGAACACAGTGGGAACTGTCTGAGGTCAGTGGTTCTTGATGAGTCGAAAGAACAGAGTGGCTGAATCTTAAATCTCTTGTTTTCTCCTCCTTATGAAGGCACTTCTCTGGGTGTCACTAGATAACAGGAAGGCTGACTGGCACACAGGACAATACCAGCCTCTGTTACTGTAAAGAAAGGGGCCAGAGAATGCTTCATAAAGCTATGACCTATTTACTGATACCGGAATTGCCCTAATTCCATGATAAATTGTATCATTGATCATTAATTAGAATGTGTTGCTAGGGTCCCTTGGGCTTAATGGGATTCTCTGGTGTTTACTAGGCCGAGTTCAGGCCTGGTTTTTGTCACACAGTCACTCAAAATATGTTTGCAAGGGTACCAGTTACTGTGGTGATATAAAAAAAAATTGAAATTAGATGCCATCTCAGATGAAGATTAAAAGGAAAAAAAGGAACTACTGGCTTGAAATATTTGTGGCTGGGTATTACATATGAAATGGACAAAACTTGATGAGGTCTTATTGAATATGAACAATCATTACGCCCACTGTAGGATGCAAAACACCACAGTTGAAAGATCGTTGCCTGGTTGTTCTCATGAATGAAAATTTGTGCAAAATAGTAGCTTCTACCAGAATGGTATCATGATAGCTTCCTCCAGGGGTATATACACAACCATGTGTTTGCAGACATTTAACAGCCAAATTATAATAAGGATGTTTTCCTAGGGTGATGAAAACATTCTGGTACAAATGTTCCTACGCAAAGGGCTTGTAATATTTTTTTTCAAAGAACAAGGCTACAAAGACGTGTACTACTAATGCATCACAAATGTGGCATAAATGATACATTTACGGAGGGCTCACCTTTGTACATGTAATGATTTTTTTAATGTGTGTGATTGTTATGTATAATGTAAAAGTTACGACTGACTGCTTTACATTTGTCAGTCATTTGATATTCTGAGGAAATACATTTGAAATGCATAGGGCATTTGCATAGCCTTGTAAGGACCCAAATGAACAGTGTATTGTAGATTGGTTAGCCTCAGTCATAGCTCTGATCTAAAAGCCTTTGCATGCTGAGCTCTGCCACGGCTGTTCAAGCTTATATATACGGCAATACAAATGAGTGTTCCTGCGCTAATTAGAACAGTGTGCAACACAGGTAATCACATCAAGGACCAGACTACTCAACAATGTTACTCTCAACTATCCATCACCATCTATCATCTATCACCTCTCTCTCTCCCTCTCTCTCTCTCTCTCTCTCTCTCTCTCTCTCTCTCTCTCTCTCTCTCTCTTTCTCTCTCTCTCTCTCTGTCATTCTCTGCTCTTCTCTGCTCTTCTCTGTCTTCTTTCATAATTTTCTTTGTCTAATGCCCTGTTTTGCAATGACTTGACATCTGGTAGTTATTTTGCTTCAATAATGATTTGTTGAGAACAATTTTCTTTTTGTCCATCCACTTTTGCATCATCAACACAATCCACATATTTTTTGAGTCACACGAATAGCATACAAACATAAGCGAGAGAGAGAGAGAGATAAAGAGAGAGGAGAAGATTGTGCTATTGACACGGTAATACACGATCTATGGCCTGTTCTATGACTTTGTATTGTTTGGAAAGCAGATATTGTCCACACGCATAATCTTTTCAACCTCTCTCACTGAGGTTATCAAATGGTCTTTCAGAGACACAGAGCAGTAGCCTGCCACCAATACCAAATATCTGAAATGCTTCAGGTTATCTCATCCCAGGTTTGTATGCAATTATATTTCAGAAGGCCTGTCGAAGAGCTGGAGCCTCACACAGCAGATAATAAAAATGTGTTTCACTTCCAGGCCAGATATTTCATTTGTTTTTAAAAGGATTACAGTATGCCACACAATTCAAGGTGGACCATTTTTACTGTAGTTTATGAAACACATTGTTTGTATAAGCATAAATGTTATCCAATCATGTCCTCACATAAGGGAATGAGACACACTTGATATTAATTCAGTAGAACCTAACAAAAATCCCTGCGCCTGTTGTTTTAGAGGTAATATGCCTACTGATCCCACAGTAGCTGACTCAGAAGGTAGCAATCTATGAAAGTTTGCATACTTGTGGAAGACATTCCCAAAGTAGGAGGTTAGAGTCCTTTCATCTTCGCTGCTATTTGCTTCTCTGCATAAACTTACAGAAATGCACATTTGGAGTATTTTGCTCCATGTACTCAACAGACAGCAGACACTGAGAAATCACTTTTAACATCGCACCTGCTGAGCCGGTATCATGGGATTAGCATCAGCATTCAACGCTAACCACTGCATTCACAATATTTACTCTCACAGTGTTTACTCAAGCCCCTTATACAGCAGGGGAAAGTCATTTGGCATAACAGTTTAATTGTATCAACACTGAAATAAAGAAACAAATAAACAAACAGGCAAGCAATACCACAGAAGGTGAGGGGGGAAAATGCTCTCTGTTTAGGAGCCTCTGTTCAGTGTGGCGTATCACTGAGGGGGGGAACTGTGATGCATTGTGGGTCCCCCACTGAGCACTTTTACTCTGATCCAGCAGGGTCTGCTCATCAATATGCATGGCTGTGTGTGTGGATCTCGACACTGAAGAATTAGATGTCATGCCGCAAACACCCTGGCTTTTAAATCTGGTGTAATCACAGCTTTAAAAAAAAAGAAAAAAAAGAGAGAAAACCTTGTAGCTAAGATCAGCGCTGTGTTCGCACTGGTAGCGATCTACTTATCTGTGAATTACATGCAGGCTGTTCTCCAGTACGGACGCCGGCACTCAGTGCACACCTCAAGGTTGGACAGTGTTCTGAGGACGAAGACAGGACACCGATGACACAAATTACCCCTAGGTGCATTTCAAAGTGAACTGCAAAATGATGTCATATAAAGCTTGGAAAGCGATTTCTTTTATTATGTTTCAATTTCTCCATTTTTCCAAGGGGTGGAGGGCTTCTGATGTAGATTTGATATGTTAACCTTCCTGGTGACCTATCACACCTCTCCTTTGCTTCCCATTGAACACATACTGAGCGAAAATGATAACTTTTTTTTTTTCTTTCTAAACCCGGCTACTCAAACGGGCATATGGCAGGCATGACTTGACAGACTGTCATCAGGCTACAGTAATGAGACCTTTTCTTCTCCAACATCTGGTTTCGACACGGTTGCAGGCGGCGTTGATTGACAACCTGCACAAGAAATATAGGAAGCGATAGGAGTCCAGAACAAAGCGAAGGAAACAGCAGGACATGAGCTGAAAAGAGCTTCGGTGCAAAATATAACCCTGCCATGGCAGCTGCGTTCTCATGACAAGGGACGAGAAGGGAGGAGATGAACCGGAGCTAGCTGTGATATCTGAGCTGCAATGGTGTGCAGATAGTGGGGAATGATCAAATATGGTGGCGGGGAACTTGGAAAGTTCTGGTAGTTAGAGTTTGTGAGTTCGAGACTCAGTTCTGTTGGTGTTCATCGGAATGGTCTATAGAGATAAACTATACCACTTACTGAGGAAAATATAAATAATGCGTACTCTCGATTCAACGGGGTTCTAATTGCAAAGCTATCTTAATATTTCTCAAGCACCGAAAAAATGCAAGTTATTATGCGAACCACATTTTAGGGGAATACATTATGCTTCTCACTTACAGACAATTAGTAGACCATTGCCTTAATGCATTATCTTTTGTCTCCATTCACTGACAAGATCTCTCTGTAGTCCTAAGGAAGACTTCAAGGCTTAAAAGAAGGAGACCGTTATAATTCTCTAATTGCCTCCTTTGTGTCTGTGTGTGTGTGTGTGTGTGTGTGTGTGTGTGTGTGCGCGCTTCGGTCTCTAGTGAGTCTGGAATCTGAATGTGTGTGTGTATATGTCTGTGAAGATGTGTGTATGTGGGTTTCTGTCTATGTAAAATGTGTGTGTGTGTGTGTGTGTACTCACATTATGCTACGTGTGAGCCCTTCTTGGCTGCGCCTTTGTGTGCAACTGTACATCTCTTTTTTTCTCTCCCTCTCTCTCCCTCTCTCTTTCTCTCTCTCTCTCTCTCTCTCCACGCTCAGGTGCGGTTGGGGAACAGAGGGAATGCAGAACTCCCACAATTCCCAAAGGTGGAGTGAGCTAGCGTCCCTGTGCTGCTGCTGCTGAGCCCCCGGACGCTCCCATCCTCTCTGATGGCTCTATGGGAGTTTGTGACTGTCAGCCTCCACTGCTGGGCTGTGGCCATCGCCAGTCTTTCTGAGGAGAGGCCGGGCGGGCCTCTAGACTGGCTCCTCTCAGACAAGGGGCCCTTTCACCATTCCCAGGAGTACACTGAGTTTGTGGAAAGGAACCGCCAAGGCTTCTCGACCCGCTACAAGATATACAGGTCAGGTGGTAGCTGATGTTCAACTCCTGAAAAGATTTATCTAAATAGTAGAGGAAGCAAAAGCAATTTTAAGTGGGTTTGTATTTATGGATAGTATGTTCTTGTTGACATATGGCCAATAGGAAAGCTCTTAATATAAGCTAAATCAAACACTTAATGGTACTTTAAAAGGGTATAAAATTGAAATATTTAGCTGTTTTCTGGTCTATATGGTGATGAAAAAAACGTGTTACTTGAATCCCTGACAGAAAGTTTTAGTCGCTATTATTTTGAGCTTTTGTTTCCCCCTCATGGTTGTGTCATTGCAGCAGCCCTTCCCCCCACTACAATGTGAGAGATGCAAGGTGTCAAGGCACATACACATAACATAATAATGGAGAATTCTTAGGCGCAGTGTTTTGATAAGTGATCATTTAGTTCCATTACGGCATTTCACATTTTGAAAAATATCTCCAGGTCTTAAAGGAACATTCTGACAAGTCAGATATGGCAATATATGAGGAGGGCAAGAGAACAAATCATTATCTGTCAAACACCCAACATGCTGTTGTGAGTCTGGCAAATGATTGCAATAAGTGAGAATATGTCATAAATCACATTGTTCATATCCATGGTTTCTATTGGATAAACCTCCTTAATGGCGGTCGCTGGCATATATGGATTTGAGAGAGGACATTTTATGGCTTTACAGATTTGCTCTGTATTGAAATGGCATTTTTATATATTTATTTATGTATGCATTTCCCCCCAGCCTCACGTTACTGGGGAACATTAGTGCATGTAGCCACCAAGATTAATAGCCTTCTGATCCGTCAAAGTAATTAGTGAGGTCTTAATGCATATTACCCTGCATTATGACAGTTATCTCCGGGGAGGGTACTGTCAGCAGCTTCCTTGAGCTTGAAGCTCAGAAGATTGCAGCCACCTTTGATAAGTCATTATCTGAGTCTATGTATGGCATTGATTATGGATATGAGTCAAACACGCTTGGAAGTACGTGAAGATAGAAATATGTAAATCTTTCAACAGCTAAAACATACCCACAATGTCAAGACCACCCTAATGAGATGAAATGTGTTATGTTTAGAAACTGAATGTACAGCAAAGACAAAAGGACAGCACAGATCCCCGGCAGGTTCAGTGGACACCCACATCAATGGGCCAATAGGAGATCTCAACATAGCATCGACAACCAGAAACAGGAAACATGAAACGAGAACAAAAAGACAGAGCAAAAAGAGGACAGGAGATTCTGCCAAGTGGGGCTTTAATGCCATTAGCGGTCTATTCACTGGGCTCTCTTGGTGGCGGTAAACAGCGTGCACATTCGCCTGCAGTACCAGAACACGGCATGCGCGTGTTAAATGTGTGCTCGTCACTGAGGCTTGTAACTGGTGTTCATTTCACAGAGGCAAATCATTATGTCATGGATCCATGCTGATGAATTCAGGCCACGCACCTCTTCAAATCGTCCACTGTGGACTTTTCACAGTAATGATTTTTTTTTTTTCTCTCTTGGCGTCAAATGGACATCTTATCAGCAAACAATCCGCCTCCGTAATTATTCTGATCTCCTTTTGTTGTTGGTTTTTGTTTGTTTGATTTCTGCAACAAGTGACGCTAAGGCTACATAATAATTGCCTTACAGGTTTGCCCCTCAGGCAAGTCTTCATCTCAAGCTGTGTCAATGACAAGCGCAGATCTAATCCCTCCATGCCACTGTTAATTCCCCCAAATTGCCGTAAGCCCTGAAATACGGCCAGGACGGTGCATTTTTTGGTCAAATTGCACCCACTCCTGTCAGTCCGGTCCCCCACCAATAAAAAATCATTCCAGAGCTAAACAGACCCGGAGAGATTAAAAGTGACAATATTATTTTCGGGACGGGTTCCCCCCTCCTCCTGTGCAGTTTGTGGCTTTGGTGCTCTGCTGAATTCTAATAATCGGTAATGACACAAAGAAGATGAATCACTGTACCAGAAGTGGTCCTTCTAGTTACTGTGGTGTGTAGCAGCAGTCTTTGTAATGAAAGTGTACCACCTCACTCCTTCTTTCAATTTTCCACCTTTCTCCTTTATTGAATTTGAAAGAATTTTTTAATGAGTTCTCAGAAGGAAATGGGTTCACTCTTCTTGTGTGTGAGATGGCGTCTGCATGAATCCGTGTGTGTGTGTGTGTGTGTGTGTTGCTGGCCACACCATGAAGAACATTGGTGACACAGTGGCTTTGGTCCCAGTAAACACGAGGATCAGCTCCACAGCACCACCTGCTCAAGCTAACTATTGCCAAGGACAGTTGCCCTAGACACCGGCTCAATAGATAATATCAGGGTTCTTTCCAGGATTTCTTTTTTAATTTGAGTCTTCTTTTCTCAGTTTCTTTTTTTTCTTTTGGTCTTTCTTTCTTTCTTTCTTGTTTTCTTTTTTTTCTTTCTTTCAGGTACGGTCTGCCTTTTAAATTTGTACAGAATTCTGTATTAGTTTGCCCACCAAAGATTAGAATGAGACATTCCCTCACCTGACAATAAACATCCATACCGTAAATTCTTTTATCTCTTTTTTCATTTCAAATTGATCTTTTTGATCTCAGAAAAGTCTCTTTCATCCCACAAATTACGGATGTAAATTGTGTTATGATGTAAGCTTACTGTTGCTTGCGTATGGGTAGCTGTTCTTGTACATGAACCAAAAGATGTTTTGCAAATAAATAAGTAAATAAATGAATGAATGAACAAATGAATGAACGAACGAATGAAATCAAACCAGCTGCTTCTCTAGTCGCATGCCAAGGCTATTATAATCCCCTGAGAGCAGAGAGGCCAGATTTCACATGCACATCTTGAACATGACACTGAATCATAACGGTCATCATGTTTAATGGCAAAATAAAGCCCTCCACAATCAAACTCACCGAACAGCCATCAAACACAGCTCTCTCCCTGTCACAGAGAAAGCCACTAGGCCTTACCAGGACTTAAGATAAGACAAGGGAGGCTTATCACTCTCAACGGTGACTGGAGGGGAGAATGACAAAGGGGGATTTGCTCTCTCTGCCACGTGGCACCATCAGCGCCTTTGATCTAGGAAGTCCTCACACGGCAGCAGGGCGTGAAAGAGAAGAAAGATATAGAGGGCCTTGGCCCGGTTTAGAGAAGTCCCTCATTCCTCTGTCGTCTGACGAGATTGAGATTGATCATCAGATTTCATTGTGAGCGCCACCTTTTCCAGGAGTCCCACGGTTACGCCAAAAAACGCCAAAACATTAGTTCGATTCCAATGGATTGAGTTAAATGTATTTTCCCAATTTACATCCAATAGCAGCTGAGACCTTTTTGCATAATTTCTCTTAATTGTATCACTTTGCCTCCCCCCCCCCCCCCCAGCGGACTGTTGAACTCCAGATGGAATTAAGGGGGCTTTTTTTTCCCCTGGAATGAATCAATCAAACATCTGGGTCGAGAGGCCTCCCTCATTACTCCTGATTTAATGTGATATATATCCTTTCAAAAGGCCAACCTAATGCCATCCATCACCACTGCAGAAGGTTGCCCAACCTACTTTGATTACTCGAGACAAGCTTCTATTTCAGTGTGCGGTGTATCATTTGGGAGTGATCGGGATCGTGGTTCAGATTTCAGTGCCTGAACATCTCAGCGGTTAATAGTTTTGCACCTGTGACTCTCCCTGTCACTGTGTTTGTGTGTGTGTGTGTGTGTGTGTGTGTTTGTATTTGTATGTGTCAGTGTGACTGTGTGTGTATGTGTAGGTGTAGGTGGAAGGGAGACAGAAAGAAGGATAGTTGTGTGTTGACACTAAATAGAGGTGCACAGACGCAAAGGTAGAGAATAAATGCAGACCCCACACAGAGACATTATCCTAATCTGTAGTGGCTAATTAAAACAGAACAAACACTTATTTATTCCAATTATTTTTTGCATGTCCATCCTCCAGGAAAAGTGTTTGTTCTTTGCCAAAGGCACAGCAAATTGCCATCATTTCACAAAAACATTAGCACAGCATGAAGGGGTTTTACAGCACTTCTTTCGTTGCTGTCCTGGTGGGGAAAAAAGCAGGGGGATATAGGGCCGACTTGTGTGGGTTTTCTTGACATTGCATATTTTGGTTGTGATGTGTTTATTAGAGGGAGAACCTGTCAGAGGCTTACTTTGAGTCAGCCTTCATCCTCTGAAATGGTTACCTGGTCTCAGATGGTAGTTAAAGCTAATGATCTGGTGAGGCGGTGCGTGTGTTACCCCCTAAAGACCCCGGCTCTCCGCTGCCTGCTGCTGCAGACGCTTGTGCATTAATAGAAACAGATCATTAGTGACGGCCTTGTTTACTGCTGTACTGTACCCCCCACCCTTCAAAAAAAATAATAATAAGCCCTCCTCTTCTGTCTCACAGAGAGTTCGGGCGCTGGAAAGTGAACAACTTGGCGGTAGAACGCAGAGACTTCCTGGACTCTCCTCTGCCCCTCACCCCAGAGTTCATGCGGAACATTCGGCTCCTGGGGCGCCGACCAACCACCCAGCTAATTACGGACAATCTTATTAAGAAGTATGGAACTCACTTCCTCCTGTCGGCTACGCTTGGAGGTAGTCAGCCCTTTTTTATGCACACACTCACTCATGCACTGCATTTTAAAGAAAGCAGAATTTAAATTAGTGTACTTATGATCAGCCTGCAAAAAGTAGGAACAGTACTTATGAGTATTTACGTATAAAATACATCATATTATCCTTCAAATGAGGTTGGTAACATAATGAAATACTGTTTGTGCTACAGAAATGATTCTAGGCTAGAGTTAAATGTATTCCATTCAATATTTTCAATATTTCATTTCAGTATTTTCAATTAGTTTCTGCCTCTGCTAAGCCCTGCTTGTTTCCTTGTTTTTGAGAGCACAGATTTTAGTTTACAGCATTGTTGGAAGCGGGAGGCTGCATGGTCTCTGTTCGAAAGGGGATGGGATTATTTCAGGAACAAAGCCTGGATCATGTCTGGCATGGCGACAGAATGGGCTGCCTTTCCAAAAGCCACACTTGTCGCTTACTTGACACGGCTCGCCATCGCTGAAAGGTCACAACTTAGATAATGTGAAAGTCCACCCGACTTATTCGACCTCCGCTCCGCTCTGGATCCCATCCAGTATTTTGCAGTATGAGACCATGAAAATGAAGAGCCAGTGGGCCTGGACTGGGGCCAGCTGTGGCCCTGTGTCTGAAGTTGATTGTCTATCTGCGTCGAGCAGAACATATGGACCTCATGAAATAAATAATTGTACCATAAAGGGTGTAGGCCATGGATGCCTCTTGGCTATTGGTGAAGGTGGCATGGCAGAAAAAAATGGCATGTTACATGAAAACAACAACCGAGCCAAACCTCCCAGGTCTTAGCCTCTGAAACATACCCTTCTGCTCAGTAAGACGACTCCCACACTGCTTTATATTATTGATACAGATGAATAAACATGCGTTGGATATTAGTTCTGTTGCTGTATAAACTAAATGAAATGCGTTTCCAAACCCTGTAGGCGGTGTACTGATAGATGCCATACATTACCTCTAACCCACTGCATTGATCTACATATCTGAAAACAGTAAGGGTACACATAGGAAGCTATGCTTACTGTATACTGCAGGCTTACCTGGGTTCTCAAAAGTGAGTTCTAGTGGTCCAGAACTTCATGCTGTGTGCCACTGCTTGATTCACCTTGCCCCAATTTGGAAGGCACAGTTCTGCAGCACACCGGTACAAGCTGAAGTCATAGGCAAATGCACTACAATGCTTGAGCACTCTTCTTTTTTTTTTCTTCTTCCATGAAATGACATACACTACCAGAGTTTCAGCCTTTTCTCTTTTTTTTCTTTCGCGCGCTGTCCGTGTTCGCAGGAGAGGAGGCCTTAACAATATTCGTGGACAAGAGGAAGCTGAGCAAGAAAGCCGAGCTGAGCGACTACTCCAGCAATGGCACGGCCGTCACTCTGGAGACCCTGCACCAGCTGGCTGCCTCCTACTTCATCGACAGAGAGAGCACGCTGCGCAAGCTGCACCACATCCAGATCGCCTCCACTGCCATCAAGGTACACAATGCGTGGATAAAAAAAGCAGTGGAAATGAATAGCCAGCCGACCTGATATGGTTTTAATCACAGTAAATTCTGTCAAGGCAACTTAACTAACGCTGGGCATGTAAAAACAAGAGCACGGGCTGACGTGTTAAACATTAGCCATATGTTGTGTTTTTGTCAATACTCATAGTCCTTTCAGGTCAGTGGTATGAGTTTTCGAGGTAGTAACAATATGCTTGTTAGGGTACACAATGTGGTCAGAGCAAATGCACTCTGATACATTAATTAAATTTGTTTTTAAGTATGTACACATGCATGCCAGTACATTGCAGACAAGAGCTCTGATTGCTCCCGCTCTCTTGATTTTGATTCACCATTTAATTGCACAGAAGCACATACAGGCACACACACACATCCACACACAGTGCAGTTCACTTCCATTAATAGTAAATGAACATTATGCTCAAAGCTTGTAGACCTGCTAATAGAAGAATGCAAATTCAAAAGGTTTTCACAGTAGAGGCAGTTGAATAGCACATTTCCTTAATGGAATTTCACATATTCCTTTGAATGCTTCCTACACCAGATGAGGGCAAAACCTAAATGGTGTGTTTTATGACTGCCCTGATTAATGTGCTTGTATGGAGCGGATTTAATGCCACCTTGACATGCAAACACGACTTTGGGATGAAAGCGTATTGTTTAATAGTGCACCGCACGCAGGAGCCGTGCCGTGTGGAAATGCGGTGCACAAAAGGCATTGCTTCACGCTGTGTGACGAGAAGAGAACGTGCCACAATGAAAAGTAAAATCATTTCATTGTTTTGCATCTTGTTCAACTACCATCCAGAAAAATAATAAGAGGGGATAACATTACACACAAATTGAATTATGAAATCGAGGTGCTGGAAGTGTGTGTGTGTGTGTGTGTGTTTGGGGGGGCACTTTTGGCTCTCAGAAAATGTTAATCAACAAGACTGTCCACGCTACGTAAAAAACGGAGAAAGAAGTACTGTGCAGATAGATAACTTTCCATGTATGTGTGTGTGTGTGTGGGGTGGGGTACGTTCATTCTCCGTAGAACATGAGTGCAAGCTTCGCCCTTCAAAGCTTCAGTGTCAGTGTCAATGGAATTAATCTAAGTCTGTTTTTTTCTTTTTGGATAAAATTGATTATAAAGCACAATTTCTTTGTAAGTCGATCTGAAGCAGATGCTGAAAAGCCTACCGTCTCCCTGGTCCTTTGAAGCCTCCAGCTCCAGCTGACAGTCTGGGTGGTAGCTCTGTTAGGAGACTTCAAACTGTGCTAACTGAAGGCTGTTGCTTGAATAGCCTTTAGGGTATTGGTGATGCAAGAAATATGGCTTCAACAGTAAATCTAGCAGCAGTAAATCATGTATGTGTGTGGTCGTATAATCTGAAATGCTTAACAGTGTGCATTAAAAACACTGTAATGGTAGATTACAATGGTACAATACATGCTAGCAAGGCGCATGAGGCGTAGGTATAGGGAGAGGGTGGCCAGGTGGCGCCGCTGGACCTCACAGGACAGGACTGCCGGAGATATTTCCACTTACCTGCAGAGGCTGTTCTAACTCCCATCTAACTGGTCCCGACCTGGAGAAACACCACAGGCTGAAAGTGACAGAAGCATTGGCCTTTTACGCCACTGGATCCTTCCAGCATTCCCTGGCCTCCATGGTCGAGGTATCCCAGTCGGCTTTAGGCTCAGCAAATATGCAGTCACCACCTCCCTACTTCGCAGAGCCCCACAGTTTATTGTTTTTCCATCACCTGATACCCAGCACGTAACAGAGTAATGTTTTAGATGCCCATGGGTTCCCGGGGGTCTTGGGTGTACTAGACTGTCCACACATTTTGTTGTACGTGCCCACGGTCCATGGGCATATCTACATGAAACACAAAGGGTTTCATTCCATCAAGTTCAAGTTCAAGTGATCTGTGCTGCGAATTGTGGGGTTCCTCATATGTTTGCTAACTATCCTGGCTCTACCGATGACTCTTTCATTTTGGCAAATTCAGGTGTTCCAGCAGCCTTCAGGGCATTGCATTTTGGATGGTCGGTTGTTAGAAAACAATGGCTGTCCATTACACACCTGGCTTTTCACGCCATACATTATGCCAATGCTGTTGTCAAGCGCCAGGTCTGTGATTGAGGGAACATTTGGCCCGTTAAAAAAGCATTTCAGATTTTTAAACAAGCCTATCCTCGCTTTGTGGTTACTGAGGTGCCAAGCCTGTTCATGGTGCTTGTTGCGCAACGAAATTAGGACCCATTAACTTTAATGAGGTAAAGAAAAAAAAAAATCATTCAGTGAAGACATTTGGATTATTGTGTCAAAACATATTCCAAAAATAAATTCTATTGAAGAATAAATGCTTCTTCAAAGCATTTTACTCTATCCTCCAGAAGACAGCATAATGTTCTCTTACTTTGTTGTGTGCTGTCCTCATTTGCACTGGTTCTTTGTTCCTTTTCTTTGCCCATTCTCTGAGAACGTGGTTCCCTCTGTTGCACAACTGTTCTGGAGGTTAGACATTTTTATTACCACTTAGAGGGCACTTCTCAGGTAGTGCGCGGTGTTTGTCTGAGACTCGGCCGAGGTTATTCTTTTGTGGAGGCTTTCATGTGCGACGGCTCTTTTTTGAGTGGCAGGAGCAGGCACCGAGGCAAAGAGGTTCAGCTCTATCAGCAGAGGAGAATGATTCGGAGGGGGGAAGACGGGCGAAGGATTCTTCAACACATGCATCATTTCCACGGGGCGTTGACCCACACTCGCGGGACAGACAGGACTAAGCGCTCTGCCGTGTGGATTTCAAATTGAATGGGGTCGCAGTGAGGGAGGGCGGGAGGGGGAGATAGGAGGGGGAGACTGAGGCGACACTCTCCTACAGGGTTCTGTGGAGGGGAAATTTAGCAACTCATTTTGGGGAGGAAAAGCCTGTTAGCGTGCTGGTGTGCTGGGACTAGGCTGTGGAAAATCAGAGCCTGCTAAGAGTCCGCGCGGTGTCCCGCTAGCTCGGCTATGCTTAGGTTGTTTATCTAACGCATAATAGCTCAAGCTGTGTCTGAGCGGCAGGGATGATTCTTGTTTTGATTTGACAATTTCCAGACTAAATCATTGATAGCGGCAAACATTCAGGCTCACAACTACCACCCACTGAAACATGTTGTGACAGTGTTAGTGGCAGGAAAGAAAGTGTGATGAAAACTTCTTAACAGCTTGTCCCCATCTCCACCATGTGTACCTTTGCTCATGTTTGTTGTACCTTTCCGTGCCAGATTTCATCTTCACCCAGCAAATGGCAATAGTTTATTTCATCCCCTGAGTGAATCTGAATGAATAAAATATATATGTATGGGGTGCCAGTACAGAAGCCAGCAAAGCAGTTGGCCACATGAATGAAGGAGAGCCATAATCTGCCATTTGTCCGTATTTATCTAAGGATAAACAGATGGGGTTTTTGTTTTTTACGAAGTAATGTAATTCTGATCTCCACTTGTTCCTCAGTCTTCTTCCTGTTGCCATATGGCCCATCACATGGCATATCTGATCATGATGCTTATAGATTTTAGAATGCAAATGTTAGAGGAGGCACCGCTCTGCAATGTCAGCTTTCCATGGCCTGGTTTGGTCCAGTCCACAGGGTCAGGGTTGGTCCAGTCCACAGGGTTGGTCCAGTCCACAGGGTTGGGGTTGGTCCAGTCCACAGGGTCAGGGTTGGTCCAGTCCACAGGGTTGGTCCAGTCCACAGGGTTGGGGTTGGTCCAGTCCACAGGGTCAGGGTTGGTCCAGTCCATAGGGTTGGTCCAGTCCACAGGGTTGGGGTTGGTCCAGTCCACAGGGTCAGGGTTGGTCCAGTCCGCAGGGTTAGGGTTGGTCCAGTCCACAGGGTTAGCGCTTCACTCAAAGTGTGCCAGCTGGCTCAGGTGTGCGATTGTCTTTGAGGCTTTGTATGTCGCCGTCTCCCCCTCAGGCAACCCCCAATCAGTCAGTCGAGTGCCTACGATGGCTGGATGTCAAACAGCAGAAATATTGCTTTCCCTTGGCTTCCTCATGCATCACAAGGATTCATTTGCAAACGGTGTAATGTGAAGTGAATCAACTACTAAGCATTTTCACATCTGCTTAAGGAGATGAGCATGAGTGAGTGTAGTTGTGTGCGTGTGTTTGTACATTTGTGTGTGTGTGTGTGTGTGTGTGTGTGTGTGTGTGTGTTGAAGGTAGCATGTGAAAGCAAGGAGTATTGCTTTGAGCCAGTGCTATAATGGATTTGCTTTTGCCGTCACTAGGGGCCAGAGCATATAGCAAGGCTTGTAAGTTCCATATGTTCTTAGCTACGGCCATTGCAGGGTTAATATCATGTTCTTCATAGCATGTTTCCCAAAAGAGAGCACATTTCTTGAACCTGATAGTGGATTGTTCCCACACTGCATACACGTTCACCTCGTCCAGTAAAGGTCAAATATAGATGTTCCAACAAATCTCGGTCTCAAGTCCCCCAGTGTATGCACAGACCCACAGTGGGATGGGAGAAGAGGAACGTGTGCAGGGAAGTGTGTCCCTCTCCTATTACTGCACTGTTGGATAGACAGGTGATGGACTGGCAGCAGCCAATGCTGTCTCGCCTTATCTGCCCCCGCTGATAAAAAAATGTGTTCTGACAGACCGAATCTGAGAATATCTCTAAACTGATGAAGGTGTTCCAGCAGGCATGAGAAAATGGGAGAATGGGAATCAATTAGACGCGTTCTACCATTCTCGCGGAGGAAAGACACAGTGTCTCGTGTTTCAGATGCATGGGGGAAAGGGTAGAGTGGGGAGGGGGGGGGGGGGTAAAAAGGAGAAGTCTCACTGAAATGGTTTTCAGGAAAGGTCAATAGAGATGTTTCCGTCAATATGGCAGTGAAGAAATCCGGCCATTATTAAATTCCAAAGCGTCAGCCGCAGTGTGTCTGAGAGGGAGGGAAATGAAGAGCAGAAGCGTCTCCTTTCTCTCACTGGGTAGAACGGAATTTCTCTAACAAGAAATCTAATCAATTAAGTGGCTGTGGTGGGAGGAACAAAGCTACAATTAATTTAAACGCACAGCGCATGAAGATCTCCACTTACCTCCACTAGTCTAGCCGTGATTCAGAGACTATTCAGACATCTTGGTGATTAACTGCAGAGGAACTGCTCTGCTACACTGTACAACTAGACAAAAGGGTGACTCAAAGAGAGAGAGAGAGAGAGAGAGAGATGGTTCTGTTTAGAGAAAGGGAGCGTGTTTGTGTAGGAAGAACTTAAGGAGAAAGGAAGAGGCGTAGTACAGTGGGAAGAACTCTGACAGAATGAAAGAGTCGGGAGAAAAGTAGGAAAATCCCTGAGAGTGATGACAAGGAAGGGGAACTCCACATATATACCATGTATCCACACACTAAAACTACACTATGTTTGAAGTATTGCATATATTAGGAGTGTTAGACCTGCTTTATGAAAGCTGTCATAATAAATGAATCTGTTTTAAAAATTCATTGTATGATGCACACAAATCTGTTTGCAGTGCCCCTGTCTTTCGGCTTTTGAATATATTGGAAAAAAATCAACGCACGGTCTGTCTGTTGTTGCCTAGGTAACTGAGACCAGAACCGGTCCTCTTGGTTGCAGTAACTATGACAACCTTGATTCAGTGAGCTCTGTGTTGGTTCAAAGTCCTGAAAACAAAGTCCACTTACAAGGTATGTTGACATTTTTTTTTTCTTCATTGCAAATGTTGGGGGACATTGGTATATCCACAGCAGTATAGTGGCCCAAGCTTGTACCTCCCAGCTGTCAGGCTGTTATAGCACACATGCCGTGGCTGGCGCGAGCAGGCTCATGTCCAGCAGATGGTTGCATTCCTGGATGGCCAAGAGTTCTGGCTGTAAGCACAGTGAATGAGAGGAGAGCAGGGGAGGAACAATGCCAAATCCAATAAATGGAAATTAACAAATGCTTCGAAGGATGTAATGTGATGAGATGACGGAGGGTGACCGTGTCCACGGTGGCAACACATAACTCTGATAGGTGTGTTAACTACCACTGTTCAGTTAATTGGATATTAAACTATTGGCCATTGTCCTGATTTAAACACTAAAGGGACCTTGTTTTACTTCCTTCAATTCTCATTCCATAGCTATTTCTACATTCTGCCTGGCATCTGCGGGCACTAAACATGAAAAAAATCTAAAAGTGCAGACAAGTGATAATTTTGCACAGCTCTCAGAGTAGTCCAATGCTTGTAAACCATGAAGTCTAATAGTAGTCTAATGCTTGTAAACCATGCTTTATGTCTAAATTACAGGACTGCAGGTCATTTTACCAGACTACCTGAGGGACGTATTTGTCCAGGCTGCGCTGAGTTACATCGCCTGCAATGGTGAAGGAGGGTTTGTCTGCAAAGAGAGCGACTGCTGGTGTGAGTGTGAAGCAAAGTTCCCAGAGTGCAACTGCCCATACATGGACATCCAAGCCATGGAGGACAGCCTGCAGCGAGTGTCTGAGTCCTGGGCGACCTTGTACAAAGAATTTGAGGACTCAGGTAATGGCAGAATATGAAAGGAGTTAAAAAAAATTGGTTGTATGTAGATTGGACCATTTTCTCGTCTAATTGATGTGATAAATGACATAAACATTGAATATTGAACTTTTAGCAATCTCCAATTGCTTGGCACACTGTCTGCTCTCAGCAAATCAAGGCCTTGACAGGACTGAACAAAAAAAAATCAACACAGGTAGTTTACAGTATGCCCAGCAAGATTAATTACCCATAAAATGACTTTATTGCCACTAGCATTTCTCATCATCATAGTTACCGTAGTAATGGAATATGAACGAGGGCTTTTAATACAACATTTAGGTATTATTGCCAGTTAAGGTCACCCTGTGTGACAAAAATATTGCTGAATTGAAATGAGTATAGCTGGCATTTCTGCCATTCGGGTTCTAAAAGAGGAAAGAGGTTTATGTTGTGAAAGCACTAAAGTGTGCCGCGTGAGAGGTAGAAATGTGTCCTTCTGAGAGGGGTATAAAGGCATTCAGTGTCCTGCTTAGTCAGCAGAAGAGAAGCACCAGACCTGAGAAAACATAACAAATATCTCACAGAAAACAGTCCTTTTCTTGGGTTCTTAGGTGTTCTTAGGTAGTATGAAGTACAGCTAAAAAGAAAACGTTCCTCTTTTTAGATGTCTTGTCATGTTTGCTTGTTATATACTAAAGCGTATGTCTCTGTTTGAAAAAAAAAAAAAAAAAGACGAATTCAAGACATTTCTGACGAGGCTGCCACAGAACTTCTTCCTGAACACGTCAACAATACAGCACTTGTGGTCGCTGGATTCCGGGTTTCAGCGTCGCTACGAGCAGTTGGAGAACAGCATGAGAGGCCTCTTCAAAAGAGCGCAGAGGGTTGTGTACAAGCTCTTCAGCCTGAGCAAAAGGTGTCAAAAGCAGCCCCATATCTACTTACCACGCGAGAGGTACAGTTAATAAAAACATGTCTCTCCACACTCCAGCCCCAGAATCTCTGCCTGATCATTAATTCACCCATGAGATAATAACCATAGTTTGTTCCCCTTGACTTATTCATGAGGTGATTATCAGGCTTTTTGGGCGATGCTCAAATGCAGCAGTCTATCCTTCAGACATTTTCCCAGCGAGCTGGATGGAGTGTTTTTGTCAGATTGCCTTCAAGTAACACAGAGCACTTGAAAGGCCACTCGTTATCCAGCTTGTAGAACTTCACATAAATGAACAGTGTGCTATGTGACTGATTTTAGCTCTTTTTATTTCATGTGTTTATTTATTTATTATTTGCTGCAAAACAGTTAGAGTGAAAAAAAATGCTCAGGCAATGAATGCCTTGCTTGAACCCAGAAAACAAAAAAAAGGAACACCTCCCAGTCTGTCAGCTTTGCTCGAAAGATCCATATTTACTCCTAATTACGTTGGCTTGTGGTTTGGGAGTTTAAGAATAGCAGAAGTGAAAATCAAGGCCCACACCAATCTAATAAGATAAACGAGGAGTTGTTGCCGCTGTGTACTCTCCAATTAACATGCAAGTTATGTCTTTGTAATACACGCAGATAACCATAACATTTATCAAACCTTTTGGCAAATGTATGATTGCAATCACCTTCCTGCTGGCAAGAACTGAGAATATGTAGTGAGCAAATGAGCAGGCGGTAATAGATGCATGTCCCCCTCATTTTCTGCAGGCCACAAGCGTACTGGTTCAACTATTTCCAGTCCCTTCTCTACTGCTCCGAGAACAACCAGCTGGGGTCCTTCTCCGAGGAGCTCCACACGTGCATCTGTGCCTACGAGCACACCTCCTGCCAGGTGCCCACCCCGTGCTCCATCGGCGAAGGAGGCGCCTGTGCCTCCTGCGCCAGCGACAACCATACCCGCTGCGGCAGCTGCAACACCGGCTACATGCTCGGCCAGGGCGCCTGCCGGCCCATGGTGGCCGACTCCACGGAGAACTACCTGGGCTTCGAGACGGACCTCCAGGACCTGGAGCTGCGCTACCTCCTGCAGAGGTCGGACCGGAGGCTGGAGGTGCACGCCATCTTCATCAGCAACGACATGCGCCTCAACAACTGGTTCGACCCGTCGTGGAGGAAGAGGATGCTGCTGACGCTGAAGAGCAACAAGTACAAGTCCAACATGGTCCACATGCTGTTGGGCATATCCCTGCAGATCTGCCTGACCAAGAACAGCACCCTGGAGCCCTCTCTCACCCTTTACATCAACCCGTTTGGTGGCAGCCACTCAGAGAGCTGGTACATACCTGTGAGTGAGAACAGCTTTCCAGACTGGCAGTCGACAAAGCTAGACTTGCCCTTGGAGTGCTTTAACTGGACCTTAACACTGGGGAACAAGTGGAAGACCTTTTTTGAAACGATCCACATATACCTGCGGAGCCGCGTGAAGGCGGCCGGTCCCGGGGTCAATGACAGCACGTATTACGAGCCACTGGAGATGGTGGACCCGTCCAGAAACCTGGGCTACATGAAGATCAATAGCATCCAGGTGTTCGGCTACAGCATGCACTTTGACCCCGAAGCCATTCGTGACCTCATCCTGCAGCTGGACTACCCGTACACTCAGGGCTCTCAGGACTCGGCCCTGCTGCAGCTCCTGGAGATCCGGGACCGGGTGAACCGGCTCTCCCCACCGGGCCAGCAGCGCCTGGACCTGTTCTCCTGCCTGCTGCGCCACCGGCTCAAACTGACAGCCAGTGAAGTGGTGCGGATCCATGCCTCGCTCCAGGGCTTCAGTGCCCGGCTGCCCAACTCTCTGGATTACGAGACAACAAAACTTTGCAGTTAAGCGACAGCACTGGTTCCAGAGGAGTTTAAAAATGAAAGTACCGCTGAGAAACAAGAGAGAACAAGAGTCAAACTCGAGACAGAATTGAAAAATATCTTTTACTGTCGGCTTTAAGAGAAGCCCTGATCACATGTGGCAAGTGAAAATTGTACCCTAGCCAATAAATAGTACATTTACAAATCAAATTCTGACATACATCATGTCATATTCTTAAATCATCCTGTTGAACAGTAACAACTCATTTATACTATGTACAATTCTGGGGCTTACCTCTTGAGAGGAGCTTTTAAAATGTGCTGTATGTTTGTTTGTAACTTTTATATGCATTCCTTTGCTTCAGTGACAGTGCACTTTCCATTGAGAGATTAAGTAGTGTAAGTATGTTTTGTACATATGTTGTTATTAAAACATCATGGAATAACACAATAGCACAAAGAATTTAACATCTTTCCTGTGTATAACTAAAACAATTGCAATCCTGTGTTTTTACTGGTTACACACATTCAGTCAAGACAAATGCAACACATAACCATATGATTAAATAGTGTGACTGTCTGATACCTCTTCAAGGTAAGTCAAACTGATATATACTATCTTGTAGGATTTCAAACAAAGCACTGAATCTATTATTGGATTGATTGTCAATTTTCCATAATATGTATAGGGAAATGTTCAAACTGACATCATATAGATTTTTTATTGAGTATGGTAAAATGTATTGCCAAATAAGTTATATAAAGAAAGTGTAACTCTGAAGGTTGCTCAAGTATTATGAAAGTGGTTCAACATTCTATGAAATTGCTCTGTCTTGAATGCTATTTGAAGAAAAAGAACAACAAGAAATAATTATAACGAAGTGTCCATCATAACAAAATTTCACTGTGGTGCCTTTACAAAAAGTTGTCAACTCTGCAACACAATGGTTAGCACAAATCCACAGCTCAGTATTCACATAATCCAGAGATGTGGACATTTTTACAGTGTTCATTTCTATGCTTTACTGCTCAGTAATGGAAAGGATCAACTTAAAATCGGAATCGAAATAGAAACATATTGACTTTGCTGAAAAAGCGGAAGGAAATGTCCCCTAGAAAATGTGTACTGCAGAAATTCATCAGGGTCTCATCAAGAAGAATGAGAAGTAGAATCCCAGGTAGAGGCCCATAATTACAGTGTTTAACAGCCGTCCACTCATCGTGCTCTTCTGGAGATGCGGTTTCTCACACTGTGGCACAGTAATGGTTTGCTGTGTGTGTGTGTGTGTGTGTGGGTCAATAAATTGTTTGATTTCATTTCACATTTTTCTTCCTTAACTGATTGGAACAGAACCCAGCAGTGACTGTAGGCAGCCGAGAGGTTCTGACCTTTTCTTTGTTTGCAGGTTCCTGGAATTTTTTTTACCTTTGTGTGAAGCCTGAACCATTTATTTTTTTCATCTGCATCTGTGGTTGTTTTTTTTGTGTAGAAAATGCATCCCTTTGAAGAAATTATATATTCATCTGAACACAAATATCAGGATATACGTACATCCTCATGTGGTGGCCATGTACCATACTCACCATATTGTGTGTAAACATGCCTGAGAACTGAATGGAAAATACACTTGTTTGTTTAAATAAGTGACGCCCTCCATTGGAGTCTTAGGTAAATTACAATCCTCCGTTTATTAACATTATTTAGTAATGTTAATTAACATGAATGAATCTCATAGGCAAAATTTGCAAATTTGCAAGGCACCAATGACCAGGGGAACTGTTGTGGCTGAAGTAAGTCAACAAATCACCTGAATGAGATCATAACAGGCCAATATCCACCCAGCACCAAATGATGTGCAGAGCCTGAGAAATGAGCTCATTAATTCCCCCAAAGTACCGCACTGCATTGTTGTTGTGATGACACCTACTGTAGCAATAGGAGATGGCGAATCATTACCAGAACGATTAGTCTCCTGCATGGCTTAAAAAACGTGCTGTATCGCTCACCAACAAACGAGGTCCGAAGAGGCAGAGTAAATGCCTCGTGCTGCAGTTGTTCCATAACAATTTCACGCGAGATAAGAAGTCAGTGGAGTGAAATCCAGAAATCGACAGAAAAAAAATTCATGTACACAAGCCAAATGATTTAGAGTTTCCTTTCCTTCTTGACCAACAATACTCACGGGCCCCCCGGGCTGGATCAATGCGCCCTGTGTTTAATGAATCTAAAGTCTGTCAAGAAAGGAGCGGTGCAGACTGACCTCACATGAAGATCCCCAAGAAGTCCTCTGACACTCATGGAGACTGAAGCGCAGAGAGAGACCGGGAGAAAGCAGCAGTGAGCATTAGCACAGGCAAAAGGTACGTCACTCTTTAGCCAATAAATCAATGAGCAGCTTTATTACCTGTAAGAACAGAAAGGGTCTTCAGATGGGGTCGATACTATCCTCCAAAGAGTCACCCTCCCAACCCACGGTGACATTTGGCTCTGAGTCTGCATTCAGGCATTACTGATCTAATGAGTGCCACTTGATATGCCTTGAAAGGGCAGAAATCACCTCCGACTTTTCCATCAAATAATGACGCAGTGTTAAAGAATATCACTATATTTATTCTGTCTGTGGGCGCTGTAAAAAACAATAGCTAATCCTGCTGCTCACAGTGCCAGAGATGATAAACCCCACACATATGTCATGAAGGCAGCGTGCCTTTCCATGTTTACAGTATATATACATTTTCTTTTCTTGGATGAAAACAAGTTAGAGATAACAGAATTTGCTCTTTTGTTTTCAAAAATAGATATGAAAAGCAAGTGTATAGATGTAAGCTGTTACATACACCATGCCCAATGTCTTTATTTCAAAACAATACGAAAAAAATATACCTTATCAAATGGTGAAGTGACAATGAATGATGTTGACAGTAATACACCAAATGTATAAATGTAACCTTAGCCTTAACCTCTAAAATGTTCTTTATACTTCAAGGCCATATTCATGGAGGGAAGAACTCTGTGGTGTAAATCTCTCTTTAAACAAGGAAATCAAGGAAGTGTCTTACTAAAAGAGCTGAGTGACTGAAACACTGTTAGGGTGTTGAAAGTTTTCAGGACATATGTCTGAAAAGCAATCGATGCAAAGAATCATTTTTACGAGTTTGTCACGGGTGTGAATGAAAGATCTCTGTAATAACCAAGATGGAAGTGTCTAGACTGTATCCATTTATGCACGGGCCCACATGCTTCATCCACAGGTCTCGTCTCTCACAGTGACTAACCTTTCTAAGCAGATGCACTCCGCTTCCCCCTCTCTCCAATGTGCCTGATCCGTTCCCACCTCTCCACTACTCTAGATGAGCTGACAACCAAACAATACACCGCCATTTGATGGAAAGACATGTGCGATAGCAGCATCATATTGATTTCCACTACTCCACCACTTGAAATGCTCATTTCTTGTCATGCATGTTGCACACCTGCAGAGAATGTCAAGGTGACAGTATGCTATGGTATTAATGCTCTTCCGCTTGAGGAGGCACATACATGTGCATGGTATTCAATGGGACAGAATGGAGGAGGCACATACATGTGCATGGTATTCAATGGGACAGAATGGAAGAGGCACATACATGTGCATGGTATTCAATGGGACCGAATTTGGCAAAGAGAGCAGCACGTGATGGTGGGTCGGAGGACAGAGCTGGTGGGTGATGGATCTGCAGCGGAGGTGTGTGAGTCTGAGCCCATAGCTCCCATGTGTGTGCTGGAGACACAACAACAGCTCAGGTGCCTTTGTAAGGTAAGGTCTGAGTGCACAGGATGATTTAGCATTCTAATCCTGCAACACATGAAGAAAATGCGTTCATAGGAAACGAGAGTGAGTGTTTGCGTGTGAGAAACAGACTGAGTAAGAATGAAAGAAAGTGAGAGAGAGAGAGAGAAAGAGAGAGAGAAAAAAGAGAGAGAGAGAGAGAGATGTGTGTATGACCACACATATGGTGTACCTAGTTTTATCACTTGTTCACCCAAAGTAAACAATCCTTATGAAATGGAAATTCTCATCTCGCCCCAGTGGTTCTCATACAGAGTCATGGCATACAGCAAGGAAGGGCTCGGTAAGAAAAGTCTTGTAGAGACAACCTTTCTCTAGTTTAGGAAGCTTTAGATGTTAAAACATATTCTCTCATCTAATCTGTTTACTTTCAGAATCAAAGTAATTCAGAAGAATCACAACGCATATTGAATTGGCTACGAAATATCATTGTAATGTTGTGACGTGTCTCTGCAAATTTGTACCCCGATGTTCTACGGCATGTGGCCTTTACAGTCACTATAGTAACCATGCCACAAACCCACTCCAATAAAGTATGAGAAAAAATGGCACAAAGGATTGGTTCGAGTCCAATCTCCAGTAGTCTATTCTGACATTTGCCTCCCATTTTAGCTTACTTGTGCAGCACAAAGGGAGGTCTGGACCTGAACTTTGGGCTTGTCACAGGAACATTTACATAATATTTGACTAAATGTGGACACATACACACACATGTGTGGATATTTGTTTTCATGTCTGTTATAATTCTATTGATTTGGGAAACACGACACGAGTGGGAGTGTGCCATCGTGATCAACCTCTTGGCTTATTATCAAAGAAAGCACCAGGGCTGCTACAAATGACCTTCATGTGCTTCATGGAACTTTGGATTCAAAGCACTTCAGAAACCTGGCTTGAACTTACTCATCCACTCAATCACACACTCATCCACTCAATCATACACTCATTCACTCAATCATACACTCATTCACTCAATCATACACTCAATCACACACTCATTCACTCAATCATACACTCATTCACTCAATCACACACTCATTCACTCAATCATACACTCAATCATACACTCATCCACTCAATCATACACTCATTCACTCAATCATACACTCATCCACTCATTCACTCAATCATACACTCATTCACTCAATCATACACTCATTCACTCAATCATACACTCATTCACTCAATCATACACTCATCCACTCATTCACTCAATCATACACTCATACACTCATTCACTCAATCATACACTCATCCACTCATTCACTCAATCATACACTCATTCACTCAATCACTCAATCACTCAATCATACACTCATTCACTCAATCATCCACTCATTCCTTTGCTCTTTGAGCTGCATTGTTTTGCACGAAAGGTGCTATACAAATAAAGTTATTATTATTATTCACTCACTACGGGCTACTTCATCACTAAGGATATGAACTGCTGATGTCACCACCAATCCATAGATATACAGGCCCTTGTAGATATCTATGCAATAAGTACATTTGTATATGTAGGATGGCCGGTATAGAAACACTGGTGATTGGCAAAAATGCTAGTTAAAATAGAAAACAAAATTCAAAGCTGAAGTAAATGACCCAAAATTGTGGGTTTAATGTGTATATAATACAAGACATTACTTCCAAATTGAATAATAAATGCCCAAATCATTTGCATAGGTAAGTACCATCTGGTATCATAGAGTGGTGATTGACATCAAACGTGTATCCTTGTTTATATATAGTTTCTTGGCCGGCTCATTCACCAACAGATGTCACACAAGAGTCATGAGACTCGGTCACTTATATTTATTTATTTACCACTTTCATACACACACCGGGTCTTATATTCATGTTAGTTCATAATATACAGAGTAATTCTAATGACTAGACAAGGATTGAAGTGAGATAAAGAGGTAAAGACTCTCTATAATTTGCTCAGATAGGCTTTCATCCCACCTGTTGAATGAGTTCCTGTGTGTTAGGACTGGCCAGACAGGAACAAATCCCACCTAATCAGCCGAGGCCTTCAGAGAGCCATTTTATGCTGCCATACAAATTACCACCGAATTGCTTCTGGGATCCTCTGGCTTGGCCTTCATTGCATCTCTTATTAGACAATCCTTTGATACAGCATGTACTCATCAGCGAATTCAGCAGGCGGAGCAGGACAAGTCATTTATGAACTATCTGGATTCATGGCACATTTTAGAATTGTCTTCTGCCACAATCTCATTCTATGCAGCATAGTGTGTGTGTGTGTGTGTGTGTGTGTGTGTGTGTGTGTGTGTGTGTGTGTGTGTGTGTGTGTGTGTGTGTGTGTGTGTGTATGTGTGTGTGTGTGTGTGTGTGTATGTGTGTGTGTGTGTGTGTGTGTGTGTGTGTGTGTGTGTGTGAGTGTGTGTGTTTTTGTACATACTTGTCTACATGTGTACAAAAAACCTGCCATCAGGTCAAATAAAATAGCGGGTGATGGTCATTGCATTAAGCCAATAATAGAGGGGAGCCCCTACGCTCCAGATGACACTGTTAGAAAGCTATCTCTCTGATGATGTCTGAGCCGTTTGAGCCGTCCCAAGAGCAGTGAGCCCAAGCATAATGTTCAGACGCGCTCTGATGTGGAAGGATCAAAAATCAATAATTTATTCCGAGGCCAAATGAGACAATCACAGAGACACCGCAGCCTATCTGACATGCATAAAATGTGTTATTGCCAATTTAGCTCAAATAGTTTTGTTAATTTGGCCAGCCCGGTGATACATTAAAAAAAGAATGGACCTTAATTCTCAAGTCTCTGAATGTCGCCTGCTGGCCAGGGGAGGACAGTGGTTAATTGGCACGCGCTCGGGAATCAGCTGCCCTTAGTCAAGTTAGTAATCATCACTTTGCTTCGTAATGAGCCGATGAGCAGAAAGATGGAGAGATTGCTAATACCTTGGGCAGCATGTGGGCTGGCTTCACATGTCTTCTTCTCATCTCATTTTTTTCATTTTTCTCTCGCCTCTCCAACATTCCCAGAAGATAGTTGTTCACAACCGGGCCAACAATTTGGGATGGGAGGTTGCAGGGAGTGGGACCATTTCAGGAGGTAGCGTACTATTATTCACATCCCTGTTGTCTTAAGAGTAGATTTAAACTTCACACAAAAATCACACTCATTCTCTGTTTAACATCATATGAGGTCTTTGTTAGACCATCCTTGATAGGTTTAATGTTGGTGTGATAGTCTAAGATAGTCCGGAATAGTCTAGCAAGCCCAATTAAAAATTGGAATGTGAGGATAATCAAAAATGACTAACTACATATGCTTAAAGAATATTATGCAATGTAATGTGCAATGTGTAAGTGTACACAAATGATCTCCATTTCAATCCAATCAAGGGCCATCGCCAGATAACATAGGGCAACAATATTAGTACATCCATGTATGAGGAATTTTAAAATGGTCATTTTAGTCAATTAACTATTTGAAAATGGTTATCTCCCTGCAAGATCCATTTGTCTTGTCCCAAGCTCCCAATTGAGGTAATTAGGTTTATAAGAAGAGGATTATAATTTTCCGTGAAGAGAGCTGAACACATATTAAGTCTATATTATATTACATAAGCCTACATTGCACAGATTGTACAGTGACATTACAGAGTTGTTTAAAACTAATCAGCTAACTAGCAATCTTCCCTTGGAACATAAACAACAACATGGCACTGAGAAAAGCTAGCTAGCTCGCTAAGCGGTATATTTTGGTGATACATTTGCCCTCTGCTTCAGCTTCACATGGCCAAAGTGAGTTTGAGGATACAAACTATCTACCCACAAAAACATAGCCTACCTTACAATCTATACAAAGCCTTTCTGTCAAAATCACAGATATCCGATTAATCTAAGAATCGAGGAAATGCTGTAGACATGTAAGACATTTAGGTAAAAGAGAGCGATCCAGTTCTTTGTAGGCACACTCAATAATGGTATCTGTTAATGGATGGAACGGAATGCAATATGGATATACTATAGTAAAGTATAGTAAAAAAAGAACTTCTGTTAGCACTACAGGTATAGTGAGTTGACTGAGTGAGTGAACCTCTCTGAGTTTTAGCTCCTTAGGAGTGATTTCTCTTTCCTCCTACTAGGCTATCCATTAGGTGTCATGAGACTGGTGCTGGGTTATTTAAGGATAAGACACTTTCAAAACTCTTGCTTTGTCGTCAATAATGAGAGCAAATACTGCAGCTGCAGCTATTTGAGATTCTATCTCATTTTACAATGAATTGCCATGAATCTTTAAAACTCTTAACAAAGAAATTCTTTGTTCTTGTTTTAGTAAGTGGGCCTGCAATGTTTAACAGAATCACATATTGATTTATTTTAGATTTAGAAATTCCATTATATTTTTTTATCTTGTAATCACCTTATTTATCACATTCTGTACTGTGTGAAAACATTGATGGGGTGTGGATTTACCTGTCAATGGGAAAGTAGGACATTTCAGCAAGTGAACCCAACGAGCCAATTTGTCCCTGAAAGCATTTTGCCACCATTCATCATACGGTTCTGATGTCTCCAGCCAATGAATAGGACTCTGTGTGCATGTGTATCTGTGAGTGTATGTTTGAACCCAGAGGTGAAGAGTGAAATACGTCTTCTTATGGTGCTTTAATTGGCATATTACATTGAAATTATATGTGAGGGGGTGACGGCACATTTCAATCGGTACATCTCAATAGCCGTGGGGATTTAGTATAAAGTACTTTACCATGAAAGGTCAATGTTACTACGCAATCTGAATCAAAACGAGTGAAATGTGTGTATACTTCAAATGCTGACGGAAGAAAAAAAAACATAAATTACAACATTTATGAGTTTTGAATGGGACTGCATTATTGATTCAATATGCATGTAAAATATGTAATTCCGTGTAATACACAAGGTTTTGATCAAAGAGGAAATCTGAGTTGAAAACAAGACAAAATGATGCCATACATCATAGTTAACATGCAATGACATTTGCCTTGCGATTTGTATTTGGCCTTATTGTTAACAGTATGACTAGCAGAATGACCTCACCTTTAAAATCCATAGAAAACTGACTACGTAATATCCTGCAATAAGCTAGGAATAATAATAATAATAATAATAATAATAAAAATAGAGATTATGTTGGCAGGTAAATGGCTTCCAAATAGCTTATGTGCCTTAAAATGACGAGTGAACTGCTCTAAAGTCATCCAATAGGAACACTAAATGTCCAACTCTAAATGATCGAGCAGAGAACCATGTAGTAGTGACGAACTGGTTGAACTTGGCTGTCCTCTCCCTGTGATATGCACACTATTGTCTTTTTTTATGTCAAGTGCCTTAGACCCGTCAGATAAACGATGCTCTCTACTAGGGATGGGAGAGTGAGAGCTGGGATTTACTGTATGCTGTACCACTAGAATCCAAATAGACTTTTTCACCATCATTACTTCAACTGTGCCTGATTTTAAATGATCTGAAATGATCTGGCGGTTATGGAACATTATCTTTCATGAGAGACCGATGCCATCAGCAACTCTCAAGTATTAATTATAAATCCATTAAAAGACCAAATTCATCAGGAATGTGGTCATTATAAAATGACATGCCATCATTTCTTTCTCATCATTTTGGATGGTACAAGAGATTCCTTGTCCATTTATGTATAGAGACGGGAGAAAAGTCATCTGTTTATGGCTCCTCATGATTCACAAAGAATTTTTATGAGCCTATGCTTTCATCACACAGAAATATTTCATGGAATATTATTTCAGTTACACTTCAAATTGATTAACTTAAATGATGTGCACTGGTTATCACATAAATAAAGTATTAACTACAGCACTTCATTACTAAATGTTTGTTAATGCTGGAGTTAATGTTCATGGCAACTAATGGATTAAATAATGTTAGTTAGAGATCCTTCCTGCAAATTGATTTCATTTGTTACATGACTTCAAGCATATAAAATCACCAACAGTTATAATAATACACCGATGCTGAGACTGTATGCCACAAAAACCTATATGAAGATTGCATCTCCCTGCAACAACAGCAAAGGCAACAATGAACCATCACTCCCACATCCCAATCCTCAGGGAACCTTTCTAAATTGCACTTCACCAGGGTCATCAAGTGGGCATCCTCCTCTATCTTTGTTTGTTGAATTACACCCATGACACGTTCAGAGTGCTTGATAGTGGTGTGTGGCATCCCAGACCCACTTTTCTGTATACCCATGATGATTTAAGGCACACTCCCCCAAGTAGTCTGTGATCAACCGCAACCTCTTAGCTACCTCTCTTGTTGCCCCTGATTACTCGCTTAATGCTTCTCAAAGCAAACAGCCATGATGGTGAAAGTCTAGAAGCAGCAGCGTTGTATGGATTTCGCTACAAAACCTCTAACACCTCTTTCGATCAGACTTATACAAACCTGGCAGCCTAGTTCCTGTTCCTCAGCCAATGTTAGTTTTTCTTTTTTTTTAAAGGGCATCATAAATCATGCCATCATATGGAATTGTTCAGTAGTAGGTAACGACTTGTTCTCCATTGAGAGTAAACCCCATTGGGTCTTAAAGTGGTTGCTAGTTTGAACTCCTCTTCAAATATGAGCCAACAATTTCCAACCCCCTTTGACTTCCCTTCCCTTTGTTCGCACTGGGCAGCAGCTGGCACCCCACTGCCCCTTCTTCAGTGGGTTTGCTCTCAAAGAATCTCCAGGAGTAGTGCCCTTGTGCCAACCTAAGGCTACGGTCTATCACAATATGTCTTTACATGGCACTGCATGCTGCACTGAGGTTCTGGGACGTTATGAAAGCATGTTAGGAGATCAACAATGAATGTAGTATGGCCTATGAATCTGAATCTTAGATTTGAGGCACAACTTGCAAAGGTTATGCAGGTGAATTTTCTTGACATCTCCCTTTTTAGTGCCCTTAACATTCAGTGGATAATATTCCTTCAATCTACACCATTGCAATTGAACAGTGGACTAGATCAAATGCTGTGCAATGAATGAAAATCAAATAAATTAAAACATTGCACCTACTCCAGTAGCAGCCCATAGGTTGAGTATGAAGTATGAGCGGTATGACTTTTCTCAACGGTTTCTGGCTAATTTGACCATGAGGAACAAAACTAGGGTTCTGTCATTTACTGTAACCCGAGCGAACATCGAGATTTTGCCACGCCCTTTTAGGTAATATCTCGAAAAGTAACGGTTTTAGAGCTTAGACACCTTCATAGTGCATATATAAACCTGCATTTTCTGGTCATTTTGAGACCAAATTCAAGTGTCTATGACCTTCAAAGGCTGAGATACAGATGCGCTGGACTTGCCCTAAAAGGGCGTGGCAAAATCTCGATGTTCGCTCGGGTTACAGTAAATGACAGCACCCTAGTTTTGTTCCTCATGGTCAAATTAGCCAGAAACCGTTGAGAAATGTCATGCTGCTCATACTTCATACTCAACCTATGGACTGCTACTGGAGTAACCAGTATTTGGTTAAAACATTGCATTAGGATTTGGTTAAAACATTGCATTAGGATTTGATTAAAACATTGCATTAGGATTTGATTAAAACATTGAATTAGGATTTGTCAGTCAGTCTTTTCAAATGTTGAAAATGTTTTCTGTCAACTGTTTATCTGAACAGTGCATGTTTGTCATATGGCTACCTTGATGAAAGCTGGATCCATAAACCCACTTTAACTTACAAAGTGTATGAAGAAACTTTTTACAACTTGTCAACGTAGGAAAAATCGTCTCTCAGAGATAGGGCTTCTATCTATTGATCCAAGATTGGTTTATATTCATGCTGTGCAAAATACATCATTCTAATGTATAAATCACTGTTCTTGTTATGCTATCAGTCTTTACAAGCTCAAGGTGGTCATTGTCTGAGCTTGATTTTCTTTATTCAAGGACATCATTTAACAATCATCTTTGAAGAGGAGGTCAAAAGTGATCAGGGTCAGGTTTAATGTGATTTAAACCTTAAAAGATGACTTCATTTTCATGTCATTATGGACACACCTTTGAATAACTGAAAGGTCAGTCCTAAATAAACTTACATTATATGTAAAACACTCTACAGTTGCTTTTATTACCATTTTATTAGATAATCATCTACTCCAATTTTTCTGAAATCCCAAACATTAAAGGGAAGAGTCTACAGAGAATCATCAGGTGAACTCTAGTATTGGAATGACAGTTAACCAAAAAATGATTTACAGATTGTGGCATTACTTATGGCAAAAATAGACCCAGTTTGACTGTAGAATACACATAATGCACACATACACTAATAGATACATATCACACTTACAAGAATGTGCAAATCATATAACAGAGAAAACTATAACTTCCACTTTATCTTGATAGGCCTTTTTTGGTTTTCTGGTGACAATGGGGAATACAAATATGGTGAGAGAGAGCTAAGAGACAGATATGTGACAGAAGAAACACTGTTTTGAGGCTTGTAGGTTTCTAGAGTCATAGTGTTTGTGGAATATCTAACCAGACTATCTGAAGAAGGTCTCACACCAGGGGCTTCACAACAGGGGAGGCTAAGAGGGCAATTGCCTGGGGCCCCGACCTGGAAGGGGGCCCCCGAGGACAGCTGATTACGTTAGTCCACAGCAACGACGATTCTGTGAGAACCCCACTGAAATCTATGATTTCGCGCAGGAGACTACAATGACATGTCCAGAAAATACCTACGAGGGTTCCCATACCATTAGCTTACAACACAGTGAAACACAACTACCTGTCATACTACTTGGAACAAAACCGCAGCCGAAAGGGAAAAGGGGAAGAAGATAAACAAAACAGTTGTTAGTGAGAATCCGATACGTTGACTGAAACAGGTAAGGCAACAGTTTAAGTTGTCCTTGCAGATAAATGGGTTGTCAATTCTAACAACAACAAACTAACTTAATAATAATGAGTGAATGGCTTCTACGATTATTTCCTACCCTGCCATCTGTTTTTAATAACCAGTTTTTAATTTCTAAATGGCAGATATTGTATGTAATATACAGGTCTGGCAGTGCACAAAGCTTTAGCATAACCTTGGATCTAGCCAAGGCTTTAGATTAAAATAAAAAATTGGCCTGTTGATGAATATGAATTGTGCTGGCATTGATCTCTCCAAACTCATAGAAATCAAATCAAAGGTAGCAGACCAAATATAACTATGCTGTTTTTTTCCGAAGGAGATATTGCTTAAGTTACTTAATGCATTTCAATAAGTAGGCCTACATATCTCTACAGATGAGCCTACTAAAGAAGGCAGGATCAGTTTATCCCAATATGAAGATGACCGTGACTTGCCTTCCAAAATATAATTTGACATTATTCTGTATAAAGTGTCCACACAAACACATTTAAAGAATTGCAATTAATATATAATTCTTTATTTATTCCTAGCAGGCCCTTACTTTCCACCTCTTGCTCTGCTGATGATGTACAGTGGCATGCAAAATGCAATGGTCAAAATGTCTGTTACTGTGAAGAGTTAAGTGAATAGAAGATGAACTTAGCAACTT
Source organism: Clupea harengus (assembly GCF_900700415.2). NCBI lineage: Eukaryota > Metazoa > Chordata > Actinopteri > Clupeiformes > Clupeidae > Clupea > Clupea harengus. Next base: position 5,531,476 of record NC_045161.1, on the reverse strand, counting down.
TTGCACAATTTTAAGGATCACCATGCAAAACGTTGGGCAACCCAAGAGATTTTAGCCCTCATATAACTTTTACCAAGGTCTCAGACCTTAACTAGTTTGTTAGGGCTATGGCTTGTTCACAAGCATCATTAGGAAAGTTCCTCAGTTCTACAGAGTTTTCTCAGTTTGTAATGTAATTGGAAATGGCAGTTAAGAGGAAAGGTCAAGTTGAGTTCTGGAAGGCCAAGAAAATCTTCAGGGAGAACCGCTTGTAGGATTGCTAATACAGATTTGAATGAACTCTTGATCGATCATGCTTTTGGCTTGTGTTGCATCCAGTGGCACAGGGAACATTTCACTAGTAAAGGGAAAAATGTATTCAATTAAATACCAGTAAATTCTGGAAGCAAAGATCACACTCTCTGTAAAAAAAAAGCTGAAGATAAGAAGAGAATTTGCTCCTACAACAGAATAATGATCCTAAATACACCTCAAAATCCACAATGGACTTCCTCAAGAAGCACAACCTGGATATTTTGCCAAGTCCCCTGACTTGAACATCATCAAAAATCTGTGGGTGCATGCAAGCAGTGCATGCAAGATGGCACAAGAACCTCACCGAACTAGAAGCCTTTTGCTGACAAGAATGTGCAAAAGAATTGAAAAGCGTTTACAAGCTGTGATATTGCCAAAGGGCGTGTTATTAAGTACTGACTGCAGGGTGCCCACACTTTTGCCTCGGGCTCTTTTGCTATTTTTGTTATTTTGAAAACTGTAAAAGATGGAAATAAAAATGTTTTCTTGCTTAAAATGTTAAAGAAATGTGTCGTCTTTAACCGTATGCCGTTTGGAAATCGGGTCATCTGATGGTCAGATGATTTTGGAAATCAGGTCAATGAAACTAGGGCCCACTTGAGGTTCATAGAAAGTGTATGCACGTAGGCTTGAGAGATGAGTCATACAGGGAGCTTGTATGTAGGCACACAGTACACATCAAATATACATGCAAGAGCATGTCCAACCTATCAAACTGTGTCGCACATGTTGACTCGAGAGCCAAATTTCAAATCAACATACTGAGCACAAGTGTGCCTGGCCAAATGTATCCAAGCATTGGGCCTGTGTATGCCAAACAACAGTCACTTCACAGTCATAATAGCGTTTGCACAATCCCACACAGCCTAGGCACACTTGGTGAGAGCAAGCATGTACTGGCGTATCCTTAGTGGTTTCTGTTAAAAATATATTGTTGGTTTGTCAAGTGCTGTCAGTGTCCAGCTGTTATTCTGACAGAATATTTTGGTACGTGCAAAGAGAAAATTATTTCACACAAAATGATATTGTCTTTATTTTCACATTGTGACGGGGCACCTGCGTGACCCGCCACTGCAGCCTGTAGGCTGCTGCCTTTACTGGACTGGGGGCTGGTGTTTTGGGTGTGTTTTGCGTGTTTGGTGTTTGTGTCAGTGTACAGTGTATATGTACGTTATCCAACCCACTCGGTTTAAAATAATCACTCAAATTCAATGTCTTGTCATAAATGAATGTGAATGTGAATGGCGCAACCAAGCACGATTTTAAAACTAACTCCCGGGTTAACCCGATGTATTTCCAATTGTTTGGCTGAGATATTATGTGTCGGTTATGCCTTCACTAAGCCATTGTTGCTACATGTGGCCTAGGCCATTTTCCAAGCCAAGTGGGACATTGTTTGATTTGAGTATGGCTGCTGTGAGCCACAGGTGTTGGTGCCTGGGCCAATGACACACCTGCCGTATAATAATTTGCATGAGCCAATTGGAGGTCGTGTCTAGGCTACTTAAACTCGCCTTCCCTTTTGTTCGGGAGAGTTGCCTGGTAATAGGACGTAAGTCTTAGGTGCTCTCGCGTGGACTAGTTATCTTGGTCCTTTTACTTGCCTTGTTTTGTTTCGAGAGGTATCGTGTTTAATAAGGCGTAAGCCTTACGAGCTCTCACTGACCAGCTATTGTGGTCCTGTTTAGATAGTCGACTATTTATTGTACATATTTGTATTGAGGCTGTGATGCCAATGTATTTGTCTTTGTTCAAGTTTAATTTCTATTGCTTTATTTTTGTATTTAGTAATGTCCTTGTTTTTCTGCCTTATGTGAGGAAATAAAAACCTCATCCTTCTAACATCTTCTACCTCCTGAGTCCTCCGTGAGTTTCCATCTAGCTCTAACCGCGACGGCTATCTCGACCTTTCACACACATGTTGCCGCATGTAGACAACAACATCTAAATGTACCTTAAAAGCCTTAGGCTGTGTTTTTGTTTTTTCAGCATTGACAAATTAAAGTTTGGGATATTGAAATGTTTGTTTTTTATGATGATCATTTTTCTGTTTTGGTGGGGAAATCACAAAAAAATAAAAAGTTTTAGTTTTTTTTAAACTGGAACAAAAGTTTCCTTTGTGTGTTCTCCATGCATGCCTACGTACACGCGTGGCAGCCGAGGGATGGGCGGGATAACGGCCTTCAAGGTGTCCCGTTATGTGACGAGTGGACCAGGCGGAGGCAAAGAACTCCACAACGTGAAGCGGAGAAGAATTTACCTGAGAGCCTAAATCCTCTACCAGATTACAAATGACATTCTCGACATCATCTAGTGCCGACCTGATGTAGCCCGGGCTGCTGTGGATTAGTGCAGCATCTTCATGGGATAGCATGTACTCCACTGCACACATGGAAGAGTGGATGCTAGTTTTTTTCCTATATTATGATGGAAGGGTAGAAATCATTATTTACCGTAATGTTTCTGGTCTACACTTGACACCAACAAAGATTTGAAGGTTTTTCTTTTTTCCAGAGTTCAGAGATATTGTACAGATAATTTATACGCACTTCTCATAGAATACAGACACCACCCCACAACAATGAGCCTATCAGGCAACACTTCATCATCACCTAAGTGGAACCCAGGATACAATACACTTTATCGTATTTCATCATCATCCAAACACCTGTTTTCTGTTTTTTGTTTTTCAATATTCAATATTCCTGACCAAAACAGAAAAAGAAAAAAAAATCAATGCTGAAAAAAATCTAAACTTTGATTTTGTTTTTCGTTTATGACTAGACAATTGAACTGATAAGCATTACACCTTTAGTTTATTGCCTTCTTTTGTCAATAATTTTCCTCATATCTAAGACAGCCGGTAGATGGGAGATTTTGTGGCTGAAGGTCTTTCATTTTTCATGTTTATTCATTAACATTACCTTTCAGAGGAATAACCAAAAAGCTCCACAAATGACTCGTGTCTATGAGCTTTGTTGTGCACAAATGAGAATGTGCTTCCCACTGTTCTATGTAAATCATCCTCAGAGTGCAACAGCACTGAAGCAGATTTTTTACCCGGTACAAATGAAAGACCATCACAATGAAAGACTCTACAAAGGGAAAAAGGTAACAGTGCCTTATGCTGGCTGGGACAGATAAAAACATACAATGCAGCTCTCATGCAAGAGTGCTGACAAGTTTGTAAATAGTGGCTTGCTAAATATTTGCAAGACAAAGATAACTTCACTGTGGATTGAGCGGTTTAACTGCATTTGGTTGAGACATTGTGACAAGGCTGTTATTTGTTCAAGCAAATAGTCAAACTTTAGGGGATTAAAATGTCACCATGTTTCCTAAACAAACATTATGCTTAATAAGGCAAAAACAAAACAAGCACAACAAATGTTCTCAAGAGAAAAGTACAATACTAATGACTGTTAAGAAATGTAAACTGTGTTTGTGTGAATGCTTTAATGTGTGTGTGTGTGTGTGTGTGTGTGTGTGTGTGTGTGTGTGTGTGTGTGTGTGTGTGTGTCTGTGTGCGTGTGCGTGTGCACACGTGTGTTCATATAAGATCTTAAACTACACAATATCAACTTTAAATCATGGTTTTGTATCCCCCGATCAAGGCCATACTACAGTTATGACAGAAAATGTCCAGACTGTTTATCTAAACGTTCGTCCTTGTGACACCACGGGCATCTCTTCACTGGTGGCCTTCATGCTCTGTATATCAACTGCAAAATGGAGGGCCTTGATGCTGCCAGATATATTCATTAGCTCCAAAAAAAGGATGCTTTAATGTGGAGAGTGGCCCCTGCCCTCTGTGCTACAAATGCAGCCTTAACGGACTGGTGCATAGTGTCTCATTGGTCATTGGTACTCATCTGGAACCAGCATGTTGGAATTTTGGAAGTGGATCATAGCAAAAACCCAACAGGGACTAGACAGGCGCTCCCTCTCAAACCTGCCTGCAACTTGGCGACATCACCATCGCACCACCACCACTGTGCGTTTCCGTTTGAGTTGACATCTCTTACAAAGATTTCTCTCAAACGGTTCTCTAGCATTTTAAACAAATGACCCCATATTTAATCCTAAAGACATATGTCTGGAACATGTTTTTCAGAATCCAGCACATTATATATTAAATATGTCATATAATACCAGAGTGCACCGAAGTGCTGGGAGGCAATGCTCCCCATGACGCCTTATTCTTTGCCCACTCACCACATCACTTGCATTCATGGCCAGTGACATAACAAGTGCATTACATGACAAACGGTGACGCATTAAAGGCCTTTTCATTTTTTTTCGTAAGTAGTCAGTAGTCAAAAAAAATTTCCTCCCAGCAAAGCACAGCAGGTGAGCTTTATTTATGAACGAGACAGAACAGGCTGAACCGAAGAGAAATTGGTGCTACCATTTTATCGACTGTAATATCGCAAGGAGACACAAGGCTTTTAGGCTGACAGGTCAGCTTTCTCAGGAAGCACCTGGGTCCTGGTCTCTCCACTCTCAGCAGAAACGGCGTAAGAGAAGCTTTCTCGCTGCAGAGAAAAGAACATTCCATTAAACAGGATTTTTCCTGGGTCAAAATGGATCTTCGGTGCTCAAAAATAAAAATTGCGCAGTCTGTGTTACCATGTCACCTTATTAGCTTACATTTTACCATTTCATAAATAATGAGGACATGCTTCAGGAAATCATTTTGCTTCCACTTTAGATTCAAATAGATTGACAATAGTCCAAGCCCCATGGTGCCATCATGTATGGTTCAAAGATTATCAAGGTTTACCTCTTTACATATATATGCAAACTACTGAAATGTATATCAATAGAATCTAGAACTAACCAGTGGTCAGAAATGGAACACACAAATTATGAAATTCAAGTTTATCTATTATTACTATTCATTTTTATTATACAAACCTACATACCATTATTTTTGTTTTTATTATTAAAACTGTCCACAAATATGTTTAATAGTGTGTTTAACTTCTATTGGCCCACCAATGGAGGCTGCGTTGGAAATCAAACTTTTGTCAGCATTTTGAGTGGACATTTCATTTGCATTTGTACAGGTGTATTCGTGCACGTCGGGCTGGCCCTTGCAGCGGAACGACAGTTTACAACCGCACCGGTTTATCAATGATAATATTATTATATTCGAGATGCAACACAAATCTATCCGCTCTCCTCCGAACGAGCTGAACTTTCATTGATAAAGGCCCCGCAATTCAGCTTAATGGTGTTTTGGGCCCTCCCCGTCCACTTCAAGGCAGCAGCTGCCTGGAAGGCGCATCCCACCCCCTGAGCCAATCATTGAACAGAGGCAGCTCCTAGCTTGCCAGTTTAGAGAAGACGTTGGTTTGAATTTGAGCAAGCAGCTAGCTAGCAGTTGCCGACATTATCTAGCTAGCTAGCAGTTGCCTACAATATCTTTAAAAAATACTTTGATAGTAGGCTTAGTGTTTTATTTAAGCAGTGTGTGTGTGTACCTATATATCCTATGTGTGATGGTTAGAATATTAATGCCATAAACAATAACTCATAACTTATGAGAGCTATCCAAAGACTGGTGGCTGCCTTAATGTACTGTATTTAGCAGTCAACCTCCCTTACTCTGTACGTTTAGATTTGGGATGGGCATAATTAATCGACGATCGATTAATTGATCATTGAGAATTTCGTCGAGGACATTATTTTTTCATCGATAAAACTAATGCATATTCTGTTGCGTATTGTGCGTGTAATTTATTTATTTTAGGGCTGTCAAAGTTAATGCTTAATCTATGAGATTGTTGTGGCCGAGATTAATGCGATACAATATTTTAACGCAGTTAACACAGCTTTGTTTACTTCCGGTGTGCGTTGACCAATGACATGAAATCGCTGCGTGCCCGCAGTCAGTTAGATAGGAGACCGAGACGGTCGTTGAAGATGGAGAGAGCTGAGGGATTGTTGGGCGGAAAGTTTCTGTTTAAGAGGCAAAATGACGGAACAATCAACTAAACTAAAGTTGCATGTGGCATTTGTCAAGCTGAATGTAGCTATCACAGAGGCAGCTCGTCTTTAAGTTATCACCTTAATGCAAAGCACCTGACAGAAAGCAGTCCCAGGTTAGATGATCGCCAACCCACACTCCACGACTTCTCTAGGAAAATAACTAGACCAGTCCGTGAAAAGGTTACCAACGCTGTAGCAGTTTGGTTTGCCGGTGACTGTCGGCCCATCAACATAGTTGAAGACGGTGGGCTGACTGAGGTGATTCAAATTGCTTCAGGGGAGAACTCTTACGATTTACCGTCGAGGGGCACCATTGTGTCTCTCATTCATTCCTTGTATGACGGCGAGAGAGCACAAACAAAATACAATTAAACATACACGTTGTCTGAAGTGATTTTTAAAAAGATTTTCAATCTATTGACAGCCCTAATTGATTTATAATCTGATTTCATTTTGGAGGGAAAAAAAACGAAGGTCAGTTGCGTTTATGAGCACCGGCTTCTAGCTGTCATCTCCGCTGCTTAAGAGTACAGCAGCGCATATTTTCAAGTGTAACCATTGAACGGATCTCGTTTAACTGCCAGAAGAGTTGTCCATCTTGTAAGTTTAACTGCCACAAGAGTTGTTCATCTTGTAATAAAGATCTCAATGAGGAAACACGCTGTGTTTTTTCTATTTTCACTGCATTTTAATATAAATAGTGAATTTTAATATAAAAATATTAATGATTAATCGAAAATCGATCGTTAATTGTCTCGATGATCGATTAAGACAATTTAATCGAATGCCCATCCCTAGTTTAGATGCTTTACAGGTAGCTGTAAGCCATTAGATGCCTGAGAAATAATTCATATCTATAAATAACAGCTCACCTTTATCTTTTTAACCAGATTTGTAAACAGGTCATGATCAATAGTTTGCAGTACAATAGGCTACCTTGGTTAAAAATCGAATTACGGTAGATGCATGCTAGCATTGCGCTAAATAATTAGACAGCTAACATGAATTAGTGGTGTTAACATAAAGTCAGTTATTGTATATGGCATTAATATTATTCTAAAACACCTTCACTAGTTGTTTTAACCAGATTTGTAAGCAGGTTGTAAACAACATTTTTGAAGTAAAGTGCCTTGGTTTAAAACAGCTAAAAGCTAGCTACATTAAGTTGCTTGCTCAAATCTCAAATTCAAACCAACATCTTCTCTAAACTGGCAAGTTTGGAGCAGCCTCTGTTCAATGATTGGCTCAGGGGGTGGGAGGTGGGATGCGCCTTCCAGGCAGCTGCTGCCTTGAAGTCGACGGTGAGGGCTCAAAACACCATTAAGCTGAATTGCGCCATGAATGACAGCTTTTTTTAATTATTTTTTTTATCGCGGACTTTTTTTTGCCTTAGGCGCTTGGGATTTGTTGTAGGCGCTCGGGAAAACGGCTAAGGCGCGCGCCCAAATTTTCTCTATGCAGGAAAAACCCTGATTAAAGCGTGAATCACGTCTACAGTGGCACCAATCAAGATATTAAAGGAGAGAAACGTTTTTGGTTACTTTGCTGGTGTGACTGAATTCAACTCCCCACTGCTAAAGAATGGCAAAAAAAAAAAAAAAAAAACACACATTTAAAATCAGCCAATCATTTAAAATGATTCAAATGTTAATCATTTTAATGAATGAGCTAAATACTGTACATGATTTCCTATAATTCTCCTAATTTATTGGAACGTGTTCCTTAAAATCAAATGTTTCTACTCCAGAATGTAATAAGCATGGAGCCTTAGGCAGTTCCTTAAATGATTCAAAACATACCCCTGATGAACTGTAAACCTTATAACAAACAAACTTCACACGACCTCTATGGACTGGCATAAAAATGTCATGACGCACATAGTCGAGACAGCAGCCAGTGGTCAGGGGGTAGAGATTTTTTTTTGAACACTTCTAGAATCTAGAACACTTCTAGAATCTAGAACGGAGGCTCAATTCCAAATGGAATGAACAAATAGTGTTTACGAACTGTGAATCGTGTGTTTGCCTGGGCAAGTAGTAAGTGATGAAGCCTTAAATGAAAACTTGAGGGGAGGAGGCCGAGTCAAGTCATTTATTCAATGCACGGTGGAGCGCTTTCTTCCTTCCTTGGAGGGCACTGTGTTTTATAACACCAATCCAGCAGACTCCCTTTTGGAATTAAACCTTGAAGGACTGCGGTCGCTCTTCTTGCTTATTTGCACGTGCAAGTTAGAGTGACAGGCTGCCTACATATAGTAGTTCAATTTGGTGGAGGGACGCTAGAATCTACCATACCATAAAACCTCTTTAACCTTTGCAAAATGTATTAGTACGGGTTAACATGTTAATTTGGACAGCCTTATTAAAATATGTGCACAATAAAACAAGAAAAATAATCTTGGAAAAAGGTGCCATGGTTCATGGTCCTTGTAAAATGTGCATATTTGGGGTATTTATACGGTCTTTTTTAATTAGAATAAATGTTTCCCATCAAGCTTACACTAAACATGTTAATTGCTGCATTTGATAAGCCTGCACTTTAAGAGGCGTGTGTGCTTATTAAGCGGCACACAGAGACTGTTAATGGTGGCCAGCACAGGACTCCCGTGGTGAGCGAGCGGATGTCTGACCGGGGTTACAGAATCATTATAGTCATGGCACCGCTGAGAGCTCTGACCTCACTCTACACCAGGGTCATATGGGGGGAAGAGACAGCACAGCCATTCTATTTCTCTGTCATTGTGGTAAAGGCACAAAGAACATGGAGGGGCTTATTTCTATTTATTTAATACTTATAAAATATATGTTCAACTACATGTGGATGCCAAGGAAAATGTGTTTTTTAATGCACAGATAAGTTCTTAACTGTAGATGTAACATTATTCTGTATATATTTCTGCAGTCCCATTTTTACAGCGACATGAGAGCTACTATTTATTTGCATCGGGGTGTCGGAGGGACGGTCAAAGGTTGCTGTGACTCCATCAACTGCAAGTATGGATTTACAACCTGACTTCAGAGTGACCCAATTATGTATCTTCCGCACAGAAATAGAGCCATGGGTAAAATAAAGTGTTTCAACACTCGAGTGATTTAGACTTGTTTGTGACTGATGGTCTTAATGTGTACCCTGTGGATTGGAGGGATCACTTTTCATCTCAGAAAGCGAGATATTGCAGTGATCTCTGTAACCTGCAACCAAAGACCACCTTCACATCTGCTGGATGGACTCCAGAAAGCTAATTAATCCCCACTGACCTAAGTTTGAGAGGAAATGCACCAGAAGCATCCAGGCTTAAATTGCATAGCACTAGAAGTCATCTCACTGTTGACTCAGATTGAGGGTTTTTTGATGACTTGATGTTTGAGGCCTTTCTAAAAAAATATCCCTGCACCATTATTTCAGTTGTCAGTTTCAAGTTTCAGTCGTCATATTTTTCCATTGCCTTATACTGAGTACCGTCATGCATATTGACTTATTCACATTTGTTTTTCAGCACAGTTTGCACCTCATGATGCAAAACAGTTCCAGAGCCTTTAGCTCTGATCCCGTCTCAGCCCACTGAGTATTGAGAAAACTTAACACCGTGAGACACCATTAATATTCATGAGCAATACTATGCATGAATGAAAAAGCACCCTCAACATTTTTCCAATGTCACCTCCCAAAAAGTGCTAAGGGGTCCTGTGCTGCTTGTGATTTTTCTTTCTTGACATTTGTAATTGTTATAGTCAGGGAAATGGAAGGCCTCACTGATATTTCGCCGGGTCCTTGAGGAACGTGGTTCGCCCTGCAGTTATATATTTACTGCAGGTTTGGAAAGCTGGGAATACTTGAGGATATTTGTTAATTTATTGCTCCTGTTTAGAGCAGGTGGACTTGCGCCCTTGGCAGAATTAGTTTGATCAGAGTTGTGTTTGCAAGTTACTCTGAGGGGACCAGATACCCTTTTTGTTTGTCATTCTGCACAGTCTAGAGTGTTCAGCTTCTGCACCAAGGGAAATCAGCAAGATGTTGTCTACACACAAGGCACACTATAGGCAAGATGGGGCAATATTTCAACAGATAAGGCATGGGGTAGCTTACTTGTCATCTCATTTGAGTAATGTACGTCATATTAAGCATGCTTGTTTATAGCCAAGGAATTCAATGTGGAGCAGATGTGGACAGAACTACTTTTATCTATAAAAATTATTAAAAAGTTAAAAAGTTTATTTTGTCAACAAATGAGAAGTGCATTCAGCCTTTTGTCCACAAAATAAAAAGCAGTTTATTCAGTTAATTCAGTACACCAAATGAATCATCCATTTTGTTTTCTGTGCACAAAAGAAAGTGCTCTCTTCAGTATTTTGTGGACATAATGTTAACTCATTTGTGTTTTTCATGGACAAAAGGCATGGTGTTAAATGGTTTCGTAATAAACGAATGGCCGTCATAGCACAGAATGTGTTCTCTATACGAAATAAGGTCTGTTACACTTTAGTGGCCCTTACATTTTTGCCACACAAACCAGATGCGAGTGACCACGTTAAACATCTGGTGTCACAATGCAACAGTGGCGTCACAATGCAACAGTGTCACAGTGTAACAGTGGCATCAAATCATCAAATACATCTTCATCGTTCCCATTTACCCCTTGTACATACTTGGGAAAAAAAAGAGTACAAGGCCTTTACAAATTCCCCTGACGTGGTTATCTAAAACATGGACGAAATAGTGTATTTTCATCTTTGTCTGCTCCAACACACCCTTGCAATAACCTCCAAAACCTTCAGGGCAAATATCAGAGCATGGTGGAGCTCGAGGAAGCCTGTCTCCATGGTGACCTTCCTTCACCATTCCAGCTCTTTCAACCCTCCATCTCCCCCAGGTCCGGGCCTCTTCGCTACCCCCGTCTCCTTGCACAGAAGCCTTTTCTCTCCTCCCCTGATCTCAGTTGCCCCTCTGACCTCATCTCTGCCATGGCCCGTCAGTCCCTCCAGGACCGGCCCTTATGATTATCCTCCAGAGTAACTCATCACCTGCTCGGGGCAGCCCCACGGGCCCTTTGTGATTAATGGCACTTTTGTCCATCTCCGCACACCCAACTGGTTCTATTCCATCTGCTATGTCTGATCCGTCCAGCTCCACACCCTGAGAGAAATGGATCCTCTGCTTTTGCTCAGCGGCACACACCCATGCACACACACACACACACACACACACACACACACACACACACACACACACACACACGCACGCACACGCACACGCACACGCACACACACGCACACACACAGCCCCTCTCTCTCACACACACATACATTTAGTCTTGAATATGGTTGAAAATGATAATGCTGGTTTGAAAGGGGCTATGACGCATTATCCATTTGTTATCATCTGCTATTTTACAGTCCCCCTTTCATTTCTGTACGGCAAATAAATGCACAGAAGACAGAAATGCTTCACAAATAATATTGTGTTTTCAAATCCAACTACTTATTTGCTGAGCCCGCTTTGCTTTCTCACATTGAGTTAATTTCTGCTGGTGTTTTCGTGCTGATCAAATGGTATTTGTGATAAATATGTTTGGGGTTAATGTATTGTGAACTGAAACATTTGTATCAGCATTTCTCCTAATTTCTATCTGATTTTATGGATGAACAAGGGAATTTACATAACAAGGGAGGAATGCCTTTTTCCTCTCAGCCATGCATGAAACTAACAATAATTTATGCAGAGATGATGCTCACCGCTTCCATGTCATCATATGACAAATTACCTGGAAAGAATTTATGAGATTGAAAGCAAAAAATATATGACTCACAGGACCACATATGAATGCTAACATATTAGTTGACAAATGTATACGCTCTTGTCAGCCTAAAAGGGCTTCACCATTATGAAGATAGATAGTAAAGCATCTCTGAACTTCATCACTACCTTTCCACATGCTGTAAGATATCTAGGCAGAAAAGCATTAATGACTGCAAAATCTGGGTACATTGTCACTCGCTGTCTCATTAGGAAAATGGCTGACATCCTGCTGAATCTGGGCTCTTAGTATTCTCAGTACCACAGAGATGAGTGCACATGACTCATCCATTTTACTCTTGTGCTGCATGGCAGAAAGGAGTAGAAAAGCTTTGGAAGTGTCTTTGAAAGTCTTCATGTTGTCTTGTGTCTTCAGTCAGGATACATTCTGCATGTTTGCCATTTTCTTTGGAAGCTCTATTGGAGCTAGTCAGTTTTGGACAATTTATCTTGCTAACAAGCACTTATTCTGCCTTTGCTAGTGACAACCCCATAATCACAGCAGTCTCAAGGTAATTCATCCAAAAGTTCACTAGATCCTGAAAGCCTCGTTGGACAATGCTCTGGCCTAATGCTATTCTTTTTAGCCCCCAAGCCTGGCTGCTCACTATGGAAAGATCAATGGTAGGATTCATCACCCGATATGGCCCATTTCAGAGACGGTTTTAGCATTGTTAGTATGAAAAACCCCTTGTTTATTATCACTTTACCATCCACTATTTTTATGTTCTATGCATTTATATACGCTATTTTTATGTCACCCATTTATGAGAGGCTGACAGAGGACGCACACAGGTACAGTCCCTATATCAAAACTATACACTACACAGATGGAGATTTATCAGCACTGACATACACTGTGTTGTATTTAACGGTACAGTTGGTGACTTTTGCTCAAGTCAATTCATGCTGGAAATATACTGTATGGCTGAGAGCTCATTCCATTCTAGACCTCAATCAAGAGCCAATACTCTCTCACTTACTATGCTGTGCACATCAAAATGACTGACAGGCACATAGATGAATCATTGAAAAGAGATGTACTGACACAAAAATTGTTACATTTGTAAACACATATCCTCGATCACAGAGACAGTGTATTCTTTCATATTATCCATTTAAGTCACAGCAGTCAGAATGCTGTGTGTTATACACAGAGAGAGAGAGAGAGAGAGAGAGAGAGAGAGAGAGAGAAAGATTGAGACTATGGTGATCAGGATCAGAATCTGGTATGGCCCTGGATGGGTTTACTTTGTGATAATGACTGGTTCACAATTTATGTTCCTGCTCTTTTGAATATTAGCTTGCTTCCTATTCTCTAGCCCATTAAAGTTGTCTAGGAACTTACCTGTTACAGAAATAGCTGATCTCTGAGGTCATATTAAACCACTGAGGTCTACAAACTAAACTTAACTCTTGTCAACAAATCTAGACTAACGCCTGACCCCAATCCCTCACACAAGTCCCTATCCTAAACCCTAAATACTCATTAAGCCTACACCTAAATCTGAACCTACTTCTGTTTCTCAACAACTACCTGCCAACTAATAGGATATCAAAAAAGATAACTGCCTGTCAACTAATATTAGATATCTAAAATGACTGGAGACTAACACATGCTTTTCTTTGATACTAAATGTTCCCATCCAGTAAGCTTGGCTGGATCTCTGTCAAGATCATGTGTGCTTTGTATCTTTTAGGTTGGCTATTTTTGCTTTAATCTACAGAGATTTTGCTTGAGGCAACGGCTCTCTTACCGTAGTGCAGATTTTGAGCACACCAGACACCTCTGAGACCACCTCAGATGAAATAGCATGAAGCCAGGGATTCAGGCCAAAGACACTGTACAGCCCATTAGTGGAAAAATACATCTCAACTAAGGAGAATCTCAAGACAGCAGATAAGCAGATTTGACAAACATAATGCCATGCGCAGAGACATTGGTTTATTCTAAGACTTTCACCAATTTTTTGTTGCCATGACAGTATGTGTTTGACTGTAAAAGAACAATAAAATGTCTTAAATCCAAGTGCTATTGCTCTGCCTTCTTTCTCTTCCAGGTCACGGTCATACAGTATATATGATTATTTCAATCCAAGACTCCTGACACTAGCTTCACTTCATCACTCATCATAGGGCAAATGTCTGGATAGAATAAAAGTATGAATGTACATGCACTAAGGAACATTAATATAGTTTATGGTGTTGTGACCCCGTACACTGATCCCTGCACCACTGTGACTGCAGTGCCATCTGATGTCTAACGAGTGTTGGCAGGAGGGTGTGCCGTTTCTCTGTTTGTTTTCCAATCCTATTTATTATTTCTTGAAACAACTCTGACAAACCAAATGCACCTTAATCCGAAAACATCCTAGTTCTAACAGCAGTTGAGAGCATATGTTACAAAGGATTTGTAGTCCTGTCTATGTGATGCATGAAACACACACACAAACACACACACACACACACACACACACACACAACCACTATCTGTGGTGGGAATAATTAGAATTCGGCACAATAAAAAAGAAATCCTTCCGACTAACCTTGCTTTAAAAAGAAAGTCTTAAATTGACAGTGTCACACCAGCCTTCATTTCACATTGATCAAGACTGTAATAATACATGTATGTCTAGATCACTACTATGGTGATGCAATGGCCATTCAGAGACTGCACAGTGCCATTGATCTGAGGAAAAGTTCATCTATTCAACTCAAACTGATTAGCAAACATCTCTTGTACTGTCTTTGATCTAATCTATATTGACATGTTTGTCAGACTTCATTCACCTCTAGAAGTGCTACTGGCAAGAGATTTATGAGAGATCACCTCCCAAGAAAGGGAATTTATATCTCACCCTCTGTAATTTCAATAAAATTTGATACATAGGTTCATTTCGGTCAGAAAGGGCACAATTTCAGGTTTCAACTCAATTGGACATATTGTTCTTGAGATCCGGCTCGAGCCTTTTTCCCATTTTGTGCAAACAGGGAGGGGGGAGCTAAATATAAATTGACATGACTCAGTTACTCAGCTCAGGAATCCAATATCCAGTAATGTTTTGAAGTTGCGACTAAACCATGTGAACTTGTGTCCCCTGAACTACATGATAGGTAGAGCAAGGGGACAGCAATCCACCTGTTTTTTTGCAGCAATCACACATTTCAAAAGCAGACTAACTAGAAATATTACCCTTCCGGGGTTTAATATGTTGTTGATTGTATGTTGGAATGGATGACTTGGATTCGTCTTCATTTCTCCCACTACTACTTAGACCGACTTGTTAAAATTGGACCATTATTAGAAGAGTTATTTCAATGTGGCAACCCAACCTTTTTTTTTTGCACCAAATATTTGTATGTGTCAGGAACCATAGGTCCAATTGAGATGAAAATTGAGATGTTGACCTTTTTGGACAAGATGGACCTATACACACCATGACCATATCTGTTCTTGTTTTCAATTAAAACTATTGTTTCTTATTGGAGGTGTATTCATGATGCTTTTGTTCTAGTTGTGTTTCCAGTTAGAGCCAAGAACCAACTAATGCTGAGCTGTTCACAATAACAACAACAATTTTCATACCTTAAAAAAAGAATATTCCATAACAGATTGCACGACAAATTCTTAAGACGTGATCTGGAAATCCTGCTGCATACTCCCTCTCAATAAGACACTGCTGTCGTTGTGACAAGTGGGATGTCACAACACAAGGCAAGGGTAATGTCCCTGGCCCTGGTTGTAAACTTCATGGTCGAATGGACAAATAGAACACACTTTGGCATGCAGTGGGCAGACGACTGTGTAATGATGCTTTGAAGTTGCCCTGCATTACAACCAGATACTTTCTGTGAAAGGACAGAATTGTGTTTGATTAGCAAAATCAGATATAACGACCTTTATAAAGCTGAGGGGATCAACCGTTTATGGAGAAAGCCCTTTTCCAACTCAATAAGTATTGATCACTGCTTGGTCACTGATTTCAAACTCTGTATAGTCCATTCTTTCGGTGACAAAATTGTACTGCTGCCAAGCTAAGAGATCTGTTGGCTGTTACATGCATTGAGCTGTTTTAGAATGTAATGTCAGAATGGGAACACTTAGGAAACGCCATGAGGTCAATACAGTGAGGACCACAGCCTCTACTTCACCAAGAGATAAATACAAGTATGGATCATCTGGGTTATACGATTTGAGTATTGACTAAAAAGTAGCCACAAACCATAAAACCTTTATCTTTATGTCGGTCAGTCAAGTACTCTTACAGGTTCACTTCAATACTTGAATCAGGTTGATTTGTACAAAAAAGGACATATTTAATTTCATTTCCAGGTAAACTAATTTGACCCTTATTGGTACCCGTATTCATTTTATGCATCCAAACAGATATGAAACACATGGAAAATGACAATTGAACTACTGTCATTACATGCAGTCTATTGACCAATCACAGAAATGAGATGTAGGGTGTATCAGGCCATCTGCTTCACACAAGAAAACATACTGTTGCAATCCTGCAGGTATGCAGTACTGAATCTAAAACGATCTAGCAAGAGAAGTTTATGCGTGTGCTTTTGTTCAGATGTGTGGAAATGCACATGGTCTCTTGAATTCATTTAGAACTATTCCTGCATATCATTAGTTTGCCCTTGAAGGAGTTGCCTCAGCTGCAACATTAGACAAAAGCTATTTGAATATCAACCTATATCACCATCTCCAGTCAAATGAGTCAGCAGGCAACCTACAGTATATCACCATCTCCAGTCAAATAAGTCAACGGGCAATGTAATGTTCATCTGATGTTATTTCATAATCTGCCAAGTCATGGCAAATTACCTGAGTTCCAAAATTAGCTACAGTTATGCATTATGTCTCTGCCAAACAGCAAAAAAAGCAAACCATGAGTCCTGAATGTAGTGTAGCAATGCATGATGCTATCAAGGAGGGTAAACCTGATTAGCCTATTTTTCTTTTTTTAATGCTTACAAATTGACCAGTCTGCAAGGAAACATCTCTATTACAGCCAAAATAAACGGGTCACCTGTTTGAAAGACCGCACCACCTCACACTTTGTGCTAGAAATATGGTATAAACCGTTATTGTGAAAGCTCATTTTCTCAAACCTCAAAACTCTCTCCGTTTTTCAAACTGCAGCCATGCAGGTAGTCCTGTCTAACTCAAGGATCGTTGCATCCCAGGGTGCTTCCTTGGCTTCTAGAATGCGAAAGGCCCCTTGCATTCCTTTTTTCCAGCAAGAAAACCTTTGAAGCTTCAGGCCTTAAAAGGTCAGACATTACTCTATGAAAAATAGGTTACAGTTACTACTCTTTCTGGCACAGTAACCGGGTTGAGACAGAGTACACATATTAGCAGCCTACATTTAAGCTGTACGATGCGATGACTTACACTAAGAAAACAGTACATTTATGTGTTATGGTTTTATTTACCATGATGCATGAGGTTTGATTATTTTCAGCTGCAGTACATTTCAAATACCTATCTTACAGGTACATGGGGAAGGTGGTGTTAGTTCATGCCTTTAGCCACTGAGTAATGTGTATAATACCGTACAATTACATGGATTGTCATGATTCTTACTAACTTCAGTTATCAGGGAATGTGTTTATAGTAAGGCACCTATCCTCCATTAGCCACCATGAACATGTATCAACCAATGAAGCTGTTAATGTGTGACATGTGGTGTATTACCCATATCCTCTTTTATGTTCTTGCTTCTTTTTCTGAGCTATGAAGGGATAGAGTTTTAGCTTCAGGTATGAAGATGGTCACCAGCTCTTGTCTGCCTATCTTTCACCCTTCCATAGCTCTCCATCACACACTGAGAGGTTTGGTCCCAGGAAACGTAGACCTTCAAGTCCTGTATTTCTCCAACCTCATTACACCAGGTAATGGTCATTCCAGTCACTCAATCATCGTCGGTGGTGGTCTTAACAACCCTGTCCGTGTGGAAGTCGAGGCAGTTTCAGTCATCCCGACACTGAATCGAGTTCTTTTTTTTTCCCAGCGGAGGGACAAACATGCCTGCCTTCATAGCCTAGTGTTTTCACTGAGTTAGTAACAGTGTGGAAGCCTGGACTCCATGGGTGTCCACCACCTGAGGGAGGCTCATGAGAGCGCCTGTGCCCACAGTTGGGTTATTTCTGTGGCTCAATGCTCGTAGCCATACCTAACCTGAAACAAAACATTGTTTTGCTGCACTGAGCTTGTAGTAGACAGTGATTTCTGATTGAAAGTAACACAAAAGTATGTTCAACTTGTAGGAGGAGATACGAGCTTCCAAACATTACAAATATGTTTTCATGCACTCCCGAAGGTCATCCTGCCCCCCCATTATTGGGGTGCACACGCTACAGTTTGGGAATCACAGTCTAGACTAGACTAGAATGGCAAAAAAATTGAGAAATGACAGTAGTTCAAACTTACCACAGAACCTGCTGGAAACCCGGCAGCATTGAAGCTATATATAGGACAAATGTCAGACATTCACTCTGAGAATATGGATTAAAACCTTTGAATATTGAAAGACCCTTGAGAAGGTTCTCAGGGTTCATTCAATACAGAGAGACAGAGTGGAGCATTGCCCAGCAGATTGAAGTTATTCAATATTAATATGTTGAGCGTATTTGACCAGGTCTTGGTAACAGAATGAAACATCTACTTATCTACTTGCTGGAAAAATTATGAAAACGGTATTTGACCAGGACATCTGTAGCATTTCAACTGGCTCTGGCTGTTATCATTGGCTCTGAACTATATTGTAGAATGACAACTAGTGTTGAAAAAAAAAAAAGAAAACGCTTTGGCTAACAGAAATACACCCTTTAAATATATGTGATAGACTAATTGAAGACACTTTTAGAAGTTGGAAGTCTGTGCTCGAGCAGTATTCCATTGCTCTCCAGATGTTCATGCAGTCAGTGGTAACCACTACATTATCTCCCTAATCATGACACTAACACATCACTGCCATGATAGATGCACACCCTATAACACATTTAACACATATAACACATTTAAGATGATTTCTAATGTGCCCTGTCGTGACTGTTATAGATACCAGTAACATGATATTGTAATATAACTGGTTGAAGCAAACACCAAATACACTGAGCTATTACAACGGAAACATCCTTTACACCCTTTGGAATCAGTCAGTCATCATAAATGATCATGATAATCATTGTGTCCTTTGGCGATCACGAAATAAAAGGCTACTTTTGTATGCTTTCTTTTTAATGGATTCATATTATAGCAAAAAGGTTTGATTCAGTTTCCTTACAGTAGTAATTCAAATGTTCATATTTGAATTTCAATAACCTGCACTAGTACATGCAGACCTCTTGAAAAAAAACAGTATTTGACTCATAGACAGGAACAATGCAAATGTCCCAATTAGCTGTAAAAAAAACCTCAAGGCCGGTTTGTTCGTCTAGGAATATCTGTGGTAATGGACCACAACAAATTAGTGCAGACCATTAAGGGATGGGTGCCATCACTGAGCATAATTCCCCATTCCTACTTAGGCAATGATAAGGTTTGTTGCCACTAAATGTGATCTGCTGGGTTTTTTTTCTCAGTTTTTCCTGAATATCAAATCCTTTGAAAGACACCAGTTTGACACCATGGAGATTTATTTTCAGAAAGCACTAAGAGATGGACAAGTGTAACCGTAATAATCAAATTTTGCAAATTTAACAGAAGAAGAAAAATAAAAAGGATTCCCTCAGGAGTTTTATGGAAGGTGGAACAAAAATTGGGAAAGGAACGTGTCCATGTTAGAATAATCAAACCTGTTTTTGAAGAAGGGCAGACAAAAGAACAAAAGCCCCCCAAATGGCTTTTTAACATAAATCTCAGAGAAGAAAATAAAAGACTGTTTATTCTCTTTTCGTATACTGTAGACAGACCACCTCTGGCTCTGTCTGCTGAACAATGGTGTCAGGCAAGCAGGCAGAACAATGAGAGGGTAATTGTGATTGTAACCTTTTTCAGAGAAACAAGCTCACAGCTCCATGCATCACACATCTTTTTGCTACAGTAAGTGATGGAGGTCTTAACCTTGAAAGTTTTTTTTACCTTTGCCCTTACTCTTTCACCCAGAGCACATACTTTGTCGTCGGGCCATTGGTTTCAAATTGTACATGACATAATTCAAACAAACTAATGTACCTTTGTCCATGTTCCTTAAATTTTAAAATACTAAATGAAAACCTCTCTGACCATTTCCATCCACATACACGCACAAAGAGAGAGAGAGAGAGAGAGAGAGAGAGAGAGAGAGAGAGAGAGAGAGAGAGAGAAAAGCACATTTTTGAGGACCCATGAGTTTACCGCTGTTGAGAAGGAGATGTTTAACTTGATTGAAAATTAATTAGCCACTGTTTTTCGTCTTTTCTTGCTACGGAATAGCCGCATGGAACTGCTTGAGAACGGGGAAAAAGCTTATCTGCTCTGGTTCGCCTGCTGAGTTGGATTGGAAATCTCTAATGGACTCATTATGGGAGAGGAGCCAGAGCGTGCCTTAATGACCCCCCAAATGGGAGTGGGGCTGTTTGACTTTGAAGGAAAGCTGTTTGGACGCACCAGATGGCGGTCCTTGTTAAAGTTTAAAATCAGAGAATTTTGTGTTTGAGAACTAAATTAAAATCTCCCATTGTTAATGGCTTGTTAAAAGTGACTTAAACAAAGGCTTGTAGAAAGTTCAGAGGCTGGACTCTGTTGAATATAGTTTCAAAATGTGTTACCATCTATCAACAGAAAGACATTCAGATATATATACAGTATTTTTTTGTAGTTTTCTTCTTAAAATGCCTCTAGACCAAGAAAATAATCAAAATATTTCAGAGAAGTCAATTAAATGCTTAGAACAGATGCAGGGGATTTGGAATCATGCCCTGGCACTACTCATAATTGTTACTGTAAGGAATATTATGCTATTTTAAGAAGTAGCCTAAGAAATATAACAGTTGTAGGTGTAAAACATATTCCTAATTTTCATATAAAATCCCACAAACCACTAGCATTGCTGTGCCAAAAATTTTATGTAGTTGGCCTATGGAAGAATAACATTTAATTTAACTTAGGCTGAGGGAGTAGCGAATGAACGATCCAATTCAACGACTGTATATAACATGTCAAATCAATGACTGTATACTCAGTATATACAGTCGATAGTGTCACCTATGAACTTATTCTATGACCCTTGTTTCTGTGTCTGTACTCTGCCCTTTGTCTCAGCCCTTTATGGCCATTGTGAGCAGCAAGGGTGTCCTGTTTGCAGTGTGTTTCTATGCTTTCACACATCTCACACACCAGCGTCCCCTCCCCCGGTAGACCCTAATGGATCGCCCCCTTCCCGCCGCCATCAACCTAGAAGCACACCCCATAGGCCTGTGGCATTACTGCTCTGCATCCTCCCATGACTGACTGGGATAGAAACTAAATCTTTCATTATGAGGTAGTCATTCTCTTGATCCTATGCTATAACACTTGGGGTGACTCCCTGCAGGTTGTATGCAGGAACAAACCTGGAATAAAAACAATAGAATAGAAACTCTGACTCGTCTCTCAGGTTCATTCTTCAAATGTTGGCGTGTGCTAAGAGTCCATTGCCCACTTTGAGAGTCCGTGTCTTAACGTCTTCCTTGTTCCTCAGTTGCAAGAAAGCAGGTGCACCCATCACATTAGAATGATGTCATCATTCACTGCCCAACCATGTTTTTTTTATAAAAATCTGATGTGGTAGGTTAGAGTTCAGCCTACACTGTGCAAAGGCTATTCAGGTCCAGGTGCATCTCTCAGATGCATCACTTCTCTTTCTCTCTCAAGGTATAATAGCCTAAAAATAAAAACCTCTCAAATTTGTGTTGGGAATGTAAAATCAGTTTATCAGATTGCAAGCCAATTCATCCAGCCAACACGTTTTAGGCCAGTCATGGGTCACATTGGTTCTCCGACATAAATTAAAATATGATTAATGATTAATATTAATGATGTTTCATGGACACACAGGGCTATTATAATTGCCTAATAATAGTAATTATAATAATAATAATAATAATACTAATAATAATAACTATCTATCCTTCTTGCAAAGGGGGGTCGTGGATTGGTGATAGTGGTGACATATCATCTGATATAACTTTCATCCACAGCTGGTATAGACAATGCTGAAGTAATCCTAAATATTTAGAGTACATTGCTCACCTTGAGTAATCTAACGGAATACTTCACAAATGATATTCTAGGGCAGGTACTCTGTGGTGGAATCCATTTACTGCAGGTTCCTATCCTTTACTCCAGCCTGGAACTTTTGTTTTGTTTCAGTGATTATTCTGACTGCAGTCTTGTATTGTGTGAGTGTGCCTATTGCAGTCCTCTGTTTGAGTGGGTCCATTCCTCTAACAACCGATGTAGGGAATATATTTTGCAGTACAGCATCTGCATCTGGTCAACTGTGAAAACAGTTTTAATAATTAACCAATTCATTCATTCATCAATTAATTTGTCTATTTTTATCATATTTTGGGCCTTATATGTGGAAACATTTTTGTCTTGCTAATTAGAGTAAAAATATGCTTGACAGCAGGACGCTTGGAACATTCAATACCATGCTGCGCCAACTTGACTCATTAAAATGTTTTCAAAATATAAGCTTGTATAAAATCATATCACAGTAGTAGCCTAGCATAGCTATTAACTCATAAGATAATGACTCACTTCCAAACTTCCAAAACAAAAAAAAATGTCAAAATGGGTTGTTGACAATCACTTTTAAAATCTAAAGTAATCTAAATGTAAAACAATGACGCATTAAAGTTTAGTCAGTGAACTGTGGAGGAGACAGAAGCTGTGGAAAAACCAGAGAGGCGGGCAAGGTTCCTTTACCAAGTTTATGCTAATGACTTCGACTCCGGCTTACTCTTGAAAAGGATATGAGGATATCATGTGCAAGTGAATTAGCTCATTCTTCCAGGTCACTTGACAAACATGAGACAGACCAACTTGCATGTTGCGAAAGACGTCACCTGGTTTCTCAGTGTATCGGGGACAGCGTATAATCTCTAAAAAGTGAAATTACCAAGGGTCTAGCTCCCCTGCTGGCTGGCTGCAGTACAATGTGTAGCTCCGCACATTCTCATGTGTTTCAATGACAAAATCAATTATTTTCCATGTCACTTGTTTTGTTTGCTAGGATACTGAAGCCATAGGGTTCTTCTATTAGGAGGTTTACCACTTACTCTAAGTTTACCCAGGTTTGTCACTAAACCACGTACTTGGAATACCCCCAAGGTAAGATCATCATTTAACCTTACAAAGATGAACACCAGGCCTTACATAGCTTAGTTAAGTTCAACCTCTAACTTATTAAATAATAAAGGCACATTATGAAAGTTACATCCCCAATGTTCCTCCTTGTCTCTTATTACCTGTATCCACAGTTTTTCGGTTTGGCGGTTCAGAAAAACGTAATTCTGGGTTCTTTACCCTTTTGGTAGTGCATCAGCCACCACACATCAGCTTTTAGGCATTTTTCATTTTTCTGTTAGCAGACGGAGTTGGGGAGGGGGCACCTTCACACAATACAAAAGTCAATGGAGAGCATGAATTATGTTCCCCTCCGGTGTGGGTGGGTCACTAATTGAAACATTTAAATGTCCTATAAATACTACATAGCATTCAACACACTTATGGCGTGAATCCATGCACCATTCATTTCCTAGGTGGATTGATAGTTATTGCTTTATTTTCGTGTGCAGAGTAACACCCACACATACTTTAAAGGCTAAGAAGACATTTGTATTGTTCGCGTGTGGTATTTCCAATGTTTTTTTCTGAAACCCATTTCATCAGGTGGGCATAAATGTTTCTTGTCATTTGAACTAATGACCAATTTAACCTCCAAATGCCATTCAGGTGACTTTCGCAATGTCTATTCTTGAGATTTCAGTGGCATTTTTGAGTTTCCCATTCATCCCAGGGGCATAATTTGTCATGACGTAAAAGCCACACTGCGTCTCTGGAAAGATGACATATGCGTAAGATGTTTTCAAGTAAACCTTAGGACCCCTATAAGTGCTTTAATCTGCCTAATAAAATACTGAAAGAGCAGTTGAGAGACCTTATCAGGACAGTAGCATACGTCGCTTTCCATTTCACATCCTCGGCATCTTGTCAGGACTGAAGTCTTTGTTGCCGCACAGTTCAGGGAGATGAAACCCCTGTCAGCCATGTCACCTTATTTGAGGCCAACCTCAGAAAATTTCTCTGTGAATTGTGAGAACACAAAACCATTATGAATTTGTCACCTTCTGTCGCTTTATCTCCTTCTGCAGGCTGCCTCTCTTACAAAGAAGCCAGCGCTACTGGAAACTGTGCTCGTCCAGGTTTGCCTTTCTTTACTCCATCCGAATCCCAAAGAGCAGTCTCAATGTTATCAGAAAATTATAGGACAGAAGCCGCTGTATCACCATGTGTTAGGTTTTTTTTCTTCCTCTTTTCTTTTTCAAATTCCTTCCTTGTCTTTCTTTTTTGTCATGAATGGCCACGTTTTGGCCGAGAATAATGTCTCGTCCCTTTTTTCAAATGGTAAGACCTTTAGTTTAATTAGCCATTTTAACCCTCTGTTCATATTGCCACAAAAGAGGAGACCAGTGCCAATTGAGCATGATAATGCATCACCAATTATGTACCTCCAGCGGCTAGAGTCTAAACCATATTTCCTTCAGCCCAGCAAAAACACCTGAATAAAGGTGTGAAAGTGTGAGGACAAGAGAGATGACCATTAGATAGAGTGACTTTGAGCGATCGAGCTATTCATTAATTGAAAACATGCTTGGCAGTCTGCACAAGTTTAACAATTTAAAAAGGGAAGTGCTGCACACTATGGAAACTATGGGGCTTTCAGAAGAAAAGAGCTGGAAAAGTAAAAGTGAAGAATGCAAGGTGAAATGAAGGGTCTGTGGATCATTTAACTCGACAGTTTGTGAAGACAAGCCAGGTTTCTTTGTGGCATCATTTTTAAATCATTGACAAGTTTGACAGGGTTACAGAGGGCTGGCAAGACATGTGTCCAGTAGGAGAAAATGGTGTTGCTTAAAAAAAAAGGTTGTAAAACTTTACACTGGATGTAAGTATGCTTTCTCCAGGAGCTAAGGCGAGAACTATTCTGGGCTACAGTTCTAAGTATTTAATTGTTTCCTATTTTTACTATTACAAATACATACACCTTCTCATCACCAACTACTTTGAGTATAACCTGACAGCAAAATAGAGTCAGGCCTAAGTATAACCGGTGTGTAGGGGCTCCTACTTTGAGCATTGTAGAGCTCAGTTCCTCTGACTCTTTATGTGACTGTCGCATTGAGCCAGTTTAAGAGCCATAACTCTGCACACCTTTAACATCAGTCCCCTGCTGCTATCAATAGTTCCATCATCAATCAAAGTGATTTAACCAGAGACTGTGTTCCATGATACTTCATTGTTTCAGTCCCAGTACTTTTTTAGAGGTTAAACTCTAAAACATTTCTTGGTTGCATTCTGTATGATGCAGTGACCTATACAGCTGCTGGCAGAGGTAGAAGGTCGTTAAAACTTAAACATCTGTCAGCACATGTTCTTGTAGGGTCTGGAACGCATGTGTTCTATTCAGTGAGAACAGATAATATGTTTAATAATGAAAGTGTGAAAGAATGACATTTCTCTCTCTCTCCCTCCATCTCTCTTTCTTTTTTCTCCCTCTGTATGTGTGTTTTAGGGGTATATCTTACAGTTAATATTATTGAGTGTACGCACAATGAAAAGGACAATGACATTTCCCTGTGGTAATAGTATGGAAAATACAGAAATTAAATATCACCTTTTCCACAGGGACAGATGTGGGTTTGCCTTGGAATGTTAGTGAGCTTTGTCAGCCTGCTTTGAATTCTGTCACATTTGCAAGGAGCACTGCCTACGCCAAATGTCACTTTGTATGGCATATATAATGACACCCGGAACAGGCTCAGCATGACAAAGACAACAGTGTCCTTTGCTCAAATGGCACTGATGGCAATCTGCATCTGGGTGCAAATATGCCTAGTTTTGATTCATGCCTAATTTGACCATTTTTACCTATATGTATGGATATCCAAAGCTGACTAGAGGCATTACCTATTGTTGAGATGTAGGCCAACTATCTGAATGTAATAACATCACTTCTGATGATTACAGCATTATTGATTTATTTTGTAAATACAGTGGAATTTACATTGGATAAAAAAAAAAATGGTTACAAAACGATGGCAGATTCTTTCACTTGTTGGTCAGCCAGTCATTTTGACTGACATCTGCATGACAGCCTCATTTTGGGGAAGAAAGGAAAGTTATCTAGTTGAAACCCCCATTCCTTCAAAAGGAGAAGCTTGAAGATAAATAGTATTAAGTGTATTATGGAGTTGAGAGGGATCAGATATCACAACACTACCAGACATTGCTTTGGTTGCTAGCTGAAAAGGTTCTAGCAGTCTGAGTCTGTTTCTCTCACCCTCAAAGTGGTTTAACGGAGAGAAATATTATGTACCGAGGAGACCATCTGGTCTGACTGTGAGGGAGTGGACAACACAGGCTAAGACCTAATGGCCTTGAGAGGACCAGCCTGTCCTTGTGAAGTTCAGAGATCAGGAGTAATTATGTAATGTGAATAAACAACTCTGAATCTCTCGCATATAAAGCCGTAGCCCTGCCTTAATGTGGCAGTGAGTGGTGGGTATGAATATCAAAGTGGTTGATGCCAACTATTTAGACTCTGCCAGCTAGGTAGCAAGAAGCACACTGCAGTGTGTACAAACGAGTTTGGATTTGGATGGATGGAGAGTTTATGGAGTGGAGGAGAGGTTGGATGTCTGGTTGGATGTGTCTTCACACATTACAAAGATTACATTTGCATCAATGAGCAAGCACTGGCATAATAATAATTCTGTGTAGAACAATGTAGAATTGTTCAGATAGAATTGTGACAAAAAAGAGCTGACATGATCCCCTTTACAGTGGAAAATGATTCAACATAAAAAAGCAATGCTCCATGCCAGTCTAAGTATACTGATACATTGGCATATGTGTCAAGGCCTTCCATCACCGACGTTTCCACACAGCAGGGCTTATTGTGAGTATTAAGAAGTGTTACATCTGACCAACAACAAGTAAGAGGATGTGAACAGCTTATTGGCAAATAGCCCGGACAGCAAGGAGACATAAACCGATACAACCAACAGACATACAAGTGACTAGTAAGTGGTAGGTTGGAATAAAATAATGTTGTCCCTCTATGTTACAAAAGCCAAGAAGGTTGGCATTTTGATTGAAAAAGCAAAACAAACAAACAAAAAACAGTATACGAACATTGTTACATTATTCTTAGGTATTTTTTTATCTTTAACAATGAATCTTAGTTTACAAATCTATTTCTTTTATCAGATATATGTTTACAGTGGCCTCACATAAGAAGAACCAGCCTCAAGAACAAAAGAACATTTCTTTTGCATTTCTGTTCCTGTGTGCTATTATTAGAAATCAGATGAAGGAGTGTCTCCACACTCTGCAGTGCATGGAACACTCAGCTACTGCCAAATCATTTTTCAGAGCAAACAATTTATTGTTTTCTCTGAGATCCATTCAACTTAAACGATCTCTGAGACTCCCCGAAGAAAACAGTTGAGCCGAAGCAGAGCGCTGCATTTCATGAAGTGTGTCCTAATGACAGATGGCATTTTCACAGGCTCTGGTGAGGCTGGCCCTGCCACTGGAACACCCTCTAATTGCCAACGTGATAAAAGAACTCACAACTAACCTTTTGTGTATGAACCACTGGTGGCCAGAGGATAATTGTTTAGCCGTGTCAGGAGTGGTGGAGAAATGTCAAGAGCAAATTTAAGCACAAGTACAGACTGCGTCCTTAGCTGATTGACAGAAGGGGACACAACTAGGAAAGGATATGTGATGTGTGTCAGCTAGTGCATATGGGCAAAGAGGACTGAGGCCATTCCTGAAAAGAATGAAATGGCTTGCCCACTAGAAGTGTGAATGCTTTTTCAAGCTCATTTTTGACTGTCAAAATACTACTAACTGAGATAAATAGTAATTATAAGTGAAATATGGTGCTTTTAAAATCACATTATGTATATGAAGAAAAAAATATATGCACAAGTGCACTGCACCCTGTCATAAGACACTAAAGTGTGTCCATTAAAATTACTATCAAAGCTTTGTGATGGAGTTGCTGTTTTAAATAGTAAATCTGACCTGCATTTGCTAATTATGTCTGGCCTGTTACAAAGCCTAAGTAACATCATTTATGTCTCAATCACAAAAAAGCTCAAGTAAAATGGCAGCCTTTGTATTCTTGAACCCACTGATTAATCTTGAATCTCTCTGTCCATCACTCTGCTCTCTGCTAGTTTGTGTAGGCATTGAAACCTTTGCAACTGCTTCTCCACTCCAAACCTAAAACATTGCAGTACACATAATCAGTTCCATGGATCATTCATTAGGTATGACATTATACATTGCATCTTTAGGGGATCAAATGTATTAACTGCCTAGTCCATGTACAGCATATAACATACATTTCTCATTATTATAGTTATAGTTTACGATCATGTTGGGAGCGAGTTTTTGCTCTGGATTTGCTCATGTGCAATGCAAATGACGCTTCAGCTGAACTAAGGACACTGTTCTCTTTGGAATAAGAAATCATACCGCCATTTACCCCCCACCCATGGCCCCCGCATCCCTAAAAAAAGAAAAAAATCCATTAGTCGCACAGCAGTTGCAATTATCAATCCTCAATCTAATGCTGGCCTTTGACTGCCCGTGTCCAGTGGCCTCCTGATGGACCTCAAAAGCCCTGACTGAGAAGATAATTAGCCTTAATCTGAACATCCAAGTGCCTGCCATCAGGCTTTTATAGCTATTTGCTTTATTCAATTTATCATCATGAAAAAGGAATGCTCAATAACGAATGCCTTTTGCTGTAAATATATATAAGTGAAAACGTTGAGAGAACTTGAGAGAAAACTAGAGATGTGATTTAACCATGTCCAGTAGGTGAAGCTTTAATCGGACATATAGACACAGCTAAATGCTCAAACAAAGCTTGTTGTGCCAAAGACATCAAGAGGGAGCAAAACCAGGCAAACAATTTTGTCTTGCTTGTTTTCAGACCATAGATCAAAGCACAAGCTCATCAAGCAAAACATCTGAGGTGTCTGCCACCCTCTGACTATACGTTCATTTGTGTTGTGTTGTGTGTTGAGCTGTTTTGCCAATTAGTTCTCCTTCCTCTGTTCTACAAACAATTCTAAAAACTGCTAAGAGCGTGGTTTCATACCGACATCTTGGGATCCATATCAAACATCTGACAGCTGAAGAGGTGGAGTGGGATACTAACAACCAGTAAGGTCAGCATGGGGTTCATTTTACACAACAGATCAAATGTTTGTGTCCACAAAATGGAAAGTACACATGAAAACTATATGGTTAATCACACTGATGTCGTCTCACAATTCATTTGACACCAGAATAAAAAAAAAAAATCCAAGCAAGCAAAAAAATTAAAGGAAATATGTTAACACCAAATCACATATATTAAATGATTCATTTGTTGGTCAGTTATGAGTGGTGTTGATATATTGCTGCATTGTCATTGATCATCATCACAGCTGCCCAGACATGTTGGTTGATTTCATTCAGTGTCAACAATGCCAATTTCAGTGAATCAAAGCCGAGTATATCATTAGCTGTCTTACGAATAATTGACTCATAACATTTAATGAGATGATGATATGCGTTCTACTTGCTTCGCTGAATACGGTTCGAGTTCAGATATTGTTATCATAACACTGAACCAGTTGCTGAAACAATGATAATTTGCAGTGTACCACAGTAGATCTACTCAATCTATTACATAAGCATTGTTTGTTTATTTATCCACGTAAAGTTATTAGTAATGCATGTAAGTTTCGAGAACCGTTCCATATATCTAAAGGCTTATCTGACCCTGTTGGAAAAATGCAAATTGAGATTAAACTTTAGGTAATTAAAAAGCATCTAGGAGCCTAATTGTGTTCAAAGGGTGCTTTTATTATGCCCTGATTTGAATCTGATGTGGAAGGTTTACTAATTAGTTTCAGCACACCTCCATCACTTGTAAGCCTCACACAAAAGCTCCCCCGGGGCGACACCAGGGACACCCCACCTCACGGCCACTGTCTTATGTATTCCACCTTCCTATCCCTCATAACTACCCAGTGCATCGGCCAGCAGTTAGTCGCTGATGTTGACTTTGTGCTGTTCCCCGTTGCCCTTTAATAATCTCTCCAGAGCAAATAAAGAGGATGAGGCATTCATCACGGCAGTCCACCTCTGCTTCTGGCCACAATCTGTAGCGTGCCCGGCCCTGACCTTTCACCCCTTGCCCACATGTCCTCACTCAAGGCAGCACTGTCTCCCTTTCCTGTGCTCTCCAACCAGCGGATACAGCTGCTCATGTGGGCCTGAAAAGTAGCGACTCTGTCTGCTTCAGCAAGATTTAGATTTATTCTTTTATATATATGACAGGTTAACACTAGGGACTAATCTGTCTCCTTTGTTGCATTAGAATGCAGTTCAGCAGTTTTTAATGACAAAAAAGATATATCTAAATGATGTTGTTGTCATAACATGCTTCGTTCAAATATGTATTGTTTTATGACACCAAGAAGGCTTCTGACAAATAATGCATATACCAGCCACAGCCTTACAATATAAGCCGTCCCATTATACACCAACAATAAATTACTAATAACAACATTACTAAAACCATGTGTGGCAGAATTGGTTACATATACATGTGGAAAAAGAAAAACACGCATTCTTTTTTCATGTACCACAAAACAGAAAGAACATTTAACCTTTACCTTGTCCATAACAGAATAAATACATGGGTTATTTATGGGTCATTCATTTCCTGACATTAAAAGTTATGAATGAGGGTTATAGTGGCATATTATGTGGAAAAAAAGAACTTACAGCTTCACTGCCAATATGGGATCTGCAGTTAAAAGAAAGCATTAGCATATCAATATGGACAGATATGGACACAAAAAGGCTGGAATAATTTCTGGTTAGCCTTGTAGTAGCAAATTGAGGTATAAGTGAGTGGTAGTTCATATAGCATTTACTGGTATTAAGGGTACGGCCCTCTGACATGCCCACGTCTCACAGGGCACTGCTAGCGCAGCGCTAGTAGAGAAAGGCTATGCAATGATGGGGGCAAATAATAGACTGTTTTGTGATGCATTTTCCATGTATGTTTTTGTGAGAGGTGATTCCCTCGATAAAACAGGCCAAGGTTAATCACTGTTGACTGTCATCCCATGCATTTGTGAGTGGGGTGCACTGACATAGGTGGTGTAGAGGGAGGAGGAGGGGCTGTGTCAGGTCAAACTGGTAAGTTGGCAACAGCTTTTCCCACAAGGCATGTAGAGTCACCTGACGGCTAGATAAACATGATAATGACCCATATGTCAAAGCTGCCATGGTCCTAGAGTGGTCTCCCACATGATATTTTGAAACGTTTAGATCCAGATCCAGAGGGCATGTTGACATTGTACTTTAATAGAATTCTGTTAAAAAGTGTATTTTGTAGCATGGTTTATGTAAACAGTGGATGTATTCAAATTTGAGTGTATCATTCTGAATGAACAGACAATACATGTGAACTGGCATGAATACAAACAGATGTTATTTTCCCTCTGTGCCAGTCGCTGTGGCTTTTGTGATCAAAAACGAAATAGTTCAGGAACTCTGAACTGCTTTGTCTGATCTTGAATCAAGATGGCGCTGTGGTAAAATTAATATATCTTACGGTCTTTAAATTGCAGGTGATTCAGGCATTAATTTTAATAAGTGATACTAACCAACACATTAAGCATAGCTTGACGGCATTCGCACCAAGAGGCTTTTTAGCTTTGCATCTCTTTCCCTCCCCAAACATGAAGTCCCTTGGGCCCCGGGGGACACAAGTGTCAACTGCCCAGTGATGATGAGTAATGGAAGAACAAGCTCATAAGTGCTTCTGTTGACCTTTATGTATTCCTACAGAACGGAGGGGCAAAGAACAACACTTGATTAGTAATGGCTCCCTCGCAGACCATGTTCTGTGTCAGAGTGGGACAAAACACAGAATACGAGCCTCTGGAAGAATAAAAATGTACAAATCAGCGATAGACCATTATAAGAACAAAAAGCGGCAGATGCAAGAAATACCTTCCTCTGTTATGACTAACTCAATTATGCCTGCTGGCTCAGCCAATGGCCTCAATTTGTGGGCTGAAGGAAAGCTTTTCATTTAGAGAAAAGAATGCAAGTGAATTTCTAAGGGTTCATCAAGGTTTCTCTGGGTTTTTTTTATTTATAATACTCTGTACAGAATTGCAAAGACTCCTACCTTTCACTACTTATCTATATCCAGTATACAAGACATGCAATTTGTGTGAATGTTTTATATCTGCATTATATACTTTTTATTGCAATGATTTTTAAGTTCCTCAATACTGGGTCATCAGATCAAATAATTCTGGGAGTGTTCTATGCAATGTGTTTGCTGTCCGTTGGCCTCGTCAGATTGTTCAGATTGTATTCCTGGGATGATCTGTGGAGGCCACTGACCCAAGCTCTACCACTGCTGGCATCACCCTATGTGTTGACAATCCATGTTCTGCCTAATTGTTTTCCTTGGAATTTCCGTGCCTTCTCATGTAGCTTCTTCTTGATGCTGCTGTGATTTAAGGCTACATCTACAGGTCTAGCCACTATATGGACTTAGTCCTTTCTTACTTGTTATTGTGATGGGAGGTTGAGTACTAGTGCTTGGCAGAATGGCTAATGCTTGGCTAATACTTTCTGTTGCATATTTGGCCCTGGAAGTTCAATCAATGCCAGCTAAGTAATTTCCAATTACATTTAATGCTGTCACACACCTGGGCTTGTTTGGTGTCTAAGCCATATTCATGTTATACCAGACAGATAGGTATTTCTGTTCAGGATGTCCACAACTTGATTATGGTATTTGTACTGTTAGTTTAGTGCTTGTGTACTGTGTCTTCTATCATGCCACTATATAATCATATATTATATTGTGCTGCAAAATGTCCAGTCTATTTCCAGTTCCATTCTTTTCATCACATTGTATTGCAATTGCATACTTAATTTACAAGAAATGCATTTTCACAGGACATGGTTATACTCAAACATATACTTGGTCTGTTTGGAAAAAAGTGTGATATGTAAACAACTGTGGAAACTCTGTATAGTCACACAGAAGTTAGTTCACTGCCACCACACTTTCTCACTGTGGCCTAGTTCATGTTCCTGTGATGGCATAAATCAGTCAGAAATAAAGATCTGCACTTGATCGATGAAGCAATCAGTTAGACTAACACTCAAGAAGAGTGTTGAACACCTTTGCCCTTCCTTTGTCATGTAGTCCATAGTGTAGCCGCTTTGCTTTGTGCTAATTGGATCACACCAGTATATAAATCACCAAAAAAAATCTTTAGCTATATAAGTTACTTCCACTGAGAGTTCACATAACGGAGGGAAAGAATCAAGCAACTCCTCATTAAGTGGCCGTTGCATTCAAAGAAAACCTCTCTCTTGATAAAAGCAACGGTCTGCTTGACCAG
Organism: Clupea harengus; assembly: GCF_900700415.2. Classification (NCBI taxonomy): domain Eukaryota; kingdom Metazoa; phylum Chordata; class Actinopteri; order Clupeiformes; family Clupeidae; genus Clupea; species Clupea harengus. The sequence goes on along the minus strand of NC_045161.1, from coordinate 5,497,672 downwards.
ACTAAAAGTTAGATGACACGGTTAGTTCACACATTTTCTACTCTGTAATGACACAGATTTTCCTCTTACTTATCCTGTTTAAGGAGTAGGCAATGGAAAGTCATTGGTAATATGCAAGAGGCCAGTACGGTACACTACAGTGGGCTCAGGCTACATTGAGCATTGATTGGAAGTTATGGGGGAAAGAACTGGTTAGGGCTTGAAGAATAAGATCATTTGTGCCCGCCTATAGATAAAAACTGAGTGTTTTCACGTGAGCTTTCGAACGCTCTCACAGTTAATATTTATGGCTATTCGACACACTTATCTAAAAACCAGGCTAGTTCGGATCATCATGTCATACTGTTCTTCTCCCTATAGAGTGTGTTTCAGCCCCAAATACAACAAGGAGTCACAGTCACCTTTATTGTATTCTTTTCCTGAAATGGAAAAGCAGACAGTCTTACCCATTCACACCAGCCGTCCCAGAGTCGTTCTTTCTTCAAGAGGTCTCGGCTTCTTGCGGATGACCTGTTTGTGTCCCGGTCTGGGGTCGTGGCTGGGATACTAAGGCAAGAAGGCCATGCTTTTCGGGGGTAGCTCAGTCCATAGGAAAGACGCAGACGCGGCTCTTGGTGTTAATAAAATTGTCCTCTTGTTTTTATTGTCAAAGAGGTAAAAAGTTACAAAGAAATAAAAAGGTTCTCTAAGCACACAAGCTAAGGCAAAATAAAGAAAAGAATACAGAGGATTCTTATCAAGACAAAGACTGAAGACTCACGAACACAAACCGCATTCGCCTTTTAAATCTCTCTGCACATACATACATGTTCTAACACACCCCCTTTCTTCCTGACGTCTCCTTAGCAACATATGTTCGTCTCTGACCCCTATGTCACCTCCTTTCTAGGCTCTCGCAAACACAGAGAGGCCTCTTTCCTGCCCCCTCCGTCATTACACAATGTACAGCACAGTGAAATCCGAAGACTCTCAAAGAACACATTGTTCTGCTTTACATTTTTGTTTGTTAAGTACATTTCATATTTCACACTTTTTAGCAAGCACATATGGATACAGGTTTGTGTAAGCATAACTCAAGCAATTTCCACACATAGTTATTTAGCATGTTTCACATCACATATTAGGAAAGCACACAGTGGTTATATCATTGCAAGACATGAACCAAGCATTATTCAGCAAAGTACATATAGGATATATGTTTATCACTCATTATTAATTGCAAATGGGTTGGTACGGGTTGCAGGTCCACTCTCACGAGCCATATTCATCAGGCTACATGAAATTAACTGATAATACATGGCTTAGAATATGTGCAATGCCAGAATATGAGCACACTTTCTCAACGTTGTCTCTGAAATTAGGTTGAGCCTGGGCCCAAATGTCAACTATAAGGCCCCAAACAATGTAGAAACAGATTTAAAATATGTCATTGTCATCTAAATAAGTGTTGGTGTTGCTAAGGAATAGGGCTAAGGAATAAGATGCTTTGCTTGCATACTAGCAACTTCATGTGAGGCATCTAAATGGAAGACTTAACAAATAAACTTGCCATGGGAAAGCTATTAAAAGCACAGACAACTGAGAAAGCCCCCTATCTGTCTGTAATATGCTGCAATTATGACCACCACACAACCACTGACAATATTATTTGCATAAATTGCAGGGCAATTTTTTATATATTACAGCAAGGAAACACTGGATCCTCACACTTGGACATTTCCATCAGGGATATCTCATTGTTAGCCACCATCACCAGCTTTATCTGTAAACCCCCAAGTCTCAGGTCAAAGAAAAGAGTCTGTTTCTGTGGTGGGGATATTCAGCTAGAGATGTTCAATGCGTGAGGACATGTCAGATCAGCTGAAAAGCTCATCAGCATGGCGGTGACCTGTGACCGTCTGCTTGTCTGAGATGTTCTACCAAGAAATGTCTCATCAGCAAAAGTATCAACTGTGAAGGACTGAACATGAGGTGAAAAAAAAATGGTGAAAATCCTGGGCCTCCAGGCACTGGGGCCATGCAAGTGAGCTGCCACGGCCCAATGTGGTCTATTGTTAATCAGTATTTGTGGCGACATTCCAACGGCAAATGGTGGAAAGGGTAAGGCCATTAAAACTCCTTCAGTTTAAGATGGTGGACCCCCTTAATTACAATGGCTGAGCTCACATTGACAGTCTGGTTACATGCAAGACTCTTAAATGAATCTCTTTAATGAATGAAATTAACACATTCCTATGCATTGATTTATTTCACTCCTTTACCCAACAGCCTAAATCTGTTGACAGTGAACCAAGGATCCTTCATGAATGTTTCATTTTTAAAATTGGCAGGATACGGTCACTTTGAACTGTGTAGGCTGCATTGATCAAAGAACCGTGTCATTAGTTGGAAGAACTAATGTAAATGCATGCCAAAATGACAGGCCATATTCCCAGAGAAGAAAACATTTGGGCAAACACAGCCCAAGCACTGTTTTATGGAACGTGTCATTCACTGAAAACCGAGCCATATATCTTTTATGAACAAATGATACAAGACCACTCAATTCCACAAAGATAGGCTTATAACAACCAGTGTGCACAAAACTATTCCATCTCGTAAAAAAATCTGTAAGCAAAGAGATGAAGATTGTATTGACAACAGTCTGGAACATGTGATGTAATTCCCTTCGGTAAGCTGGCATGTTTTGGCTTGTTTCGGGAGCAGAGCTGTAATTGAGAAACCACTCATCACCACAGACACTTATTTTTGATACGTTGCTTTGACCAGGCTGCATTTTCATATGCTTGTATGTGCCTCCTTATGCTCACTGCTACTTAATTGTATTTGGCAAACATATATTTGAGTCAATTAACAAGACTGTCCCACTTGGTCTGGAAATATTGCCTCTCTAACCAGCACTGACACCCTACCTTCTCTTTAACATCTCCTTAAGGCATTGTGGCGTTCTCATTGGTATACCTGACGTACATACCATAGAGCATTGGCCGGGGGTTTCAGATGAAAGGAGGTCTCCACTGACTCTTTATAAACTCTGCAGAACAGTTTGCCCTATTAGCAGCTGCAAATCGTGTGCGAGTGATTTTTAATATACAGTGACAAATTATAAGAAACGAGCTTGGTTGCTGATAAATCTCATTATAAATCTGACGGTAAATTTGTTGAGGACACCCGAGTGTCTGAAGTAACAGATTTGTATATTTGAGGTTGTCTTGCATCATGTTATAAGACTGCTGGGGAATGAATTTGTTCTACTTGAATTGGAAAACGTTTACCCCTTCAATCTCATTTTAAATACATTCATTTGCATGTCATGTGAGAGAGGGCGAAGGTATGGGAGCAACGTGACTGGAGTCTAAATTGGATTCCAAGGTCATTGGGACATTTGAGAGACACCACTGGACAGCTCCACTCAGAATTACTTTGGTCTTTTTGAGTCTCTAGCTAATGTCATTAATTCATGAAATAGGAGGCAGAATGTCTGTGAAGCAGTCATGGTAATGCTAGACATGCTCATCTAGAAAGGGCACTGCCTTATGCCAATCCACATGAGGTAAAAGTTGTGTATTTTGTGGATTCCAAACAGATAGCAGATAAAATACTGTTGTCTGACTAACACTAAAAGTTGAATCGGCAAATGTCTTCTCAGAGGGTGTTGCAACATTTTGTAAAAATATTACAACACAAGAACATGACTGGATTACACTTTTTTGTATCACTGACAACTGGGTGGTTTGAGTGGCATTTTTCTTTTTTTTCTTTCATTTTAATGGGTGATAGTCATGCATTTCTCATGCCTTCATCTGTAGTTTGACAAGAGTTGTCTCCCACTTATCTTACAACAAAATAATAGCTCATATTTTCCCTACAGGGCCTGCTGACAAAGAAGACATGGCACACAGGCAAATATTTGATATGTCTCTGAGAGAGGTTCCATCACAGAAATCAGTGGCCTCTGGAACAGTCATGCATTCGGGAAATCCAAAACCGCAAAATGTGACTGCTCGCCTTAATACTGAAAAAATGAGATAATGTTTTGGTTGAATACAGAAGCAATTTCAGTTCATACACAAAACAAAAATGCAAACTGTCACCATCTTGGTATATGCTTGATGACTGCGGAGTGATCTGAATTGCAAAGCACAAGAGGTGATAGAAAAGCTATTTTAACCAACAACACCCTTGCCCGCTGTGGATGCTTTATAAAAGGTAGACTACAATCCGAGAAGTCATGTGAGGAAATCCAGTAATCTGTTTCACCCCCAGGAGGCCCGGGCTAGATTCAGGCACGCTTGTGCTTCTGACATGCTCGGATATTTTTGAAAATGTAAGCAACTTTAAAACTGTGGTTTCAAAGTCACATTTATTTGTTTGAATTATGCACAAAGTACAATAATACGTAAGTAGTATCCATGTCATCCCTATCAAATAATCATACTACGAAAAGCAGTTTTTTTGCTTGTGTTGGAATATAGTCAAAAACATACTGAACCACAGTTACGAACTGTTTTGGTCACTTGAGGTGGTGCTCTAAGGCCTTGGGTATGCTATAAGCATAAAAGCTCTTAATCACTTAATTTATATGAACAAATGAATGGCCATCTAACATTAAGTTATCAGTTACATAAGTTAACATAAATTAACAGCGGAAGAGCTAATGGCCTTGAATCATGCATATGCTGAGGGGGGCACTTAACACCCCTCCCACAGCCTTTTCACAAGGGAATTACTTCTGGAGAAGAGAAGGCTGCTATTTCACAGACATCTCCACATTATCTGCAGTATACACTGTATACCTACATATGTATATGCAACATACATTTTACACAAATTTCACTCCATAACCCTCCAAATGCATTATACTGCTTGGGTAAGCATATAACAAAAGAACTCACACCAGCGCACACAGCAAACTGAGTGTGTGAACTCTATGTGATCTCCTTCTTTAAAGCCACAGGTAATGACAACATCTTTAGCATGTAAATAGAACTGCTGATGGAGGGGTGGGTGTTTATGCTGTCCTACTGGTACTGTGACTGAGAAATGTACGTATCTGAAACATTTCACTTACTTTAGGTCATTTGTGAGTCAGTGTATTCATTGGAAAGAAAAGCCTTCAGGTTTATGGCACTTCTTTTATTACGTTGTGATAATATGATGAGAAGACTGGATTCAAGATTCAAGGCAAACTTAATCTCATTTTTCTGAGCGTCGGCGAGGATGCCGTGGACTTCACACGGTTACCACCCTTTCACTCCTTGGCTACATTTCCCCTGGAAGTATGTCATGTTTTGTTTACATTGTTCAAAGTTCTTCAACAGCAATACACTACACTACACTACAGCAGGGCACTCTGTGTTTTTCACGTCATCCTCTTAGTTTATTGTGTTTTGAGAATATTTAAATCTCTGAAAATGTCCATTTTAGTAGATAGTAGGGGAAGGTCACTCTAGACAGCCTTTTGTATCATTCACAGGGTCATGAGAGGGTCAAACTATTCTAAATGATGGTATAAATATATCATTTTCTGTATTTATTAAACTTTATTATCATATTTGAACCTGTTTTTATGTGCTGATTAGCAGCGGAACAGGTCAATTTCACTGAGTATTGTAACTCCGATTTAGACAAATTAGATGCAGAGAATTTGGATAAGTCTTGAATTCTCAAATCAAAATGAATCTGAGACACACAGTGGTTAAGATTTAAAGCGTTAGTCATTCTCTGTTCTTTTCCTCCCCAATGAGATCTTTAATGGCCTTCTCATCAGTAAAGCTTTTAATCGTCCCGCATATCAAAACTTCTCCATGTGCTGCTGCTGCTTCTTCTGCAATTCCATTTAATTTGGGTCATTGCAAATGAGATAAACTTATCCATGTCAGAGCACTTCCTAATGCATATAATTTTTCATTTTAAACACAAGATATTATTCTTGTGCTAATGAACTTGCTGAGTGGGCCCTATGAAAATGGAGGAGCACACGGCTTTTTTATGAATAAGAATGTTCTTCTTGCATTCAAAGTTTTAAATCAATTTATTTCGCGATATGACACTGCTGATATAGAGCTTTAGGCAGACCGTAGGCTGCTGAGCTAGAGACTCACACAGTCATATTTTTCATCACAATGCATTAGTCTCTTTGAACCAAATGAATAATTGAGATAGTACAGCTTTGGTAAACTGCAGTTGTGCTACAGTGCTGATCCCGGAACAGAGTCGCTGATTAAATGACCATGTTCAGCACCACGTCATCTTAAATGTATACCGTGTAGCGGGATGAGAGATAAGTATGGTGTAAGAAGAAATATAATACAGGCTATGATTGTAGAAGTAAGTAGTTATTAGCAAGTAATTTACAAACATTTTATAAATAAAGTATACATTTTTTTTTTTTTAATAATAATGACGTATGTGGTAATTACAGAATTATCTAAACATTTTACAAATTTGTCGTTAATATTCTCTGGTATTTTGCTAAATGTTTTAAAAAATGTTTTATAGACAACTGGTTTTGGTATTATCTTAACATTCAAATGGTATATGATCATGTGAATGACAGATAAACACACGTTCCCATTTGTCATCCCAGCTATGCACTATGCATTTAGTTTGGTGGTCTGAGAGGGAACATTGCAAAAATATAACAAAAACTGTCATAGCAAGACATTGCCAAATATATCACCAAGAGAGACCGGTTAGAATGTTAGCAAGTTTTTCTTGGTGCCAAATGGGCTGTTTGTGGTGTTTGCAAGGCTTTTGCATGCATTTTAGGTAGCTATAGTTTTAGACCAAAAACTCAGCTGCTTGTATAGTACTAGAAATAATTGAATACTTTCACAATGATTAACTGTCTGGGTTGTAAATACAGCTGTCTACTGCCAAAACCATGCTTATAATTACACACAGACTTTACACACCTCTGTTTTGCATAATTACAACATACTATGCCGTACAGGAGCTATCTACTTGAGAATGGCTTGTGTCACTTGTGTGCAGTAGCAAAATGTTGTATATTACAACATCCAGGTCATTTGTGGTGGCAAATACTTGTCATGTTTTTTCATGTCTCATCATAATGTCAAAATATAATACCAAAACTGGCCAATAAATACATAATGAGATCAAATGTAATTAAATAAAACAAGCATAATGGCGTAGAGTATATAATAACAATAACACTAATGAATATTGCAAAGCACAAAAAGCACATATTTCAGAAGCATGTCCTTTGCCACAGTGTGCTTCGAAAATCTAAGGAAAAAATACAATGTAAAATTTGGTCTCAGACCATATAAAGTAGCCCATGTTAAGTCAGTGGTCTGAGACCAAATAAAAGTTGCCCTTGTTAATTAGGTCCTGTGTGTTCACAAACAACATAGCCCACTGTGACTTTGAAAAGATCCAATACCATAAGGAAATAAATGTAGGGGGGTGTTACTCAGTACAAGGACCGTTGGACATTGACTTCAATTTCTATACATGTCATTTGCTGAGCACTGTGTAATGTGAAGGAATCAATATCTGGCTGTCAGTGGGCCCAGCATACAGCCAGGGGTAAGGGTGCTGGAGGTGTTTATAAGTTCAGAATGTTTGCAGCAAACTCTTGTCTGGCATTGCTGCCATTAAATATAATGACTCCATGTGTTATATCTATTCTTATAAAGGAAGGTTAAACAAGTCAATTATTTGTGCCGTCCCTAGGGGTGAAATTAGGGAAAACATGTGACTGTGATTTCCGTTACTTATATTGTCAAAGAGTTTTAAACTGAAAGTTGCATAAACTGTAGGCTTGTTTTGTTGGTCAAAGTAGAACCAAACATGACATGCCCACTGGGAAACGTTTTAGAGTAGAATGGGTTGTACTGTAGAGTGACGTTTGAAGTGGGATTATCACTGGATTCCATCTGGCCAAGAACTGAATTGGGTGATTTTTTTCTGTCCAGCTAGATTGAAGTGTGCTTGTTGTGAAGTTAAAACATCTGGAAGCTGCCACAGCTCAGCTGCAAAGCAGCAGGCCACACAAGATCACAGAACGTAACTGCCAAGTGCTGAAACGAGTGGCGCAGAAAAATGGTTTGTCCTCGGATGCAACGCTCACTATCAAATTCTAAACTACCTTGAGAAGCAAAGTCAGATTAAAAAAAAGGTTTTATTGGGAACTTCATTTCATAGGTTTCCGCCATTATTGGATTCAATCAACATCTACTGAGAATTAAAAGGCCACAGTCATTAAATACTTCATTAAAATGATACACACATAATTACACACATAATTTGCATAGGGCGGTTGTTAGACATTGTTGTCTTACATACATCCTGTTATCGTCTGTTATTTTCCAATAATCTAATGTACAAATCGAGATGGGAAAAAAAATCAAACAGGCAAATATTCCAAAAATGTTATTTGGAATCATTGACTGTCCAAAGTTTCCAAAATAAAAAAAAAACGTTTTTCAGTCTGAGGTATGTCATACTGTTGAAGAAAAAAAAAGCACGATAAATGACATTTGACATTATATGACTACGCCATTAACTACATTCTGATGACCTTTTTTCCCAACCCACAAGGCATAGAACAGACATGGCTGATGTCAGCTCACCAAGTGTTCAAACCAAAAAAAAAAAATGAGGCATACCATTACCTCTTCAAATTTCGCCTTCAGAAGAAATTGTGAAATGATGGTTTGAGTGAAAGTACCCTGCAAGGCATGTATCCGTGATCACAGAGCTGGGAGATGCTGGCTTCTCACTTTGATGGACCCTTGCTGGGAAGGACTGACACTGCAAGCTGCACACAAAGAACAATGGGAAGCCTCACAGAGTGACAGGGCTGTACGTAATGGAGGAACATGTTTTAAGTAAGTACACTTATGACACATCAATGTCAGTGTTAACTCGGAGAGCTATTGATTATGTACGTTTTCGATAGCAGTTGTCTTAACTGTTACTGACAGACATGTGGAAAAGAATATTGGAGAATTTTTTTTTTGCATGAATGTTAATTAAACTGGTTTGCATATGACAAGACTGTGACACCAAGAAAAAGGATTGTCACTCAAAACCATTCTGCTGACTCGAGGCCTGTCAACCAATTTGCTCATCCATGTACTGACGAGCGGTCCAGGGTCTCATTTGAATAATAATGAGAATATATTGGTCATTCACACTTGCTTTTGTGGATATGCTCTTTATGCGCTTCAGTATAAAATTCAGTGATTCAGTGAATTGTCTGGACTTGGATTCATGCTAACAAAATACAACCTCTTGAAAATCATAAATAATTGTATCTGATTTAAAACTGGGAGTTATTCAGAAACTATGCTCATATAGAGCTGTTGTTTAGACTGTTAAACATTCTTTATCTAAATTCCAAAACATCTTTGTTCTTTCTGGTACTCTTACTCGGATATCAAGCCGTCATTGGACTGTTGTGATTGATTACATTGAATACTGTGTAACACCATATCAACACCTAGGGAGTATTTTATAAAATAGCTAGACATGTTTTAGTAAATGGAATGTGGTGTATAATTCAATGATTGTTTGAAGTGCTTAAGGAAGTGATCCCAACATCAGACTGATGTACTGGTAAGCATGATGTCGAGAAAATACCAACGATGCCTCAAAATTACATCAATGAAATTCATTTTTGAATGTCTAGGGGGACCTCTGTGCCCTGTGCTCAGCCCTTTAATGAGCGTGAGTCTGGATGCTGACATCAAAGTGGCTAATGATCACCATTCTGAGGTAGTGAGCAACAGCCAACTTCCGTCTGAACCTTGAAAACCTACGAGCACTAATCACACTATTGGCTAAGGTAATTGCTGTACTGCCTGATGTACCCTGCAGTGCTAATTATCTACCCAGCACAGGAGGAACCAGGCTACATTTTAGTCGTCATGGAAATGCAAAAGACCATGGAGCAGTCACACTGTAAATGATTTTGGGGACCTTACGGGATCTACTCTCCCTTCATTTTGCAGCTGTTGTGTGGAAGTCAGATTTGGGGTGATCCATGACCTGCATTGGGCCCCTCAACTGGGGTGTCTCCGAAGATCAGCTAGAAATGAACCTGGACTCCAGAGAAGCTGAAAGACATTTTAACAGTCTGTCTTTCTGTGCAGAGAATTTACATAATTCACAACTTTGGCCCCCTTTGCTGTGGAATTATACATTCATCCAGACCTCCAGTGGCATTATTCCAGTAGATAATGTGGAACTGGTGTATCTGTAATTGTGTTTCCATGCATATTCAGCACATGAAGGAGGATGTCCAGCACGTGTCCACAATTGAAAGACATAGAACATGATGTGACTGAAATACATTTCAGTAGGTGGAATTGAAAACAACTGCAATATTTCACAAAAGCAGAATATAGACAGAGCTTTGGAAGACACAGATATTACTCAAAAGTCTAATTCATTTCTTCCTTAAATGTTACCCAAAACACAATGCTTCAAGGCTTCAACAACTCAATGCAACATACTTCCAAATGGCTTTCAAACCTGACAAGCTGTAAAGGTGAATGGAGAAATAAGTCAAAAACACAATGTGTTTGCTTACCAGTGTAAGCAAGGCAATACACTAACATTATGTGAACTGCCTTCTAAAAGCTTCCAGTGTGTACACAGAGTATTAAAGTATTAAAGACACGGTAGACTGTTTGGTCTCGTCTGCCTCTCCTCCTCTATCTATGAGCAAAGGGATCCTCTCCTCCCCTGCTTAGCTACTCTCTCTTCATCTATCCGTCTATCCTACATACCTTCTCTTCATCTATCCGTCTATCCTACATACCTTTCTTTTTCTCTCACTCATTCATCTCAGGTTAGGTTTTATAGACTTTCTAGCTCATGCATTCAGGTTTATCAGGTTTGCTCGTCATTCAAGTATTTGCTCTCTTTATTCAACTGTTATTATTTACAGCTGCACCTATCCATTTGGGCTTTACAGTACATTCTTGTAACATCTAAGTTTACCATTTATTGTACTAATAAACTGTTCTTTGATGAACCATTCATATAACTCCTTGTGAGTCATGCCATTACATCTAACAACTGTCTTATATACGGCTTGGTCATATTGTGGGCCATTTAATAATTGAATGGAGTCAGATGAATTGTATTTTTCCACAGTATTTACCACTCTAATGTATTTTACCATCCCATAATTTTCTGACACATCGTTGGTAACATTTTGGCTGCCCTTATTTGTGAGAGTGAGAGATGGTGGACAGACATGGACTCTCAGGCCAGAGGTGATTTTCTCTCTCTCTGTGTCTGTATATAGTGTACAATAGCGTAAAAGAATAACATGTGTGTGTTTATGGATTTTACCTGTGTATTTTGTTTTTTAAATGGGTGCTCACCCTCAGAGGAGGATGCATGACGCCCCAGGTACAAGCCACTAGACACCAAGGTCACAAGGTGACACCAAGGTCATGAGTTCCACTCCCAGGTGGCCTACACACTGATAGAATGTACAGTACATATCTTGCCTGTACAGCAGCTAAGAATAAACGCTCTGCTGAATGAATAAATAATAATGTAATATTAAGATAATAAATGTTGATTATAATATAATATAAGCATTTTTCCTACGTGCAGGATACAGAATAAAGCTGTGCTGTACAAGGAAGATATACTCATATGGCTAAAGTGATTGTACATTCTTGCTGAATGTATGTTTGTGGTACCCAACAGATGCAGTGTCAACTAGATGAAATGATCATTTACAAAAAAAAGCTTACTATGGCTTCTGTAGTGACACTGCAAGGGTGCTAAATGAAGCTAATATTTCAGTGTATTCTGCCAGGGTACACTGAGCTGTCAGCTCATTAGCGGATATAGCTCATACAGTCTATCTAGATGTTAGCTCATTAGCTTGCATGTGGCACAAATCTTAGATCACCTGGGTAATGGCGAACAAGTTCACACAGTCAGATGAATGAGAAATGTATTAAAAAGAGAAGTGTATTTTAAAAAAAGGAACTGCTTTTTTAATTTACAGCTAGGAAGGCGTCATTATTTGAAATTCGTATTCAGTTTTCTCATGGAGATAATTGCTTAAAGCCAAATTGTGAATGGTAAAATGATGGCAGGATTCATTTGCGCACGTGTGACTACAAGAAATAAATCATTTTGTTTTGCTCTGGTGAGTATGAGGTATGAGTAGTCTTAAGACTACTACTTGTACTTGGCATTGGACATTCTAAACTTTTAAAAAGAGCCCCTAAAGATTTCAGTATTACATTACAAATAGTCCTCAAGGGGGTCATTCCATCTTGAAAAATGCAGTGGTTGAGCCTCGTCTGAGAGCGGCAGATCCAAATTGAAGTCCTAACTGTGAGGCCCATATCTAGATCATATTTCTTTCACAGATCATCAGCTCTATTCATACATGAACAAACCGGAGAGAAATCAATGAAATTCATTTTCCAATGTCCAATATCCCACTGTATAAGCCTCATGGTTTCTTCAAAATACTGCAGTCAGGACAATTTGGACAAAATGTCCCCTATTGGCCCCAACCCCCTAGGCTGTTAGTGTAATTGTGGATAGATCAAAGATTGTATAGTTTGTGGTTAAAGCCTTGCATGGTTTGGCACCACATTATATATCTGACCTCCTCCCCTTCTGTTGCATTCCCAGACCTCTGAGGTCTTTACCCAAAACTGTTTGAAGGGCAAGAGTCCTTGCATCTTTTTTTTAACATTGCTGCTCCCAGGCTGTGCATTAGTGCACCATTCTCCATTAGGTCAGTCCCATTTAATGAGACCTTTAAATCCAGATTTACAACACTATTGGCCCTGGTGTTTGAGTATACTTGAGGTTTATGCTGATGTTGACTGATAAATTATTCTGTTTTTCCCCCTGCCTTTAACTGTCTTACTGATTTAACAGTATTTCTTTGTGTCTGCCCTGTATAAGTTATACTTTACCATTGCTCATTTAGTCACTTCGTTATCATAATATAGCGCTAGATGCAGTAGTTATTTCAGTTAAAATGTTGTCAAATTGAACTTGCAGGTGTAACCAATAAAAATCAAAGAGAAGGAAGAATAAGCATGATGTGCTTATCAGGTGGCAGACGTCGAGGTTGAAGCACAGCAGGTTGGTCTTTTCATTTAGCTCTTACTCTGTATCCATGATGCGTATGTAAATGCAGATTGTGCTCAATGTATTTGTGTACTGGATGTGTATTCTATATGCAGTTTAATGTAGCTGCTGAACCTGCCACACAGAAGAGCGTGCGCCGGTGAAAGCAGCCGAGGTGGCTAGGCTAGCCAAAGGTAATGATTTAAAAAGTTGTAGGTGACATTACACTTGGGCCCCTTGGGACTCCAACCTAATTGGTGTCAGTCTCAGGTAAAAAACGAGTGGTATTAAGGTTTTAATGCCACTTATTTCCTTCTGTTTACAAATGCCAGGATGCACAAAGAAAATCCGCCTGGAGTGCAACGCCCAAATGAATGTGCCATACAAGCATTGTCCACTTTGCAAAGAACCACAGTCATATCACGCCAAGGTTGAAGAGGAGAGACGAGTATTAAAACAAAACAAACCTGAGTGGACAACGTCTGTTAAGAAAAATTACAACTGGACTGTTGGTCTTGGTAAGGTCAGGTCGGGGCTAAGGGGGCTAATATGGATTTATGAAGTCAAGTCAATTAATGTAGGGAAATTAATCAGTCAATTAAACAGAAAATGATCATGGCAATTTTGGAATATTTGGTTATAAACCAGTAGACACCAAGTAATAAGTTCCTTGATATGAGTTTCACCTTTTAAGAATGTTGTTTATACATTAAACAAACATACCATTTTACTAAAATGTGACAATGGACCAGCCATCATGAAATGAATATTTTGAATACAGTGGTGGCCAAAATTATTAGAACACTTGGCATATTTAAGAGGTTTCAGTTGTTTTTGTTGAATTGGCCATTAGAATACCCATCAAATGAATTAAATACATACGAAGTCATCAATATGCTCTATAAACCATAGAATAGAGCCATCATAAGGAGATTTAGGTAATTTTTCTTACAAAAAACAAGCTAGGCCTATTTCACTGTCAATGTCATACAATCATGTTCCTTCACAGAAGAAGCCAAATTACTTGGGTAATCATTGTAAGGTGTGATTGTGGTTAAATTGATGGTAATGCAAGAGTCTTAGGACACAGCTGTGTGATTCTTTTGAATGTACAAGGCCTATCCTGCTCATTAAGTGATTGGTAACATCAGGGTTTTGTCACTGAGGCTACATCACCAATTGGTATAAATTCAAAGCCTCTAAAAGTAGTCTTGAAGCACATGTTGCTCTTTGAACATGGCAAAGGTGAAGAAGGAGCTAACGAGTGAGCAACAGGTTCGAATAAAAGCCCTTTTTTGATGCTGGCTGGAGTAACCTCCGCATAGCCAAGGACTTGAGATGCAGTCCAAGCACTCAGACTGCAATGACGCCACCAATTTACACTAGAACTGAAAAGGGAGAGGTAGAAAAAATGAGCGTGAAGCATCTCAAAATTCTCAGTCTTAAGGACCGAAGAAAGACCTCACGAGAACTGTATGACGAGATCAACACCACAATGACTAATGGTGCAACAGTGTCTTCAAGAACTGTGCGTCGGAAACTGGGAGAAGAAGGACTTGTTGGCAGAATAGTAGCAAAGAAACCATTACTGAAAGGGAAAAATAGAGTGAAACGCCTGAAATTTGCAAAAGAACACAATAAATGGACAAAGGAAGATTGGTATAAAGTGTTGTGGACTGATGAGTCCAAGTTTGAACAGTTTGGCAACATGCGAAGAGTGTATGTTCGACAGAGGGAGGGGGAGAGATATAAAAATTAGTGTCTCTTGCCAACAGTCAAACACAGAGGGGGTAGTATTACGGTGTGGGGTGCCATTTCAGCCTCAGGAACAGGTGACTTAGTGAAAATGTATGGCATCATGGATAAGAAAGTATACCACAACATTCTGGTGAGGCACAGAATACCATCTGGGAGTCGTCTTATTGGGCTTGGCTTTATTTTCCAAGAGGACAATAATCCTAAACATTCTAACTATTGCCAGAACTACCTGCGACAGAAGTAAACTGCTGGAATATTGAAAATGATGGACTGGCTCCCTCAAAGTACGGACCTCAACCCCATTGAGCAAATTTGGGGCGAGTTGGGAAATAAACTGGACAGATCTATTGTACATTCAAAGGAAAGCCTTTGGCTTGAGTTGCAGAAGGCATGGGATAACATTAGTGTTGAAGTTCTCAGGAAATATATTGACACTTTGCCAGAGAGATGCGCTGCTGTAATTGCTGCAATAGGTGGACATACCAAATTATTAAAGTTAAAAGTGGAAAAAACAGTAGGACTCACATCATCTGATATTTGTTGTGCTCAGAGCAACCATCTGCATGTTTCATGAACATTATGAAATGAAATCATGTTTTTAAGGCCAAAAAAAGGTCAATATTTTCAGATCTATCAAGTGTTCTAATAATTTTGGCCACCACTGTATATTTTTCAATTCTGTGTATGTTATTTAATTTCTTACTTTTTGTTTCAGCTTGACAAACTTGCTGCCATTGATTTCTTTCCCATATTACCTTTGGAGAAGAAATGCATTGGTTGCTTGGTGGCAGGCGCTATACTAGGTGGTGATTACTCTCTCTGGATACTTACTTTCTTGCTCCAGAGGGAATAAATGATGTGTGAAGCCATGTTAAAGAGTGTCTCTTTTTTGTGGTACTTTTGCGTCATCTCTGACCGGTTTCCCTAAACAATTACCACAGCGTTGTTAGTCAAAATTGTATAATAAAACAAAGGCTCCGGTTGAATAGTCTTTTTTGCTTAGGAAGGAAAGGTGCTTTAATGCTTTCTTTCTTACCTCCTTTAGCATAGGGTATTAAGCAACATCCTTTACGGAAGGAAAGGAGATAATGCCGTCTCACAATTCCTTGTGGCAGCACCATTTAAAGACCCACATCAGTAACACCAGCGTTGCATAATTACGTAGTCTAGTGTAAGTGCAGTCGGATTCCTTTAGGAAATGACAAAAACGGGGCTAAGTGCACGTCATACTTTTAGTAATATGGACATAATTCCTTTTGCACTTTTGCAAAATACTGATGTCTAAGAAAGCAGCCTTTGCTTTCGTGGATGGAATTCCTTCTGTAACTTGCTAACTCACTGAATGTATATGACTAAAACCCTTTTGTGCACATCACACTCACCGTAATATAGCAGAGCTGTTATGTGGACAAAATGAACATTCGATGATACAAAATGGTCAGAGTGTAGCGCATTGTATTTTTCCCTGCCACCAAAGTATAAAATGTTGGCATAGGACGTCCATAACATGGACAGAATGAATTTCTTTGTATACAAAGTAAGAAGTGCATCCACCCTTTTGTCCACAAAATGAAAAGCACAATTCGGTGCACAAAATGAATCATTCATTTGGTTTTCTGTACACCAAAGAATGTGCTCTCAAGGCAGTACATTGTTACAAGGCTACAAGGAGTACAAAATGCGTACGGTACACGAAATTAAGTTTGTTACATTAGGTGCCCCATAAGTTGGTTGGGCCCAAATGACAACCTGTCCTATAAATGAAGTATAGTGATGACTGCTGCCTGGCAACATGAAAATAGGGAAACAGTTATACAAGTAAGATATGCACAGTGGTTATATATTCCAAACAACGCAATGCTAACAAGGTTTCAGGCTTTAATTGATAAGTTCTCAGCAAACACATGTTCACTGCAAAGGGTCTTAGAACAGAAGGTAGACTTTTTCTCACTAATTAATAAGCAAGTTAATAAGGTAGCTGTCACACTTACCTTTCTCAAGTATTTTTTTATTGTGCAACATGGAAAGACCATGAACCCTTACCCTTGGTGTGAATATTACACATAGCAACCCTTGTTTGGCTCAAGTTAAATGTTTTCTTCAGCAATAGAGCACTATACATTCTAGATGTTAGGGAGATTTTTAGATACATTATGGTATACATATGTTATGATGTGTTTTGATGAAAAAAAGTTTGTATATTATTAGAAAAAAAAATCCATGAAAAAGGTATATTGAGAACCTTCTGGTGAGCCAAGGAGTTGAATGCATCAATCAAGAATGTTGGCCCCTGGCTTTAGCTTTGCGAATACTGGTTGTGAATAATTCAGAAGCTAGCCTCGCTAATTACTGCTGCTTGGCAGTGGAATAATGAAAGGAACACCTCATATTAGCCCAAACCTGGGTTCTGAAACTCTATTTTACACTCAGTAGCACTAATGTGCACCACCACTCACACTTGTTACTTGGCAATGCTTAAGAAATACATTTGGCCTATGCTTTTAGTAACAGAGCATGTCATTGAAGCAGTTGTAGTACCGTAGTAGTGTTTAAAAGACACTTCGTGCAGTTTGAACAGAATAGATGAAGCATTATGATAAAATAAACTTTTTTTTAACCAGGAGAACTTGATTCTGAGAACTCCTTATCCAATTAAATTCATGCTAGAAATACTCTGACTCATTCAGAGCCACATTGCAACGAGCAAATGATTAATAGCAGTAAGTGTGGGAAATGAGATTTTTTTTCTTTAAAGGGCAAAAACATTGATCTGGGCTTAGGCAAATGCCCACACATTTAGGAAAGGAATTCATGCATCACAAATAAAAAGCTTTCTGTAGAAGTGAACTGGACAACTATATTATAATTCCCTCTCAATTGCTTTCCTTTATTATGGCCTTTCTATTGTGGCGCTGGACTGCATTTACTGTATGAATGACTCTTGAGAACTTGGAAAGTTTACAAACTTCTAATAAAAAAAAACTGAGATCAACTGCCTCAAAGAAGTGATTTTGAAAAAAGTTTCAAAATACATTCTTACATGACCCCACTGCTCAGTCTGAAATAAAAATGAATTGCATCTTGCCACACATTAAATCCCTATGCATACTGGCAAGTTTATTCAGATATTACATTTTAGATCAGTTAGTGAAAAAAGCAGCAATTACCTTCCATGCATGTCGGTTTTGTGGCTACATGTTTGTTCAGACTCTGTTCAGTGACCTCTGAAGTGGTCTGAAAACACATCAAAGCCGCGCTCTTTTCAACATCTTGTTTTATTTAACATCCATAATTGTCTCATCATCAGTGTATCGTGTTGTTTAATGAGCTGAGCTAAATGGTAATGACAATGTAATGACATCCCTCAATAAATATTTAATCTACCCACAGCATGCTCTGTCACCTTGTGAAGGCCAAAACATAAATGAAAACCTTTTCATTTAGACTCTACTGTTTTTGTCTGTGTCTCAGTCTAATTGATTCTGCTCTGCATTACTTAATCATATTTGGGTAGTGTTGGTTTTCTTGTTAATGATTACCTCAAGATTACAATATGAAGGGTAGTTATGCTCTGGTAACCTCAGGACTTTTCCATAATGCCACCCGTACATAATTATGATAATGATGCTTTGCCCGTTTTTACATTGCTCTCAAGGTCACTGTGTAATGGGTATGTGTGAACCTCAAAATGTCTTGCTTGTAGCGGAACATCAACCCCGTGCCATACCATATAACAATTCAAATGGTTTGTTTCTTCTCACCTCTCCATAGCTGACAGCATTTTTGGCATCCATAAAATGTACTGTGTGCCACGCGGTTGGATCACTCCTCAGCACTCTAACCTTTGCCCTGTGTTTTAGGTGTTGACTTCAGAAACACTTCAAAACATTTCACAGTTACGTTTGCCTGAGGGTTAGCTAACCCTAGGGAAAAGCGCACACAATAAAAATTATAAGATCACTTGTTATTGATTCGATTTGTTCAAGCAATCCCTGTTGTCTCTGAATGGATAAACTCTCTTGGATCATGACCGCTCTAAAGTCTTAGGTATCTTCCATGTGAGCAAGAGAAGTAGGACTATATTTGTCATCTTTTATCGCTTACAACATGTGAACAAAGACAGACGTTTTGGGCATTAAAGAAAGTGAAATGTCTTACCAACGTTCACACCTCTGGAGAGACTGCAAAGGTCAGGCAAACTTAGAAGGAAACAGAGTCTAAACCAAAGTAAAATGTTTGTTTTACATTTTCAAATCTATGTGACGTACCCTTCAACCTGTAGTATAATTCATATTTTCACAATTGATCTGCATGACCTTTTGACATGGAGCATTACACCTTGGAGTGTGCATTCCCAAGAATGATCCGACAAGCAAAGATGGAGTTCATGTGAGTGTGACTTCATTATACAGGGGAGCACCACTCCCTTTGCATCACCCTGGGAGTCTCTAGTTAAGGGTGAAGCAGGTATTTAGCATTACATTAAACGCCAAACTTTGGCTGCTTGCTCTCCAGATCTCTCTGGACACCCCTTTTACAATCAGTTGGCAGGTACAGAGGTACATTTATCCAAAGTGACTTACAGCACAATGAGACCACACAAGTATTTCAATATGTGTGTCACTCTGCACTGTGCTCGGGTGTCCTTAGGAGAGTCACTGAGATTGCTCCTCCAAGAAGGCAGCCGTGGCCACAGAGATGATGTAGCTAAGAAGGCTGTGTTACTGTTGCAAGGAAGTGCACATACTAGTACAGAAATATATAACTTGTATAGTGAAAAGTGCTTCGGATAAAAGCAAGAAAGGCGTGGTTGGTGGCAAGGGACTGAATGTAAATATGAATGTAACAGCAGCACCAAGGTCATATAAGAAATCATGTTGAAAGCTATGACTGTTTGGTAAAAAGGCCCTGGAAAAATACCCCTAACCTTGGTCAGGATGTCTAATAACAACCTGTGCTCATGGCAGCTGCCTTAGCCAACTTAACAGTCATACGTCTGACTGAGTTATGCAGCCAAAGTTTCAGCAGGATCCCAGAAGTGTGGGAGAGTGGCGATAGAATGTGATTGATAGGAGGTGCATTGGCAGACTGAGCCATCGGAAGTAGGAGGGCAGACTTAAATAAAAAATGATATTCCTTGAGGCACCACCGCCTTCTCGTGGTGGATATGCAGACTGGAGATAGATGTTAGATGTCAGATGTTATTGATTAACTTAATATTTAATCACAACAGATTAGGGAGTAATGTGTGTAATGTGTAGTGGTGCCAAAACAAGTAAAACAGTTGAATAAATGGAATCTCTTAACAACTTCTGTTCAGGAAATGGGAGGTAGGCCATGCCGTATTTCTGCTTGAGACAGCTATAGGTGTAAGGTTCTGGTCTGGGGGAAGACTGGTGGGAGGACAGCCACTACTAATTTGGTCCACAGTTGGATATATCTGGCTGTGAACTTTATTCCCCTCAATGCTGTCCCAGTAGCTCAGTCACACAGCATGTTTTACTTCCCTCCAAGTTCTGGAGTGAGGGCAGGCATGAATCCGCTGATATTGGGCTTTGTACTTCCCAGACTGGTTCAAACAGGTATATAAGACAACGGAGAGATCTAAAACATCACAGGCTGAGGAGAGGAGGTGCCCGGGGATGCTGGACTCCACAGATCAACTGGAACTTATAATGAGGAAACTCCCCATGTAGTTAAAATGCCAAATCCCCTGGTTTGGCATTGAAAAGAAAAAAATTTAAATGATCTTTTTAAAAACTAAACTAAAAATAGAACATCGCAATTGAAACACTTGTTGGCAGACGCCAGGTCCGTTGTGTCATGTCAATGCTGCAGGTCAAAAGCAATAGCATAATTTCCTCAGTGACAGACAGCAGTTCGGGTAGGCGCAATAACCTCACCTGCACTCGCCACCACAGGGTTGTGTGCTGAGCCGATTCCTCTACACACTCTACACCAATGACTGCACCAGCCCCTCACCCACGATCACTGACCTCAAATACTCAGACAACACATGCCATTGATGTTCTCCTGATAGATAACCACTCTGTTCTGGATTATCATAGCATCGTTGCACACTTCACCCAGTGGTGTGAGTACCTCCACCTCAATGTCAGGAAAACAAAATAAATAGTAACAGGTTTCTGTCACTCCAGCACCCCACCCTGACCAACTATGAAACAGTTGAAATGGTTGGCAAGCTTTAAATACCTCAGACTTACACTGGATAATGAACTCAGATTCGCTCAGCACACAAAGGACAGTTAAAAAAAGCAGCCATCAAGACTATCAGCCATCTGTAAACCTAAAGGACCTCCTACTGTCCAACCCAGCCTGCTCTAATGTTCCACCTGTTTCTTCAACATGCTCTGTCTCACATCCCCACTCCCAGCCTCTCATACGCATTGCAATCACACACCCACTCAACTGCCACTTCACTGAAATGCCCGCCGGGCGCAAGTACAGGTCCCTGAGGAGCAGAGGGTCTCGCTTTGGCAAAAGCCTGGTACCCACAGCCAGAGCAGCACTAAACCGGATGCCTTGCTGAGGGAACTATGAGTCTGTTTTTTCTTTTGCCTGCTGTTGGTGTGAGCTGTTGAGTACTGTGTGTTATTGTTGTGTAATGTTTTGTTGTATGTACTGTTGTTGTATGTAAACACCTGATGCTGACTCTCCTTGTGATGCTGAGTTGATGGTCTCCCTTCATTGGGTGCGAAACAACTTATTGAGATCTAGGAAGAAATCGACCACTCGATCAAGATTCTTTTCATAAGTGGTACTTTGGTCAGATTCTTTATAAATAAATCAGACAGCGCCTATTCCACAGTGTCACACATTGTGAGCAAGCAACAGCGAAAAGTCCTTCAGTGGCAAAACTACTAAGTGTCTTCCCATAAGGTTGAAACTAGCTTAGCTGATCCACAGTGAGCGGACACATACGTACCATCAACAGGGTGAGCGGCTACAGCAGTCCAAGAAGAACTGGGATGGCTTAATGAACTTGATGGGCTCAATGAATTTGATGGGCCTGCAGACCGTCCAAATGGTTCATAAGAAGAAGTTGATGCAGATGCCAATGTGAGGAAGATTTAGAATTCCACAATACAAGCATTAAGACCACAAAGATAACACTGTAATACAATTTCAAAATGTGGACCAAGTGTATGGAAAACCAGACACGCCATTTCAATGTAAAGGAGTGGTTATGGCCCACATGAGTACATACATTAGCTACCTTTTACCTGGCATACAGTCAATGTTAAAACAAGTTTTATTTCAACATTTCTATTCACCAAAATAGCTACAATCATCTATTGGTCCATTTCGTCTAATCTTCTGGCCGTATCTCTCAAAAGCTCTCAGATTAGTGTTGGATATTATGCCTTACATAACAACTTGACACTGAAACAGTGAACATTAATTATTCATATTAGCACCTGCCAATCACCATTTGAGTGACACCCCATGCAACATTCAACAAGGACACTATCAAGCAGCGCATTTGAGGCCTGTGTGCAGCGCATCACAAAATCTAAAACTTGGTAGCCCCACCTATTTCTACCGCACATCACTGCAGCTTACCTCCTAATTGACTGTACAATGTGCTGAGGGCTTTGAAATCCACATTGTGGTGTGCAGGGGTACTGCAGCGCTTCTGTGTGCTCATGTGAATGACAAAGCTGTAAATAGCTCGCCCCCATGACGCTTTGGGCATGGTACTGGGTGGTGGTATCGTTCTGGATTAATGTGATCATGCCTTCCCTTTTGTGTCCTGTATTAGGCTGAGTTATTATTCTGTCTGTGTGTATTTGATTTATGAATGCCTAAGAGTATCTGTGTGCCATCAAGGTGTGTGTTAGTGTGACGTAAGACCTCCAGTCTGGGGGCTGCAATTTATGTCTGTTCCTTGGCCAATTAATAGCATATAAATGTGGTGTATGGAATATGGGTCCCTTCCATTTAACCAGAGATCTTTGTATCTGCCTCCGTGCGAGCTCGCTGCAATATGATTAGAATTGACCCGCTAATAGGAATGCTCAAAAAACAGTTCACATCAGCTGATTGTAACTAAGCTTCTAATTCCACAGCCTAGCCCACTACATTACCTGGATTAGGTAAGGAATGTATCAGTGCAGCAGGCTGAATTAATTGTTTGAACTGTACGTGTGAACTGATGTGATTCGATACATTTTTAAATATGTTTGCATTTGTTTACAATGTAATCATTTAGCAGACTCTTTAACTCAAAGTACAGTACAGATAGAGCCTACATTGTTATCAGTGTGTGTGGTCTCTGGGTAACCTATGACCTTGGTGCATTACCTTCCTCTACCAGTTGAACTACAGGAACACAGTCTCTGGCAGTAATTGCAGGGTAAATATAATTAGATATTTCATATGTAGCCTATACTAAAGCAGACCATATGAGCGCCTCCTCTCGTAACTTCATGACATCATACTTTTAGCCTTCAACCATCATCGTAATAAACTCTGACCACCGATCCTTAACCGTTTCTGGTTGCCGTATATACATTTGTATTCCGTGTCTTTACAGTGTGTGGATTTCAAATCCTGGTCACAGAATCTCTTTATACGTTCCACATCAATGCTCTGGAAATTCACAATGGTACAAATGGCTCAGATGGGGCCCCTCTGTGGTCTTCAGTGCCTCTTCAGCTTCCCAAATTAGTCTGCAGTGTCACCCGCTGTTGTCCCTGTAAGCCTTAAATTGCTTCATGCTGTCAAGGTAAAACTTTTAAAATATAACCTGACATCTTCAGATCCCTTAACTGTCTCCTCTGATCACTGCAGAAGTGATGAAGCAGTGTGTGCTGTGTTGAAGAGCACCTATTGGAACTGCTGGTTCTGGACTTAACAAAGGGCTCAGTTTCTTCAGTTATGTTTAATTGTCCAAGTACATTTCAGATCTATGGTATTGAGCGGATATTGTCCAGTTTTTTTTCCTCATCCCCATCAAAATTGTAAAGTTAACCGACTGCCAGAGACATTTTCAAGCTACGTACACAATGTGTATTGTCTTAACATATGCCATCAAGGAAGAGAAAGCTGGTTAACCATATAAAAAAAAGTCTGTGTCTGTTAAGATTTGTTTTGTTTGTATGTGACTAAAGTAGACACAATGTTTCGGTGTCAGGGTGTGTAGCAGAGACATTGGTGACTTGTTTATCTGTCAGAAGTGTTCTTCATCATGTAAGCAAAATCTGGAATGCAGTGTGCTAGGCAGGCAGTAAAACATTTATTGTCATTGCCATTACAGGGAGAGCTGACAGTAAGTGAAGACTGGAAATAGATGATTGAAAGGCTAGCGAATCTAGGTGAGCCTCTATAAATGATATTGTTGCATCGGCGATTTCCTGATTAAGAAAATGCTCTGTGAGGTGGCTTGTCTTTAATGTGACAACAGCAATGACATATAGAATAAGCATGAAATATCACAACCAATGACTGTATATAGAGGTAGATAGTGTGTCATCTCCAAAAAATGAAGCAACCACAGGTTTAGCTCCCCTGGTGGTGGGCTGCAGTATAATGTTCAGTCGCCTATTTTCCGTGTCACTTTTCTCGTCTAAACTGTCTTTCCATCTACAGTGTCTACTTCGAACTGTTAGTTTGTATGAGTAGGAGTTGTTAAAACATTTGCTCCACGGGTGTGGATACACTTGGGAATTAAGTAATTGACAGCCTTTGCTTCAAGACTAGCTGCAGTACCTGAATCGCGGCTATTGTCATTAATTATGTAGAGAAGCAGAGTTTGTAGTAGAGTTTGCCAGGCAAGTTTAACCTACCATTGTTTTATAATTTCTTAACTGTTAAATTTAAAGGTTTTGGCAGTCCTGCCCTAGTGTGTTATTGGTTATAATGCAACATTCTTTGCAGTTTCTTTAGTAAATGTCCATTTTAACTATATTCAATAAACTGTCTTGGAACTCTAAAATACATTTTTTTCACAACATTTGTACTAATCATAACCCTACGGTGTAGCGGGTCTGGGTGTTTTTATGCCTCAGGCAAACACCCGTTCCCACTCTGACAAATGTGCACCAGAGAGATACTTCTTCATATTTCTCCATGTTTCATATAAGCCCATCAGGGCTACGCTGTGTTTGTCTTTGTGTACTTGACTAACCAGATGTTTTCATACGTGTCAGCAAGAGGTCATGACCATGTGTGCAGTAGGGGTGCTTTTAATCTGTAACTATACATACAGTACTAGGCCGTCATGAATTCCAAGCAATTGTTTTTGCATGTGCCAGTCAAGCATTGACACCCTAGGCAAACTGCGTCTGATATTATGGAAACCCCTGCCTTATACACCCTCTGTGATGGAAAAAGCTAATTTTGTTAGCCGTTTATTCTAGCCAGCTTTAGCATCCCTTGTTTTGACAGGGTTCATTTGAGTTCTTCAATGCTAAATAGTGAAAATGATTAAAAGCAGTACATTTTTGTTGAAATTAGCCATCAAATAGAAGTGAAGAGTTGTTTCAGATTTTAATTCCCTGGGGAATTTGGATGACATAATTAAATTAAGTTGCAAAAACTGTGAACACAAATCAAGATAATACATATTGGCATTTTATGCATGTTAGTAGACAAAGTAACATTACAAGAAAGTCAATGCCTCATGGTCACACGATTGCAAGATCATTTTCTCCTTTCACCCTTTTCTCTACAATCTCCTCTTCTCTTTCTTTCTGTTCCACCTATTTCTCACAAGAATGTCCTTAATATGTTCATAATAGCCCGGCTGCAGTCAGAAGGGTATTCTACATAAAGCTGTGATGAGCGTTGTCAGAGGCCTCGCTTTAAGAGCTCAGAAAAAAACTGTTGTCTGTTTTTGATAGCGAGAACAGATGCATCTCTCCAGTGCCCCTCACTGGGACAACACAGCAAATATTTTCTCTCACACCTATCGCTGTGTGCACACCATTCAGAGCCAGAGAGACCCAGCTGAGAAACCCTATTGAGAGAAGACATATGTACACCACTCACAGTTCTCATTTAAGATGCATGCAACCTTGATGGCTAGACTGTCCTGTATTATTACAGCCTATTGACTGGCGAGGTAAGTATTCATGCTGTGCTCCCTAATGGTGAACTGACAGTGAACATTTTCTCTCTTGTCAAGTACTTGCAGGTGGACCATGCACTACAGAACACGTCTGAACTGGATATAAGGATTAATTAATTGATACATAATTCTGTTTTTCTGTTCCTAATGAGGTTACATTAATATTCATCGTCCTATTTGTAGTATCAGTACAATACAAAGAACAGGACCAAACAATCAAATGAGGGAACTTGGTTATTTCACAAAATGTAAGGAGTGGACTGTTTGTCTGACTGTTTGTAATTGAATGTCTTAACACAATGAGCCAATACTGGTATCCCCTTTCTTAAGTGTACACATACACACACACACACACACACACTAGGAGATAACAATATATGATCACATTTTCCCCATTCTGCAATGGTACACAAGCCACTGGAGTCTTGAAAAAAAAACAAATAAAAGTCCTTTGTGTAAAATGTGTGAATAACTCCTGTTTAGAAATCTTATAGTGAAGTAGGGAGCATTAATGAGGCTGACATTTATGCTTTGTCTTTGGCTCTGCATATAATTAGCCAACAGGAAGAACGCCAGAGTAAAGTTGGGATTTTTAGTGTCCTTCCCCATTGTCGGAGAACTAAGGACAGCTTTTAATGGCGTGTGACTACACAGCAGGTGAAATGGCTGATCTCGCCCTGTGATTAAGCAGCAGAAATCTGCTATTATAATTTCCATTTCAATCACAGGGGCCAGAAAGACCATTGCACTTCAGGTTTTTACCTCTTTTTTCATTGTGATGCTTTTAAAAGAACGAATGTGCTTGGCATCACAGGGTTTCTCCACGGTCCATCTATCTCCTGCGGAACAGGTTGAATGTTCCGGCGCCCTTGAACGAACCATAAGGTGAGGTCAGTTAAGTCCTGCAGTGCCCAGTGCTGTGTTTATTATTAACTTTGATAGCGTATATAATTAATTGCTTATGCATGCTGACCTTCTGGGTCTTCAGAAGTGTAATAAAAGGCTGCCTGTAGGGGGCTTCTGATGTGAAAGGTTTATACTAGATTAAACAAACTATGATGTTCTACTATGATGGTTAACGAGGTCGACATTGGAGACCTTGAGAAAGGAAACTGGGGTGCGCTGCAGTTACAAAGTGAAGCCCCTCATCAACATCCACAGCAGTTGAATATGGTTGGTTTAGTTTTCCGGTAATAGTTTCTAATCCCTTATTTCCAACTGTTTGGGTGACATTTCTATTTCTTACTCTTTGATGTGGCACACACACACTTTAGGAATCTGTTATTCATTTTGAATGAATTTGTGCAGCAGTATTTGTTGCTGTATTTGTTCAACTCTCTGAGCACTTCAAAATGGCCTCCTGCCTTGCCTTTTTTTCAGGGGGAAATAAATAATATTCTCAATGTTTGAAAAGCTGCTTAAAAAAAAATGTGATTCTGGTGCAATATTATTTATGACACTATTTATATGCTTTCATTTGTGTCTCCACGCTTTTTACTTCAAAAGGCACAATGGATAGAGGTTCAAAATAAAATACATGTGGCTTGATGTGAAAGTTTCAATCTGATGAATACCAGTGAGTAATACAAAGGATCATTTGCCTCCATAGCAATGCTAGTTCAAAGGAATTTCTGTTATATTTGACAGTGGTCTCATATTTATGTGGCTATCAATATTGTACACGCTCTCTGAGACTGCATCATCCATTGTAATACTGGATCACAAGAGAAAAAAACATGAATGAAACAACCCACAAAGATTCAAACCGTAAAGGGAGATGCCTGTCACTCATGTGTCCAAGTGAAGGCAATGCCACAGGACGTGTACAGCAGATAGGAGTCAGGAAGAACACTGATGTGTTTTCACTTTCAAAATGGGGAACTCTTGAGAGAAATACCAGAGACATTATAAGGGTGGGGACAAAATCACTGAGGGAAACCTGAATGGGGGGGGGGGGGGGGGGAGTTCTGTAACATCAAAGATGGTGGATCTGTAACTGGAAGTCCTACCCCGTGCCCCTGAGCCTACGCCGTGACTATTGAAACATGCAGTTGCAGTTATGCAGTTTATGTACTTCGAATGTCTGTCTGACAGTTCTATGTGAGTCTCTCACCATTCATTTAGATAGAAGTCTGATGTTGTTTGCCCAAAACAGCCTGGTGGCATTGCCAAGATGTCTGCCGAGTGGTGAGACTTGCCTATAAGGACTGGTAATACTGAGCCCCTCTTAGAAAAACCACATTCAATACCCTTAAAAATGGACATGTTGCTACATACATGTAGAACCAACAGACTTCACCAAGACAGTTGCTTAGTTACATTGAAGTGCAGTTTGTTTGTTTTAAATGATTGAAATACATTATGATACATTAGGAAGTATATTCATTTTAAGGCACGTGAGAGCAACATGAGAAAGGATGTGGTTTAATAACTATTAAAAGATGCTGATGATGCTTGAACTTGTACTTTACCGATTACACGTTTTCACAGGGAGATTTTTTTTTATCTGACAAAGAGTTGGATATGACTTTCTAGGACTTTCTAAGATCTGACGATTTAGGTCATTTGAAATTCAGTCATGTTGTACTGCTTCCACCTGAAATGAAAAGCCATTGGGCAACTCCTGTAACCTATTTTCACAAGACACCATCTTAGGCCAGTCTGGGAATTTCACATCACATTTGAAACTCTTACTTCACCAATAATTTTCACAGGCTGATTGTTTCGGCAGTCGAAATACTATTGGAAATGCAAGGAGACAGCAGCATGACATACATATATGCTTACAATTTCACAGCAGTGGCAACTCAGGAGAGTAAACAATTTATGCAGAATGTTTAGCAACCAGCTGAGGTGTGATTGACTGCAGAAATAAGGCACATGGGACATGCTCAGTCGGACAGAATGATAAATAAGGGTAGCTAAGCAACACTTGAGCAGAGTAATCACCATGACAGTATGAATAAATGATAATAAATGTGCATATGGTTGTGTATATCTTACGTTTACATATAGAACTGATACATTGGAGTATGTTAAACATGTTTTTGGTATTGCTGCTTACTGATGCACATGAGCATTGCCAAAGACTAGCATCCATATTGCATAGTCTTGATGGAGTGCCATTGCCTGTGAAGCAGGTTTGGGTCAGGTCCCCAACATAAGGGAATAAGCAAGTGGCTGACTGGCGCACGCATTCTTCACGAGTCATGGGGAATGGTAAATATTTCACTAATACATTGAGCTGCTATAGAGTTTGCTGCGCTGTCTGAACTGAGGG
The DNA here is from genome assembly GCF_900700415.2 of Clupea harengus. NCBI lineage: Eukaryota > Metazoa > Chordata > Actinopteri > Clupeiformes > Clupeidae > Clupea > Clupea harengus. The sequence continues at coordinate 5,468,447 of NC_045161.1, read as the reverse complement.
CTGGGGTGCTGTGCTTCTGAGTGGAATGTCTGAATGATGGAAAGTGATTACTTCCGTGAAATACCAGATTACTTGCAGTAGGGAGACATGATATTGATGCTAGACATGTCAAATTGGAACCAAGTTTGGACATTTGGCAACCGCAGCTAGAACTTGGTAGATGAGTGTCTGCTGAGTGCAGGCATGTAGGCATATAGGGTACTCAAAGGACACCTTCATGAGGGATTTCAACACTTCCAGGAGGGTATTTCAACACACCCACTGTCTTTCCAGCAAGCCAGTTTGTGAAATCTATTTCAGATGAGACATAATAGATCTCAATCACGCCTCAACACACGGACATTTTAGCTGTCATTACATGCTCACATTACTTTTTGTTCATGCAAAAGCACCAGTATGATGGCTCAGATGAACAAATGGCTTGTCAAACATAACCAGATGAATGTTTTTTTATGCCTTACTCATTTTCACATTATTGTTCTTCATGGCAGTATTAATTTACTACGCACCCACGCACCATAATGATTTGCAATTACATATTAGGAAAACTGCCCTGTAATCAGGGGCTGACATACAGTGCTCAGTCCATACCACCTCTCCTGCCCATCCCTCTAAAGGGGGCTTTATTGGTGTGGGTGAATCTGCCTTCCATTTGCCGGCAGAGAAATAGGGGGCCTGCTTCGAAGGTCAGCAAAGATCTGACCCCCCTCTCCGCTCACCTGATATCCAATCTGCAAGAGTGGCACTCAGGCCCTGGCCCTGCCACGGGCCCCAGGCTTCTCCCATCAAGTGTCATCAGGTGTCATCACTGTCAGCATCTCAAGGTGCCCCTGGGTCGCACGCAACAATCTGTTAATGTCTCAGCTGCATGTCTGTGGAACCGCTGGGGCAGGGAGGCAGACTCCATCAGCCCGTGCAGCTGCTGGAGGGACTGAGTCTCCCGACTGAGAGAGGGACATACAAAAGAACAAAAAGTAAACGTTCACCTTGATGCTGGACTGATTTTTTGTTTTTCTGGTTACGTTGTCATGATTTCATGGCGTGAGCAGTATGTTTAGTGGAGGGAGTCTCACAGCCCTACCATACTCAACTCAATGTCAAACTGTACCTGACACATTTTTCTATTATAAGGAAACTGTCCAGCAATGCATACTGGTCATATGCATACTGGTTTCAGCACCACTAGTGTTGGAACAGCACATTTTCTCTCAGTGAAGTGCACTCAAAAGCCTATGGGTGGCACTGTTGCTTTGCACTGCTGAGTTCAGAGTTTGGAGACGATATTCGCATGAGGGGGGAAAAAAGTGGGCCAGATGGCATTTTACATTCTAAATGTTTTCAGATTTCACTCCAAGTTCAGTCACACAGCCATTTGGTGCATTTACTGAGGATTTCATGACATCAGCATGTGACACTGTTATCTGTTCTGGGCGCTCTCTTCATCGCGGGGCTAGAGATACACTATGCTGGAGGCCTGGAACCAGAACTGGGGAGATCATGTCTGGAGTCAGTAGTTCTAAAAGCATATTCATGTCTGCCTCCCGGTGAAATTGTGCTCAGTGAAAGTGTTTGCTTCACATTATGAGTTAAGAATCAAAGCGTGTGACACTGTGAATAGTGATTAGAAATATAACAGCTAACACTTAAACAATGCACAGACTATTGAATATTTCTATTTTTTTAATGATGTGATTAGGTACTCTGAGTAGCTTATTTTTTGTTTGTTTGTTTGTTTGTTATTATGTTTGTTGTACTCAGAACATTAATAATGAAACCAAACCTTGATGCTATTCTGATTTATTAGCAGTCCTTGCTTACACTTGCTGCTAGGGTCAACACACAGTAGGTGGCAAACAATCCCTTCTAATAAACCCTGAGCCATCGAGTGAAGAGGAAGAGAGAGAGAGAGAGAGAGAGGAAGATAAATAGGTGTTTCTATGTGTGTGTGTGTGTGTGTGTGTGTCTTTGTGTGTGTGTGTGTGTGGGGGGGGGGGGGGGGGGGGGAGTGTAACAGACAGGAGGAGCATTTATACACCTTGCAAGTACTGGGGCCGTTTCCCTGCGCTCTCTGGTTGCCCCAGAATCATACAGCCAAACTGATCAAACTTTCATGTCTTCCCTGATTTGCAAATCCCTGGTCAAGTTCTGCTGAGATGCTGACAAGAATGAATCCTGTAATCTGCCAAAACCGAGAAGTCCATTCACTCACAGAACGAACGTCAGCCACTGCTTGCGTCAAATGCATTCAGATAAAAGAGGCAACATATTCCGTCTGTAAGTATCCTGAGGAATGCCCTTGAGAATGCCCACTTCATAAATATCACATCAGCTTCAGTGTGTCTCAAGAGTGATTTTGCATTTCAATCAGAAATTTTGGGTCATATTAATCAAGGCACTGGTATGAATATGAACTTTCAGCCAGGACATTACAATAACAGACGTCAACAACACTAGGCCAAAAAACCTTACCAATACCGAGGTGTGAATGGGGTCTAGAGCACTGTGCTGTCTGCCTAGCCTGTGGTTACCCAGTGAGAGTTCTAACCAAAATTAGAGTGTATTGTTTGAAGAGGAAAATGGCAATAGGAACGAAATGGGAAGTAAATTACAGCATTATTACATATTGTGTGGCTCAATTCAGTGCTGTTTTAATTTGTGGGTAATGAGGGCCATTAAAATACTTTTCAAAAAGCCATGATAGCCGCAGAGGCCTCATCACTATTGGCCGTCAGTTAAAAGCGTCCATCTGCGTAATACACATTTAAAATGTTAACAGTGAAGAGAAAAATACTTATCATTATCACATTTTTTTCCGCCACCAGATCCAGGCTGATACTCTTTCAGACCGACATGGAAACATGGGAGTTCATTATGCTTACAGCATGCTGTTTCAGCTGCGTGCTGAAGCACCTGTTGAAGCGGAGAGCGTAGTGAAGAAATAGACAGATAGTTTTGCTGGTCTGAGGAGAAAAAAAAAAAAAAGGGTTCTGCTCTTCTGGTAGCTGGTGAGAGGAGCTTACAGAACTAGTGAGGCCAGCAGCCTACTTCACTTGCACTGCTCTCTATTAGGCCCCTGCAGCCAGAAGTTCATCGACACGGGAGAGTCCGCCCCCAGACACGGCCTCTGCTGGAACAAGCCAAAGGGGCCAGGGCTCACAGCGTTAACATAATGAAGGCTGGGAGTGGGGTGATTGGGCCGAATGGCTGACACCACCTTGACCTTAGGTGTTATGCAGCGCTGAAGCAATGAAGAATGCTGCATATGCTCAGGTACAGTGAACAGTCAGGGTTACAGACAGAGCGCCCCCGCCGAGCAGCAGGTCACAGCTGTGTGTGGGTTTGTTGTCTGATTGGAACACTGCATTCGGAGGCCGGATCCATACTACATTTGGTTTTGGCCACTGAAGCTCGCCGTCATGGTATTTAACTACTGAAAACCTCCCACACAACTTTTTTTTTTTTTTTTTGGCCGTGTGCGTTGGCTTTGGTCGGTTCAGCCACACATCTGCATCTTTGATGTACAGAATGAGCACACGGCGAGCGCCTCCAATATCCTCCAACTCATCTGTGATTAATTCTCCAGCCAAAACCGGTGACTTCCTCTTACATTAATTTCCTAAGTAATGTGACACCTTCACAGTGCGAAGGGCGAGTGGGTCTGAAAGAGCCTGAATGCTGAATTCTTTCCTGCAATAAATCATTAGCCATTAGAGACCTTTGAGGTTTAAACGACTAAAACAAATGAACTTGTCTTATTTAATAAGACCTTGAGTTACATCAATATGCTTGACGGAGGAAAGATCCCATGCAGGAACCTGTACCAACTTCACTCCTCCACTGTTATCTATAGCCTGTGGTTTTATAATGTAATTGATTATCCTTGACTGATCTGGAAACAGTGAGAAACTGGGCTCAGGAGGGGCATGGTGTAAAAAAGTATAGAGCTGGTCTGCACCGTAGGATATATTATACACACACACACACACACACACACACACACTACACTCTCCTAATCTCATTGATCATTCTGCAGATACCCCCAAAAAAATCAGTGCACAGGTTTTTGATGTATATACACAATACATTGTGACACTATCGGTTGTCTTGATTAAGTTCAGCACATTTCTGAAGCTGAAGCATACCGTCTGCTCCTTTGCTAGATAGTTTTGTAAGCTACCTTGGACAAAAGCATGTTCATGTAACATGACGCAACATCCCACCTCATGGAAATGTGCATTCTGATACTAACTCCCTTTCAAGAGATGGCAGTCCCTAACAAACCCATTTGTGTCACCCTTCAAGCCAAGCAGAATTGCCGTCATTCTCCAGCATTAACATACCATGCAGTTAGTGCTAATTCAGAACATTTAATGAAGAAGATGTCCTTTTTGAAGATACTTCAAATAATATTTGCTGAAGTGCTCCAACATTAGTCATTAGTGACTCATTGAAACCTGATGTTGGGCAAAGCCTGAACCTGGCCCATGTCATTTAAAAAAAAAAAAAGGTATTTTTTTTTTTACATAACATGTTTGTCCTTGCCACAAGGCAGACTGGCTTGCCACAGAGTGCCCAAGGCAGCTCTGCTGGGGATTCAGCTTTCCACTGCAGGAGTGGCGGAGCAACAAGGGGTGCACCTCTCGGGTAACCATGGTGATGGCTAGGTGGCAGGGCTCATTAGAGGAACGACTCGGAGAATGTTTGCACTGTAGTCATAGCTGTGTGTGAGTGTTTGTGTGAGAGAGTGTGAATGAAAGAGAGAAAGAGAGAGAAAGAAAGAGTATGACAGAGGGACAGGTGTGTGTGTGTGTGTGTGTGTGTGTGTGAGAGTGAGGGGTGGATGCGGGCTGCTGAGGAGCCACAGCAAGAGAGGCAGAGGTAGGAAGACCATTAGAGACTGCTGTTGAGACACGTTGAGCGTTAGTAAGCGATGTTAGGCTAGGCATTTGAGCGGAAAAAAATGTTCCCATTTTTGAAGCATGTGGCCCTTGCAAACTACCTGCAATGGAGTCAAATGTAATCCTCTGCCTTGCCTCTCCTCCCCGAGCTGCTTCATAGCCGAAGCCCAAGGCAGAACTCGCACGCTCTCATGATCCTGCTGTCTCCCCTGTAATCCTGGCTTTGTGCTACACAGAAGGGTCTTCCAGGCACTGCACAACAACAGAGCCGAGCACGAGAGGGCCTGATGCATATATTGATTAGCAACCAAATAAATCTGACTCTCTGTGTGTGTGTTGGGTTGGGTTGGGTTGTATGGGGTGATGGTGTAGAGCACGTCACTAGGGTTGTGTGTGTGTCAGCAAGACACTGTGTGTGTGTGTGAGTAGGATGAGGATTCCAGAGGAAAGACTCCAGAAAGACAGTGTCTTGTGATGTAGGGGAAATACAAGAATCAGAGCTGAAAGATGGAACAGTCTTACTCTCACTGATTATGTGATACCCAAAAGCATGTCATTATTCCATTCAGTTACTTCTGCCTAATACTTGACAAAGACATACATATGCCATTGGCTGATACAATACCTGAGGATGCCTTTCCATCATGCTCCTCCAAGCACAAGGGACCTTGGGTGCAGAAAACAGAGAGCCTCAAAGACAAAATCAAGAATGAGCTCCGAGTCCCACACAATAGCAACACCTGCACTGCAAGACCTGCAATCAATCATACATGTGATTCTCCAAACAAATAATAAATAATAGAGCAGATCTCCTTCTTTCCCTCTTCTCACTTCACAGTCAAAGTGCTCTTCACAGAGCCGGGAAGACTTTAATGACATAACACTGGTAGAATGCATATCTTGATTTTCACTTTTTCCATATATATATATATATATATGACCATCGCTGGGCACTCAAATGGTCCATATATGTATGACCATCACTGGGTTTCAAACTGCTGCAGGGCTTTTTGGGGTCATAGGCTTAAATTGGCAGATGACACAAAAACGTGGAATTAATTAAGTTTTCCATTACGAGGGCCACATCCGTGATAGATCCTTTTCGATGCCACCACTGGTGCTGATAGCTATCTGGTGTAATTAAAGCTATAATTGCAATGCCAAGGACCCTTTTAAAGGCCTCTAATTGTGGAGGCCAGACAGCACTTTTCTCTTCATTATTCTGACGCTTCTCAGTCATTTTAATTGATTTGTATGTTTAAGTGGTGACAATGATGAGCTTTCTTCAATTTGGCTGTTTACCCCTTTCTGCAGGCAGCACCAGACGGGGGACAAAGAAAAAGACAGGGAAAAAGGAGGGAGGGAGGAAGAGAGAGAGGCACGGAGGGAGATGCATACACAGTTGTGATTGTCAGAAGGCAGAGACTGAGTTTTATAGCATATGGGGGGAGGTGCAGACGAAAGTGTGTGTATGTGTGCACATGTGTGTGTGAACATGTGTCAGTTAGAAAGACAAATACCAGCCAGGGGAAAGAGCCTCATAAGTAGTTTATTAATCTCTGTGCAGAACTGACCATTAATTCAACTTAATGAACCTAAATGTTATACCGCAGCATAAATAAAACAGTAATCACTGAAGATCACTGCTTGTGTAGTTTATTGCATGAGCAGTAAACCTGTGCAAATCCCATTGAATCACTGCAGATTTTGATCAATCTTTCCTATCAGATTTATTCATTTCACTACAGAGGGAGGGTTAATGTCTTGAGAGGGCATACGCTTTTCAAAAGGCACTCAGGAGGAAAACACATCTTCTGAGGTCACCAGCGACGACTAATGCATGTACCATTAATGTCTGCTGAATGCAAAATGAGAACGTATTGTACGTTTTAAAAGGCAGTTTTACACATGCATTCTGATCCATTTAGTCCAATTTCTATTTACTGCATTGTCTATGAGATATGTACTGCTACTATGTGTGACCTGCCAGTCCGCTGCATACCTCCGTTTCCAACTGAACAAAGCAAGCACGTGAGAACAAAAGCTCCGATAAAAGACTGAGTGAGGACTCATCACTGTCCTCATTAGTCCTACCTGAATAGGACGAAGGCTGCTCATGTGAGGAATTTAAAAATTCACAAAATTCACAGACCTCCAACTTTTTTTTTTTTTTTTTTTGTAACGCCATAGAAAATGAGATGATTAAAGTTGTGAGGAAGGCTAAAGCCAGAAGAGAAGAGTGGGGGGGAGAAAAGAAGGGAGAATGAAAGAGTTCTAGTTCCAGAATGCTGTAAAGGCGCACAATGAGGGTTGGAGTTGGGGAGGGAGGGAGGGAGGGAGGGGATGTTCAGCTTCACTTCACACTGGTCCGCTGGAAGCTGAGCGCATAATCTCACCACACACACTCTCCCTCGTGGGGAATAACCCATACGGTTAGTGACTTTGCCCCCTCCAGAAGAATGAGAGAGAAACAGGTACTGGATTTCCAGTGATTCTTCTCCTCTTTCTTTTGTATTCTACCCCCCCCCCCCCTGCACAGTGATAATGTCTTGCCTTTCCTGTCAGCGCAGGGCTTAATGTTCCGTGACCTTTGTGCAGAATGAGGTTCTGCCGAAGCCCAGAATATGAGACCGTGTTAAAATACAATAACTCACATTGGTGGGAAAGATGAAATATAAGCACAAACAATCTCATCCCAATGATCATTCGTGCATATTTTGTAACGAGGGTTAAAGAGCTGTAACATAATTACAGCATATTCACTCAGTGATCGCTTCCATTTCAGATATTAATGTTTATTTGAAATGACTGGCAAATGTCTTTGATGCAGTCTTGGCACCACTGTGTCATAATATCTGCTGTTGCTTGACTGCATGGGACTGCATATTTGTGCATTTAAGACTGGCTGTGTTTAAACTGTGTGCCCCTGACTGAGCCGCGAGTGTGATCTCAGTAGATGTTTGTCACGGGGTTTAACAGACACAGAAAGGCAGCTACTTGCACAAGTGGTTAGATGTCAAACACTCAATAAAAAGAGGAGTCTTATTTACTCGAATCAACACATGGGAAGCATTCTATGGTGGAAATCCGATCTGTCAGCGAGAGCCACAAGTTGTTTTGAAAATATGACGTGGATGCTAATTCAATGCAATGTGACATGTCTGGCGTTGTGTTTTGAGCCAAAGGCGTGCCTGCAGCATCATAAACATGTCCCACTGGTTGCATTATCTCCGAGCAACATTAAGGATTCAAGTGTGCATATCATTAATAGATTGTTCTGACAAAGCTTCTGCATATGCATGCAATTCGCTGAAGTCACCTTTAGAAGCCTTTTGAAGTTATTGCTGGGGATCATATGTCATACACAGCTGTCTGGTGCAAGTCAACCGGGGGGCAACTTATTCAATTTAAGTCGAGGGTGGGGGATGGAGGGGTTACCAATATCACTGAAAAAAACATGGGTTTGCTTTTAGTGTAATGTGTAGGGCAAGGACCTGTTCAGAAATAGCTCAGAGAAGTGTGCTGCCTCAACCTAAATTCATATAATTCATATTCCAGCCTTCAAAGATAGCACATCCCATTCACATCACTCCATGTACATGGTAAGAGATAGTTGCTTAACCTTTATTGTCATTTAAATGGTGGACATGAACCTGTGGTTATTTTTGCTTGAACACTATACATTGTCTATAACAGCAGGGCCTGCTTTCTTACTCTGTTCTGACATTGGGTGGTACAGCTGTTACTCAAGGTATTATAAAGGTACGTCCAACTGAACATAAATAAATTGCTAAATTTCATTGAGGAAATACTTGTCATTCTATATGTTGCCTAGAAGCTTAAATTTGAGATTTTTGTGTAAAAGTCTGTCAGCTAAATATAAAACCATACAGGGTATTTCCAGAGGCACTAATTTAACAATAGCTCGTGCTTTCTCTTACGGAGCACACATTGCTGAGGGGATTCTGGCATCTCCTTGAGCTGCCTGAGAAACCAATAAGTTCAATAAGGGCTTTGAAGCTCCTGTTATAAAACCGTAATCCCACTGGATGTGGCGCCTCTACTGTACTGGGTGTCGGTATTTGGCATGGTGGTCAAATTTGCATGCATGCATTTCAGTGTGGTTTATGTAGGCCTACATAAACGGATTTGAAATAAATGTCAGATAATATTTTAAGGCAGTGGCACCATAGTAAATAGCAAATTACTTAACTATTTCGAGCGTGAGGTTCCGAGCGTGAGGTTCCGAGAGGGCTGTTTTCCAATTATTGGTCGACTGGGTGGCGGGTGGGGTTTCTATTAGACATAATAATCACTGACCTGTAATACACACTGCTGGATACCAAATAAACATGAGCCAGAAAATACTCAGAAGGAAAACACCACTAATTGCTAAGATAAAGTATTTTAAAGAGGCTTTAGGGCATTTTGTATTGTCATAATTAGTGTTCTTTGCCATCTTCATTTAGCGGTGTTAGTGGCTTAATTTAAATCCCACTCAATTTCCGCTGAACTTTGTCTTCATTATTCTCTCATAGCTCACAACATGTTTACCAGTGATTAAAACATTTGGAATTACCAATAAAAATGGTTGGGCATTGTCCATCTATAATGCAAGAAATGTCCTTCTGTTTTTATTTATATTTAAAAAAAATGTCACTGAGGAATATGTTCTCATGATTCAGTTCATTGCCTAATGTATTGGCCTTTATCAGTTGCCTATAGTTGTAATGACAGCTTTATATGCTCCTTAAATTGTTTGTCAATAAGCAAAATAAAGCATTGGATGACATTTCATCATCATGAAAGCTACCACAATACTCTCTATCTTTAAGTGTAAACCCACATGAATGTTGCAGGAATTCAAATTAAAACTACTTTTCACAGTTGGCACACTGGGTATTTGCCATCCAGTTATTTTTGAGGCGTCAACTGGAGGAAATGATGACCTGATGTACATTACAGTAGTCCATATCCTCAGTGAATAATACACTTAACACTTAGAACAGTTCTCCATATCCTCTGTGAATAATACACGTATCAATTAGAACAGTAGTCCACAAGGAGAGAAATAAAGTCCCAGTGATATATTAGGATGTAATTTATAAGTACACAACTTCTAGTAAGATTTAGTACTCTAATTGGGATGAAAAATTAGTAATTGATGATTACTTAATGAAATAAATCCTCATGAGTGTATTACTCATTTAAGAAAGGGAATGATAGAATATGTTGGTAATGAATTACACAGCATGTATTTCATATCCATTTAGCTACTTGAATAGCCTTTCTTAACATTCTATCACTTACCCTACTACCTCCCATCAATCTTGCAGAGGCAGATTCTTGTGTAATCTAAATTATGATCGTTCAATCACTTTGAATTACACTATGGTGTTCTGGAGGCCTTCTCACTCTGTGGGCTAAGCGATGATTGGGATCTTTGAAGGCTTCTCACTTAACCCCTTGGTTGGGGATAATCTGGATGGATTCAGTTGGCTGTTAGGACAGCCTGCGTGGCGTGATAAGGTGCACGGGCAACAGCAAAACTAACTGGAGCCCTCCAGTCTGGGTGGATTTACAAAGTTAAACAAGATTACACAGCCTCTTCTGACAGTTTCCATTAAAAAAAATGTGCTTACTTACTGTATTTAATCATGTTGATCCATTGACTGTTTGTCAAACACCTTGACCATTTTACCCTTTCATAGAGGACCTCAGAACACGCTAATAACTGATGTGATTTCACTGCATTACTACACTTTGGGGTTTTCAAGTTGTGTCATTCTGGGGGGACTTAAAAATGTGTGTCGTTATCAGAAAATGAGAAACTGAGGCATGTGTGGGTGTGTGGGAGTCACTGATAAAGAAACAGAGCCCAAAACACAATGGCAATTTCAAATGCATGGAAAAGTCTACATGTTGATCTCACAATGAAAAGAGGTGATATGCTGGTCTACAAACATGTATTCTCACTTTCCAATTCAAGTTTAATCTTGCATTCATTTTCGGCACAAAATCAAGACCCTGGTTTTTTTTGTTGTTGTTGTGAATATATCTGAAGCCATGACCTCATTACCTTGAAAACGGTCAACAAAAGTTCTGAAAAACCTTCAAATTAGAATACAGTGCATGAGACATTTTAATTAGTTTTGTGCGTGCATTCACTTGGTTTAAAATTAAACAATATATATATCGCAAAAACATTTCACTTCGAGGACTGGTTTGGCGTCTGAGAACTCAGTGAGGCAAACACTGATATGCAATGTCACCATGTGAGGATAATAGTAAAGTGTTGTATCCTAACAGCATATGACAAGTAATAATGTAAAAATCAGATAGGTTGCGTTGTCTTTAGTTGGAATGTCTTAACTGGCTGTGAACAACAGCAGAGCAGCGTGATGTTTAGGGAAACCCTGAATGAATTATTAAAGCTAACTAAAGGCAGATTAAAAATAGCAAGGCAAAAGATTGTAGCCATCATCAAGATGATACAGATACTCTCCACACACGCGTATTCATTGACAATTAATTTAACAAAAAAAATAACTAATAATTCACCTCACCCCATGTTTTTTTTTCCCCCTCAATACTCACACCAAAGGGGGAACTTGAATCTACACAGACGCTATCATTTCAAAATGAAGAGTGAGGTCCTCTGTGAGAGATAATGGGTTGCTCAGGCAAGTAGCGTGGTACAGCCGTGTCATGTCACCGAGTTCCCTGGTGCATGCTCACACTGTCACAGCAGTGCACAAAAAGTCTCTCAGGTCTTATGCAGGGACTCAAACCTTGGCACCTAGAGCTCAGGGAACTTCTGCAGAGAGCCTCCCCTTAGACACAGCTGGCATTCAAAGCCTACCTAACAGCCATCCTAATGAGGAGTGGCTGTAGAAGTGTACGGGCGCAGTTTGACATCTGTCTGCTTGCTTGAGACGTAGAAACCCCTATTCGGCAGTTTATTTATTTCATTCATTTGTTGGATTTTCTCTGGACTATCTGGGTGCTTTGTGAACAGTGCATAAGGAATGATGAGTCTTTCAGGGCTTGAGTCAAGTTTTTTAACTCAAAGAGGTCCTTTGATGAAACCACATGAAAACTAACGCTACGCTGTGTGAACGCATACATTGTTCTTTTGGACAAAGAAGCCAATGAATTTTCTTTCTCCTCGGTCCATTAAATGTATCCAATCCAAACCATGTGTGTGTACTTCAATTCCAGTGTATATTCTACTAATGTTTGTGTTGCCAGCCGTCAGTCATTATCGTTAAATAATTGGATGGATTGTTATATTTTACCTTGTTCCTTCAGTGTTAGAAAACAGCATTTCATTAAGGATTGTTTTCAGTGTGTAATGTATTGCTGTCAGTGGATAAGGATGGTGAGGAGTAATGATAATTGGACAGTAAAGCTACCTAAGGTGACATGTTTCAAATGCCATCCTTTGTAACTTGCATCCTTTTGTAACTTTTAGCTTTCGCCAACCAGTAAAAGCCAGTCTGAGACTGACTCTTGTTTTGGTCTCTTGCTCGGTTACTCTCTCTTTTCTCTTCCTCCGAGAATGGCTTCCTCTGTTTCTGTCGCCTCTGCTATTATGTCCATACAGAGAATACTGCGCTAGCTTCCTCTTATAACTAGTGCATGGGTCTAGTTGTTGTGCGTGAGGTGGTGCCATAAAGTATTATTGTAGTATTGTATGTAGTTCTCACGAGAGGTCTCAAATTCTGAAGCTGCTATTTTAAGGTCAAATTGTTGCATAAATATTACTTTAAAGTATTCTATTTAAAACCATGCCATGGTCATCACCTGTATCATAGCCAGGCAGGAAAGCTTTTAGTTAATATGCATGTATTCTGCTTTTAGTTTATTAGCTGTAAATGTGAAGAGTATGTAAATGCATAATTCCCCAATAACAATACTGGTGGTCATTACATCATTAAATCAGAGCTATCCATCACCCCATGGTCCCTCACACTAGACCCCACTTTGGCCTATTGTCATAAGGTGTCTGCTGATTTAAAGTGCCAGAAGTGTGCAATCTGTGCTATAAAACGATTTTGTACTCTTCACTTCACTTGACACTCTCAAACACGTCTTCTAACATGCTGCGGGAGGAGAAAGTGTTTGGCACTGCAAAGGGAATCTTGGGAGGCCTGTCGCTGTGGTTAGAGAGCGGTTGATGTCCACGGGACATCACAGGACTCTGGGTGAGTTGTCTGAGGCTTGGGGAACAACATCAGCAAGGCAGTCAACATCACTGTTAGTTGAAGGAATGCCATTCTGGGTCTAGCATGGCTAGGAAATGAGCAACCTTAAAAGGAAGAGTTCTGCTGTCACGTTAGACTGTATTACTGCATAGAAGTCAGGCAGAATTCAGAGTAGTTGGACCCATCCTAACGTTCCAACTCTGGTTCAGATGATAGGGTCCAGTTTGTATGAACATCTATTAAAAGACTTGGTTATTGGCATGTCTAAAGCAGTAAGTACCGAGCTGAATATAGCAGCACTTTAAGTCCTATGAGTGACCTTTTTCAAAGAATCTTAATTCTCTGAATGGAATGGTATGCTTTTTTAGGTGGGACTCCAAACTAGCTCTGGCATGTTTGAAATATCCCTGCTATTGTATAAAAAAGATTTTTCGTGGCTTGGAATTTAATCGCTGCATTTTAAGCCATATTCTTGAAATTTAAATCAGTGTAGAACTACTAATATTAGAAAAACACTTTTAGACAGCCTTTTTTTTGTGAGCATTCCCAATAACGTCCAGTAAACATGTTTTGACTCTAATCCGTCTTGGTGGAGCATGAAAGGACCATCAGCATTCAATGGACAAATACTGGAGTTAATACTGGAGCCATTGCAAGGCAGCCATTTCACCCAGCACAGTTGATCCCCAGACCATGTCCTTTGGGTGTCCACATCAACTTTGGATATCTTTTATGAAAACGACCTGCTGGTCCCATGCCATTTTAAGACGGAGGTTTGAAGGGATCTTCATCAAAGGTTGTGGGGACTGTGGTTCTTTCTTGAATAGTTTAGGTTTGTGGAGGCTAAAGCCCCCTTTTGCATAACCCCTATAGTTTGACACCGGGTCTCCAGTCTCTTGGGTTACATCACCTCTCTTTCTTATCTGGTTAGTCCAAACCAGAAAAAAAACGATTTGCTTTATGATCCAGGGCAATCTGGATACAGACAACAATGTAATACAAAAGGATGTCCATGAACTAATTTCAATAGTTTAACTTTCGAGAGAAATGAAATGAATATTATAAATAAGCAGATGAAACCACCATTACCCCAACCCCAAATTCACTCACCATGAAAAAGCCCTGTTCAAATGATTCATTCATTCACACCACATCTTCTTCAAGCTATAATTTATTCCATATGAAATGCAAAGTTCCCACAATTCGATCTCTACACCCTAAACCCCCCCCCCACCACTTGGATGGCCATAATCCAAAGCTCCTCTTGAACATTAAGGACTGCTTGTGCTGTGTGCTAATTCCCAGATGACAAAGCCTCACTTCAAATGTGTGAACCCATCGGGGAGAAAAGTGAGAGAAGTCTCTTCCTCCTTTCCATTCCAGCTAAATGGGAATGAAATTACAACTGGAAAATTGAGGTTTTATGTGGGTGAGGGAAGAGGGAGTGGGTCACATTGGTCCATAATCTCACTATGGCAGTTAAACGCTGGGAAGAGTCTGCGACATCTAACACAGAGATATACAGATGCAGTCGACTTCAATGTTATTCGGTGATATTAACATGATACACAGTATACTGTTACACGCTCTGTCATATGCATATATCATTGTCATTATAGTGTTGTGTAGCCAAACAGAAAAATAAATAGAAAATGTAAAAGGCAACAATGTTGGAAATGAAACATAGAAAGACAATAATAGCACTGGGATCAGCTAAAACCCCTCCTACTAACCCACCAACACTCTTGTAAATGATCCCATTATATGCTTCATCTACACATGGCCTTAAACACTCTTACAGGAACAAACCCCAAGTATGACACAGTGTGCTACTTCAACTTAAATGTACAGATATTCACTTGTAAGTAATCATTTGGCAAAGACTTCAGAGATGTGGCCTACAATACACAGCATGTGATATGGAAATGAGTTCAGATAGTCGTGTTGGTACTAAGGTGCTACTTCCTTAAATAGATGATAATAATCATGTCATAGATCAAATATGAACATTACATTCAAGACAAAACCTCCAAATGTGGATATCATATTGCCCCTGTTGAATCAGCAATTAATATTCCAAAAACAATTTGTTCAGGTTCTCATTTAAATACATTTCATTTACATTTCCTCACTATGGCAGTATATCTTTACATAATTTGTCATAAATTAGTATTTTTCTCTCTGGATGATAGTAAAAGATATGTAGCTTATGGTGATATTTGCTGTCTTGCGTGACATGTTAAGCATAGGTGTATGAAGAAAATTTGTTGACAGGTGCATTATTTGTGATTGCATATACACTTAATTTAATTTAATTTAATTTAATTTAATTTAATTTAACACTTAATTTAAAGTTCATTTTGCACTTGTACCAAATGATGCTGAGTAAATTACACTATAAAGATCACTCATTAAAGATAAACCCTTAATTCTAACTGAGTATAATATGAAAATATGATTTGCGAATGTAGTATGTAGGAATATTTTAGTTTCTTTTACATCTGTCTGTCCTGTTGAGTTAAGATAAAGATAGGAGTGTAAGCCAGGCAATACATTAATTATTCACACAGTGAGTACATTATTACCACAGCAAGATAAACAGCACATTACCAATGTTGTGCCATTTTTTATTGTGTCCTTATGTCCATTTGATAGCTGATTTCAAATCTATTTGGCATTATTCTAACTTGCGATTGTGAGACCATCAACAACCGCCCATACAACTCTTTCAAAATCTGTGCCAAGACGGCCCGCTTTGATACAGACGAAGATAAGGCAAGAGAGGGAAATGAGAAAAGGATCAGTCCATTTGTCTTGGTTGAGCACATTTTGCCCCGGTCTAAGGTACTGCTGCAGCCAGCCCCTACACCTCCTTTGGCTTCGATAAAAATCACATCTCCTGACAGATGCCCTTCAATCAAGATGTCTAATGACAGGTGATCCAGGGAAGTGTGCTTTCCACGGACAGCGCAATACACCTCATCATATGTGGGAGTACGCATGACAAGGGAAGTCATCTTTTTTTCTTTCAGAAGATACGCTAAAATGTATTATTAGATCTCAAAATGGAATCATACCCCTGGTGACATGCCACACATATCAGTCTGACTGCATTTTCAATCTCTTTCACATGTATCACATTGCCAGTAACATTTTATCATTTTATGGTCAATTTCAAGAAATGTAACCACAATCTACCTGTTTCTAGTATAGTACACACTATTCACACACAGTACACATCCAGTCTCAACTGGTGGCCTCAAACCGGCTCAGGCAGTTTCCCAAAGCATCAGATCGCATTAAAATGAAATCAACTTCACTGCGTGAGCTGTGATATGAATGACTACAGAAAGGTTGTTCTGAAGGTTGATGTTAAAAACTCGATGAGATGAGTATAACTTTGAACTGTGAAGTCTTAAGATGTTATTTGTATTGATGGCCGTCAAGACATTGCCAGATGAAAAAAGTATTCAGCACAAGGGTTAGCAACAGAATCGGTAATTGTATACCCATTCAAGTTCCTGTTTGGGTTTATGAGAAATGTCTTTTTCATCTGATTAACCAGTTTTAGACGGCTTAAGACCTTCGCTTGCAATCTCTAGCAACAATACTGAGAGTAGTTTGCCACACAAAGACATTCAAAGCCTGTAGAATAAATGTCATTTGAATGACCTCTATTTGATATATATCTTCAGGATGAATTGGCTGGATCGAGACTGAGCTATGAGTGGTGGTGTAATATTTATTACATGTGCAACACAGTGAGATGTTACTCATACACTGTTGTACTATTCTATAGCAATGGAGTGTTTGTACTTTCAGCGGCACTGCAACAGTGTGCAGCACTGCTGAGAAGCAGTCCCACAGCAACACATACGCCTTATCATTTAATTTATCTTGCTCACTGCTACAATTTTCCAATAGGAATCAATAATTACACACAATTCTCAATGCCTACTATGTGTGAGATGGCCTCGTTTCAGCATTTGGATTTGATAACAGTGCCGGAAGACACTGGAAGCCATGAATTCATCCTTAGTCCTTTCAAGTCAAAGCAAAATGAAAACTGCCTCTCACATCAACCCGCACATGGAATTCATTTTCTTTCACTGAGGTTATTTCAATATATTTGCTAAAAGGAAGCTAGATTGCTGTGCACATTTTTTATTAATATAATGATGTGATGGAAGTGATTGCGGCCCAATTTCCAAATATGCTAATATATCTTTATTTTTATATATTGGCAAGTTTATCTAAAACAGCTTCTCTTATCAAAGAAACATATGTACTTTGAAATATGTGGTTTCTTTCCCCCGCTCAAAATGACTGGCATCTGTGCTAATGCAAGCACTGGGACAAAGCTCCACCTGGCAAGGTGCCAATGGGTGTGCAGTCCTAGGCCAGTACAACTTAAGACTGCATTATCATAGCAATATCATTACCAATAATGAGATTTATACTGAGGTAGCGTACTGTCTGTACTACAATTTGGGTTACATGTTGAGGTTTCCTAATTGTATTAAATACATATGTGAATGATATTTCTAAAGTCACAGATAGTTCAAAGACAGACATTTGAAGTATAGAGACCAACCCTTTCTCTAGATAGTCCCTGGCAAAATGGCACTAGTTTACAAGGGCTCAAAGAAAGCCATGCTCTTAAAAGGCAGATAATGACTCAGACAGATTGAGGTGAAAGCCCCCAAACAAGCAATGCTGAATCTATGACCGCATCAGTATCGATTTTGTCATCAGATTGTTGGCATGAGACAGCTGATAGATTGTAGGGGATACACTTCATTAACTTCTGATAACTGCTTGACTGTCTTCCCCCACTATATCCACATCAGTCCTGTGTTATTTTGCTTGTTTTATATATATATATATATATATATATTTGTTCTATGAACTTTTTTTAATATTTTTTGGTCAAATATGTCCATGGTAAATTGAGAATACCTGATGAATGTGAATGTGTTTTGATGAGTTAATTAATGATTATACATGATGGGTATTCCAAGTAGTATCTCAGCAACCACAATATGTGGATTTCATAGAGGCCATGCCACAGTGCCTGCCATATTTCTTATTTAGACATGGACAAGTCGAACAGCTATTTGATGGAGAGAAGGCCATGTGTAAATTCAACCAAGAATCATTGGAGATTGATTGCTCTCTGTACCTCCAGTCTTTGCTCTCAGAAGTTTTAAAGGAAGTACAACATCAGTATTCCGTCCGTGCAACTCATTTTCCAAGTGATTGTCTACCTCTCCACCAGCCTTTCCTTTGCTCTCTTAAATCTGAATTCGTCTCCAAGACAGTTTGTCATGTGCGTTGTGGGGAAGCATACAATTCAAGAAGAGTTCCCACATGAAATAACATGGCGCCGAGTGATTACACTGTCATCAGCTGTAAACACTATCTAAAAAAAATCATCATTATTATTATTTCAGAGCTGTCTTTTTATGTGACTGAGAACATTCAACTTTTTGAAATTCCAACAAGCGACTAGAGATGATGATGATAATCACTGATGCCGTTTGGAATGAGAAAACTTGGGCCGCCTCACATCTGTCCCGTCACACTGAAGATAATTACTTTTAAGTGGGAGACAATCAATTATTTCAGCTATGGTGGCGTTTGACGGGCAGAGTCCCGGCACTTCTGTTGTTATTCCTGTAGGGAGTCCATTGGCTGTCCATGTCCCGTGGACTGACTTTGACAGCTCTCCTGTCAGAGTTGGTCCCTTTCCTGGAAAATGCACACCGAAATCAGCCTATGGCGCTCAGCCGATGCAGTGTGACTTTGATGAAACATGAGCCTCCTTTTACGATCATCTTGGGGAAACATCATGTGGTATAAACATCATCCAGGACGCTCCTGACTTAATAAATAGGCTTCATCTGGGGTTGGGTTTTGATACAGTGATGCAGATGTATAGATTTATGAACTCTGGGGGGGGGGGTATAGAAAAGACCACCAAAGAGCAGAGTAGTCCTGAATATATTTTCAGTCATGACATTATGGTCTTCATTGGTTCATTTGGGACATCAGCCTTTACTGATTTCATGCCACGTGCCTTTACCATGACTATATAGAGGCACAGAGAGGCGTGGGAATGGGAAAGGGATTCTACACACAACATCAACACTAACCTCAATGTGCTCAACCACATTCAGTTCCGTTCTGTAACTTTGGTTATTAACAGCTGTGGTTTTTCCCATGTATTTTATCTTTAAAAGGCCTGATTGGCCCCTAGACCAGGTGGTCTGCCAAATATATACCATGCCAACACCAAATTTTTGGGGAGTGCGACAGCACCCTTAGGACTCCAATTCACATGCCCGTCTCTAAAGCCATTTAACTGAATGCCAAAACTCCCCTTCCCAAATCTCAGAGGACATCTGGATTATTTTTGTTTTCAAATGGTAGTCGAGCATATTTACCCCGAGGGTTGCCATGGAAACATACAGCTAAAACATTCTTGTTTGGAGTTTTAAAACATCTCTGCAATAGCCTTGAAGCTTTGCCGAGATTGCATAGCCTAAGCTGTGATGTTGAGATATTGTGTTCCTCAGCAAAGCATAACAAACTAAGCTTACATCTGTCTTATCCCCTAAGGGTGTCGTCTTCAGATACTAATAACAGTACACAGAATATATACATCCTGATGCAAACTGTACTGATTTGCATATGCTACACAAGCATGTTGTTAATGACAACAATTCTAACTAATTTAGATCAGTTTGCTGTGTATATTGCAAATAACCAGATGTCTTTGTTTAGTTTTGTTTAATAAATGTCAGATTTTGCACACATTTTATTCAGTAAAAGTATACAGTAAGTAAATGTTGAAAATGATTTGCATTAGACTTTTTTGGGTTTCACTTCACTTTTCCACAGGTTGCCCCCTTGCTCTTTTGGCATTCCTGTGGCACCATCCTAAGTTCTGATATTAAACAATATAGTATCACCTCCTTCAATTATATCTTTCTTAGAGTAACACTATGCAACAAACTTTTTGAGGTATGATTTTATAGGCAACTTCCATCCTCAAATTCATGTTGATAGCACATGGTCATGTGAAGGACAGATAAACACATGTGTCTTTCCCACTAGCCATCCAGGATATGCACTAAGGAGTTCTGTATTTCCTGGCTGGAACACCTTGCAGGAATGGAAGAAAAGCTTTCACAGCATGACATTGCCAGCTATACTGCCAAAAGACACCAGTTAGTGTGTTGGCAAGCTTCCATCAGTGTCAGCTGAGCTGTTGGTGGTGTTTGCAAGGTTTTTGCATTCCTTTTAGGTAGTTAGAATGCTAGTTTTGGAACACAACTCCTTATTGCTGGTTATTATCGTGTTGGTTCTCATGCATGTGTTTGTACCTCGTCTTATACATTTAAATGACCTCTAACCACCTCTATTTAAGAGCAAGTCTACCATATGAAATAAACATTCATTCCTATACACAACACAATGATTTTTAAAGTTAAATGAACTATTTACTCATTTATACATCTAACAATACCAACATGAATGTCAATACTTAAACACAAACCACAAATTCGTTCCTGGTTTTTCCTGGTCCTATTTACAAAAGTGTTTGGATCATGAAATACCTTCAAATCAACATACTTTCAAATATCACAAATTAATAACCTCTATGAAAATAAAAAGAATAACACAGTATACCCCAATCAAGTTTGTTGCAGGCCTGGTGTAGCTTGCGTTCATTGTAGCCAGAAACTATGGCGGCTCTTTCACTCTACTGAGCAAAAGAAAAAGCACTCTCAGAAAAAATATTACTCACAGATTCCATGATTCGCCAGCTTGTGCGGTTCCTCTCCTCTAAATACCGTGTTGCAGCCAGATGGAGTGTCTGTCGAAGCGTAGGGAAGTTTCTCTCACTGTTGTATCTTCTGTGTTGCGCAGACACTTTCCAGTTCACTATGTTGGCGAACAAGCCAGAAAAGCTAGCTATCTCACGCACATTCACTAGCAGGCTGGCAGAACTTTGACTCCTCGTCGAAGAAATTGTTCCAAAACACTCCGACCCTCAGATATATAAAACGTTTAAAGTTCACGGGTTGTGCACTTACATTATTCTATCTCAGCAGTTAGTAGAAATGCGTGAGTTACGCATTTTCACTGTTAACGTCTAGCTAACTACACAGCAGCTCCTTCCCTGCTAGTGCCTTCACATCGCTCTCTCCTCCAGTCTTCTTCTTCTTCACTCCCGCGGCGCCTAACCCCATAACCTTTGACCTCTCCCCTGATTGGTCCGTGATATACAAATGACGTCAAATACATTTGAATCCTTCTTTTCCCAAGTCAAAATATTTTAACAACATCGTTATACATTTAGTACACCAAAATGTATTTCACACCTTGAAAATAACACAGTCCATGAATTTAACCATGAAATTACATACACTCTGAAAAATATGAACCAACCTAATTATGCACACTAAATGTTTATGTAATGTAATTCTATTTACACAACTTATGAACATATTCTATTTATGAATAAATCAACTTATTATTACAGAGCCAATGTGTGGGTGCCCTCTGTAAATATGTCTTATTTCAAAGCATTTTACCTTGTTTTAAAGAAATATTATAAAGTTATACGGCCTTGTATCATTGCATCTGCATCAGGGAGGTCTGCTTGACTGACAACTGAAAAGAGCCCAAATGAAGAATTTCTAAAGACTCTCAACACAAATAAACAGATTACGCAAACGGGCGCAGAGGAACAGCGCAGCAGTGCAACAATCTGGAAGGTTGAGGTGGGTCAGACAATCAGATCACAACATGAAATACAGCACAACGGAGCGAGATGCACTGCAGAGGATACAGACGGAACAGACCGGGCCTCACTTTGTCACTGAACCCTCCAATGACCACATTTAATCATCCCTCAGACTAGGATCAATCAAATCCTCCCTGAAATACACAGAGCATAATGCACCATCTTTGCCAGATAGATCGCAGCTGTTTTGCCAACGGCTCGAATATTTGTTCATAAATGCAGTGTATCTGGGCTTAAGGAGCCTCTTGCTTCTTGTATGACAAATCCATGTGCTGTGGAGAACAGGCTAGGGGGATCATGTTGATTACAGTATTGGATGAGGGACAGACATACATGTCTGTGATACTTACACAATTCATTATATATTCTTTAGACCTTGTTTAAAATCTGCAGCAGGTGTTTTTGAATGACATGGACCCCTAACTAATGTGGCAGGTGATGCATGAACAAAATTTTCAGTTGATTAAACATCCAAAACCAACTATTCAAGCCAGCCGCAATCTCAAGTAAATAAGCATTGGGGTAAGAGGTTTCAATGAGGCAATTTTCTGCATCATTTGGGAGAGAGGGTTTTTAATTAAAGGAGTTCATCTTAACCAAAAAAGATACTTTTCTGAATATTTGAGGGGAAATTACTTCACATTTAAACATAAAATTACTTTGGGTATTAAAACCCCCTGCCTCCAAAACAACACAAAATAATATCACTCATTCACCAATATATGCAACAAGAGCAGAACATTCTAGACTTTATAACTGTTTTTCAGGCATATAGCCCCAGGCTATATAAAGCCTCAGCCCCAGTCTTCATGATATAATGGTGGTCCTACATTCAACAAATCGGTGTGCTCGTATGCATGTTGAATTCACACTTTAACACTCACATTCAATGTCACAAATGGAATCTGAATTCTGAATTTTGTCAGTGTGTTATGTGCAGTCAAAATTCATGTGTACTTTTTCATAAAGTTACAGACAACTGCACTTTATTTAAAATGACTGACTTTCTTTCAAACATTAATTAAAACTAGAACTGTAAATTCTGATATAATTAAGTGTGTGTACCTCAACATATGTGCAACAAACTGTGATCACATGTAAAGTCTTTCAGGAGCATTAACACTATTATGACTTGCCAATCCACTGCTGAAAAATACTTACACTCTTGGCAAAGGTCTCTAAGATCATAATTGTATCACTCCACTTGGCGTTAATGCCCCTATTACTTTTTGTATATCTTCTACAGGAATGCAGCTCTATCAGGGAAGTTTCACTACTACACCACGGTTTGAGCAAATCTATGTCAGTTTATCCCATAATCTGGGTAAATTCTCCATTTTAATTGGTTGGATAGGGTGAACTGATCAAGTAATAGAAGAATGAATCTGAGTATATATCTGAAACGTGCAAGAAATAATAATTTGTTGTTAAGTGATTATGATTTTAATGGGGAAAACAGAGGTTCTGTTCCACTATCTATTGTAATAAGTCATGTATTTGTATTTCTACCTGGCACCATACACTGGGAATTTTAATCAAAAAATCTACCTTCTGCTCGGCTGTTTTAGTAATTAACTCAGTGGCCTGAACCTCAACATGCCCTCTCACACTGAGAGTAGTCCCTTACCTCTGAAGAGGCTTCTTCAGATGCATGGCATGTGCAGAAAGGCTACACAGTGCAATGTGTTTTTTTCCTCATGACAGTTGCTCAC
This sequence comes from Clupea harengus, assembly GCF_900700415.2. Classification (NCBI taxonomy): domain Eukaryota; kingdom Metazoa; phylum Chordata; class Actinopteri; order Clupeiformes; family Clupeidae; genus Clupea; species Clupea harengus. Next base: position 5,444,815 of record NC_045161.1, on the reverse strand, counting down.
TGTAGACACTTAATGTGTGTGTGTGTGTGTGTGTGTGTGTGTGTGTGTGTGTGTGTGTGTGCGTGCGTGCGTGCGTGCGTGTGTGCGTCTGTGCGTGTGTGCGTGTGTGCGTGTGTGTGTGTGTGTGCTGTCTTTTCCAGTTGTCTGTGTTATATTATAGAACGCCTACTCTAGTCAGACATGCCACGATGTTGCAGTGAAAGCATCAATTCACAGAACACCAGAAGAAGATGTTCATTACACTTTCAGAATGGATGTCTCCCTCTCCTGTTTCATAATTAGGCACTGTGTGTCATCATCAATGCAGAGACTGTTTTCTCCCCTGCATGATTTTAGTCTGCGTAGCATGTGTTCCACCTCTACGACATTCAATGATTCCCCCTGAACAAGTGAGGATGAGTAAATACCAGTCACATTTTCCACTGTGTGAGTCTGGCACAGCTACCACTTTGACGTCATACTCTGCTGCACTGTGTAGGAATCTGAGACCTACTTCTGGTTCCTGGTGAGCAAAATAAAAGCACATTTTCTGAAGTCATTTTTCAGCAGAGTTAACCTTGCCAAAAGCTACTGGCAAGTTCCTTTGTCTCGAGGAACCAGGGAGAAGAGTTCTTCTCATTCATTTTGCTGCCTTAAGTGTACCGGTAGGTAGTGGACATTGTCCTCAGTCAAAATGACAAGAAGAGGGGAAAGCAGCAATGCTCTTTGTACTAAAGATATTGGAGAGTGCAGTGCAAAAAGCGACTTGGCCAGTCCGCAGAAAGTGCACACTGTCTTTTCAATTAACGCTGAATGTACTATACCGGCGGCTAATCAATGGATTTCACCGCCCTTTAACCTGTGGCGCTCACTACTGAATGGAATCACCAACACAAGCACAATTGACTGGAACCGACAGAAAAGGAACCAAAAGTTTAATGATCAGGAAATAGATATATGTGTTGGTAAGGTGTCATCAAACACAGAGATATCACAGGGCCCTAATTCTACACCCACTCAAAACAATATTAAACCTATTTGGGTGGCTATAACAAACAGAATCAATAATGTGGCACCTACACAATGGGAAGTGGATGAAGTCAACCAGAGATGGCAAGATATAAAAAGCCAAACAAAAGACAAGGGTTGCTTTTAACATGGCACAAATGAGCAAAACTGATACTCGGAAGACTGCTTCCAGTCTTGAAAGTTTTCAGGATTACACCTGCTCTAAAAAGAACATTTCACCACAAAACAAATGTGGACTGTGCCCATACATATGAGCACTCCTGCAGCAGGCAGAACATGCTTTTAGGAATGTGCAGTCGGTTTGTACGTACGATGCCTTGTTTTTAGAATTTTTGGAATAGGCACAGATTGCGGCGAAATAATGTCTAAAATGGCAGCTAACATGCTAGTACATCTGTTTGTGACATTTGATCCTGAGAGAAATGTATTTGAAAGAGTTCGAAGGGCACTGTAAGCTGGGCGAAGACCTGCATGATAAAGAAATCTAGCACTATTCCACATACACCATCAGAGCTCAGAATCAGTCATAGATTTTGCTTGGTAAGGTCAGACAGGACACAAGGAAATTATCTTCTTTTTCAAACAGGTAGTGAATATTATGAAATGATCTCTTTTGTCATGAGATGTTACAAGTCAAATTTATGCAGTTTTTTTCTCCTGATGCACCCTCCATCATTATGTAATATATTAAACATTCTTCCTAAAACTAGATCATTTAGCATGCTTATGTTCCAATGGTCTGTTTGCAGGGTTTTTCAGAGTACTCCTAGGCCAGAATAATTATCACATGTACATTTCTTCAGTGTATATACTAGCTAAAGTGTTCAAATGTGTCTTATACCTTGTTACCTCTTTATTGAATCAAGACACAATAATGGGAAATGCCTTATAAGTGCATTAATAAGAAAACATTAAAAAAACAAAAAGCATAAACAGCATTAAAAGCATAAACCACCTCGGATGGGTTTAGTGTTCCACTTTTGTGAATATGAATCACTCAACAGAAGTCAGCAAATGTCAGCCTAATAACAGTCTGATGAACTCAATAATAGACTGTAGGACATGTATTATGAATATGTTATTTGACCAAGATTTTGGGTTTCAATCTCCTTCTACTAAAGGTTCATATGCTTAAATGTCACCCTTGGCTAGGGGTTATGTTGAAATATCTGGTAATACTTCAGAGTAGCACAATCACAGCACATACAAAAAAAAAACATTTTATTTAATTTCTTCATAGGTGGAGTGTCAGTTTCACAGAGTTAGTAATTCTCTATAGGTCCACTATTTCAGAGTTGAGTTCTTTATCCTTGCAAAGCTAGTGTCATAACTAACTAGTTATTCTCTTTTGTTAGTTGGTCTTTCTCTAATCTGTATCGTCTGACAGCCATTTAGGTTTCCTAATACTTTTAACTATTAAATAAGACCTCCTTGTAAATATAGTACCATGCTATTTTAGTGGCATTCTAAATCTAATATAAGAACATTTTTGGATAAAACCCATAGTACAACCTAAACAGAATGCACTTGATATGCTTTAGATGGTATACTGAAAGGTTTACCAATACTGAATGTATTATAGAGGGGTGCAGGGGGATGCAGTATTGCCATGTTGGTCATGTATGAATAGTAAAAAGGATGTTTGCTTTAGCATTTAGGCTGAAGGTCTCCCTCATTAGCCATATGTCATTGGCCAACCTTCGACTAATGGCCTCCTGATATGTGTACTGACACTCGGTGCAGGGCCTTGGCAACGGATTTATTGTCCTCTACATTCTGTTGATGCCTTGTGTTTATGGGTCTATTTGGCATACAGGTGTGTCAATGGCCTTGTTGAGACCAGCTATGTGGCAGCAAGTCATCTGCTGTTTTGGAAGGGTGGTGGCGGGGGCTTGGGGTAGGGCAGGCCTGGAGGGAGGGAGTGTTATTTTGTCGAAGAGAAGCATTTTTCTATCGCAGTCTGGCGGCACACTAGGAGGCTCACTCACTCTCCAGGAAATAAGTATGATAAGCAGTGTTGAATTTCCATTTTTCTTCCTTTTTCTTCCTTTTTTTCTTCCTCCACCCTTATGTCACATGTTCTTTGGAGCAGTGTGTGCAATTTGTCCTCCCCCCACCCTCCTTTGCCCCACCAGATATTGCAAACATCAAACTGTCAAAACCAGAAAGTGCCCATATGTTGGATGTCTTGGTTCTGTTATATTTCTGTTAACAGATTGTTTTTTTGTAACAGCTGTGCACTACATAATTAAGAACAAGATAAGCAATAATTTAAAACAAATCCATGATATCCAGCCTGAAGTGTCAAACCACATATGTCATACAACCAGGTTGGCAATATCCTCTTCTATTGTCCTTTTTATTTTTTGTAAAACCAGGGTCCATAATGACTTGCTCATTGATTACATCTGTGTAAGTATAGTATAATTAAATACCACTTCCACAGAAAAATACAAGGACTGATGATTTTGAAAAAGATTGCCTTACAGTATTAGATTGTCCTGTGTGCTTAGATATTCGGTAGTGATGCTATATAAGTCTAACGGAATTTTGGAGTCTGTAAAGCCATGTAAATGTGTCTCTTTTTTGTAAATGTAGCCTTGGAGTGTGTTTGAATGTTGGTTTGAGCACAGCAGGGAACGTTGCCTGTCAGGCAGGTCACATGTGTGGGGGATCTTGAGATGCATGAGTTGCTTTGAAGTTGGAAAATTGGGGTTCTCATGGGTCAGTGCACACCAATTCCCACCACCAATTCTCACCCCATCAAATACAGATGATGAATAAACAACAGATGTATCGGCTGCTATAAAACGCAGATGCTTGGTCCCAGTTAGTCTGTATATCTATTGCCATCCCTTGGTTTGAGAGTGAAGCCTTGGCTAGGCGACAAACAGTTCAATATCCTCTTGAGTCAAAAGGATGCAGGTCATTAATACCACATGCATGTATATATGAAGTAAATGTTAAGCAATGAGTATAATTTTACAGTAGGGCCTTGCAATTACAGTAGTAATATACTGCATGGCAAAATAAGGAAGGGATAATTTGATCTTTCAATCTGTCAGTATAATACCATGGTAACAGCACATTTAGGAAGTTTGCAATGTCCAAGCAATTCCTAATATATTTTGTCACACAGCTTATTGTGAGCTCCCAGGGTCATCAATAAGACAAAGACACCTTCACTGTTCAGGTTGACACCTTCACTGTTCAGGTTGACATTAGTTCTGCCCTGCACACAGAATAAAGATCCTAGACTTCATCTTACCTTCAGAGTACCTTGTGCTGCACATCAGACTGAGAAATTCTCCCTTGTCATCCAAGAATAGATGGAGGGTTTCCTTTGAAAGCACCTTTATGTTAGGACTGCCCTCACATGGTGATCTAGCTGGACATCCCAGCTTTCGATCGCCTATCTACATGTACAGGGTAGTTTTCCTGACTGATGAGACAGATCTGCTGCGTGGGAAGGTCTGCAAGCAGGTATTTTCAGCCCAACAATTTACAACATACATCACAGAGACTTGTGTTCTATGGAGGATGTTCCCTTCTGCTGTTATGGCCGCACCACCAAAGATGTCCCCATCACAATTACTTGCCAAACTGTTATAAGTGATGACAACATGACTAACTCTATTAGATCATTGTATTTTAGCTTTTAGACCAGAGAAACAAGTGCCCGTTTAGAAATTGTCATTACCTTGCAATTCCTTACTCAGGGCCTTAAACTAAAGAAAGCGGTTGTTCTTAATCCACATGGACCCAAAGTGAACTATATCCCTAATCCCACTTAATCCTCACTGTTCTCAGGGACCTTATTGGTCCTTGTTTGTTCCTTGTCTTAATATCCCAGACAAAATCCTTTTTCCAAAGTGCTTTCTAAAGATGCTCTTGACATCTTTCAACATCCTACCGTAGCTTTGCCATCATAGACATTTAGCATACAGAGATAAAGAGAGGAATACAACCATGATGGATAATCACAGCCACAACCATTTTGCAGATTTTCACTTGGTCACGAGCTATGATAATTTCAAGTAATTAAATCTTTATTCATGATCATGACACATATTAATAACACATATTTTACAGATATTTATTTATTTATTATAGATGGATGAAATTTGAAATTTCACAAAATGTGTTGTTCGTCCGAAGAATGTGGTATCAAATCAAATCAAATCAAACTTTATTTGTACGGCGCATTTCATACAAGGAGGTAACGCAATGCGCCTCACAGTAGGAAAGAAAAGGGGGGGGGTTTACAAACACTTGTAAAAAAACACACAGATTTTCTAGATAAATAAATAAAATACAATAAACGTACTAACCGCACTGGCACCGTAAAGGACTACTCAGCACGGTCATCGTCAAACTAAGAGACAGCTGCTGGGGGGGGTTACAAACACTTGTGAAGAGACACAGATAAGTAAATAAATAAATGTTACATAAATGTTAAATAAATACATTTTACAGGTTACAAAACACTTATAAAGAGACACAGATTTTGCCAGAGATAAATAAACAGGAAATTACGTACTAACCGCACTGGCACCATAAAGGACTGCTCAGCACTGTTATCGTCAAACTAAGAGCCAGCTGCTGGGGGGGGGGGGGGCAGGTACAAACACTTGAAAAGAGACTTGGTAGTGATGCAGCGTGTCAAATTTTGTGAAGCTTGAACCTTTATGTCGCAAGATATAGTGAAACGCTTGATTTTTGCATTGAATGATATTCAATAAGTGGCATTACGCCAAAACATGAGTTGTAATGAGTTAGGCTCATGCGTCTCCTAGAGGCTAATTTGCCATAACAAATTTGTAATTTTGGCAAAACGGTTGTCGAGGTGCTTTGAGCCTACCCTAATTCAGAGGGCGCTAACGCAAAGGGACACGCCCACATAGGGAGTCAAAACCTTATATTCCTTATCAGTCATGTGAGGCTACAATCATGTCAAGATTCATGTGGATCGCTGAAGTCTTAGTACATGATATCGCAGACAAAAAATCGGTGAAAAAAAAATGGAATAAAAGAAAACTTTGACAAACATTATATGAGCGGGCTGCAGCAGCGGTCATAATAACCCATCCCTGAGGGTGCAAAGGCTCACAGCTTCATTCAGCCAAGACCTAGTTTATGCTGTTACCTGTGGCAGTCAAGCCTACAAAACACATTGTGTTGCCCTTTGCTGTCAAGTCATCTACTGGAAACGTGGAACTGATACAGATATTGAACAGACTTTGTCCACAGTGTTTCATATTCTCAGGGTAACACATTCCTTTGCCTTCAGAAGCAAGCATCAAGTAGAGACACCATCAACAAACCAAAAATCAACAAGCCTGGTCTGTTCACAATATAGACGGACTAGAGGAAACAATCAGTTGTGAAGGACATCCCACAGAGTGAATGAAATTGCTGTGTGAGTAAAGCCTATTGCTGATCATGCTGTTGTGACCAGAGGTTTGCCTTGCATCCCAAAAACCAAGAAGAGAAGCATTGGAGCAGTAGGTATGGTACTTCCCATTTACAATGCAAGAGAGGGTGCCAATCTCCAGTTGTACAGATGGTTGATCACACAGCTTTTCTACAGGATGCAGTGGACACAAACCATGTGTGGCTAATAGCTCGTCCTTCCAACAAAGAAGTTTGTGGCTGGGCTAGGTTCAACATCCTCACCCGCAATGATATAAGTGTACAAGAAGATAGTATAGGCTATTTGCCTATAATCAGTGACCCTGCTACACAGCTATCAACAGTAAATGAGGTTCTTCACCAGTTGATAAGCATTATGAAGACTCTGCAGCTCAACAACATTGTTGTAGTTTCTGACCAGACATTGTTTGCCAAAGCTGCTGAAATTACATGAAAACATCAGGGGCTATTCAAGAACATCATCCTTAGAATGGGGGTACTGTACAACTGTAGCTTTTTGGCAATGATTGGAAAATGGTTTGCGGATGCAGGTCTAAGAGACCTTTGCACAGAGGCAGGAGTGATTACTCAATCTCAGGGGTTACTGATTGTCACAGGTATAATCGAGCAGTATAAGACTACACAAACTGCTCTATGAGGCTTTCTTGAGACTAGCATGGAAAGGTTTTCATCCATGGTTTGAACAGAATCATCAGGAAGATTTTATTTACTTGGAGGCAAAAATGCAAGCAGTCGATAACCTGTTTGAAGAAATATCACAGACAAGATTTGAGGGAACCCTTGAGTAAAATTCATATCAGCATATTCTGACTGATTTCTGTGCTGAACCTGAAGGAGGAAACAGTAAGCGGATAGATGCGGTGTTTGATGTGTACTGTAGGGTGACCAGACCTCCTCTCTTACCCGGACATGTCCTCTTTTCGAGACCAAAAAAATGCGTCCGGCAGGGATTCCAAAAGCGTCCGGGATTTTGCCTCGTCAGATATTTGTGTTTCTCTGGGTCTTTCACAAACTAGTTATTACGTCTTTACAAGTTTTGGAAAGGGTATCTCCCTTACGTTCTACCTTCTTGCGCAAGCTCTGACTGTAGAGAGAACTGTCATTGGTCGACCGTCTTCCCAGTGATATGATATGATATGATAATTATCTTCCAAATACGATCATTTTAAACCTTTGATACAATACGCCATTTCCAATCTGGCAACACTGAGCACCTTGCCGCCTCCACTAGTTGCATCGTTTACAACAGTACATAACATCTGCATGTGAAAAAGATGTCAAAACTTCATCGCGGGGCGGGGTCGGAATGGAATGTTGTTGAGGAGCTGAAATCTGTGGAGGCTCCGGATGCTCCTACATGCAAAAGATGCTATGGCAATCAAACCTGTGAGGGCGGATACAGATGTCATGAACCTTTGTCTCAGATTCTGTAAGAAGATAAACTGCCCCTGTATCAAAAGTGGCACTCAGAATTGGAGAAGGTACATCAACATCAGCTTCTTGGAGATGACCTATGTGATGCTCTTGTAGGTGTACATGCCTTTATAGGTTGAGATAGCGTAAGTGCTTTTGCAGGATGAGGAAAACTCAGCGCTCTCAAACTTGTCAAAGAAAACAGGGGACATTCCAAGAATCCTTCAAATCCCTGGGAACACCCTGGGATGTCTGTGCCATCATCTAGTGTATGTGAGGTCCATGATCTGCTTTACCTGTTGCTCTGCACCCAAAAGGGTGAAGTGGAGTCTAGTCACTGCCAATTATCAGGCAGCAGTCTGGAGGCACTCCGTGGAAGGACAACCAGACATACCAGAGCCAAAAGGACATGGATGGACAACTGATGACAAAAGGTGTGCTCATAAGAAATACAATTAATATATATCCACTATCTTGCTGTAATAATAATTCCACTTATTCTTACAGGAATGCTGATGTTAGGCTTGATTAAGCTTCCAAGCTTCCAGACTGCTCTTGCTTAGCCAACAAACTAATTTGCCATCGTGGGTGGTTCCAATTAGTGAGGATTCTGTCCCGGGCCCATGGACTATTTGTATGCTATAAGACATGAGCTAGTTGTAGCCTAATATGAAAAAGCAATTGCTTATTGTGAGACTGAAAATGTGCAACTGCAGTGAGCTAATTCTAACCCTGTACACTTCAAATAACAACGTAAAATACAGATCTGCTCAACTCAAAAAAACTCAAAATAATTATATACATATAATTATTCTTGCCTTTTCTTGCCTAATGCTTGTTGCCAGACACCTAACAGTGCTTCTTCTCAGACAGCTGAGCCACATTTGCTCCGAGGGAGGTGGCAGTTGAAACCCTCAGTATGGCTTGAAGATGGACATCACTCAGTCTGGACCTGTACTTAGATTTATTAAATTTCATGGTGGAGAACAGTTTCTCGCTTCCAAAAAGGCATATGGTCCGCATGAACATCTCAGAAAGCTCTGGGAAGGATGGGGGTAATTCTCTAAAAAATTTTCCAAGCTTGTTTTTCCATTTCCTCACTGAACTTGGCTTTGAGCTCAGAGTTGCACTGTAGGTCAATGAGTTTAATTTGTAGCACACTGGGGGCATTTTGCACATCGAAGGAGATGGGATCTGCAAACATTTGGAATGTGGCACTGTGTGTTTTGAAGTCAATGGCTTCAACATGTCTTCTCAGACAGCTGGGCTTTCCATAACATCAGTTTGGTGGAGAATGCTTTGACATTTTCAAAAGCTGCATTAACAAGCTGGCCTGGGCCCTGCAACTTTAGATTGAGTTCGTTCAGCTCCTGTGTGATGTCAACAAGCAAAGCTAGGTCCATCAGCCAGGACGATCCATCCGGCCCTGCTCCATGAAGGTCTGCACCTCTCTTATCAGCACAAAAAACCTTTTTCAAGACATTCCCCCAGCTGAGCCAACAAACTTCTGTAAAGAACAGAACATCGCCATATGCTGCATCGATTTCCTCTGGAACTGGCGGTGCTGTAAGCCCCCGATATAATGTATGCATTTGACAATGACAGACATCACATTCTCAAACTTCATGCATTTGCTGCACAGTACCTGCTGATAGATAATGCAGTGCAAAGTTATTGCCCTATTTGCACCTTCCGCCACCAATGGTTTTGTGTACAAGCGCTACCACTTTGTTTGTCCTCCCACTCATTGATGGTGCGCCGTCTGTTGTTATTCCTTGGAGCGACTTCCATGACAGACCAGCATGCTCAGTCGCGTCACACAGTTTCTCAAATACATCCTTAGCTGTGGTACGGCCTTTCATTGTTTTCACACAAAGTAATTCCTCTGTCACTTCAAACTGGTTGTTAACATCACGGACAAAAATGGCAAGCTGAGCATTATGATTTATGTCAGTGCTCTCGTCCAGACCAACAAAATATGCACTGAAGCTCTTGCCTTTGTCACACAGCTGATTATAAATATCATTTGAAAGCTCAGCAATCCTCTCTGCCACTGTGTTGGCTGAAAGGCTGATGTTGCTGAAGTGATTCTTTTTTGTGGACAGATGATACTTGCAACTTCTAGCATGTAGTGTTTTTAGAAACTGGCCCTCAATAAACATCTTTCCCGCCTTGGCAATCATCTCACTACAAAACTAGCTTTCACTGCTGCATTGGCTTCCATGCTTGCCTTCTGGAAAAAGGTTTTGTTGCATGGATAGCCCTTTCTTTAGCTGTGCAGCTCGTTTGCTCCTCTCCTCTCCCTGGTATTTACAGTACTCCTCTGCATTCTTAGTTGAATAATGCCACTTCAAGTTATATTCCTTCAACACGGCTATCTTCTCTTCGCAGATGAAGTAGGTGGCATTGCCCCTGAACTCAACAAAAAAAGAATCCATCTCCCAGTTCTCCTGAAATTGTCTGTGCTCATCATCAACTTTTCTTTTGGCTTTCGACAACAACATTTTGACCTCTCAACAAAAGATGCCGCCAGCTTGTCACGTATCAATCAGTCTGTGATTAGCCACATTAACACCCGTGAATTGGTCACTTGGACAAGGGTGCAATTTCACGGAATTTGGCATGCATCCAGAGTATGTGGTACTGATGCAGGGTGTCAAATATTGGCCATGGACTTCGGCCATGGAGTCATGGATGGTCTGGACATGATGTACACCAAATTTCGTAATGGTCAGATGAGTGGCCTTGGACAAGTTGGGCAAGAATTAGATTTTGGAGCTTATAAGCAATCTGTTCCAACCCATGCGGATTCCAAGCTATGAGCTAACACGTAAATGTGCTTATTCAGCGCCCCCTTGTGGCCAGTTTGTTTCATATTTGGTGCATAGTTTCTATGTGCCATTATGAATGAGCCTATGAAGTTTCATGAAGATCGGCCATTTATACTGGTAAATATTGACTGCTTAAAAGTGATTGACGGTTGGCAACTATTTTGATGAGCGAGTCAATTGGCTCTTCATATGAGGCCAAGTATAATTATTAGCACATTGTAGCGCAAATTTTGACTCGGGTGCAGAGAATGTTCCAAGTATTCCAAGTGACGTTACGTTTGAACCTTTACATCAGAAGATAATGGCCATAGAGTCATTATGGGCCTAGCCCGCAAATTTGACTGACGCACTATGAAACAATTTGATAAATCACAAATCCCTGAACAACTTCACACCAGCATGGTCTGTAGATGATGTACATTAAATATCATGACAATCAGATGAACAGCCTAAGAGGAGTTCTTTCGATGTTTTGAAAATGGCGGGAAACTATGTGTTCGATTTGGGAGCTTTCAAAGAATGAAAAGAAAAGGGAATTTTTGTTCAAACTCATATGGTCCCTGAGATATGAGCGAAAATGTGAATTTGCTTATAATAGTGTCCCTTACAAGCGAAAATCAGTAATTTAACTGGTGCAAGAAGATGCACTGATTTGATGCGTTACTGATAGGTAATCTATGGGTAAGATTTGGCGCGTGTTCGACTTACAGTTTTTGGTCCCCATTATTTTGTGGGAGAAAAAAAAAGAATCAAAACAGATACAATAGGGATCCAGCAGCTTTCCCTGCTTGGACCCCCAAATATCAGCATTTTGTGATAGTAACATTCACACAGCGGACGTGGCTGCAGTGTACGTGGTGGGACTATTAAATAATGAGACTAACGATGTAATTCAATCATAATGAAGAACGCTTGTTATAGGCTACTCATATATTTTGTATATTCGTAGTAACAGTCTTGCATACATCTTGCATATAACCCTTAGCACAGTAGCTGTGTGTGTTCACAGGAGAAATAAAGATGAAATATCCATGAGGCAATGAAAAAGAGATGGCGCTCCACAGCAGCAGACAGCATAGAGTTTTCAATACAGCAGACAGAAATCAATAAGGACGATTCTAATGTGGGACAATTTAAAGATGACACCTCACCTCACCATGATGGGCTGGAGACTGGGAGGGGGAACATGAACTTTGAAACACAATCACAAACAACTTAGATTCTAAACACAAATCCTTATTTTCTGGGGTGGTGGGGGGGTCCTTTATTTCACATAATATTTGCTATAATCATTCGGCAGATTCTCTCATCCTACAATTCTTCACCTTCCATTAATTCATTGGCCTCTCTGTTTGACTTGCATTTAGTTAATATTGGTCTGACAAAGCCCTTGCTTCCGCCAGCGAAATAATGCCTGAAGGCATTAATATTCCAACTGCTGTGACTGTCTGATTCAAGAAATCCCATTTTGAGGGCATTACTCTATGAAAGACATCTGCTAAACGGTTCCCTTTGGCTGCTCCCATGGACAAAATGGCGCTCGTGTTTTTGAACAAAGCTTCTCTGTGATTGGGGCGCCAATGAATAAGCCCAGAACACATGAACAGTTGAATCACCATTACATGTAGCTTCTGTTTCTCACATCCCCATTCCTAATTTTTTTTATATTTGTACATAATAACCAAATCATTTGTTTAGTGTTTGTAATCCCAAATGAACCATTACAAACTGCCAAAGACATAATACAATTGAGCAGCTTATTGTTGGGGATATTTTTAATTCTTTGATTAAGGAAACTTTTCTCATCTATTTCAGTTTTTTTTCTCAGATGTCTCTGGCAGTAAAATAACATACTAAGAACGGTTCATTTGAGAATGTTCCAATCGCACATGGCTTAGTGACCCCTTTTGGGTTGTTAACCATATAAAGTATGGTATCTTGTTTTACGGAAAATAATCCCCACATCAGTTATTCATGGTTAACTACCAGGTCACCTCGAAAAAACTAAAACAAACTGGCACATTTTTCAAAACTGCAGGTCAGTTATGCTCTACACATGGGGATTGTGGTCGAATGGAACATGCTTCCATAACTCACATCAACACAACACTCCTCAAAACAAGTGCTTTTCAGGGGGTGTTTATTTGCTCTCAATTTACATGTTGTTGCTCTCATCGTAGTTGACAGAAAGCCCTCTGTGGCCAGCCAGTGAGGAGGCCGACAGCCCGCAGCACCTGTTAGGAGCGCCTGATGTTAGGCGGATGTGTCACCTGTGATAACTGTTTGGGTGAAATGGGGCTTGGGGGGAGGGGGCACGGGAGCCAGCCTTCACAGGGCTGAGAGAGAGAGAGAGAGTAAGACATGGCCATTGCTCACACCATGCAGGCATAGAAAATGAACAAGAATAGCCCGTCACATTCATATTTCAAATAAATAAATGAACAGATTGAGAGACAAATATTCTGGCGAGGCTGATTTTTCATGTATGGGGATGCCTTTTTGGTGGAAAGAGTTGAGTGCATTTAAAAGATGTACAACACGGGCCTTAAGCCACATTGCAATTGCTGAGATAAGTTTATATCACCGGCTGAAAAAGCATTGAATTAATCAAAGCGCTAAATGAATTACAGTTATGGGCCTCTGGTGAACCAGTTATTAAACAAGCCAGAGAATTTGACGCAGTAAAGGCAATGCTCACTCCCCCACAACAGGGTGAACACCACCGTCAGAAATGAGCATTAATATAGAGAGAACATAATTCTGTTCAGATATAATATGAATGAAGTGGAAGTTGTGTTGTCTCCAGCGATGGCCTGAGAGAACATCATATACAGTGAGTAGGAGTTGAATATAGACAAACAGCAGTAATACAGACACATTGAAGCACTTTGTCTTCCAGTTCATGGGTATCTTGGGGGCAGAAGATAATGTTATCCATGCAGCATTGCGTAACATGCTGATGTCAGGAGTGCAAAGCCGTGAAAGGATAGCTTCTCTATGGTTGCAACCTCAGCACCTAGCTAGTTTGAGATAGCTGCAGTAAGGCATTTCCCAGCAGAATGAGCTATCTCGCCAGCAACATGCAAACATCATTTCAACTCCTCTTTATTTCATATGGGAGATGTAACAGAGGTATAAAACTTGAAACTGGATGATTTGTCTGGTCTGTGGTCTCTACTGATAGTCTAGGAGTAAGGCATAGTCGCTTTAGACCTGATCAGGAGCTTCTTACTATTCTATACACCACACTGATCTTCAAAAGATGAAACCGCCACTGATGGAAGACACATTCATGATAATTCAGGTCTTTCTTGAAATTTTAAATATTACCCAGGCATCAAGCATGAGGGAACAGATGACAATTAATGATAATCTGGGATAATACTTTATTTGTTGCTGTTGTTTATCTAGATTTATGCTGAACACACACAAGACAGCTGATAGGAATGACAATGAGCGTGTAGAAAAACAAAACAAACAATGGGCTGGTAAATAAATAGGTTGTGTCTGTTTTGTGCTTAGAAAGACCTGGCAGCACTTACAAAAATCAATGTCACCCTTAAAAGAAATCTTGTTAACCAGTCGTCCCAAAAATGCTTTGCATAGTTTTGAATGAAAGCACAGTGGGAGAAATGAAAAGGGGAAATAAAAGCAAAGCATTGTGGGTGCATGGAATGGCAACAGCACCTGTTCTACATGAAGGCTCCGGTGTCAAGGCTCATGTGAAGATGTAAAGCTAGAGTGTGAAGGTGATTGGATGAGATGTGTTGCAAAACATGAGGTTTTGCTGGTCTCTGTTGCAACACACTAGAAACTCTTTGAGTTCAAAGTACAAAAGAATAAGTCAGACTCTGCAAAAAAAGAAGAGCTATTTCACACATTCAGGACAATGTAATTTTAGTTTCTGGGTTATCAGTTGCATGATAGATTTATAATACCTCTTTAGAGGCCCCGTGTCCCATGGTAGGAGACACACACACCACCTTTACATGTTTTATCTTGTTTATTTCTGTTGCTCCCCTTTCTGCCCCTACTTCCATCACTTCAACAACATTGTCAGCCTCTGCATCTCCAATATGGACCACATGCTAAAGAGTTTCTTTTCTGTGAGGTTTATTTACAATTAGCAAGGGATTGCCCCTCACGGCTATTGTATGAAGGATATTCACAAAGGGTTTCACTATTCTTTGTTTTAAGACCACTTAACCACTTGACACCACTTATATTTGACACCAGCCCCTGTTCAACAGAGAAAGTGGTGCTTGGTCATTATTATCATAGTTTTCAGACTATTTTGAAAAGGTGTCCAATTACACAATACACTGTGTCTTAGATTTGGGCAGCACACTGATGAATGAAAGGTTGCCAGCTTTGATGGAATAAATAGAAAATTGGTTTTCACAGCCCAGAAATCAGTTTAAGTTCTCTCTTTCTCTCTCTCTCTCTCAATTTACAGGATGCAATACATTAAAAGGCAAGCTCAATCAATGAAGACTTCTGATCAAAAACAGTAATCATTTTTGAGAGGAGCATGGGCTGTTGATTTGATTACATTCCATCAAACGGTATCAAATTTCCTGTGTGATTTACATATCCCTGCTGGTCGACTAGATGTTATGAAACAAAGCTGGTAATGTATAGACACAGCACACCATCACCAATCATCGAGATCATACATGAATAACAATCAGCATCAGGAGAGACATTTCCGAATGATTGCTGATGACATCTCCAGTCATGCAGACACATCCATATTTCTTCAGGTATACAGGTTTTATGGTATTTTAGATAAGGTATGGTAGTCATCAGGGGTTGGCGGTCGATTTACAGCATGCACACACAATCTTCATGACACATACCGGCACTTAGAAGATGACTTTGCTGACAAGCCCAGTATCCTCCAATGTATCAGAGAACCATTGGGGAGTACCCAGCCTCCACTCTCTCTAAGAATCCCAGCCACTAATGTCGAATCGCTGTGATTGCAATCGTTCCTCATTCAATTTACTAAGGTCTTGTACCCCGCTCCACCCCCCTAAGGATGCTATATCAATCCGAGTTCCCACAGGCATGTCTCCAGAGGGGCAGCAGCAGACTACTGAACACTGTGTTGGGCTTTTCTATCGGTCTGATAATACAGGTCATCTCATCACCCAAAACGATAGACCAAATTCACAAAATAGTCATAGAACTTAAGTGAAGAGCACTCCTAGTAAAATCCACTGACTTTAAAGGCCTGTCTGGCCTTCCTGATTCTAAATGTTATGAAAAGGTTCATATTGACAAGATGCTGACAAAACATCAATTCACTTCTCCAACACAAACCTATATAGAATAAGATGCCTTACAACCAAAACATTTTTTCGCCAAGGAGCCATGGCAATATAATTAATAGTGTAGTGTGGAGAAAACCAGTTGAGAGTGTTGTATCGTTTGGCTGATACACACTACGAGAAACATGAGGCAGGTCCAGCTTATACATAACAAGACACTGAGGGTGCACAGATAATGCTAACTAACGTCTCTCGATAACAGTACACGGACCAACCAATTAGCGAACACGAGGACTGCAGGGGTGCACTTCATGGACTCTTGAACTGCTGTCTAGTACACCCACAGGACAAGGGGCAGATGCAAGTCCCAGTCCCGCTGCCGATGACTGGTCACAATGGCAGACTGGGTGGCCAGAGGGCAGTTAAAACATTCCAGGGGTACCAAAATAATGCAGGTACGCTAGGTCCTGTGGATAAGCACCAAATAAATGTGGTTGCAAGTGTGTTTATATGTTAATACTTTCCTCACGAGGGCCACAAAAAATAATGTTGGTACTGTTCTGACAACAGCACCAATAAAATGTTGGATGGAATAAAATGGATAGGCGTCAACTATTCAACACAACAGCAGTAGGGCCGAGCCACAGCTGTTCGTGTATGAAGGAGGAAAAAGCGTTTGTGGGTGGCAGTCCTCATACTGTGCCACCCCTCTACAGTTTTATGGTGGCTAGGGCACGGCTGCTGCCAGGGAATTGGGTGCTCTTAGACGGATGTGCTACCGGAGTCGCTCTGGCTGCAAACCCCGGACAAACACTTGGAGCGCAAGCTCTTCTTGTTTGATGTCATGGAAGGTAGGTTACTCATTCCAGGCATCCAGGCGAAGATCTGCGCGGTAGGCATCCAGGCTCTCTTCTCGGTCTTGGACGGTGGCCGGTCCTGAAGGTCCCAGCGTGGCTGTCCCCACATACCCCAGGCACGCTGCTGGACCCAGTCCCCTGTCCTGGCGGGGCTGCGGTGTTAACCCTGGGTCCTGGCGGGGCTGCAACATTGGGATGGCGGAGACAGCGACCTCCTGCTTCCTTGCCATCTCCAGGGCGCAGACATGGCAGAGCGTAGCCTCATCAAGGGTCTTGGAATATAAGATTCTGGCGCCACTCTGCGCCATTGCAGCTGCTCAGTGAGTTCTTCGATTCTTTGTAGTGTTGTCATCTTCGGCCATTTCTGGCATCAATATAGCATCGGTGGCTTCTTCGAAGAAAATCGTTTGGCTGCAAACCTTTTATTTAGGAGAGAATACAGGCAGGAAACAATGATACACACTGAGAGAGGGGGCAGGCCTAACTTTGGCATAACAATGACACTGACATTGGCACAGATAATGCTAACTAACATGGGGGCTAACACACAGGCGCTACAGCATAACACACAGACAAAATGATAACAGTCATACACACCACCACTGAACAGAAAAAGGAGACACAAGGCAACATTCTAAACTGGAACATTTACGCATATAGAACACTGTCTCTCTCTGAACCTCACTGCATGATGGGAGTCACTTACAGTCTCACACCTAGAGCATGCAGAAGCTTTTTTTCCCTGCATTTTTCTGACAGAAGGGTGTGGTGGCATTCTATTTCAAGTTAATTGGCATTTGGGTTATATAAAGGGATTTCAATTTCAGCTGGCACTGGTGTTGATTCAGTGTAAGATCTGATTAACCATCCCCACCCTCCTGTCGGAGACAGTTGGGCTGGCACCAGTTGTCTCTGTGTACTAGTTCAATCTCTTGGGCTTCTGTCTTTGTGTCCCATCTGCTATTTCTATTACTGCCAGTAAGCTTATTTTCTGCATGTTGTTTGTCGAGCACCTGTTTTATTGCTGTAAACATGCATTGTGTAGTCATAGTTTCATCTGCTTATTTATTTATTTGTTTGTTTGCTTGCTGCTTGTGTTTGTTGAATCCAACTGTTACATGAAACAAAAACAAAAAAAAAAACATTTCAATTCCAAACTCAAAGTATCACAAATGTGACAAATTAAGTACACCCTCAGGTCATATCACCCAGACCCAGATATTTTCCTTGTTTCCTTGTTGGTCTCAATATCTAAAACCGCAAGGACTTGGCCTTATCTAATCATTTCTGTTGTTTCTTTGATGTGTCTATGCCTGTACACATTCAGAACAGATCTATGATTGTAAGAAAGAGAGTCATAAATGATCACACGAGAACTCTTTTGGAGCAGGCATTTTTAAGGACCTCGAGTCGAGTGTCATAGAGCACCATAGAAAACAAACTCCTAAATTAAACTCCTAAAAAGAGAGTGTAGGGAAGACTTGATGTAAAATGACGCAAATACAAACCTCAGATCCGCTATCAAATTCATAAAAAGATGCTTTGCACATATAAAGAAGAAATATAAACAATACTCGTGTGCTATTCGCAACAATCAAGAAGTTAACCAACCCCCCCTCTTCACAGTTGGCACCTGAACTTGTCTCTGTTAATAAGTGCAATGAGTTCTTTCAATTTTTTTTTCAAAGACAGAATATAATTTAATTTCGGAATTACCAGCAACAAAGAGAGGGGACCTTAAATTCATGTCAGAATTTAGTTTGATAGACAATGAAACTCTTGCAAACTCTTAGCAGCAGATGTGTTTAAAATTGTGAATGTATCATTGCTGTCTGGCACAATTCCTAAGTCCCTGAAAACAGCTTTTATAAAGCCCCTAATCATAACGCCTCAAAAGTGACCCAGGCAAAACACCAGTCCTAGGGTTATTGGACCGTAGTGTAGCCTACAATATACTAAACAAAACTGGAACATTGGATTGGATTTTCAGGTAATGTGTCAAGACAGGAGCTTCTTTGTAGCCATTGGAAACTTTATCTCAACACCAACATCCTTGATTTATGGTATCCCCCAGGGGTCAATCCTAGGGCCTTTATTGCTCAACCTTTAAAGGCCATATGATTTCCTATCATAGCTATGCTGATGACACCAACATTTACTTAACCCTCTCACCTAATGACTATGGTCCCCTAGAATCTCTTTGAAATTCAAATGAACAGCTTCCTTCCTTCAGCTGAATAAGGACAAAACTGAAATAATCCTGTTTTAATTGATTGCTCAGTTTTATTTTCTTTGCTTGATCTCAGTTTTAACAACAATGCTAAATCAGCATTTTACCACCTCAAAAAACATAGCCACACTTAAAAGGTTTATGTGAAAACATGATTTAGAAAAAAAACTTGTTCATGCCTTTATCTCCAGCAGGGTTGGCTACTGTAATGGTCCTTTCACTTGGTCTTTTCAATGGTCCTCCTAAAAAGGCCATCAAACAGCTTTAGCTTGTACAGAATGCAGCTGCTAGAGAAAATGAAATAAACTGACCACAATACTGCAATACTTAAGACCTTCCATTGGCTTCCAATACATAACATAAATGACTTTAAAACACTGCTGCTTGTTTATAAAAGCACTAAATGGGACAGGACCGATTGACCTCTCAGATATGTTTCAGCAGTACACACCTGCAAAACCTCTCAGATCACTGGAGAGAAAGCTGTTGGTAAAACCTACTTTCAGAACTAAACACGGTAAAGCAGCTTCTAGCTGCTGTGCTACTCAGCTGTGGAACAATCTTCCTGATGACATCAAGCGTGCTCCAACTGTAGCAGGTTTCAAATCTAGACTTAAGACCCAACTGTTCTCTGATGCTTTTTTCTAACTCATCTAATGCACTCACATGTACTTTTTAAAAGTCTTGTATGTGTCATTTGTATGTTCTTTAAGCTTCCTTTTTGATCTTGTATTGTTCTGTGTTCTTATAAACTGTTAAACGCACTTTACCTTCTTTAGTCTCTTATTTTGCTATGTTCTTTTGTCTGTTCATTTGTAAAGCACTTTGAAATACCAATGTGTATGAATAAATGTGTTATAAATGTGTTATGCTATATAAATAATCATGCCTTGCCTTGTTTCATGCCGTCTAGTGTGTAATGGATCACATAAAAACCAAATCAATAAATATATATGGTCCACTGAGTACTGAGCTTAAAAAATATTATATGACTGTAAACACAGTATATACATCAATAGAATACATACATTTCTGAAGATTCAGTCAAACAAAATCTTCCCCATAGCAAACTTTCCACTCATGATTCATAACAACTACTACCCTCTCTCCAGAAGGACCTAATATTTTCCTCTAGTGTCTGACACCTCATGCTCCTGAGATGAGAGGGGACTAGGGAGCATTGCACATACAGTCTTCATCTTCATCTTCTAGCCGTTTGCCAAAAAAAACAAGATGTCAGCAGGGCATTGGAACTACAGCAACAGGAATCTAGACACATCTGACACAACTCTTTACTTTAAGTTACTTTCATGACAGCATACTTGAATTGATTGAAACACATTACAGCATTCCTCAACATATAGGCTCCTTTTTTTATCTACCTACTGTTTTATGCAACATGCTAGTGTGTCTTGGGTACCTCCATTTTACTGTGTGGTATTCCGGTAGTGCCTGCTTCGGTAGTTCCCAGCTAGTCCTATGAGTAATTATTTGTTAGAACATAAGTGTAAAGACCCTTACATTCATTCTGCCATTCAGGCATGGGCCTGAGCAATAGCCATGACAAAAGGCCAAAGCATGTGAAGTGCTGTGAAGAGCTAGCTTTGTGGGGGTTACATGTAGACCCTGACACTTGCACAAAAAAGTCTGACAAAGCCAAGCAAATCAGCACTCTGTGTTTGGCCCGCAAGGAATGCAAGCTTTAAGGAGTCCATTGTCGCTACGCAACAGAGGCATTGAACGATAGACGACCCCCCCCCCTCCCCTCCCCCTCTCTCATTTTATAGCTTTTACACCTGGGTTTCTCCAAACATTCTTCTATTTAACCTGTATTCACTTCTCAGACGTTTTTATCCAAGGCAAGGGAAAAGTGAATCACCACCCAAGCAACAGTACATTACATAAAAACAAGTTCAAGAACACACAGTTTGAGATCATAAGTGCACAGCAAGTGCAAAGTAAAGTGTGATAGTATAGTATGTATTTTCATTAGGTTTAAGTACATTATATAATTTTGAAATCACTTGTTCGAATGGAGCTGATCAACTCACCCATAAAGAACCACAGAGAAGAGTATGGACAGACATTTGCTGGCAGAAGGGATGGAAATACCCGAGGTCAGTCACTGCAGATGGTGACAAGCGAGAAGAAGAATAGACCAGAATGAAAATTTGGATGGCTGTTGATCTGGTAGCTGCTCTGTAGTCAAGCATTAGTGACTTGAATTGAATACGAGTCGCCACGGGGAGCCAGTGGGAACTGATAAAAAGTGGAGTGACGTGCCCTTTTTTTGGGCTGATTGGAGAACAGATGCAGCGCCACATTTTGGACCATCTGCAGCAGTCTCACAATGCGTGATGGCAGACCTGGGACAGTGACAGCAGTGTCTCTATTGGCCACAAGACAATCAGCATTTTGCTCAACACGACCAAAAAGTCATTTGCAACCTACAGGAGAAGTGATGCAGCAATCCAGCCTCACAAGTGAAATATCGATTGTCAACAGCCAGGTCAAGTGCTTACTTGACCCAGACTGCCACTGACACAAAGGCTTCGAACCACCTGTGAGCACAGGTGGAAGCATCCACTCATGTACATCTACAAGACTGTACAAGCCTGGCTGAATATACCCCCCTGGCCCATTGATTCTACTCGGTATGGTCTCAGTCTTCACCTGAAGCAAGGGATTAGAATCACGGACTTCACCTTTAAGCACTGAGTATCTTGCAAAGTGCCATAGATCCTCTGTAGAGTGTGGCAGTGTGTGTCTTCCTATATCTGGACAACTGGCTCCTCTGTGGTGACAATCCACATCCGGTCCACATCCACATTTCAGCACTTTTGCAGTTAAGTTACTACAGTGAAATTGTTTACTGGCTTTCTAAGTCTCTCTCTCTCTTTTCTCTCATTATATATATATACACATACTGTGTATAATTCATTTTCTGAGAAATAAAACAAACCAAAGCAAACCAATAGCTTTTCCAATTAAGAAACAATGTCCTGGGAAAACATTTAGTGAGTTAGTCTGGCAATACACTGAAGAAGCACATCAATTTTCTTCTCAGTGAAGGTTAGGCAGTTTCTCTGAATTAAAACCAGAGAATTGACTCCCTTCACAGCATGAACACAATCAGAGTTGGAGATGAACGTCAATCAATTCAGCTTTTGCTGCCAGAGGAAAAATCAATGTTCAGCTGTAGGAGTTCAGAAATTGACAGACAGACAGACAGACAGACAGGTATATTTCTGGGACAGTGTTGATGATGAAGGTGATGGAGTCACTGGAAGTACTCCCACATACATCCAGCACGAACATATGGAACACACTCAGACACATGTGCACATGGAGGAGCAACCCCCTGGTGCACACACACACACACACACACACACACACACACACACACACACACACACACACAAACACATGGTAGACCTGTGCACACACACTCACACACACACACACACACACACACACACACACACACACACACACACACACACACACATGGTAGACCTGTGCACATACACACACACACACACACACACATATGGTAGACCGGTGCACATACACCACCCACACAAAGATACACATGCACACACAGCGGCCCTTCAGTTTCTTTATACTTACAAAAGCCAGTCACAAAAGCCTGTCTGGCTCCAGCTGTGAGTGGAGTGATTTTAAGAGAAGAAGTGGATACAGTACATTGCACTTAAAAATGAGATGGTCCAATACGACCAAACGGGTGGGAATAGGTGGTGTCTTGTTTTCCAGTTTGAGTGAAGCAGCCCCTGGCTCTGCTGGTTGCATTAACTTATAACACACCCATCGTTCCCCAAATAAGAGAGCAGAGCTTCTGCTATCACTGTTCACAACAATGTCACTGACTAAACCCCTTTCAAAATCCCTGTCTCCGTCAATGACAGCAGGGGTTCTGTGAACTGCCTCTTGTACGTCTATGTGTCTGATAAAGCAGCTGGGCTCTGTCAGACAGGATAAGAGAGATGCTTTGCCCTTCTCCACACCACGCTGCTCTCACAGAGATCCGCTTTTGTTGTGCGTGTGACATTTCAGAGCTGGAGAGAGAAGACTCCAAGCGTATTCTGTGTCACGGAAAAGACAGTAGTGCATTTCATCACACTCTCAGTGCACTGAGAATACATTACAAACTGGATCATTTGACTAGTGTGATTAGTGGTTTTTACAGCTCAAACACAAAAATTTGATTTTATTGTTGCTATTTATTGTTCCCTGTTTCCTCTTCCTTTTAACATTATTAGTAAAGGTTAGGCATTGGTTTGGAAAATGGGGCCAATAAATATAAAAGCGAAAAATAGATGTGATTTAAAGCTTCCATCTGGTAAATCTGGACGCGTCTCTGCGTTCTTACAACCTCGTGTTTCGGCACTTATGACACAGCATGAACCACAGCTGTGGCAATCAAGGGGGTTTGAAGAAGCAATTTCTGTGAATAATGAACCAATTAAAAATAAATTCCGCTCATAAAACAAATATTTGTTTTAATGTCATTCTTCATCATTTATGGATGAAATACAAAAACAGACTTCTTTTCTGATTAAGGGTTTTAAATATTCATTGACAGATATTTTTCAGAGGAAAGAATCACTTCATTCCTAAACTTCCTTTCTTGGTACTCCTTAAACATCACCGAAAACATTTTGCCCCTCAAATAATGTGGTTAGAGTATAACTGTGTTTTTCTTTTCATTTTTTCCTTGTGGCTGTTTGTATTCTCACCTTTATCTGTTACCAGGGGGTGTTTCTAGGGACTCTGGGGGCCCGAAGCAGAAGTCTGACCAGGGGCCCTCTAACCTTACTCCCTGATCCCCACCGTCTACACATCTTCAAAGGGAACCTTTCATTTTTTTTTTAAGTACAGAATAAAGTGTGTACCATACTTGATGTAGTGCCTGCCATGTTTGTTCATGTATACAGTGGCATGCAAAAGTTCAGGCACCCCTGGTCAGAATTTGTGTTACTGTGCATAGTTAAGCATGTAAAAGATGACCTGATCTCTAGAAGGCATACAGTTAAAAATGATACATTTCTTTAATATTTTAAGCAGGACTACTTTTTTATTTCCATCTTTTACAGTTTCAAAATAACAAAAAAGCAAATGTCCGAAGCAAATGTTTGGGCACCCTGCAGGGTCAGTACTTAGTAACACCCCCTTTAGCAAGTATCACAGCTTCTAAATACTTTTTGTACTCGTTCACTTCTTGTTTGGGGGATTTGTACCCATTCTTCCTTGCCAAAAAACGGTGCCCTGGGATTTGTGGGCTGTCCTGCATACACTGCTCTTTTGAGGTCTATTGACAGATGTTCAATGATATCTAAGTTGGGGGACTGGGAGGGACATGGCAAAACCTCCAGCTTGTGCCTCCGCAGGTAGTCCATCGTGGATCTTGAGGTGGGTTTAGAATCATTATCCTCTTGTAGGAGCTATGTTTCGTCCTCAGCTTTTTTTACAGACGGTGTAATGTTTGCTTCTAGAATGTACTGGTATTTAATTGAATCCATTCTTCCCTCTAACAGTGAAATGTTCCCCGTGCCACTGACTACAACACAAACCCAAAGCGTGATCGATCCAACCCTGTGGA
The DNA here is from genome assembly GCF_900700415.2 of Clupea harengus. Taxonomy (NCBI): domain Eukaryota; kingdom Metazoa; phylum Chordata; class Actinopteri; order Clupeiformes; family Clupeidae; genus Clupea; species Clupea harengus. The sequence continues at coordinate 5,420,150 of NC_045161.1, read as the reverse complement.
TAACAGTTGGAGAGGTGTTCTTTGAAAGAAACACCCTTTTTCTACAAACATACCTTTCTTCATTGTGGCCAAAAAGTTCTAGTTGAACTTCACTAGTCCACAGAACTTGTTTCCAAAACGCATCAGGCTTGCTGAGGTGTTCCTTTCTTCTGACGCAGGAAAGGTTTTCTTCTGATGACTCTTCAAAGGTATTATTTGTGCAGGTGTCGCTGCACAGTAGGACAGTGCACCACCACAACAGACTCCGCTAAATCTTGATAAACCTTTTTAATTTGCCTTTCTAGCAATCCTACGAGCAGTTCCTTTGAAAGTTGTGTTGGTTTTCCAGAACACAACTTGACCTCCACCATTCCTGTTAACTGCCATTTCTCAATAACAATAACTGAGGACCCTCAGGGTGTGATTTGCCCCCAGTATATCTATATATCTCTTCCTCTGTTTAATTAATTTTATGTCTGGTGGGAACAATATGTATCCCCCTTCCACTAATATATTTTTAAAATATAGAAAAGTGCTGAAACAGTCTATAGTGCAAACTACAATAAAATCGGAAATGGACTATCACTGTCAGCACTCACGCAGAGATGACAACGTGGCTGGATATGATGGTCCTGGTTCTAATGGCCTTGCACCATGCACAGATTCTCAGAATGTCATCAAGCACAAATAGTCTATTTTGGTTCGGAAAACTACAGCTAGCAAGCCAAATTAAAGAAAAATGAAAAGGATACAGTCCAGCATTTCGTCGTATTTTACAGGACCCTTACCTAAAAAAGATCCTAGAAATATTACAACTGAGAATGTGACTATAGCAGCTATGTTAGGATGTAGGACAACTCCCAGGCGGAGGGGAGCTCCCAGGCGGACTCAAATGATGTGATGAACAAGTTGGTATTGACCAATAGCAAGGATGTCAAGCGGTAAAGGATGCTTTTTATCACATTAGTATGAAGCACCAAGTGTTTAAAGTTAATGATGGGAATGTCTGACATCTATTGTTACCAAATCGGCAAGCTTGATGTATTCAAGCTGCTGTCTAGCTACTACCAGGATTACTGCCTAACCTAGAACTACCTGGTTAACAATTTACGAGAGGGTGAAAAGAAAGCACTATTTTGATCAGCCAGCCAACTCTTGTGCAGAAAATATCTTGTGAAGTAATCACATAAACAAACAACTGGCTAGCGCTTGCAATGCACACGTGGCCTTTATGTCAGATATTTAAGCCAGTTGATGCTAAAAGTTGTTGTTCGTGATTTATTTTCATGAACAAAGACGTTTTAAAAAATACTTCTCTGATTTTTTCACTAATCACAACAGAGTCAGAGTATTTATAAAGCTTTGGAATTTGTCTCATATGGCCATCATCTTTCATTCACTTAACTATTCACAATAAGAGAAATCTTGAACTTTTGCATGCCACTGTACATCAGGAGCAGAGTGAGAGGTAGAAAGGACCTGTTAGACATAGATAATAATATATTAATTGCAACAATTAATAATGTGTACGTGTTATTGGGATGCATCACGAAATATAGCATAGTTAGCTTTGCTTTGTTCTATTGGTTTGGAGCAAACAATACCTATTTTTAAGATCTTTATGAAATTCTTAATCCACAGCCTTGGCTACATCCTAGGTTATGCTAAAGATTTGTATAAACCTGAACAACCACATCATGCACAGTCAACGTAACAGATTCACTGCGTAACAGAACCACTGTTTTTCTTTTTCTTCCTCATCTCGTATCACACTTTTGTTTCAAGTAGTATGACAGGTAGTTGCACTTCATTGTGTTACCGTGCTGTAACCTAATGATGAAGCTCCTAGCAAGCTAATGGTATCGGGCCCCTGTAGGGGGTTTCTGGACATGTCATTGTAGTCTCCTTCACCAAATCATAGATTTCAAGGGGGTTCTCACAGAATTGCCGACGCTGTGGACTAACGTCATCAGCTGTCCTCGGGGGCCCCTCTTCCAGCTCAGGGCCCCAGGCAATTGCCTGCTTCGCCTGTCCTGTCGCGATACCCCTGTCTGTAAATAATACATTAATTGTGTTAAACAGCTGTCAAGTGTGTTTCTAACTTTACTATACTGAACATAAAATGAGAGAGAGAAATGTGGACTTGATATAGACTTGAAATATGCATTGCCAGTTGACTGATTTGTCCTTGTGTGTTTTTCTGTCTGCTGTCCAGGATTGGTGGCCCCTATGGCAAATGTTGAATGAATAAATTATTTTAAATAAATCTGAAATTGATGTGTCTTGTCAAAAAAGGACCCGTGAAGTCAGAGCTCCTGTGGCAACGATCACATCTCATTACCGTTGCATTACACTGTCACACCACTGACAGCAACACTCACAAGCTGTAAATATCCACTCCAGTCCTGCTAGCTCTTTTCGCCTGTAAACCCAGACCATGTCGGAAGTCGGGAGGTAATTTGCAGGAACATCATGAATGCGTGGACAAAAGCAGTCAATCTCATCCCCTGTGCCTTATTTGTTTCTCCATCATTCATTTCCAATAACGGGGCACCTCTATGGGGATTTTAATAATTCAGAAAGAACACACAATCTACTTTGTAGTGATGTGCGTAATGATGTTAAGCCCCGGTCCACGCCCAGAGAGAGAGAGAGAGAGAGCGAGAAAGTGGATCTTTGAAGCGCAGACGTGTTCAGAGGTGGCAGGAGCCGAGCAGCGGAGCTTCAGGGGTTCACAGTCACCGGGATGATTAATGTATTCCCTCCCTGCAGTGATCTCACCTCCTCCATACACTCCCCCTGTGAAAGAGACAGATTCCTGGATGCTCTTCCCCAGCCTAAGCATCCGGAAAGCTGTCATTTTCCTTTGCTGGACAGGCCAAGCAGGTTGAAATATGTAACAGCTTACACAAAGAAGAGGAGATGGGCCTCTTCGTATGATAATGTGATTTTTTTTCTCTCCTGCCAATACAGCCACAGATTTGATTTCTCATGCTGTCTCCTCCAGCAGATACTTGTGGGGAATGTCTAACGCCATTTTAAGGATCATTGACCCATGTTTACTAAGGCGTTTTGGGAGAGCCTAATTGAGATGCTATTCAGACGGGGCAATTATCAAGGTCGACGATCCACGACCAGCATTTGGTCAAGAATGATTTTTTTTTCTCCAATGAAAACTAGCATGGGTTGGTGATGTTAGCATTCTATATCCAGGGAGAATTAACTGAAAATGGAGAAACAAACATTTAGACTGACTTCAGATTTCAACCAAACAAATCTAAGAGTTATGGTCCTGATTCTAATGACCTTGATTCATGCAGAGCTTTTCAGAATGTCATCAAGCACAAATAGTCTATTTTGGTTCGGAAAACTACAGCTAGCAAGCCAAATGAAAGGAAAATGAAAATAATTCAGTGCAGGATCTCGTCGTATTTTACAGGACCCTCACAAAAATTAAATCCTAGAAATATTACAATTGAGAATGTGACTATAACAGCTATGTCAGGATGGAGGACAACTCCCAGACGGAGGAGAGCTCCCAGGCGGACTCAAACGATGCGATGAACAAGTTGGTATTGACCAATAGCAAGGATGTTAAAGAACACCAAACAAATCTAAGAGTTATCAGAAATAATCTTCTAAAGAAGGGGTGAATGGAAGTTTCTTCCAGGGCTGGTTCTCTCCCAAAGTGCACTAGTGGGTCTTTGATCTATTTTCCTTCCACCACAACACTGGTTAGTCATGCTCAGCTACTGCATGCCCCTTCAACCACAACTAGGACATCTATTCAAGCCTATAATATTTGCACTTCGCAGCAGGAAGCGATGTAGAATGTACCCCATCCCCTAAATATGTAATGACCTTTGCTGTTAACATTACAGTATTAGTGTTAAATAATACATTCTGAGAGAGTTGATGATTTGTGAGTACTGAGGTGGGGATGTGTGGATGAATCGAAAGGCTACAAAGTTTTTTTTTTACTTTTTGAGGCGTTTCATTGCGAACAACGATCAAATTTTCACTAGACACAGGTACTGCAGGGACCACCAAAAACTATGTCTCAGCTAAAAATTCAAACCTTATATAGATCATTTGTAAATAATGCCTGAAGTCCCAAAGACAGAGGTGGAGATCTTCCTCTAAAGGTATCGGTATCTAATCTCAGCCCATGCCAGCAAAGGAATTTCACTCACACGCTGTACCTGTCCATGGTGCTGAACTCAACATCTGTTACTTTTCATATGCTGATGCATGCTATCCTTGGTGCTTAACATGGGTTCTTAACATGCATAGTATGCGGTACCTCCAGGTCACAGTGGTGCCGTGGGAAACCAGTCATTTAAAAATAAATGACTTTGACACATCAGACACTTTTATTATGTAATTTCATTCAAGCATGTAAACTCCTCTCGCAGTCAGCCATGCTGAGTGCACAGGATGTGGTCAATAACTTGTGGGCATTGCTCCACACACATCGTACATGTGAAATTGTCAGTGTGAATGAGTGTCTTGTGTTCATGCTCAATACAAAACACAGACATCAAAACAACAAACACTGAAATGAAGCCAAGACAATGGCAGCTGTAGAGTAAGCTATGATAGGCTTATGGATTTGTAGAAATGAACATTTGTGCGTTTATTCTATTATCTTCATGATGCGTGTGCTTGTACCACATTCAGTGATCCGAGAAGATCTACTGTGACATACTTGCGTCATCAGCATGAGTGATGCATGCACAAGCTACCAGGATGGCAGATCTCAGATGCTTCCAAATTGAAGACCCAGAGCACATTTACAGAGTTAAGACAGCAGTTCAACTCATAGTCATTCATGTTCATAGTCATTATTAGTAATTATGTATTTTGTCATAGGCCATCTGCAATATACTTTATATATTTTACTTTTCTCCTTACCCCTGTCTATGTCTGCATGAATCAATAAGGAGACAAAGAGCGAAACACAGCTCTTTCACTGAGCTACGATGCCAAGTAATTAAAATGTCAGCATTTCCATACCTTGCTTCTCTAACTTTGGTGCAGCTGTGTTTCTTTTATCAATAAGCATATTCATCTGTAGCCAGCTCCAGTAATGTTTTCATCTCATGATGAGAAAGAAAGATGCATCCAATAACAAACCAGTTTAATGGTTGAAGAGGAAAAATGCCTACAGTGTACATTTCTCAGTTACATGATGTGTGAAGCATTCAGTTACTCATATTTATTGAGGTGTAACCTTTTAATTCAATGTGAAGCATGCAGGAAAGTAGATTTAATTAATTATTTATTCATAACTATTCAATAAACGAACCACTTAATAATTGTTGTCATTTAAATTAAAACATTCCAACGTAGCAAGAATGACAGTGACACCAGTCATGTGGATAGTGATGGACTGATTGGTTTGATTTGGTTTTTGATTTCTCTAGTCTTTTATGAACCCTCTCTGCCATTCTGAAATATGTTGTCATGGATGCCCCGGTTGGGGTGCAATAAATCCCTATTAGGGCTCCGCTCCACAGGCCCGGAGATCACAGGCCCAGAACCCACATAATCAACCTCTCTGTGACGCTAAACCTGCTCTTTAATAAAGCACATTAGTTATGATAATCCCCACAGCAGCCAGGAATTCTGTGCACAGTTAGCATTAAACTTTTAAGCTGTAATTAAAAAAATACAGCAGTTTGGGTGCCCTTAAGGGAAAGATCTGTCTTCAATCCCATTGTAATTCCAGCACACCTAGAAGCTCACTTCGGAATAATAAGGAATTAGTGGATGAATGCACCAACTGTGAGGACTGATAGCTTGATTTTGCATATGGTGGTCTGAGTTTATAAAGCTTTCATTCAGGCTTGGGTAACTCTACCAGTCATTGTGTGTGAAGGATTAACCGTTTTCACAGAGGACCGGAAGGAAAAGCTCAGTCATTTAAAGAGTGATACCTCATTTGTCCTCTGTTGATGTCTTCGCATCCGTACTATTGTTGTTACTGTTGGAAGAGAAGTGGATGTCTTCTTAAAAAACATCAACAGAAATACTATTGCAGAATTGTGCACATTAAAACTTCTGTATGTTATGTCATTGTCTTCAGTGTATATACTGTACATTTCAAACTTTAGATTTCTATAACTTTATTCTAAACCCTTAGGATGTTACATGCTCTCTCTCTCTCTCTCTCTAATTATAGGCATACTTGGTAATGGTCAGGCTTGAGGGGTTCATAATACACATGCCAAACACTGCAGGACTGTGTAATCCTCCAGTAAAGCTGCCCACATTATATGGCCAATCTGCAGCCCACCAGACTGATTCAGTGTTTCATATAGTGTTGTTAGGGGGTAGGGCGGAGATTGAAAACCTCTGTTAATGAGCCTCTCTTCATCAAAACATTCTAATGTGCTTTGTATCATCAGTGTATAGAGGCATAACCCCTTTATCACCTCCATCTCAAAAACCTTGTGTTGGTCGTTTATTTAGAGGATCCTGTGTATGATAGGGAAGGAGAGAGTGCCATATTAAGAGGTGCTGGAATAGGCAGCCGCCCCCAGAGTGCAGCCAGCCCTTTACTACCATCAACTCATGTTATCTAAATGTGCACTTCCATGCAAGATCCTCTATGGTCAGGTACGACTTGGCCAACACACACACACACGCACACACGTTCACACGCACACACGCACACACGCTCACACGCTCACACGCACACGCACACGCACACGCACACGCACACACACACACACAGACACACACACACACACAAACGCTTACACGCACACGCACACACACAAAAACCATACTGAAGAAATGAGAAATCAAAAGGACCTTCTACCCCCTAAACCTAACCCTCATGCTCATAAGATCAATTCCAAATTTGCCCAACAGCAGCTGTGCTTCTGGGATCATCAAACTACTCAACAACAAACAACCCACATAATTAGAAAAGATATTCATCAGTGGATACCATACACACATACAACAAGCAAAGGCGATGGGGATGAGGCACATAGTCAATGGGACAGGAGAGGATAATTAAAAGCAACAGCATTCCAGAATTTCCCCACGGGATTAATAAAGTATTTATCTATCTATCTATCCATCTATCTATCTATGTGGAAAAAAACTTTCAAAACTTAACAGCATGTGGTGACCATTGTAACATGTGGTGACTATTGTAACATGTGGTGACCATTGTAACATGTGGTGACTATTGTAACATGTGGTGACCTTCTCAGCCTCATAAATGGATCCGGGTCAGAACCAAGCACACTGAGATCATTGTTTTCCTATGATGAACTTATTTACCCTATTGGGACTATTGTCCAAAGATGTGGACTGTTGCGCAAGCAATTCATTTATAAGTTCACAAAATTGACCACCTTAAAGTTATGTTTACGTAAAGCTCAACAGTGAACTTATGAACTAAATGTGTCCTTGTCCATGGCAGCACCTTGTACCTGGCCAGCAGTCACAGATTTGTGTTTTTGATGTGTAAACCTCACTCCCCAACATCTTCAGACATGTGCTAGTGACAATAGAATCCCACGTGTTTTCACACCTTGCTGGCATTTCTATGGATAGCAGGCTATAGATAGCTTGTCTCATGCAGGTTCAACCCAGGTGTGAGACAGTGCTTCTGTCAATGCCAGGAAATCTCAGTGAATTTTGTCCCTTCTGTGTTAACATGTTACATCAAGGTAGGTATTGGGCATTAAACATGTTGTACGGTTCATGGTTTCTATATTCCATCTTCTTTTTCAGCTTTCTTCTCATTCAACACCATAAGATGTATTGTTTTGTCCAAGTGGGAATTGCAATTTATAACCTAATTAATTATTATTCATTTTAAATGTCTGGTAGATATTCCAGTTTCCGGTTTGAGCCCATGGATGTTCCCGCAGCTCCCTCAACAGACATTTTTGTTGGATGCTTTTTACAGGAAAAGGTAAGTTGATCTCTGCCTTCTGCATCCTTTGTTGTTTGAGTGACAGATTTTGACAACACCTTCATCATTTCACCTGTCTGTCTTGCAATGGATTTGACCTGCTTGGTGCCAGTTGTCACCGGTGATTCAAACCACCCACTAAAAACTCTGTATCAGGCCTCCTCTGAGAAGGATAATACAGAGGTGTGGACAATTGTGTGGACATGTTTTATTTTGGTAATGGTGCCCTATCAGCAGTCCAAGAGCGCATTGCAAAACTGAGCAATTTTCTGTCCCTCGTAAAAAAAATGATATTTTGTGTTTTGCTGGCGTACAAGTGGGATAAATCAAACAGTTTCCTATTTTCCAATAACTGTAGAACAGATTGTTGGGCCTGACAATTTACTGTTACTAAATTCACACTCTGAAAACATGGAGGGTAACTAAGGAAAGGAGAAAACGCTGAAAGAAAATATACTGAATATGCTGGGTAGGTTATTGACTGAAAAGCATTGGCTGCATCAATCCCTTACCTCTCAGAATGCTAGGTATTACGGATGTTGAAAATGTTTTCAACATGGAGGCTTCTCTGACAGTCCCCTGGAACAAATCCGTATAATATATTCTTTGGTTATTGATTTTGACCAAAAAAGGCAGGCAGGACCCATCTCAGTGCAGTGCTGGTGTAATAAAGGGCCCTCTCCATCCCACTTTCACTTCTGAATTACATGTGGCAAGACAACAGCTGACGGACTTCCAGCCAAATATAATTAAGAGCGCAAACTGGACACTCGTTCCCTGTAAAATTAATTTCTCCAAGGGCAGGAGGATATCAGCTTGGCTGCAGGGCAATTGATGAATGCAATTAAGGCTGCATTTGATTTCAGAATGTCACTACCCTTAAGATATGACGACCCCAAACAAACTTTTCAAATATCATGTTTCAGGCCAATACCTTTCTTGAAGATACATTTTGGATTGTTTCGTCTGAACTTAGTCAAACCAATTAAAGCTGTTCAAATTAAGGGGGAAAGCAATATTTTACACCGCAATAATAGCCAGTGTCTGCATTGATGCATTTGAGGCTCTGCTCTTTGCACATTTTAAACAGAAAAGTGTTGTTATGTGTTTCCTTATCCCGATAGTCATGTTTGCCTTTCGCCAGCCTACACACCCAGAGATTTCTCTCAATTTTCTCCCTTGCCTTTCCTGTGCTTTGTGGTTCCAGTATTTGAATACAGTTTAAATAAATTGTAAGTGTACACAGTATAGTTCTACATATGTGTTTCAGCCATGAAGACCTAAAATGATGGCTTTGCTCAGTGAGGAATGCTTTTCAACCTTCTTGGGATAAGAGGATAACAGACTGGTACCACAGCTGCCAGAACAGCTATCTTAGTTGAAATCAGTTGTGCATGGACTTCTAAAGAGGAAAGGACCATGTCTTTTATATGTTTAACATGCCTATGTGGTTTCAACGGTGTATGATGTGTTGGACCACCATGTGGTTCCATAACAGCTTGTAGATGCTTTAAAACCCAGTAACATCTGGAGATGTGTGAGAGGAGTCTGAGGCACTCTTCCAAAAGAAACTGACCCATGGCAAGCCTGTCCATCTCACAAACACACATCTGCACAGGGTCTTAGTCTGCCAAAGCCATGGAATATGATTAAACTGGTAGAACTACTCATTAAAACAGATGGTAATCCCTCTCTGTGGAATAAGGAAGTCTGTGCAACATGGTTGATCAAAATCATTAAAAAGCACTTTGACTTTGCATCATAAGTACATCGGCCCCCTTTATGCTTGTTTTCTGTGGCACACGTCTTTCTCTTCTGAAGTCAGTCAGAGCTGCAGGTACGTATGTGTCACACATGGTAACTTACATATATGTGATAATATCAAAGGTGACTCACTGGACCTCTTTTGTGTGTCCTTCCACAAGACATACAATTAGGTATAATTTCCGATCCATAGTGGTGAAATGATGATGACCCTTCTTATAGAAAAAGGATTGTCCACTGACCTTAGTGCTAAAAGTGACTGCTTATTAAAATTAAAATTAAAATGAATTTTCAGATCATTATGGAGGCAGATGTTGGGTTAACCTAGCAATCATAGTCCATAGTTATTCATGTCTCCGCACACTTGCCCTTATTGAAGATATTTTTGGCTCAGCACTAAAAAACATAGCCTTTGAAGTGATCCTCATCAAACACACACTGAAAAGCGTTATTTGTCAGATATCATCAAATCCTGTGCTTCATTAGTGAAGCTATACAAAATCACATCAGTCCTCGCGTTCTTAATATAAGAATAGGCCATGATAAAATGCCACATTATATGATGTATTAAAAACATTTTTGTAACACTAAATCAGAACGATTTATAAAGCAAGTCCACTGACCCACTAATCAGCATTACCTTAAAATGGGAATAAATTGTGTGAGGCCATGCAAAGTAAATCCAAACACAACTGTGTTTACGCACCATGGGGTATTGCATATACAGACCATGACCCCAAAAAATTCATACAGTTTTTTATTTATTTCCAAATCCCATGTGAGGGTCACCATTGTATATAGAGTGTTTACAAGGACTACAGATTATCAAGACATTTTTCTAGGCTGAAGCACATGGTGGAAAATCCATCAGCAGTGGAAACAAAAAGTAAACTGAGCTAAACAAAAGTAAACAAAGCAAAAATTTGGAAAAGAAGTCAGATGTCAAGCAGCTGTTTCAGAGGACTTTAAAGACTACCACACCGGCAAACCAGTTAGCCCCCCCGGGCACTTTCCCTGAGTGAAACAATCTCTTTTCCCCAGAGGTCTCGCCTTGATAATGCTGAACCCGATGCTAGACAGAGCAATATATTGCTTTGTCTTACTTTCTTTATGTTTTGGATTTTCTCTCTCTTCTCGTGTTTATCAAAAAATAATCTCTTCAGTGGAGAGACATTGGAAGTTGAGCCCTTCTGAAACACACCATGACAAAGCGCATCAAGGTTGTGCGCCACACAGTGAACCACATTAGGCTCTCAGATTATTATTAAGCAGTTTGAGATCCTGCTTTATATCTTTAGTGGCCCTTTGAAGGAAAAAATCGCCACCGTGTCTGTGCGACAAACTGGGTCACTGCACTAAGGCCGTGCACATCCTAGCACAGCTCTGTTGTCACTAACCTTCATGGTGAATAATGCAAGGGCACTGTAAAACATGGTTATTATTGGTCGCCATAACTTAAAATGCAATCCACTAATTTGTTTGCCCCAAGCTTGGCTAGATACAAAGTATTTCCATTTCTGTATGCAAATTGCCACCACTTAAAAAAGTGCAGTGAGAGGGATATTTATCTGTGTTTGGATTCATGGAATTTACATCCATTTTTTCCATGGTAAGTATAGTATTCCGTGCGTTTTCTAAGCATCTCTCTAGCAAGAAATAGTCATTCAGACTTTGGGGCTCAGCTCATCAAAGCTTCTTTCACGTATGAGTGACAGTCACAGATACAGTATACAGACTGCTAATAGAAAGGAGTTCATATGGACAGGCAATCAGATGCAAAGGTAAAAATGCATTCGAGAGGTTTAAAGTGAGAATGTGGCTCCATAATCACATGAAGCACCATGGGCTTGGTATGAGCTTCCCGGTTTATGTTCAGTGGTTACAAACTACCAACTTAAAAGGAAAGTCTAATGAATAAAAAATTGGCAGTACTTACTTTCCCGACCACCGAGTGGCTTGTATGTCCTAGTTTGGGGGGAATGCACAGGAGCGTGTGCAAAACGATGGCAAAAGGGTTACCCTAATTAACAAATGAATCAGAATCATAGAGCAAAGACCAGCCACATTACACACACACACAAACACACACTTACACACGCCTGCACCGTTACAGATGCTTACATTGGGCACACATACACACACACACATTTACACAAATGCTTCCAAAACACCAAGCAAATCTCTGTCTGCTCACCAAAAGAAATTGTTAGATTAATGTGGGGGATCCAGCTGTTTACTTCCTTTTAAATATTCATGGTTTGTTAAGGCTATGTTGGGGGGGGGTGCTTAGATATTCCTCATCCATCACAGTTCATTAACACCATTCTCTTGCCTTACCTCCCGATGGACACTGCCTGTCTGGCTGATTGCGTTGCTTATTCATATTCATGCGATTATTCTCTCAAGCATGGCCGTTTGCTGTGAGTCAGGAGAGGAACATTGGGGGGGGGGGGGGGGGGAGTCAAGGTAACGCGAAGGAAGCAGCATCCCTGCTAGAAGAGTCCGCCGAGTACTCTGTGCTCTACTGAGAATGATTAGAGTCAATAAACACTTCATGTTACTGTGTTACGCTAGACATCAGCCAGCAGTGTATGTTTCGTGTAGTGACACAGTCCAACCAAACACATACATGGGAAAACAATGATCCTTGACCACAGAAGAGGTTTGCCATTATCCTCTTTTTGCTTCCTTGATCCTTACCTGAAACTCCAGTCTGCACAAGCTGTCTTTTTTTTGTTTCGTTCTCTCCATAATCCTCTCAAAGAACTGAAGAGCATCTCACTGCGTGTTTGCAGCTTTGTCTCCACATAGGCGAGATATGACCTCTTTTCACTAATACACCTCCATGGGTCCATTTTATTGATGTGAAAGACAGAACTCTTCTCTCTCTCTCTCTCTCTCTCTCTCTTTCTTTCTCTCTCTCTGTGGCCACACCGTAAATAGAAAAACATGTATTTGATGTGAAAGAAATCTGACATGCATGAGATCTGTGAACGCCTGCCTGTGAATGCCTTGTGTCATCCCGCTATAGAGAACAGACAGAGTTCTGTACAACATAGAAGTTAACCATCGCCAAGGTCAAGCCCACTTCATGCTGTGCTTGTGGTTAAACAAAGTAAAAGTCCAAATGATCGAAATGGAAGGCCTTTGAGAAAACAGTGAGCGGAGACTGAAAGGACAAGGAAAAATGAAGACAGATGGTAACTGGGGGAGGTGGTGAGTTTTTTGAGAGGGACATGCTTGTATTGTGAAGCATGCATTTCGGTATGTGGTTAGATATACAAGAAGGCAGGAGAATATGCAATACATTTGAAAAAAAAGAAAGAAAAGAAAAACAGGTAGAAAAAGTTTGATTGGTAGAAACCTATTTGTTGTGTTTTAAGTGCATTTCAAGACATAACGATAAGAAGTCAATGTCTAAAATCAGTGTGATGTCTAAACCTAGCACTGACCGATGCATTCTTAAATGGTAGCAATTATTCAGCAACAGAGACTCTGTGTCTACAGACCCACATTGTTTACATGGTTTGCATTCTGAGAGCACTGCTCCAACCTAAATTATTTTCCTCTCAATGTCTTAAAACATTTGTGGATCATAGCTTAAGAACCATAGTATGGTGTATAGGATTGCTCTCCCAAACCATCACAACTAGGTCATAAATTAGCATTACGATAGTTCTAACTACATTGGCTTTACTGCTTTTTGAGATAGTACCAGATCACCACGCCATCTTATTTATATTCCACTTTACACAAATCTTTTATGGATAACACATCTACTTGATATACATGAGAATGGTGAGTGCCTTTTGGGTATGCCTACAGCAAGCACACAGGCCGCTGTGGATTACCCAGCTTGACTATGCTTGAGTATGTGATGAGATGGGCAGGAAAGTTAGGAGAGGCAGGCAAAGAAGAGAGGGGGGAGATAGAATACAAGGAGGTGAGGGAAAGGAGAGCTGGAATGATGAGAGAGCAAAGCTGGGTGGAGAAAAAGAGGAGAACTACACAGGGGATGAAGGAGAAAATGATAAAAGGATAGAGAGAAGGAAAAAGAGAGAGAGAGAGAGTCTAGTATTTCAGTGTTGTCCAGGCCACTGATATAGTCTAGAATGCACTAAAGGTCTCTGTGGCTGAAATATTAGCAGTAATAACTGTTACAGAGGTATTGGAGGATGAAGAGTAATAAAAAGCAATAATAGAGAGGAAAAACCTTCAGCTGCACATTGTTTTAATGGAGTTTCCTCCCGCAACAGTCCTTCTTGTACAATAAGCAATTTTGGTGTGGTCGATAAAAGCCTCTTCTAAATTGTTTACTTTCCTCACAGGTAAATCATCTCAAAATTGGCTTGATATTAAGCCTTATCCCAGGGTGCATGTAGCCTTGTCCTGCTTGATTACCAAGCAAACGTTACAAACACCGGACTCCATACAGATACCTAAGCAATTACCTTGTCTTTGTATAGATGAAGTAATGGCCTGATTCAATACTGTATGTTCTTGGAACTAATGAAATCAATAAATCAAAAGAAGAAGAAATAAATTGGCTGCATTATGCAGGCTTTATAGTCCAACAAAACACAACATATATTCGGTTCATAGCCATAATAAAGAGCATATTTGAACATGTACATTCTACTATATCTATCTATACAGGCTATATGTTGAAGCATATTGTCAGTCATGAATGTGAACTAGGTTGTCAATTTTATTGGCGGTTGTCTCCTTTACAGGTGTACTTGCAGAACAAGGATCTTACCAATACCAGTCCCAGAAACAGACCACAGGAGGCTGAAGCAATGATTAAATGTGTATTTCACTGAACAGGTCTCTTTTGATAAAGAATCATCTGGCAAATGACAAAATGCAAATGCAGCGTCTGGTTAACAAAACAAAAAAAAGTTTCTATCAAACTTTGAGTTATCATGTCACACGAGACAGCTGCAACCTCCCCCTCATCCAGAACTGCCATCTTTGTGTTGCTCTCCATTGGACTCGTCTGTGTCAGGCTAGTCAGCGTGTTCTTTTTCGGCTGCACATCAGATTGTCAGAGAGATGCGCTCCTGGAGCTCAGAAGTGGATAAACAACCAAACAACATGGAGACATTTACTAAATATGTGAGCCACACAGTCATGAAAAATGCAAACACTAGAAGAACATGTGCATCATAATGTATGTGTCAAGATGCTGCCAAAAGACATATGACGCTGCATTCATTAGTGGGGCCATAAGCAGAATCAATCTAACCTTCAGTGTGATCATTATTTATCAGCAGAACTTGTTTGATCATTCATCTTTAATGCCAGTATATGCTGTTTGGTGCCTAGAGCCCTCTGAGCTATCTTAGTTCATCAGTGCTGATTGGAGGCATCACACATAAAAAATGGACAACTTACCTTCAGGGGTAATTACATGTGTCACTGCCATTTTACCACTCCTCTATTGTGATATAGTTTGTTTCCATGGCAGCAAACAAACACAGGGATGGCTCAAAGTATGGGGGAAAACAGCTACAGCTAACAGCCACCAGCTGCCTTCAAGCAACTGCCAGTCATTACTTGCCTGCACGCCCTGAAGTAAGAGGAGGGATTCATGCAGCGTTACTGAACTGGAAGCTTTGCAAGGTTTTGAATAAACATGACACAGTGTTGATATGTGTTTTTTTTTCTCTTGCTGGTCTGTTGGATAGTGTTTCTTCATAATTACAAACAGTAACTACTGATCTATAGTTCCACTCGACTGGATGACCATGAGTGTGTTTCTTGGTTTTCTCTTCTTCTAATGAGCACCACAGAGGAAACAATGACTACTGGAAAAGATGGAAACAAACGCTCTTTCACTGGCTGGTAAACTATAACAAATGATCAATTATTACACAGTAATTGCAATAACAAATGTAGCTAGAAACGTCAAATCAGGGGTCCCATGCAGCTCTGCACCAGCAGCTGCATCAGTGAAAGTACATGCTGAATGGTTGATTGCACTCCACCACTTTGTTTTGCTGACTGGTTCAAAAACGTTGAGGAAATGTTATGATACACCCAAAAAGAGGGCACAGGTTATGACTACTGATTAGTTACAAACTCATTTGCTTTTCTTTGTAAAAAATAAACGGTTTGATGGACACTGTCGGGAGTTGATACACACCTAGTTATGCACACAAAAGCAGACAAATGGTCTAGAAGTAAAAAAGTAAACTGTTCAGATAATTCAACATATTTTACAGTACAGAATATAGAATATTTTTGCAAGCATAAATGTAAGACATGTGATAACTGGATACAGGAACACTCCGACACTGATCCAGAGGAATTTCAATGCAAGGCTACATAGTTCCAGAGATATAGTCTCACTTTGTTTTTGCTGGGATTTGGGACAGATGTCAAAGTTGCTGCCTGTTCACTGGGGTACCCCAAGGGTTTATTCTTGGTCCACCCCCTCTCTGAGGCTTATATGGTTTTGCTATACAGATGATAACTTTTATCTATCCTGCTTGTCAGTTCAACTGGCTTGACACAAACTTTTGCATATCTAGCTTGGATTGTGGAGCAGCACCTGAAGGCTTTATTTGTTTACTCCTAAAATTGTATCTAAAGTGATTTCTAAAAACAAGTGCAGATCTGATTCAGAGAAATGCACATTCAGACATAGAAATCACTGGATATACTACTCTCCCAGATGAAACATCTATAAATGACAAAATAACTATAATCATAATAAATAATAATACATTTGTGCCAGAAAATAACTTGAGACCAGAGTGTTACGACTGGTGGGTGTTGTGCAGGACTCAATCGCACGACTCAGCACAGGGGTAGATTCAAAGGGAGAAACGTTTTACTAGCAGGGTTCGGTACACAGGTAGGCAGTCCAGAAGTAGGCAAACAAATCCAAACAGGGAATAGGCAGGAGAATAGTTGTAGGGCAGGCAGAGGTCAGAAGCACGAGTAATCACTTTAACAAGGTGAAAAGCGCTAAACGCTTGAAACACGAGGAACAGTGGAAAAACGAGGATGACATGGCATAGACAAACAAACATAGGGAAAGCACATGGCGGGAACAAGGAAGCACGAGGACTAGACATGGGAACAAACATGTGACCACACAAGGGAGACAAACACAGAAATTAGACACGGACAGAACACAGACCTTACAGTACCCCCCCTCTAAGGGCCGGATTCCAGACGGCCCAAAACACAAACAGATCAAATCCACCTAGGGTGGGTGGAGGGGGTCCAGAGCAAGGCAGGCGGGCAGACCGGACCAGACAGCCCAAAAACACACAAACAGATCAAATCCACCTAGGGTGGGTGGAGGGGGTCCAGAGCAAGGCAGGCGGGCAGGCCGGGCCAGACAGAAGGCTGGAAAGAAGGGTCTGGTGGCTGACCGGGTGGACGGCCAAGCAAGGGCAGAATGTCTGGTGGCTGGCCGTGTGGGTGGCCAAACAGGGGCAGAGTCTTTGGCGACCGGCCGGGTGGGTGGCCAAACAGGGGCAGAGTCTTTGGCGACCGGCCAAACAGACCAACAATAAACACAACAACAACCCTAACAACAAATAGTTGCCAGCGATATCGATTGGAGTTTGGGGTTGCAGGACCAGTGGCTGGGGTAGTCGTGGCACCTGGACTCTCTGGTTCCTTAGGGCTGGCGGCACCGGGCCCTGGGTCTGCTGCAGCTGGGACAGGGAACCCAGGAACACTGGAGACAGGGGTCGGAGCGCCTGGGGCCAGCGCATGGACGCCTGGGACCGGCGCAGGGACACCTTGGATGCTTTGGACAGGGACGCCTGAGACGCTCGGGACAGGGGAGCCTGAGACGCTCGGGACAGGGGGGCCTGGGACGCTCGGGACAGGGGCGCCTGGGACGCTCGGGACAGGGGCGCCTGGGACGCTCGGGACAGGGGCGCCTGGGACGCTCGGGACAGGGGCGCCTGGGACGCTCGGGACAGGGGCGCCTGGGACGCTCGGGACAGGGGCGCCTGGGACGCTCGGGACAGGGGCGCCTGGGACGCTCGGGACAGGGAAGCCTGAGACGCTCGGGACAGGGGGGCCTGGGACGCTCGGGACAGGGGCGCCTGGGACGCTCGGGACAGGGAAGCCTGAGACGCTCGGGACAGGGGGGCCTGGGACGCTCGGGACAGGGAAGCCTGAGACGCTCGGGACAGGGGCGCCTGGGACGCTCGGGACAGGGGCGCCTGGGACGCTCGGGACAGGGGCGCCTGGGACGCTCGGGACAGGGGCGCCTGGGACGCTCGGGACAGGGGTGCCTGGGACGCTCGGGACAGGGGCGCCTGGGACGCTCGGGACAGGGGCGCCTGGGACGCTCGGGACAGGGGCGCTCGGGACAGCAGAGCCCTCAGCAGCGACGCCATCAGGAGGTGCTGCTGGACCGGTGACGGCAGAGGGTGCTGCTGGGCCGGATGCTGGAGGATCTTGGTCGGCAGCTGTGGCAGCAGGGTCCGGGTCAGCTGCGGGGTCCGGGTCGGCAGCGGTGGCTGCGGGGTCCGGGTCGGCAGCGCTGGCTGTAGGGTACGCACAAGCTGGGTGAGCTTCGGCTGGGTCTGCTGGGTCAGCGACGGCTGGGTCTGCAGGGTCAGCGACGGCCGGGTCTGCAGGGTCAGCGACGGCCGGGTCTGCAGGGTCAGCGACGGCCGGGTCTGCAGGGTGAGCGACGGCTCGGTCTGCAGGGAGAGCGGCGGCTTGATCTGCGGCGGCTGGTTCTGCTGTGGCGTAGGCCTCAGTGGCGTCACCATCAGCAATTTCTTCAGAGGCTGCTTCAGGGACAGCAGCGACAGAGGCTGCTGCGGGGTTGCTAGCAACAGAGGCTACGTCGGGGGCGGCAGCGTCAGAGGCTGCTTCTGGGGCGGCAGTGTCAGAGGCTGCTTCTGGGGCGGCAGCGTCAGAGGCTGCTTCTGGGGTGGTAGCGACAGAGGCTACGTCGGGGGCGGCAGCGTCAGAGGCTGCTTCTGGGGTGGTAACGACAGAGGCTCCGTCGGGGGCAGTAGCGTCAGGGGCTGCTTCTGGGCCCGCAGCGTCAGAGGCTGCTTCGGGGGTGGCAGCATCAGAGGCTGCTTCGGGGGAGGCAGAGGCTGCTTTGGGAGTGGTAGCGACGAAGGCTACCTCTGGGGCAGCAGACGACCTCGGAGGCGGCAGCATCAGAGGCTGCTTCGAGGGCGGCAGAGACTGCATCGATGGCAAAAGAAGCTGCACAGAGCAAGGCAGCGCCAGAGGCTCCTTTGGGTGCGGAAGAAAATATTTCCAATGCTGCCAAGGCAGCTTCGAGGACGGCGGAGCGTGCTTCAAGGGAGGGAGCTCCACGGGCTGCGTGGAGGGCGTCAGAGACCGCGTTGAGGGTGGTAGCGATAGAGACTTGCTCGAGTTTGACAGCGGCAGCGGCTGCCTCGAGGGCGGCAGTGGCTCTTTTGAAGGCGGGCGACAGGAGACCTGGAGCTGGTGCTGAAACCGGAGCTGGAAAGAAGGGGAGTGGATCGAGGGAATCCCAACGAGCCAGGAGCTGCTCGAATTGTCCCCACAGCAGGCTCAGGAACTTCAGGGAACTTCTCCCTTGCTCCTCTATTCCCCTTGCCACAAGGCAGAGAGGAGGCTTGTTTGCTCAAACTACGTCTGAGCACTGAGTCTGAGTCGGCTGAGTCCATCCTTGGTGTCTTCGTACTGTTACGACTGGTGGGTGTTGTGCAGGACTCAATCGCACGACTCAGCACAGGGGTAGATTCAAAGGGAGAAACGTTTTACTAGCAGGGTTCGGTACACAGGTAGGCAGTCCAGAAGTAGGCAAACAAATCCAAACAGGGAATAGGCAGGAGAATAGTTGTAGGGCAGGCAGAGGTCAGAAGCACGAGTAATCACTTTAACAAGGTGAAAAGCGCTAAACGCTTGAAACACGAGGAACAGTGGAAACACGAGGAACATACCATGAAACAACAATTTACGAAGACACACCAAGGAACAAGAAAACAAGGACTATATATACACACAGGCAACAGATAACGAGGGACAGGTGAGAACAATCAAGGCGGGGCAGACAGACACAGGTGGACTAAACAAGGGGAATTAACAGGACACAGGTGAAACCAATGATACACACAACCCGGGAGATTGGGAACAGGTGAGGGGTGGAGACACGGACAACAACAAGAGGGCACATGGCATAGACAAACAAACATAGGGAAAGCACATGGCGGGAACAAGGAAGCACGAGGACTAGACATGGGAACAAACATGTGACCACACAAGGGAGACAAACACAGAAATTAGACACGGACAGAACACAGACCTTACACAGAGTGGTTCTAAATGGCCTAATGCCTCAATTAGACTCACAAGCATATAAAATAACTCGAAACAAACCTGGATTTACAGCACTTTTTGTGTATTCCCCTCATTTGGCTATTTGCTTTTGTCATACCTCACTAGTAAGTAGCTTTGTGTAGAAGCATCTACCATATCTATACAAGTATAAATAAATGTGGCCTAGAAGTATAATCGGAAATTGGTCTTCACTGAGGTAAAGGATGTGACAGCAACTGTCCCTTGTGCTGCCTTCAGCTGTTTGCAATGTGAGTGAAGAGCTAATGAAGTCACTTTCAATGTCATCTGAATAAGCACTAATACAAGCGTGAGTACAACATTAAACTTTGACAATAGCAAGTGACGACAAGTCCTACACTGTAAGTAGATCAGCTAATGTATACATTTGCAATGTTTCTATTTGCAAATTATAGACCAGCACATATGCATTTTTTATAACTCTGTCAGTGTTAGCTAAATGCATGGCTGGCTGTGTATGTTAGCCAAAGCTAATCCCACTGCTCCAAAAAAAGGTTACAACTCCACCTACACCTGGAGTTACTTCTTTCCAGGCTCCAATAACATAATGGTCAATTTAACAGATAACGGATGAATCATTTTACATCTATTTCATAGTAGCCTTACTTATTGCAGCCTGATACAGATCTCAGTTATGAAATGCCCTCACCAATGTCAAGTGAAGCCAGTGAGGGCTGGTCAGGTGCTTATACAAGAGAGGACTAGTAAGAAAGTGTTCCACTTGATGGACATCCAATACTGGACAGTGCAGGGGTCATCAAGTGACGCGTCTTCCACTGCCTCTTAATAGGGATGGAGGTGCTTGGACCCTCATAGCTAAAACAAATATGCCATAATCAACCTATATACCCAGACAGTTGTACTTGTTTCACTAAGATATCTACATAACATACAATCTAACGCTGGCAAAATTTGACCACCGATCCATTGAAATCAGAAAATGTAATAAACGCTTCTAAAACAGGAATATGGTTTCTATTTGCTAAGATATATAAATAGGTAGTGGCTAGGGATGAGTAACATTACTCTTTTTGGACTTCAGTATTCGTTCGACATATAGAATAATTGCATTTGTAAACTGAGTTTAGAGTCAAACTTGCAGTTTCTGTTGTATATTTCTGTCAAGCTGGTTGTTGCAGAAGTAGTAAGCAGCCATGGCCGTCGGCTCCTCCTGTGTGACTGGGAGCAGTTAACCTGACATTATACGAGTGTTAGCATGACAGCGTTAGCCAGCTCTTCTTGGGATCACTTCACCAGCTGTGTGTCTCAAATACTCACTGCCTTGATAACCCAGCCGCACACGAACCACGAGTGTGAATGCGAGTACTTGAATGAATGTAGACATGAATGCCCATCCCTACAAGTAGCCATGATAAATTACAGCTAGCTAACCTTGGTGGTGGTGTTACCATGACCCTGAAAAGGAAGACTGCAGAAGGACAAAATTTCACAAAGGAGGATTACAAGTTTTTGTCTAGCTGAATGTTGCATTGGCCTTTTCAACAAGACTGCAAGCCAGATTGAATGAGTGAATTGAAGAAAGTGAGCTGACTAGCGACTAGAGTCCGCTTGGCCTATTACTTCAGACATTCAGAGGTCACTCTTGCATGCAGTATAACTAGGGTAGATGTCAAAAGCCAGACAAACAAGCATAAGCCCAGAGGGCTCCAAAACCAGACTGTCCAGCCAAAAGTCGGATCATGTATGGCCACCCTAATGCAAGTAGAGAAGGTGTTCTAATTTTCATAAACTTTGTTAGGCTCCTTTCAGTTTAAGCGTTAGCCAAGGCTATTCTTACTAGGCTATGATTATTACTATTAGATAGATAAATAGATAGATAGACAGACCGTTTTACCTGGATTACTGATTGTACCTCTCTAACAGTCTTGTGACTTGCAGACCATTTAAGTGGCATCTCTTCAGCATCCTCATGTAACCATGCTGATGCCCCTGTCCCTCTACCTGACTTGCAATGAAATGACGATGATGTCCTAAAGCCCTTACCCTAAGATCTAGGTGTTCTAAGTTATTAATTATTGACTTAAGTCGCCACCTGAGTGAGGCCCTGATGAAACTACAGCTTTATGCGTTCATCCATTTTCTCTGTCTGCACCATGCAGTGACTAGCCTACTGATGCATAATTTTGTTATCTCAAGATCACGAGTTAATTAACTTGTAATCTCACGATAACCATTTTTGTTATCCTGAGATCTCGAGATACATAATTTTATATCTTGAGTTAACCATTTGGTTATCCTGAGATCACAAGTTGTGATCTCAGGATAATGGGAGTAAAAAAAAAAAAACCTCTGAGATTTACTGTATGTTGAAGAGCTTTTGGCCTGGCATAGAGCATGCTAGCCTACAAGTGTTGATCTGTCTGTCTCTCCTGTCTCCTGTCTGACTGCCAAATCAATTCCAGTGGTCATGTCAGTAATGTGATGTTGATGCCCAAAGCGCCAGACATGGACAAAATTTAGTTGTTGATATTATTTCGTAAAATACACAGCAAATACTATTCTATATATACTCTTATATTATCTTGTCATTTAGGTGGATACTGTGGTAGATAATGAGATAAATTAAGGACACATATATGATTTAGTGGTTATTTTACAGTATTATAATGAATCTATGAATTGAAAAAATTGCAGATGTGCGTCAACATTTACTGTTCTGGAGTCAATGCTATTTTTTCTGTTGACAAGATTGTCATACAATTGAAAATAAACACTCATTTTATTATAGAAAATACTGTATACAGCCTATGTTGGTTCACAATAAACCATGGCTGTAATGTTATCTATGATTGTTCAGACCCAATCATCAGTCGCTCTGAAATCCCCAGGTAACAAGTGTCCCTGGTCCTAGTTCTTTTGTTGCACCAGGGAAATGAAGCATCTCTGCCAATCGTAAAGATTGAGCCTGTGATGTCATTCACTTGCGTGAGAACATGCATTCCAATGCAAACTGAACCTAGATGTCACTAGTCCCTCAATACTTGATATAGCCAGTTAGCTAGCTAACAATGCTCTCTCAGAACTCAAATAAAGCATTATACTGCATTAGCATAGAACCATTGCGCTATAATCATTAGACCATCTTAGCCATATTGCGTTTGTTAGGAGTGGATTTATATTTAGTGGCAGTTTGCATTGGAATAAATCTGTCCTCACACATGTGAATGCCATCCTAGGCTCAAGCTTTACAACACCTGGCTGAGGTGTTTCATGGGTACATTGTCAGTCATACTTGTCAATCCTTCCTTCCTTCCTCCCTTTCATTATGTCTCCCTCTGATAAAAACGTGAAGGAAATGAGAAAGGAATGTAACAAGAATGGAGGAATCAAGGACAGACATACATGAGAAATGAGATGCCCTTGCTCACCCACGCCTCATTTTTAAGAGCCGTCAATTACTGATGACACAGAAGCATTCCCCTCTTCCTTTGTACCTACTGTACACTGACACAGGGCTACATTTCATTTCGTAGATTATCGTCATTATTCATTATTTTCTTTGTCTATTATGCCAAATGCAAACATCACAATTAGTGAGGATCCATTTACTAGGCTAAATGTGTTGTTACATGAATTCCAAACAGAGTACAGTAGAATACATGCGATTAAAGTACAAAAGAAAGACATAATTGCACACCAGCCCACTTTATTCATATAAAACTCCTGTGAAGGATGAGTCTCGATCAGCAATTGAAAATGAGATGCATTCCAACTGAAATTGCTTCCAAAAAAAAAAGAATGATCTCAGCTTTCTCTGAGATCATTTAGTGAAATGACAAGTCCTTCATGATGTCGGTCTTGGAACGATTTCCAGGTCACGGGTTGGAGCACCACGATACAAGGACAGAGGATGCATGCAAATCATGTTATGGAATGCACCTACTGTCCCTGGAAAAACAAACGAACAAACAAACAAAAAACAGTAGGACCAGGGACAACTGTTACCCAAGGATTTCAGAGCGACCCTTAGTCATCACCCGGTGTTCTTTTCCCTCACAAATGTGTCAATAACAACAGATGTATTTCCAAAGGTCATAACACATAAAGAAACACCTCCAATAGCACTGATGCCAGCAAACACCTGCAATAGCACTGATGCCAGGAAACACCCGCGATAGCACGGATGCCATTCTGCATCATTCAGCCATTCGAGGTAGTGTGACTTGCTCAGCAGCTCTAGTGCCAACCAATATAAAACATTTTCAGTGAGGTGTGTTAATTAGTATGAAACGTGGATTGATAAGAACTAATTATATGTCCAATAAAGGAAACATCCTCTTAATAGAAATCCAATCGGGTAAACCCAAATCTGCTGTACAGCAAGTGTGATATTGAATGGATGGGAAGGCTTTTTCTCTCTGGCTCCCTCAGTTCCAAAGGAGTGAGACCAGGCTGTTAGGATAGAGGACAAAGTCTGGTGACCTATCTATTTTTGTAATAAATAGGCCTGCAGTGGAAAACACTGAATCACTTGAGGATCGAATGTCAGGTATGATAGGTGCAGAAACAGTGCTATGGAGTGCTAAAAGGGTCAAGAATGATGTGGCGGTTTCTGGGAAGGATGTGTAACTAATTAAATGCTATGTCTGGTTCTGTCTGGTCACTGGGGCACTAATGAGTGCTGTATGAATGTATCTGTCTCACTGGTAATGTCTTCCATGGATGTTCCTTTAACTAGCATTATGTAATTCAATGCAGTTAGAACAAACCAAATACTACCACTCATTTTTGGTCATTCTTATGTCAATGCACTGTTGTATTGTCGATTATAGTTAAGGGAACCGTCCCCAAGCATGTCTTCACATTGTAGAGTATCCCAAAATGAAACTATTCATTTCATTTTTTTCACCCAGTGATGGGATATTGCCCTTGACATTTAGGTACAACGGACCTCTATGGGGAGGAATGTTGCCACCAGATAATAAAATGCCAAGCACGGCAAAAGATGTGGAAATGTCCAACATGGCTAAATAGAAATGAGAACACATGAACAGCCTCCACTGAAAGCCCAGCTCACGAAAAAATTCCCTATCAAGGAAGCATGCTGCTCTAAACAGATAACCACAGACAAGAAGTGCCTACCCCCCTGACGTGCCCCAATGCCTCCCGCTAAAAAAAAAAAAGGAGTGGAAGAATTATTTTTCAGTGTGATTAGTTTGGGCACCCGCTCCGAAAGCATGTGCATAATGTTCTCATCATTTTTGCACTATGTCACAGGAAATAACAGCTGCAGTCCAGAGCGCTCTCTTCCTGGCGGTGAGCATCCCTCTCTCTTTCCCTCCCTCTTCACCTCTTTTTCTCTTCTCCTTCACCTCCCACACTCACCAAGACACAACTCTAATACCAGAGCATGATTAAGGCACATGTCGTCAGCATAGCCTTCTCTCTTCATCAGAGAGACAGAGGGGAGAGTGTTAAAGGATATGTGAGTGAAAAGACACAGAGAGAAGCAACACAGTGTGCGTGTGTGTGTGTGTGTGTGTGTGAGGGGGAGAGAGAGAGAGAGAGATAGAAGGAGGGAGGGAGGGAGAGAGAAATGGAAAAAGCGAGAAGGAATGTGTGATTGTATAAGACAGAGAGTAAGATGGGGAGAGAGGGGCAGATGGAGAGAGGAGGAGATACAGAGAGATAACATGGGAGTTAAGTGTGTGTGTCTGTGTGTGTGTGTGTGTGTGTCTCTGTGTGTGTGTGTGTGTGTGTGTGTGTGTGTGTGTGTGTGTGTGTGTGTGTGTGTGTGTGTGTGTATTTGTGTGTGTGTGAGAGAGAGAGAGAGAGAGAGAGCGAAAGGAGGAGAGATGTACCAGGACATTTCAATTACCATCTACACAGACAAAAGTCAACCTCACTGCAGACCTTGTTCAGCTTTGCTGTTCCTCAGACAAACATGCACACAAAGACACACACACAGACATACAATCAGAGCCTCACACCTATACACACACACACACACACACACACACACACACTGAGTCAATTCCCCCTGGATAAGTTTGTTCTGCATTATTGCTGAAAACTCAAAATAGAAAAAAAGGTTGTTATTTAAAACTGATATGAATCCAATGCACCATTGGCAGCTTTGGCAGCTTAACATTTCCAGTGGGCCCGGGGAAATATGCTGTCTCTGCACCTGCGCTACTTGTTTGTAGCTATTATGAAGAGAATACTGGGACAAAGTAGAGTAACTTAGTGACAGTAAATAAATTGATTTCTGTCACTTCTGTGTATTGGACCTAACTTGACGGCCCTCACTGTCTTCTTTAAACAGAATGCACCTTTTGAAGACAGATTTAAAAAAAAAAGAACTCAATCTGCCGAAAATCTCAGATTGCAACTTTTTCCTTTGCGTCCTGCTGCGCCTCTCATCAATCACTCAGTCTAGTGATGTTTTAATAAAAACACAGCAGCATGTCACATCATTCAGATCTTCCTGGGCAAAATAATCACATGGACAAAATGAAATGCATAATATGGAGTGGCTCCGCTGTTTGAAGTGTGCTAGAGGCACCATGCTATTTAGTTTGAAAATGGCCTTTTTTGAAACAGTTAATAGCTTTTTAAATCCAAAATCATGTTTGAGATATGTGTGTTTTTACAAATGTCCCCATTCCCCTGTCACACTTTTAAAATTGTACATTACTCTTTTCACAGGTGAAAGAGAAAAACATTTTAGCGTGTAATCAAAATGGAAATGTTTAAGCAAAATCACACATTTGATTTTTGCTTTTTTTTTTCCCCCTCACATAATCGAGTGACTAACTTCTCTTCAGGCTGAGCACAGCAGTCTCCACTGAAGCCTGGGAGCCCTAAGTGGCTCCACTGTTTCCAGCTCCCTAAATATTTCACTCCTCCCGTCTAAGGCGAACACTGACTCCTCTGTCTGGTCCTCTGTATTTGCACCTGTTCCAGCTCTCAGTCCTGATCTCGTCCCTGTTTCCCGCTCGCTCGCTCTCACTGCAGCGAGTCGCCTTTGAGAAAATCCACTGGCAGTGCGCTTCATGCAAATTTTTCCCCGACAATGGTTCAGGTGAAGAAAACATATTGCTTGTTATCCCAACAATGACTTTTTTTCTCCCCTGGAAGCTAATGTATTCTGCAGCTAACACTGCAGGTTTTTTTTTTCTCCCCTGCAGTGGTTGATGTTCATTGTGGCTCTCATGCTATATATGAAGAAGCGTGCTCAAATGGGGGCTGCTGAAGCTTGCTCGTCCTTAGCACATTTGGCTCACATTTGTTCAAATGAAGATGTTGTTGCACTGCGGCAGGGAGGCAAGATGTCCTGAACCATAAAAGAAACAGAGAGGCCGTAAAACAGCCACTAGCCGAGCATGAAGGAAAGATCATTCCTGACTCTCAGAGGGGGAAACTCAGTGCTGAGATTTTGGGGGAACTGGAGAGTCAGTGAAGAGTGTCAATGTGATATAAAAATTGAATTAAGCTGTAATTAGGAATATCATTCCCTGACACTTATGAGGTGGAATCTTACTAATTTATTGCCTAAGCCTCCCGTGACTTGGGATTGACCTAAAAGGCCTCTTTCTCTCTTTCTGCTATGAGTGACTGGTGCTTGACGCAGGGATTTGAAGGCTTGTCTGCAGATAGGGATACACCATGTAGACTTCTCTGCAAGAGTCTGACTTGTGCTTCAGCATTTGAATAATTTCCTTGTATTTCACCAAAATAAAAGGAAAGAGGAGCATGCATGTGCCTGCTTGTCAGTCTCACAAAGCACTGGGGATAAAAGGCTTTTTAGTCCTCAAACTGCCAAAACAACAAGGAGTCTTATCTGAGTATCCACTGCACAAGATCCTAATGAATTCGGAAAAGTTGAGAGACTGTTGTCTCCTGATGAAAAGCCCGACTTCTCAGTGGTACATACTTTCATTGGACATGGAAATCCATTTTTGAAATGGTCTTATATTTGATCATCTGAAATCCACATCTGTGCAGCTCTCCTGAATGCTTTGTAAAAAGTATAAAAACCCATTTAGTGTTAGAGGAAAGAATGGGTCAGATTCTCTCCCATTTGAAAACAAACCAAGCACTAGGTACATTTATGGAAATCAGTCCCGTATCTGCCAACACGGAGGAGAAGACCATGAAGCGGGGTCTTCATTCAGTCTTTCCCCGGTTGACCTACTGTATCAGTGACAGTTGATGGAAGATAGAGCACACACACACACACACACACACACACACACACACACACACACACACACACACTGCACACACACACACACACACACACACACACACACACACACTGCACACACACACACACACACACACACACACACACTGCACACTGACTGCACTGAAACCCTGCCATGGGCTGGAAGCGTGGGGGCCAAACAAAGTGGCATCTGTCCCAGCTGTAAAGCCAGACGCCCACCTTCCCCCTTCCCTTAATTAAGATGGGGTCTACAGCACATCTGCATATGACAGTAAATGTAATGTCAGGCTGCATCTGAAATACTTTCTTTTGGGTACTAATTACTGAACAAGTCATTGCCAGGAACAAACCACATTTGATTGTGGGACTTTTAACTGTTGAATTTAACAGTGTTTGTGTAAGGCTTTTTGGGCAGCTTGTCTACACAGAAATCAAAATTCTTCCCAAAGCAAATCCATGGCAACAGTGACTCACCTCTAAAACAGCCACTGATTTGACCAGACTGACAAGCCTATTTTATATTCTGCATTCACCAGTGCATGCAGCATTGCCAGAGTAATTACTGGTTGCTACATATTTTTTTTGTTTAAACAAATTGCTCTTCTGTTCTAGAATGTGCAGGATATCTATCACTGGATTAGCAGAGGCTATTCACAATGGAGGAGTGACCTAAGCAGAGCTTTGGCAATGCTAGACGCTGAGGTCAACCACACAGCAGGAAGCCACTCTCCCACTGTCACCAAAGGAAAAAGATCCTTTGACAGGGTCACGTCGGGCCACTAATAACTTTAGGTCAATGTTTGCATGTTCGCTGCTCTCTTTCATTCTCCTTATCTGTCTCTGACACAGGTCCTCACACACAGAGGCACCGGCACGGCCACACACACACCTACAGACACAAACACCTGCACACTCTCTCTCATACACATACTCTCACACTCACACTCACACTCACTCTCACACTCACTCAAAGGGTCATGCTATGACAAGGTGACATTACAGTAATATTTCCCAAAGATACAAAAGACTTATGGTAATACATATTTCCAAGATATAAAAGAGGGGCAAAAAATACTTCCAGAAGCCTGGTACGCCTATGGCACTGTTCTCCCAAGCTGCCACCTTTCACAGTCTGTCATCATCCACCTGCATTGTGACTACCATTTTCGTGCGACACCCTGCCTGACCTCTCACAGTCCCCAATGGCAAATAGAAAGAAGTCCTCTCCAGTTTACTCCATTCAAGGAAAAGTCAGACCATTCCTTTAAGCAAAAATTATTTTGCACCTATATTATTATGTGATTGCGCAAGCAATATTGTTCTTCTTAAGTTTTATTATTATTATTGTTATTATTAGTAGGATGATTTTTGGCACCTTACACTTTCACTGGATGAGTATGTTTATATTAGTGCTGTTACAATGAACACATATTTTTTTTCGCGATTGATTTTAAATATTAATTGGATTAATACATGTATGCAATTAATTGCAGCTGCCTAGGTTTTGTTATTATTTATGTTCTGTGCATATGTAATGTTTAAATATCTGGGGGCATCCAAGGTCCACCTGACATGGAGCTTAACTGAATTCACAAGCTTACAAGTTTATTGAGCACTTCAACTTACAACTAAACCAACACACCATGTTCTAATTACTGACCGGCTGATTGAGTCATCAGTCTCTCTACTTCTCTGCTTCGCGTCTTCAAATACCCTTTTCAAAGTAAAAGTCCCTTCACACTTCACATGCTACACATATAACAAATCGGCCTTTCAAGCTGATGGTGAATTTTGATCGCCTTGGAGGTTTTATTGGAAATCTGAAGTTCACAGGAGAGAATCTGTGTTCAAAGTTAAAAAGATGCTATCAAACAATAGTATTTTAATTTAGATAACCTCTACGTTAATTCCCTGATTTTACATTTAAATATCCATTATTACAAGCTTCAGTCTTCAGATGAAAAAAAAAGATAATTCGCAATTAATCACAGCAAATGAATCACACTAGGATATTTGTGTGTTGTATAGGTGTGCATTTTTAATGTAACATATTTGCTAGTAATCATAATCATCAACAATGAACCAACCTTGCATTTCTGTGTGTGACAGGTAGTATTACATGGCCAGTCATAAGTATTTTC
This sequence comes from Clupea harengus, assembly GCF_900700415.2. Classification (NCBI taxonomy): domain Eukaryota; kingdom Metazoa; phylum Chordata; class Actinopteri; order Clupeiformes; family Clupeidae; genus Clupea; species Clupea harengus. Next base: position 5,389,789 of record NC_045161.1, on the reverse strand, counting down.
CTTTGTTTGCTGTGTGTAGTAATGTGAGCTCTTATATATATACTGTATATATATAGTCCAAGCATTACACTGGTAGTAACTTGCCTTTGAACGTTGCCTTTTTGAATTTCAATTCAATCCAATTGAGGATTCTGTTAACGACTAATAGCCCAGACCAGTGTGATTTGATAACTCAGAAATGTTGGGGTGACTAGTTTTGATAGTGGCTGGTGCTATGCTATTGATTATTTTAGCTGAAGTGATGTGATTGGCACACACAGGCTAAAGCTAGACAAAGTTTTTTATTCTCTCTAAAGCCTTACAGTGCGCACATGTTTAGAGTTCACTTAGCATGGTCAACTTCATATAGGCTACAGAATAGTTAAAATGTTGCTGTATGGAATGGTAAGTATGCTAGGCTATCTTCTCCATCGGCTAAAAAAGTTCTGTCGGTAGCATCTCATATTGCAGCGAGCTGTCTCAGACAGAGCAACTCATTTTGTATATGCAAACTGTTTTTATCTCTCTCGCTCTTAATTACAGTCATTACAGTCTATCCCTGTTTATGCCTATGAAAATGATCATAAAATGTTTGTTTTGCCTATTATCTTACAGAGATTTATTTTAGGCCTTAACATTTATGTCGGCACAGTAAATATCAGTTGGTTATCAGTAGGCTTTGATATAGTAAAAACAGTATCATCAACGTTAACTGTAATTAGCAGTCAGAAACGTACACACAGTCCCACTGAGGATATTTTTTGCAGCGCACATGGAAACAAATGCTCTGGTGCTTAGCTTTTATAGTGAACAAAGTATATATGATGTATTAGCCCATAAATAGGCTACGAGGTTTGATAGCTTAGCAGCAGCTCTGCAACTCAAATCCTACTTAAGATAAAGTTAGACAAACGTTTTTTTTTTAGTTTGTTTGTTTTCTCTCTTTCTAAAGTGATATACAGCCTGCACGTTCAAAGTAGTCTGCTTTTAGTTCAGCTCTGTTGGTGCAGAATATCATGAAACTGTATGAGATGCTACACTAGCCTACATGTAGCCAGCAATCAAACCAAACCAAATTAAAGCAAATAATTTTGCTAACATGAGCTAACTTATTTTTTAAACTTTATTTTCATTCTTTTGAAATAATAATCTATTATAATATCAAAATAATAAATCCTATTCTATGGACCGACAACTTTTATTATTCATTTGTATTATTATTGTATTATTCCAGGAATTTGATGTGCTTGCATCTTCTATGTATTATAATTTAATCCATTACATGGATTTGGACCACAGCATTTTCAATAAACTGTAAAAAGGCCTTCAATCCCTCTTTTCTTAAAATTCCCGCTGACTTTGCTACAGTGATGTGTAGGGGTCAGAGAGGGCCACAATGACATGCCAGACTGATGGAGCCATTAAGAGAATGGGGACTTACCTGTGACTAACACACTGACTTTCAAAAGAAACTGTCACTCCAAATGTATAGAAGTTTAGTAACCAAACTACATGAAACTGATGAATGCTTTAATTACCTCTATGTAGTGTGTCTTGTGTGTCTACAATGTTCAGAGCGGAATAAATAAAGACCATCAACTGAAGTTTGAACATTGTCTGATTAATATTTGAATAGCATAGAGAGAGTGTTGTCTGCCTATGTGTGCCAGACTGTCAGTGGGTCATTGGTGTTAGAGAATCATTCCGTGTCTTATTAAATTATATGTATTGCTCATCCAACAGATGGTAGGAGAGTCTCGCCTTTCTTTTGTAAGGTGAAGAGTTATAGATTATTGAATGCAATGGCTGAATGCTGCATGCAGAAGTGCGTCTCAAGTTCCTCTATATTTTTCTCTGCCATAATATATTCTCTAATATAATAATCCTATCGTTAGTTCGGCTGCCTGACATTGTCATACCTAATACCTGTCTGTACTCCACTGGGCTGAAGAGCTAACCCCTGGCTATTTAGCTAACTACCTGTTAGAAACAACAAAACATCAACACCCTGGATGGCTGCTGCTCTACTGAGCTGTCTGGCTATACTGTACCCCTTCATCGTAGCCGTGGATTCCTTAAGCTGAGAGGTCGATTGACTGCAGGCTTGAGGCTGTGCTTATGAAATTCCCCTCACCAATGCATACCGACTGGTGCTGGTCATGAAGGCCCTTCAGTATTCAACCTTTGAACTTTTGAAGTTCTCCTCTACAGCTGCCAGTCTCGACTGCGAAAGCGTCCACCTTTGACGAGTTGCGGTCATACTCGAAAAAATACCATCTTGACCCTGAAGTACAAACAACGACCTACAAAGTGTGCTCTGCTCGATGGCTGTCCATGACCGCTGATGAGGGCATCAAGGCTTTCCTGGTGTGGTTGCTCCTTACCACTCATCACCACCACCGTCATAAACAACATCATAAACTGTCTTTTATTTATTGTGTTTCTTAAAAGACCTATTTATTATCGGTTTTATGCTCTTGATTCCATGTTCCTGCTTATGTAATAGTTGAAGCATTTCAGGTTTCACTGTTTTAAAAACTTTTTTTATGTTGCTATACCCTGCCTTGTCAAAATGTAATAAATGAATCTGAATCTGAATTATGACAGCATCTAGATCAAGATGGATTGCCATGGAAGGAATCAAAGTGACATATTCACAATGCACTTGTTATGGCTTTATATAAAAAAGGGACTATTAGCAAATGCCCAGAACCAATGGAATGCCACCTCAGTGGAATTAGCTCTTCAGTTTTATGATCAAATTATTTGTACCCTTCGACTATAGAGTGATTCCTTAAATCTACTGGAAGATATAAGGTCTGATTTGTTTTATTTTCTGTACTGATTGGGATAACAGTGTGTTTCCTGGAAATATTTTCTGAGTTAAAATAATTGCTGGGTTATCAATATGTCGGTAATGTTGCAGAACATATTGTCGTTGCACTGGTGTCAGTGAGTTTTGGTACAGATCCAACATTTCTGGGAAGATATAAATGTGTACAGCTAATCGTCCCAATCATAATTTCTTTTAATGGCCACTTGTGCATTAATAATTAATTCTATTACAATCGCTCATCTCCATCTTAACTGTGCCACAGACAACTATTTTCAAGTGTAGGCGGGTTGTTTTACAGACTTTGGATGCTTCTATTTACTTTCCAAGTAATTACTTGCAGTTGAACTGCGATTTAGAAAATACTTATGCTAACCTGAGGATAAAAATATATTCTTTCAGAGCAAGATCAATCTAAATGTAAACCACATTCTGTTTGTCCACTTAAACCTTCATTGAAACTGCATGGACATTAACAGTCAGTGTCTTAAAATAATAATTGGTCTTTCAATCTGTTTTCTGTATGTTTTTGTCCTCTTTCTCTCTTTTGTTTTATTTTTTAATCTGGTCCAGCTGCTTTCTAATCCCCTTTCTGAATGAAAGTGCTTCATCTTCTTTTTAAACATATCCACAGGCCAATATTTGTAAGCTCCTGTGTTGTATTCAAGTCTGTTTTTCTGTTCTTCATTCGGGACCTTGTCCTTTGTTTTTATGGGGAAATCTAAGGCAACACTGTCACCTTACACAATGCCATAGCGTACAGTGGACCTCCTCTTAATTAGCTGGATTGATTTGAGGACTGCACGTTGCCAAAGTGAGGTATTCAAAGGGAGTTAATTTATTTTAGGACACCCTCATTTTCTCCAGTGATGCCGCATGCTTCACAGAGGAGAGGAACTCATATTTCAAAGTCGTTATGAGACCAGAGCCAACACTGGTTTGACCTCATCTTGACTCAGGCAATTCATTCTACATCACAAGATTCTAAAACTCCACAAGAGCTCCGGAAATGGATTGAACTTTTCCGAGGGCCAATAACAATTAATGATCCAGGAATGTAATAGCCCAGAAACTAAGAGACTCATTCAAACTGAGTATTGAAAGGCTTAACTGAAACACTGACAATGAGTCTCATCATTTAAAGGTCTATATTGCAAATTGTCTTCGGATAGTGTCATTACAACACAGTTGACATAGATTCACCATGCCAGCTTTAGTCTATTGTATGCTGTACTTTAGTCATTTGTTCGACTGAAGCTGGTCGGAAACATAATTATGGGCCCTATTTTCATGGGTGCGTCATGTCTGTCTTTGAACAGTAGGACTGTGTTAGGACCAATTCTTTACAAAATCCTTAAATTCATGACAGGGAAAAAGAAGTTTGGAATTTTTGATTCCGTGTTGAAGGTGAAACAGTTTCGGGGTAGGATTGCTCACACATTTTGGTAGATATACTGTATAACGATCAAGATGTTTTCATTTCGGTTATTCCACCAAGAGATGCCAACAAAGTCTGCCCATGAAATGCACAACGACTAATAAATGATGGAATAACATCCTTTATAATTAAGGTCAATAATGATCATGCAATGTACAGCTTCATGTAACATGACTCCATGCAGTTATGAAATCGTCATCTTGTCTGGTTTAACTAAGAGCACACTCTACTCTGTGGCTTCATACAGTCATTCTTAATGTCACTTCACCCCAGACCCTAATAAAGGGGTTGCACTGGTGGATTGCACAATAATCAAATGTCACGGCTTTCAGCACTGAGTGAGAAAAAGTGAGATGATTAAGTACTCTTCCTATACTTAGTCTACTGCAACATACTGAATCATACTGGCCTGTTGAATGATGCTTTGGCATATTAAATAAAGGTATGAGATAATAAAGGTTTGTGTGCCATTATCTCCATATGTTCCATTCATGTGCCCTCCCCGGTGTGGCTAAGACCAGGCTAACAGCTGCCTTAGCCTCCTCAACCAGCCCTCGTCTCTCCTACAGTCGACTTTAAACTCAGTAGTATAGCAATGATCTCCTGCCTTGTTCACAATTTCCCCTTCATCTGATGCACAGCATGTGACAGATGACAAATTGCTATTTTGGATATGCATAGGAGTTCAGTGAACCGTATCTTATCTCTGCACAGGGTCTATACTCTACATTGGTTGAGGCAACCTCTGAACTGGGATGATGAAACTTTTCAGACTGTAGTTGGAAATTTTGGGTGGCCCATCCTGAAGAAAAAAAAACCCACATCAGTTTCCTTTGCCATGAAATGCTGCATTTGGTGTTCCATCATGCACAAGGCGTGGGTTTGAATTTCCATGTTTATGATTTGCTATGAAGGCCTAATTTGATAACCACATCCTCCTGTTCATCTTCCACTCCACCTAACCCATACGCACCTGGCATTACGTGTGCTTGTATAATGCAGTGCTTGTTTGTGATTGCATGTAGCATTTAACTCCATTAAAATGGGGCTCTGTAGAATGTTCTTATTAAAGGTTAAGACAGAAAAGAAAAATCTATATTTTACTTTCAGACTTGAAAAGGTGTCGCTACGTCCAAACAAATCCATAACCTTAGATCTATTTTTAGAAATATGTTGAGATAAAGTGGAGGAGGGGGGACATTTGTGATATACCCAGATATAGCCTCTGTGGCTGGAGGGGGAAAAAAAAAAAACATGCAAATCACACTGCCTTAAATAGACTGACAATGCTGTCAAGGATTTAGCTAATTAAAATAATACTTGTGTGCTCTCGCTCAGATTGCTCTTTGCAAAGACATCACTTCAGTGGCACCATGGAACAGACTGAATGTTAAGTGAACATTTACCTGTCGTAAAGACTTTCTGTTTATGCAGATGAAACTCCCCCTGATTGAACCGCTCTCCTTTGCAAGACACAGCTTTAGACAAAGGAAGCTGCTGGACAAAAACACACATTCTTGTTTCGATCTCCAGTTGCCTGCATTTGGTCCTTAAAAAGAAGAGAACGCTTTTGTTGTGCTAATGAAGGATCCAACATCACAAATAAATGACCCCCTTGCTTTGATGATGTCTTTGATTTACCCCAACCCCCTGTTTTCTCTTGACAGGTCTTACCGCTGTTCTCCACATGGTCAATCAATGGCACAATCAATCAGAAATCCATCGTTGACCACTTGTGATCTTTGCAGCAACATTTTAGAGCAATATCAGTGGAGGACAAAGGGGAAAAATCAGCAGCAAAATAGGGGGGAAATCAGCAGCAAAATGGCTGAAATCTTCACAATTCATGAGCAAAATAGCAGAATTGGCTCTGTCTAATGTGACAGTTACGTCTTCTGTTTGCTTAGAGTGACAAAATGGACAGCCCAAGAACCTCAAACCAAAGCAAACAAATTGTGAAAATACAAATTAAGGCCATGCAAGCGTGTCTGAGTCTAACCATGCATGTTCTTATGATGTTTACTTACTACATTGTATACTGATTAGTGCTCACTCTCCTTCTCTCTCTCTCTTGTGTTTACTGTTTATTACATTCCTCTATAGACCACTTTATTCTGCCGTGAGATTGTCAAGGATATTGATTTGATGCTGATCCACAATAGGAATATTTAGAGAGGAAATGCCATGAAGTATTCATTAAAGCTAAAAAGGCACATCAATACTCTTTCAAATCAAGTTGGAGCAGATGCATTCAACCAATGTGCGGTCTCATCTAAAAGCTTATGTATTCTTCGCTGTGCTTGATGTAGCATATGAGAGCTAGCATAAGACATCGTTTATATTCTGCAATTGGTTTATGCTCAAGTATTTTCATACACGTTCAGATGTGCCACATTGGTCAGTGTTATATAATAAGTTAATCAATATTGTTGTTATGATGTGGTTTTATTGGCGTTTGTATTATGCCTGAAAAGTTGATAATTAATGCAATGCATCCATATAAGATCCCATAATAGACCAAATAATTACCCGTTTATTATCTCCGTCAATATGTTTACAAATCACACGCATTCTTGTGTGTGCGAATTCGGCCCACCTCGGAGAGAACGTTCTCCTAACGGTCCGTGGAAGTTGACAGCTTCACAAAACCCTCCCTCTCTTACCTCCTCTCAGCCAATACGGAGTGGGGCAGGGTCGGGAATGAAATAAATTGAACATTTTGACGGTGCATGGGTGCAAGCCAGCAAGAACCTGCAAGCGGCTGTGCTTCATGGAATACAGCTCGGGTCGTACTGGGAAATTGTCGTGCACTCGAGTGTATAGAATATATCATGTAAAATTCATTTCAAAGTTGGAAATTGGTCAGTCTGTTGTCAGTGACGGGGAAGGTCTGCTAGAAGTGCTTATTTCCACAGCGAGTCCGCTGTTGAGGAAGGCAGCCGCCTAACTTAAACTTCATCCTCGAAAGAAATCGATTTACCCGTGTGTTCGACTGGCTTTCTATGGTCCATATTTTTTGAAAACATCAGTTTGTTTCTGTTCTCTGCCTCTCATCCTCGCACTGGGAGATCGGACTGCGAGTTATCCTTTGGAAATATTTTCGACAGGAAAGGTGTTCAAATGGATGAGATTCACTGTTCCGCTGGTTACCCTTCTTCTTGATGCACGTCTGGCCGATTTAAAATTGGAAACATGAACTGAAGTGTGGAAGTCCTCAGGAGGTCACCCTCACAAGAATCGGGTTGTTTAAAGCAGCGCAATTTCCACCCAAAATCTTATCTATGCTACGTTAAACTTCAGTGGTCTGCCTAAGTAAAGTAAATATCGCAAATCAAGGTAAAAATGCATTTTTAAAATATTAGTTCAAGTGTTTATTTGTGCTTTAGTAACGCATGCAGTTGGTTTGTCGCGTCATTTTTGACAGGTCGAGAAACGGATCACAAATAAACATAAAATAGGTTTTTGCAACATTGTATGAAGGAAGGTCTTGCTCACTCAAGACAGCTGTTTATGGTCAAAGTGACAGACAGTAACTTAAATGTGTCCGAGGGGGCATATACAACGCATAAAAAACACAGCTGGCATCTGACCTCCCGCTCCTTGTTTTGTTGTTCCAGGACACAAGGAAAGTTTGGAGAGAATGACGAGTCCCCGGGTGAAGCATGAGCTACCGGTGTATTGCTTTTAGACGGGCATATCTGATGTGTCTATGGAGGTGTGTAGCACTAAGCCTCTTCTGCTGGGTTGCAGCCTCCGCAGCAGGTGCTGGCGATGCCGCTGGGCCCTTTGGGTGGCTCCTTTCAGATAAAGGGCCCTTTCACCACTCACAGGAATTTGGCGAATTTGCAGAGCGTTACCAACAGGGTTTCAACACAAAGTACAAGATATACAGGTAAGATTTAAAAAGCAATTTTGTTCCAAGGTTATATCACATGATGTGAGGTTATTGTGTTCCATCTCCATAACTTTCAATCCTTGAGTAGATTTTCTGTTAACCCAAACAGACCTCACACACTGGGGCATTATTACTCCGGAGAGCTGATTTAAAATTGAATTTCTGACCAGCTGTAATAGTGTACACACATGCCAAAGACGTCATGGTTTTATCTGCGTTATCACACGAGAAGGAACGTGAATGGTATTGGGGCTTGAATAGGGAAAGGAGGATTGTGAAGTTTAAGCTGGTGGCAGGTGAGAGTTGAGCTCATCCGCGATGAGATGAGGGATTATATGGAGCGAACAGCAGCCCAGACTGAGCCAATTGAAACGAGCCCGTCTGGCTGACTGACTGACTGACGCATGCTTCTGGCAGCGACGCTACGACGTGTTGCCAGGCACAGATGGGGAATGTAACACGGGGGTTACTCAGTCTTCTCTCTTCTACATCCATGAATATTTTTCAAATGCTCGGGTGGCCTTTTTGTCAGGACTGAAGAAGTGGAGTCAAGAGCGGTGTAATTGTTGTTCGACAATGCCTGATCTCCCCCTGCTGGTGACACAGGGCCCGGGTACAGAGAGAGAGAGAGAGAGAGAGAGAGAGAGGGAGAGACGGAGAGTGTGTGTTTGTGTGTGCCGTTTTATGAGACATAAATGAGAGAAGCGTGTCTGTAAATATTACTGTGTGTGTGTGTGTGTGTGTGTGTGTGTGTGTGTGTGTGTGTGTGTGTGTGCATACAGCAGGTCCTGTATGGTAATCCACGAGTATGTGTGTGTTTGTGTATATTTCTGGGTGCTTTCATTGTTTGTTTATTGTTTGTGTATGCATAAGATTTGTTTGTTTCTGTGTACCCTTGTATGTCAGTGGCAAAATCTCTGGTGAGTATGTCTGTAGAGGAAAGAGGATTCTCTGGGTTAAGACTGCAAAGAGTGCAGTTTACATTGAGTGCCAAAAATCTATTTTTAAGTATTCGTGTGTGTCTGTGTTTTGTGTGTGCTGGTGTTTCGAAAGAGAGAAAGAGTAAAAGAGAACCGAGAAAAAGAGTGAAACAGAGGAAGGTGAGAGAGAGAGCGAAAAGACTAAAAGAGAAAGATATATAGAGGAAGAAACAGAGAGAGAGAGGGAACAACACATTCCTTTACATGCCAGTCCAGTCCCCACCTCATTGAATGCAAGGCAGCTCTCAGTGGAACTGCATATTGACGATATGGGCTTACATCATACAGAGCTGAGATTAAACAAACAGCAGAATCACACAGTATCGCCAGAACAAAGATAGCATTGCCTTTCAATACCCTTGTGTCTCAGGAATTTTGAAATGTATTGGGGGGGGAAAAAGGTGTTTTGTTTGTGTGTGTGTGTGTGTTTGCGTGCGTGCGTATCTCTGTGTCTGTGAAAGAGAGAATCTGAAAGAGAGAACGCGTGTGCCGTGTGATTAATGATAATTGTCATCCATCGTGCTTGTGTCGGAATAAGGAAGCCCTATTCAATGATGAAAGCCATGTAATTGCAAAGCAGAGTACGCGAGGAACAGACAATCTCCCATTTACCTCTCCATGGTTGCGCTGGACCAAATCATCCCTGCTTAGGTGTCTAGTGGCAGGCGGCTGGCAACACACAAACAAAAGTCGTCACCCTTTTGTCATCCACGTGCGAAAAGGTCGTGCGAGGCCGACGGACAGGCTCTTGTCTCCTCCCCCCCGCTGCTCCCGGAGCTTTGACAAAGCCTTCCGTGAACCGTGAGCTTTATGGTGTTTGACACTTGCGAGTAGGGGAGGCCGTTCGCGGCTGAGCCTCGTCTCGGCATCGTGTGGAGAGCGCGAATAAAAAGGCTTTCAGTCATCAGTGCTCCAGGAAGGCTGGAGGCCTGAAGGGGGTTGGTGTCGCCAGGAGGTATTGGTGGTGTTTATGCATGCATTTTATTTATGTTTTTATTCCCAGGCTACCCCTTCCTGGGAGAAAAGCTAGCAGTAGGTCGGCGATGGCACTTGTCGGCTTTGTCCAAACTGTTTAGTGACAATGAGGATCAAGAATAATTCCCTCCTGTGAAGCGTCACGAACATTGTCTGGATAGCCAGCTTAGCCAAACACGCACAACAGTGTTTTCTAAGCACGCGCGCACACACACACTCAAAAGTTGGCTAAAGCTTTCTGATACAGTACTAAGTATCACTTGATTGAAATAGCACGCGCTGTTGGCTCGGAGCTGCTGTCAATGTAGTGTAAAATTTGACCATGAAATTATTTTTTCGGGACCTAAAATGATTCTTTTGTTTCAGTAACATCTTTCGAGGGATGGACGGCTCTGTTCATTCGCTGTGGTCTCAGTGAAGTGGACTATGCAAGTAGCGCATAAGTCAAAGCCATAGCTCGTCACTTTTACAGTGTCAGCCTTACTGCCAGCTCATTTTGTCATTATTTTGATATAACCACACACCCAACCCCTGCTCAAGCCATACAGAAAACCCCACCACTTTAGACCAACAAAACTGGGAAACAGTGTCTGAAACAATGCCTCAGATAGACACAAGTTGACCAATAGACTTCATATGGCAGCAATACGCCAAGACATCTGTCCCGGCCAGACGCAATATCTCTCTGGTTGAGATCTAGTCATAGATAAGGTCTGTTATCTCAGCAGGCTCCTGCAGCTGGCACAAGTTGCTGACAACTGGACCACTGCCAATGTGGGCTAGACAACTTCACAACTGGACCACAGTCAATGTGGGTTAGACAACTAGACAACTAGACAACTGGACCACTGTCAATGTGGGTTAGACAACTAGACAACTGGACCGCTGTCAATGTGGGCTAGACAACTAGACAACTGGACCGCTGTCAATGTGGGCTAGACAATGAGTCCCATTCAGAGTCTGCGTGCCGCAACTAAATGTGTAGAACATTTAGAGATTATTTCCATAAAACTATTGGCATATTTTTCTTCTTCTTCAAACTTCCACTCCTTGGATATTTTGACTGACAGTGTGAATCTACAATGATGTGGTTTTGTTACGAGATACATATAACTTATCTGTTTGGTGTCATCAGATGTGCTTTTCGGAAAGATCAGAGAGCATCCAATTGAAGTGCCTGATTTGTGTTATTTTCCTATCTGGAAATGAGTGGGTGAGATACTGTGGGCATAAACACATACGGGTTTGATGACTGCAGGTTAGTGGAGTGTAGAACCTCTTTGAAGTGCCTGTTCTCAAGTCAATTCAGAGATGCAAGACAGCGAAATGAAATTCAGGTGGAACTTCAGTTTATAGAAATGCTATACCTTGCTCCATTTGTATATTTAAATTTTATATTAACCACATTTTATGTTTATATCTTACATGATACATACAGGCTTGCTAACATACAATTAGGCAATATGCACAATTTATGTTGTTTTGTTTTGTTTCATCAGTATTGTAAAATATTTGTTCATTCTTCAGTTCATCGTCAACCTTGCACAGTTGGCTCCATTAGCACAAGAAGTTCATTTCCAAAATGGATACTATTACCTTAGCATTGAGGGCTTCAATAAATGACCCCTACACGCCTACTTTACTGGACACACTAAGTTCTTATTTGAGAAGATATGATGTGAACCAAGCATTGTAAACTATTGCAACTATTTCCATGAATGCCGCCCAGCTTGTGTGTGTATCATCCAGCAAAGCGATCCCTTCCATCATCTGACACTAGTGTATGAGGGTACAGTCATTTCCATAAAACCCCCTCCGCATGGCACAGTTTGTCGGAGTAAAATGTGTTATTTTTAATGATCTAATAATACCCAGGTGGGAAGTAATGAACTGCCTGTGTCCAGTCTGGCCTCTGCCCATCCGCCTGCATGTTGAGCACATCCCAGGATAACCTGCAGCAAAGCCATTTACAACGCCAGTTAACACTCATGTTTGGGAGAACATGGAGAAATGGGGGGGAGCGCAGTTCAGCCGAGGCTAATTGTGTCATTATTTATGTTTTAAGACACGGACATCCCTGGAGAGCTACCGTGCTTGCAAACTCAAGGACACAAATGCTTTGCACTCAGCTATGATGCTCTTGTTGCTTCAGTTTTGGATTCCTATTTTAAGATTTAATAAATCACAACCTTGTTTTAACAGGGAATCGAGAAGTGCTGCCCCTATTATTGAAATCGTGCGCTCGCTGTTTTGAATTCTGCCCGCCTTTGTTTCGTACAGATGTAAGTGGTGGCTTATTACTTTAAGAGATAAGTCACTCTTTTTGATCACTACAATGCATGTCATAATTTCACACTGAACAAAACAAAAACATCAAATGAAAGGTTTTCTTACATTCAGCATTGTTTTTCTATGACAATAAAGACAAAATAAATAAATAAGTGAATTCATGGCTAACAGCGAATGGTTACCCATGAATAATTACAATACCCCCCTTTACATTGTCTGTCTTAAAAGGATGCCACAGGAATTGGAACAGTGTAATGCGGTGTGTTGCTGTAGTCCGCTGATAAGGTCCCCCTGGCTCCGCGGAGAGCAACGGTTTCAGTTTCCCCTCGACCTGATTGTTTTTTTTCCTCTCCCTCCCCCTCTGCCGGCGCTCACTCTCCGCCCTGACTCTGTGTTGCCACAGGTCTCAGTGGGGGAAAAGGCTGGCAGGTAGTTCTCCAGCACACCCCGCCCGCCGCCCGCCCCCACCTCCCCCTGCTGTTCCACTGCACCGGGGCCAGTACTGGATTAGCCTGAGGCACCATCCGTAACTGTCCATCAACCACCACCACCCCCTTACACCACCGCCGTCACCTGCCTATCACCCTCTCCCAACACATACGTCTGCGCACACACAATCACACACGTACACATACTTACACACACGCACGTACACAAACACACACACACACACACACACACACACACACAGACATACACACACACACACACACACACACACACACACACACACACACACACACACCTCTGTTCTGGCCCCGTGTCGATCATGGCTAAGCTCCTCTGGCTCTCTCCACTAATGTCTCAGAGGCATCGGGTGAGAGTAATTGTCCCCTCATTATGTAGATGCGCTGACATGTAACAGCCTGTAATGAGATTATTTCCCTTTTTGTTGTTGTTGTGCTTGTAATGGGGGGGGTTTTACTGGTGCACTTTTGAGGGACTGGAAGTATTAAGTGAGGTCAGACACAATGAAAGGGACTCTCTGGTGTGGGCAACTAAGTGTGTAATTAGCATTCCCTGACTGCTTTTTAAAAATGGTCCTCTTGCAGTTGGTTAAAGCAAGGATCATTAAGGCGCTGAAACAATTAAGTACAATAAAGAAATTATGACGCATGGAACTTTGCATTTGCCAAGCTGGGATGCTTACCAATCATCACAGAAGCTTTTTTTTTGGTTTCTTAAATCTGGTCTTGTTTTCGAATTCAGTCATTCCATTTCCATTACTACTAATTGGTCTTTTAATGAAAGATTATTGCAAGGACGGAGACTTAAGGAGGAAGCCTAAAATGCAGCTTCAGAAAGGGCATTCATAACCAGCAACAGTAGCATAAATATACAGTGCATTGTGTGCTATGAGATTGAAAAAGCAACTGTGCATTATCTGACATTTGGCAATGGGCAAATGGAAGAATTATAAATGATTTGGAAGGGTAGAATTAAGCACTCTTGCAAGGAATACATTTACATACATTTATATTCTGTATAAAAACACTCATCCACAGTCAAAATGAGACAATTTGCACTCTCTATATAAATAACCAACTTAGGCTCCTGTTTCAATTTTGGCACCCTAAGACCAGATGTTCCTGTAATCTTCCTCGTTGGTGTTTTCCATACCAACACACTTAACATAAAATAGGCTGCAAGGTTTGTAAAATAATCTCACTATTGTGCTATTTATCCCAACAAAGTACAAAGTCTTGAGATTGTATGCAGGCTGATGCTCCCACAAAAATAACATAAATGCAAAAATGCCAGCTAAATTACAACAGAGAGTACTCCCCTCTGTAGGAGGTGAGGATTTCTTTCACGGACAAAGATCTAGTGGATAAGTCCTCTGTCTTTTTCATCACGTATGAGACCTACAGTGAAGTATGACACCTATGAATGCATGCATGTCTCCTCACCAAAGGATGCCACCCATACTAAGCTCAAAGGTCAAGGTTGCCATCTCCATCACAGGCATGCGCTTCCCCGATGCCTCGTTTAACTTTATGATTTCCCCCAGACTCTTTGTGAGCGCTGCTCGCTTGATTGCCCCTTACAGATCAGCCCCTGTGTGATTGACAGCGGGGTTACACTCCGGAGCAGAGTGGAGCCGAAAGACTGCCATCCCTGCCATTCTGAGCAGGCATAGGCAGAGCAGTCCTAGAGATACCCTGCCCCCGTGGCTGCGAGCTATTCCACAGCCGAGTTCATTTAGCATGGTGCATTTCTGTTGGAGTTTTCCAATTCATTTTCAATGGCATGTAATTACAACGTGCAGCCATTTGCAAAACTCTACTCATATCACTGCGTATACAAAAAAAAAAAAAAAACAAGCACAATAAAGACAAATACCCCAAAAGCACTAGTCATTTTGAAAAAAAAAGCTGCTAACAGTATTACACGCATCACAACAGCACAGGCGTACAGTGCAAGGCCTGACCTCCAAATGACCAGCTGTAAAGGGATTGCCATGAGTAGTTTAATTCAGCCCGTGGAGCAAAGGGGCCGCGCAAGGTGGGAGATAAAGGGAATTGACATCTCAGGCTTCACGGCCCAATCCGTGCCTCGCTTTGCATCTGACAGCCCACCTCGTTCCTGCCAGCAGCTCATTATTGTCCTCATTGCAGTCAGGCCAAACTACTGAGGGAAAAAGCTGAGAAAATAACCATAGATCGCTCCTCTATGTAAAATCAGTGGGAAAGGGCAGCCATTTTTGCAAATGGGGGAAGAGCAATTCCCTGGGCTCACTTGAAACAGCATGGAGCAATTCATCTTGGGGGAGAGAGAAAAAAAAAATAGAAGAGAAAATGCAAAAAAAATTATTCGAATAGCACAGAGGAGGTCATGCAGGCATCACATTTTCTCCCCAGCAGGCTTTATCTGAGGCTCTGTGCCATTCCCCATTCTTTCTGTGCTGCGATTCTGTTCCCTGCTTTTCATTGTTGCTTATGCCGGCACATACAACCGTACGCACATAACACCCTTTCAGAGGGATTATTTTTCTGTCCATCAGGAAATTCTATTTTCACAGGAAGTGTATTAATCTGGTATCGGAAGTTAAAGAAAGTATTTGTTGACGCTCTGTAGCCCGATAGACAACAGGGACGGAAGGGACGCTGATAGACTGTGTAAGGCAGAAAAAATAAAACTCTGAATCTTAACAATGGTTGCATCTCATTCTTTGGCAAGGTGGTCATAAATTAAGCTTATCACAGGACCTCGCTCTGATGTTCTCACAACCAAGGACTTGCATCCCCAACAAAGGCCCTCACACATCCACACCCCCATTGTGAGGGAGAAGCCAATTGTGTATTCATACCCCTGACAGAGTTGACTTTAAGATGAATGTAGCATCCGATGCGATCTGTAAATACATGTGAATGTAACGTACCCATGTTAAGTCTTGAATCACAATATGGGCAGTAGTCTGATCGCGGTTTAATTGCAACCTGCCATAGTTGCATGATTTGAATAGAGTTTCACTTGTCATCACCTGAAAGCAGCGGAACAGGTATGTAAGTCGAGACGTGTAGACCAGCGATTGGTCAGGAGTAATGAACGAATGAATGACGTAGCATTAGAGTCTTCCTGGCAGAACTTGCGCTAACGCTTCCATATTAGTTTCTGCATACTAATCAGCCTCCCTGAGGCCTCTGTCCTATTCAGCTGCAGACAGCCAACCAAAGGGTCAGTCGAGCAGAAGGGCATGCTCTAGGGTACTGGGCACTTATGCTATTGGATTGGTTTGGGGAAATATATGGAAATGGAAATGTGGGTATTTGACCAATCATTTGAAGACATTTGGTCTCTTGCGTTCTGACTCTCTTTTGTGTCTTCATCTCTTCATCTCACTCACGCTATCATTTGGGTTTACTTTAAGGTTCATTTGCATTTGATGTATTTAGTTTTGTTTGGTTTAATCGGTAACTATGATATTTAACAATTGGCAACCACTCCATTTAAGACTATTGTCATCGTTTATGGTTATTAACACCAATTTGGCTTTTATTCCTACACTGAATCTGGTCTATACTTGTAACCATTTATTGTAAGAAAGTGTTCATTCATTCAGCAATCATACAAATTCCTCTTGTGACTTTCCTTATATGACATGTTGCCAAAGGTTGCACAGTGTATGGCAATGTTACAAATAACCGTATAATTCAATGGAGTCAGATCAATTGAACTCCCATGTGCAAAATAAGCCTTCTAATGTAATTATTCCCGTTGTTGGTGACTATGAGCTTCCTGAATAAACATTGGCAACCAAGTCTCTGTGACCCTTTGTACAATTCTGCCGAGTTTGACCGTCTTTGCCGTGTGACTTTACAGAGAGTTTGGCCGCTGGAAAGTGAGCAGCTTGGTGCTGGAGAGACAGGACAACAATGGCGTGGCCCTGCCTCTCGACCCCGAGTTCATGCAGACCATCAGGCACCTGGGCCGCCGGCCGACTGTCGGTGCCATCACTGAACACATCATCAGGAAGTACGGCACCCACTTTCTGCTGTCCGCAACACTCGGAGGTACAGCATCTACAGCATTCGTTTCATAGCTAATCTGATGTCTGCAGCTAGTGTAGGAAAGAAATATAAAAAGTAACTTTAGTAAATAATTTTCTGAACTGCTAGCCTTAGTGCATAGTAAACCCATAGTGAAACACTATTTTCCATGTAGTCCTTCTGGTGTGTGTACATTCTGTGCACCTTCTGTTTTCTGTGTGGAGAGTGTGTTTTTGTTAGTTTGTATTATGTCTACACTACACCATCACGCTGTGTGTGTGCATGTGCTTTGTGTTTGTGTGCGTACATTCTGTATTCTGCCTTTTTTTTAAAGATTAGATTAGATTAGATTCAACTTTATTGTCATTGCACAGAGTACAAGTACTGTGGCAAACGAAATGCAGTTAGCATCTAACCAGAAGTGCAAAAGAGTGCAGAGTATGTGCATATGTATAGTGGTAATATAAAATAGATAAATAGGATATATACAGTATGATATAAGATATAAGTGGTATGAACAGTAAGAACATTAGCAGCAATACTGAACATGCCCTTTGTGCTCACATGTGTGTGTGTCTGCCCTGCTCCACACCGGCTCCTGTAGGAGAGGAGGCCCTGACCATCTTCGTGGATAAGCGCAAGCTGAGCCGGACGGCCGATCCGAGTGACTCAAACAGCACGGCCATCACTCTGGAGACCCTGCACCAGCTGGCTGCCTCCTACTTCATCGACAGAGAGAGCACGCTGCGCAGGCTGCACCACCTCCAGATCGCCTCCACTGCCATCAAGGTAACCCCCCCCTGGCCCCTCTGCGCTGGAAGCTGAGAGCTGGGACCTGACCGCGAAGATGTTTATGCCTCTATATTTAGAGAATGCAAAAGCTGCCTCTGTTGTCTCTGGAATGTGGATGAGCTACGCTGTAAATTCATGGCTGACCTACAGATGCGATGAATTTGTTGCAGCACTGATGATACTTTAAGGGTCATGCATTATGTAGGGCGTTTGTACTGTCGACACCATTAATTTACATATAAAAGCACTGAAAGCAATGCTTAGATAAATTGTCGGTACAGCAGATTTAGCACAAAGGCATTTTTTATGCCAGGATACGGCTAGGGTGGAACATTCGGTAATATTTAGCAAACATATTATTGGAAATCACACTGTGACGCCATTCGAAGTTGATGGCTTATATGAAACCAGGATGATGATGGCTTGAAGGTTGTGTGGTGGAATGCTTGTTGTGCGGTGGGAATATACAATATCCCCACGCATCTGTCATTTGAGGGAACTTAAACAAGTTAATGTATCACTTTGAGCATGAATGGCTGAGGTTGCCCTTCTTCTCTCAGAGGTAATTCATTCTCATAGGGAACACTATTTATCCACCTCCGGCAAAGAATCCATGGCAAGTAATGATTTACCTTTAGAAATTATGTTTGTGCATAGGGATGAGAAATGTTGCTGCATCTCCTTACCCCACTCCAGTAGTCCCAAGTCTCACCAGCGTAGGAGTTTCTTTTGGCATTTTCCTTGCCATACTTCATTAAACAATAAAGCTATGGAGAGAAAGAAAACACATGCCATTAGTTTGAGCATCAACTGCAATTTTTCACAAGCATATCCTGGGCCTTGTTGTATACCATTGTGCGCTACAGTTGTAATTGTTGGCAATACAACACATTACCCCCCTGCTACCGTCACTCCCCCCCCCCCCCCTTCCCTCTCTCCCTCTCTCCCTCGCTCTGAGAGGTGGGAGATGAATTGACATTGAGTCCTCCGAGGGCCGTTCGTTCACGGGGTACTTGCGGTGACAGATGTGAAGTATTCACGGGATCAGTAGGCTTTAACTCGGCGCATGGATTTTCGCCTCACTGGGAAGACAGATGTTAATGCAAACCTGACTTTGAAAATGTGCACAACCTTGCTTTGAAGCTCCCGTTCCCCGCTGCTTCTTATAGAGTCTGTCGGCTCTAATATTCGAGATGCAAGTGATTTGGAGGGGAAAAAAGAATGAAATGTTTAAAAAAAAAAATAACTGAGAGTCTCCCGCCACAATTATGCATTAGCATGACAAATTATCTGTTCCATTTCAGTAATTTTCGTACAGCCCTTACCCCATTTGTCAGCCATTTTGAATATTAGTTAGGTGTCAAGCTGTAATGAATCGGAGACTTATGAAGAATATTTTCTGCACCACTGGTAATAAATGATCCTTTAACCTTACTGAGCGTGTCGACAGGGAAGGAAATGCTCCCCGTTCTACCAAGGTGTTAATCAGCTCTTTTGCTTTTGATTTAGAGTCCACATTCACTCGTACAGAGACAAAGTACAACCAGAGGCTCCATCACAAATTCAGCACCAGCTGAGATGGAACTAGTTACGCACTGTAGATCACTCTCTGACACTCGGTTAGTAATAGCCTCTTTCTGAGTATAGAGCAACATTTACTACATGCATTGCAAATGGGACTGCCCAAAACATGTCAACATGCGAGATGATGGGAGAAGCTAAATCTGTGTGTGTGTGTGTGTGTCTGGGCTGGGCACATCAACTTGTGAAAAATTCATCCCAGACAAATTCGGCCTGTACATTATTCAAAGGCGCATATATTCTTAATGTCTCTCTTGACCTTCCGCAATGTGTTGCCACCTCTCCTAAAGAAAAGGTTTGCACGGGCAAAAAAAAGACATTATAAAACTCCTGGGGAATGTATCCTAAAACTTTATGGTCTGTGCAAAACTTAGAAAACGAGATGAGGAGATGAGGCAGAGTAGGGCATGTTGCCATCAGTGGCTCTTTGACGTCTGTCTGGGTCATCAGTCAAGCATTGCAGCGCCAAGCTGTGAGGAACTAAACAGTTGCCAATTCCCGACTCACCCCATCTCTTTCTCTCTCTCTCTCTCTCTCTCTTGTTCTCACTCACTCACTCTCTCTCTCTCTCTCTCTGTCTCACACTCTGTTTCTCTCTCTGCCCTAACCACCTCACACTCACACTCTCTGTGTGTACCAGAGAGGGAACAGTTGAATTAAGTAGAGGAAAGGCAGACAGCTTCAAAATCACAGGGAATTTCACCGCTGAAGTTGAGTTAAAAGTCCCTTGTAAAATAGGAGGATAGTGCTGTTTAATTTGAAGGACTCCTGCGTCACTGCTGGACATATTATCCACCACTCTCCTCTTTGAAAGGTTCCCTGCTGGCTTCAGAAGGGGCTCCATTTTTTCCAGGGTGGAATATAATCCCTTTCTGTTCCTCTTATTGCTATCCTTTTCCTTTTTTAAGATAAGCTTACACGAAGCCCATGCTGACTGGGAGCTAACCAAGAACAAAGTCCCTCTGTACTGTTGCCGGAATCCTCAAAGTATTGAGTAAACATGTCTTCCGATTGCAAATGTGGATGGGCTGACTGAATGTGTCTCAGTGATTATAAAAGAGGACAATTCTCGGGAAATGCTATAACAAAGAATGGTGTAAAAACAAGTGCCGGTCTCCATGAAACATTAATGGCATTTACAAGAATGTGTATGCATTTAAAAGCCCAATTATTCAAATAGCTCCAGCATTGTCCACAGCCCTGTGTGAAATTATTCACAGGTGGCATTAATAAAGCATTGAGCTTCTTTAATAAACGTGGAAGCGAAGAACTTCTATATCTGTGGGTGAGCTTCTCTAATGCCTAATGATTGAAAATTCAAACTTTCATTACAGCAAAAAATGTATGCTGCATTTGCATATATTAAGCAGTAATACCAATTTTAGCGTTGTATATATTTCAATGACAGATGAAATATCTCTGGGTTTAGGGATAGGCACCGTCACATGACGGAGATAAAGCAAATGTTAACAGATGTATAACTACTGATGTGGAGAAAAGGAGATCTTCTCAACATGATGACCCATTTCCTTTAATAAAAACCAATAAACTTGAACTGCTTATTTCAGGAAGTCGTTCTCAGACCAATTACCAGTCTCATTAAAGGCAGCTGTTGGTATTCCTGATGTAGTCAGCATGAATTAATTACCACAGATAATAGGGCATTACTATACAAACAGTTTTTCAATCCAGATCATTTATATTCTGCCCCATAATCATTGTAATGAATGCCAAATTGCCCATATTGAAGCCACTGTAGATTTTGCAGACTACAGACAACTGTTGAGGTTTTTTCCCCCCCTTCCTGATCGAATAGCCTAACTCGTACACTTGCTCTGCTCCAACTGGCTCTTGTTGCAGATGGTCTCATTGCTATGCATAGAAAACCCATCTTTATATTTGCATTTGGTCAATTTTCCCCTTTAAGTCGGACATCTGTCTCTGTTAGAAATTAATCTGCCGATCCCTGCAGAGCCGTCTTGGATTTTAATTAATTGTGTGGACGCATCAATAAGAGAGAATGAAAATGCCAGCGGAGGTTGCTGAAGTTGTGCTTTTTCCCCTCTCGCTGTCTCGTCCTCGCTCAGGCCCCCTCTCGCCCTGCGCTTATTGAAAAGTTATTTCAAACTCAACACTTACCGAAAATTAAATAAACCATTCCTCGATAATGGATATCTGCTCCTTATGTAACTCATAAATGAGGTTTCCCATCCTGTCTGCTTACTTAGTCATGGGCCGGTGATCCCATAGCTGTAAGGGATCTATGCTGCCTTCAGCCCGGCAGGTACGGATCGGAGTTTTTTTTCTTTCTTTCCTCCCCAAGTCCCCAGTCATCTATTTCACAGTATTCGCACTGACCTTAAAGTAGATTCCAAAGGAAGGTAGCCATTTCACTGCGTTCAGAGTGGGGGAAAAAACGGGGAAAAAAAAACAAGTTTCCCCCCTTTTTGATCCTAGACACAAAAAATCACATCACAGGTTCCCAATTCATCTACAATGGAGATGTGGTTACTTTTATTGGCCCTCTGGGAAAATATTAAAAGAAGTAGCTGAAGCGCTGAGAATAATTTGTAAGTGACAAGGAAGGAGATGTATTTGCCTGGAGGCTGGCAGTTTGTCAGCGGAAACTTGATATACGACAGCCTTAAAGCAGACTTTTGTCAGGGATGATTGAGCTGTGATTGTGAACAATTCAAGGCAGCCCTCGGAGGGGAACAAAGATCCTGTTGTCAATCCGCTGTGTGTCAGTTTAGAGTCAGCGATGCGGCTACGATGCTTACACACACTCAAGTTTGCCAGGACCTCAGTAGATTGTAAGGAAACACCTTGAAAAGCTGCTAGCATTGAACCCCTCGCCAAGAGATTTTCATCTGAAAATACAAGTCTGGTTGTCCTCAATAGCCATTCAGGATGAACTGTAGAGAGGTTGTTTAATTAATATGAAATGGGTTGAACACCAACATCTGTTCATAAGCAGACTAAGCAGCATCAGATCCATTCCCTTTGAGTAAGGCAAAGCCTTTCTGTGTCAATATATCCTCCAATTAGCACGGTAGCTGCATTCTGCATTCTCTATGCACTATTCTGTACCAAAGTCTTGTCTTCTTATGAAAAATATAATTTATTTTTTCTCTTGTTAGTTTGCTTGCTGTGGTTTGAATCTAGCATTAAAAGTAAAGCAGTGCCCTTCGTGTCATCCGCTTAGCTGTACTTGGCAAATGTATTGTTAATCTACTTCATGTGACATTCAGATGGCTTCTTTGCATTTTTAATGACCGTAGTGGCATCCAGTCTGGGCGTGTAGAGCATTGCCATGTGTCTTTTTTGCCTCCCTTTAGGTGACCGAAACAAGGACAGGCCCTCTCGGATGCAGTAACTATGACAACCTCGATTCTGTCAGTTCAGTTCTGGTTCAGAGTCCTGAAAACAAGATTCATTTACAAGGTAGAACATCCATAATTGAACCAATCCCAGAGTTTCTGATGCAGCTGTCACTGTGTCATTTCATCCACTGTCTGCTGATATTGGAATAGGCATACGGATGTCATGACCAATAAAGCTCAGTTTCGATATTTTAACATGTATTATAACACTCGCTAAGCAGGTTTCCAGTTTTAAAGCGTTTTAAAGGCCTGAAATGGCTTTAGAAAACACCATTGGTTTGTTTACATTGTTGTTTATTGGTTTGTTTACATTGATGTTTATCGGTTTGTTTCAATTGCCTTATTTATTCACGCATGCATTCATTCGTTTATTCAGGATATTTTTCTCCAAAACAGTACCAAGAAAGTGGCACTGCAAGTTGCTTAAGATGAAAGCATCTGTCGAAGGAGCAGAATGGAAATGTGAATTTTAATAGCATGCTGTTCATTATGTTGTACCATGTGTTCATTAGTGTACACCCACTGTCATTGCTGCAGGACTTCAGGCCATTCTACCAGACTACCTGAGGAGCCGCTTCGTCCAGGCTGCCCTCAGCTACATCGGGTGTCATTCGGAGGGAGAGTTTGTGTGCCGAGATAATGACTGCTGGTGCCGGTGCGGTCCAGATTTCCCACAGTGCAACTGTCCTGAATTGGACCTGAAGGCGATGGAGAACAGTCTCAGACAGATCCGAGAGTCATGGAAACGATCCAATCAAGAGTTTGAGGAATCAGGTATGAAATACATCACCAGGTCACTTATCAGACACGTGGACAATCTGTGCTCCATTGTGTGTCCATTTCAATTCAGATAATGCATTGCCTTTTTAGGTGGCTTTGCAATATACATCCGCAACTGTATTATTGTTTTTTTAAACGTCAAGCCGAAATCCCCTTAGGGCATGATATTGCAGACAACACAAAACATGATCCTGGAACTGTTAAAACTTTTTCATTTTTTTTTTTTTTAAACAAACATCCTGGCATAGTTTGTCAGACATGACATGGTGGAGACAGTTTCATGCTACTCAATAAGCAATTTAGCGCTTGTTTTGAGTGGTGCTGTTGGTAAACATGTCCCTCAAGCTGCAGTGTCTCCAACTAGCAGGACGACATCACTGCGCTGCGCCTTGTTATTCTGCAGTGCCTGACAAGGAAATGGTGAGGAGAGCTTGTGCCTTTCAGGGAAATAGTGCCATTGTCATTGTAGTAAAATAGCATTTTGGACTTGGCAGGATTTTCCGTCCTCTTTTCTGGGCCAGGTGCCAGCTGTAAGCTGTTTTTATTCAGAGAAACAGCATAGCACTATAATTTCACCTCCTGCAGCAGCAGGCTTTGATTTGAAAATGTGAAAACAGCCAACTAATGACCACAAAGACAAACAGTGGTAATGTGCCGCATGATAATCAGTGAACAATCAGCGCCTCAGACAGATCATCTAATGTGCTATCTCACCGTCTCTGAGACGCAAACTCAGCACAACAAGTTCTTTTTGAAAAAGAGCCAGCACACGGGGTGTCCTCTCATAAAAAAGACATTGGTAGTAATAAGTAATCATAAAAACCTGAGTTGTTTAAGACATTGCAGTCATTTCTCATTAAAAACTAGACTTTATTGATTTTGTTGGAATTGAGGTCACTGAGATAATACAGTTATTGATTGTGCTGCTGAAAATATGAATTTGCTTCACTCCCCTCTAAATAGAATTATATGCCTTGACGCCATACCGTCTCTCTAATTGAACTTGATTTGCCCCTGTGCAAAAGCATTTGATGGAACAATATTCCATCCCCATTAGCCATCACGGAGGGTGCATTTGAAAATGTTATTCAAGGCAAATCCATACACCTCCGCCCACTCCCTATCAATGAAAGCTTCAGCATGAACGTTTTAACAAGCCACACGGATCTCCAGATGGTGCATTACTCATTTTCGCCTGCCGCGCTGTGTGATATGTTCCAGATGAGTTCCAGAACTTTGTGCGAAGACTGCCAACATTCTACGCCTTAAACACATCCGCCATCCAGTACTTCTGGAAGATGGACCCTGGTGTGCACCAGCGCTACCAGCAGCTGGAGCTCAGCACTGGACAGCTCCTCAGCAAAGCCCGTCGGATCATCAGCAGACTCTTCACGCTGAGCAAGAGATGCCGGACTCAGCCCCGAATTTCGGTGCCCAGAGAGAGGTAGGATTACAGCTGCGGCTGTTCACTTCACACAACAAAAAAAACACTGAACAAATAGGGCTTGTTTCAAGGCCCCTTTCAGCTGTGACAAGGAATGTATTGAGTGTATGGGTAGGGAGATATGGTCCTTGCAGTGCTGGAGAGAGTCAGTTACAGGGGTGGAGAGAAATACAAACTTCCCAGTGGTTTCTAGAAAAAACTCAAAAGCCCAAAGAAATGCATAGCATCACATCACTGTCATCAGATGAAAGCAGCTGCCTCTGTAACCAAATGCAAATCGTCCATCTATGTATGTGCATGTTTCCATATGCATAGAAGGTTCTATATGAGATGTTAATGAGGAACTCAGAACCTTTTTTTTCAGTTGAATGGCAGCATCCCATCCTCTCAGCGTACATCAAAGACATTTACTGTTTATTCCCTCTCCGCCGTCCTTTTACATGTCACATAAATGGCAAGCCACCACATACCACAGCATCTAACTCAAACTACCACATACCACAGCATCTAACTCGAGCAGGGCTAAGAGATCTACGAAAATGTAACAATCTGCAGATAGTTTGCAAAGTTCACATGTAGAAGATGTCAAAGTGCTAGCGGGAGTTAAAACACAAGATGCCGTTGACCAAACCCCTCAGTATCTCATAAGAGGAACTCACCAAGGTCATGATGCTATCCACAGGGAGCTTTTGCCTCCTGAGCTCTCTCTAAGCGGATTGACTGATACGGGCGGGGAGGAGGTGTGTCCTCTGAACTAATTATGAAACAATACCCTTTTATAGTCTGTTCCTCGTGGAACCGGGGGCAATTGTGGAGACAATAATTGTGTTAATGTTGAAGTCTTGGCTAGGGTCCCAGTGTCGGCCCCAGCGCCTCTTATCTTTGCAAAGAGACTGGGGATAAATAGATTGCCTCTTCCCTATACAAACCAGACATAATGAGCACTATAGTTCAACACATTGGCTTGTATAAGGTTAAGAGTAGGAGGAATAGCTGGGGACAATGTAAGTGTAAGATCTTAAAAGATGCCAAACCACAAGGTCACTTCTGTGGTTAGAGACTAGTTTGAGTGTTCCAGCGCAAGGCAAGGGACAGATGTGCTTTTTATCTCTTTTTTTTTATTTCCTATCTTTCTACCTGAGTCTCATCTTTTCCTTTTGTGTCCGGATTATGGTTTTAGGTTATATTACAAAACAATCCTTGTTCCGGGGGGATGAAATGCTAAATCCCAAGATTTAATATTAAGATCTAAGCGATTAATCAAGATTGTAGTTTGACTTGCATTCTGAGCCTGGAGGGACAACAACCAAAAAAAAAAACACAAAACCGGAGAATAGCCCCTTTTCATTTCTAATGCTGGATTAGTATTGGCAAAGGCACAGATTTTCAGAAAACGTAGCGCCAACTGTGAGGACTATGAGTTTATACCATATTACTGATGAGAACGAAGCTCCTCATGCTGTGAATTTTATCCGGAGCGTTTTTATGGTGCTTAGTGGGAATCCTTGTTTTAAGAGCCATCATTAGGTTACTGCCAACCCCTCAGATCAGTCTGTTTTATGTTCCGCAATGACAGATGTCATCTCAGCTTGCGTTTCACACATGTATTTTATGGTTGATATTATTTCGGTGGATATCATGGTTGATATCAATTTAGATTTCCAATTTATTTCCAATACTATTTCGTCATACATATGCATTCTTTCTAGACTCCACACATTTGAGCAGAAGTATCTTAAAAGGGTCCACCCTTACATGTAGTTGAAGAAATGGTGCAGTTATCAATAAAAGAAATCAAGCTTGAAATTAGCCTTCACTCTTCTTCCCACAATATTTTCATTCCATTTGAGTCTCCCTCTCCCCTTCTGTCAGGCTATTTATCTCTATATCAAAGCTGTCGTCTACATATCCACCCCCTCCATCTTGTATGTACATTCATTTCTATAGTGTCCCTACACTGAACGGTGAGATCCTTTTTTTAAAGCCACAGGTGCGGTGTGTGGCATTAAAGCCCTTCCATGCCTGATTCTATGTCTTTCCTTTGAAACCCCTCATGATTCTGTGTTTATAATACTCTGCACGTCCACTGAAGGGGCACACTCTTTATATCCTGAAAACTGTTCACTTCTCACCATAAATTCAATATATTTTCCGTAAGAGGCATGCAGGCATTGAATATCACATTAAATTAAAAGAAAAACCCTGAGGCTAATATCATTTATTATGACTCAACATTGAATGACTGCATATGGAAGAGGTTCTGACACGAGTAGGGGTTTTGATTCATTTCATCACAGTAATGGGTGCGATACTCATTCTTCAATTGTAATTCATGAAATGAAATCTGGTTATTCACAGAGAAACGGATGCAAGTGCATTTCCACATCACCCCCACCCCCACCCCCACCCCTCACTCCCCGAAAAACTGCTGACAGCTGGCAGAGATTTCTTCCATTGCCACCCACTTTCTCACTTCCTGTCTCCAAGTCAAACGGTCCCCATGAATATTTACGCCCTCTGCTTGCTTAGTTTATGTGTGATGCTCGGAGGGCAGTTTTATTCATGCAGGGCAGGACTTCTTCTTAGAATAATAGCAATCTCCTTTGCCCACATGAGTGACAGCGCAAGCTTGGCAATAGTGATATATAAACGTTTTCTTGCACAAAACAGCAAATTGATTAACATGCCATATACAAATGTCTCCCAATAGCTGTAACAAGTACATTTCTCTAGTAGCCGAAGTATCACCTCCTACTCCTGTAAGTCCTGACATCAAATTAATGTACTGTGGGTACTAGCATGGTTGTACAGGAAGTGTTTTATTTGTAATCATTTGACACTATCATGTTGAATCTCTCCTGTGGAGAAACTAAACTCGCTCTAACTGCGTATAGCTAAAGATGCAGTAAATGTACAGTAACATCACATGTGGCTTATCTCTTTTTTGAGATCAGTTTACCTCACAAGTCTTTCAGGAAATGCGTTTGATATTATATAGTATTTGGGTTGTGCAATGCTTTGCCTAATCAAAAAAGGTTTCCCCCAGCAGTTATAAATAATTTTTTATTGGGTGCATAAAAAGACAGATGAATATGGATGAGGTTTTTTTATATCTCATCACATACTTGCTGACTTGTATCCTCTTCTGTGGCGTTGTACTATTTCCCTTGTGTGTGAAGATGTCATGTCTTAGTTGAAACAGAGGATGTTGTAGCCATGAAATATACATTGGCTCATATGGTACATCCCTTCTCTTTTATTCAGGCCTTTCAGTCACTGGCTCGGCTACGTCCTCTCCATACTGTACTGCAGCGAGAACCACCAGATCGGCTCGTACATGGAGGAGTCGCGCGCCTGCATCTGCCCTTACGAGCACCCGACGTGCCAGGGTGTGATTCCGTGCACGGTGGGGGACGGGCCGTACTGCTCCGCCTGCTCGTACGAGAACCGCTCCCGCTGCACGAGCTGCAACCCGGGCTTCACGCTGGGCCAAGGCACCTGCCGCAGCACCGTGCCCGACTCCACGGACAACTACATCGGCTTCGAGACGGACCTCCAGGACACGGAGATGCGCTACCTGCTGCAGAAGCGCGACGCCAGGATATCGGTGCACGCCATGTTCATCAGCAACGACGTGCGCCTCAACACCTGGTTCGACCCGTCGTGGAGGAAGAGGATGCTGCTGACGCTGAAGAGCAACAAGTTTAAGTCCAGCCACGTGCACATGCTCCTGGGAATGTCCCTCCAGATCTGCCTTACTAAAAACAGCACACTGGAACCCATGCTCTCCGTTTATATCAATCCCTTTGGGGGTAGTCATTCGGAGAGCTGGATCATGCCCATTGACCAGCACAGTTATCCAGACTGGGAAAGGACCAAGTTAGACATACCGCTAGACTGTTACAACTGGACGTTAACTTTGGGGAACAAGTGGAAAACCTTTTTTGAGACGGTTCACTTTTACCTGCGGAGTCGCGTGAAGGTGCCCTCGGCTCATGGGAACTCCTCCGTTTACTACGAGCCACTGGAGGTCCTGGACTCCTCTCGCAACCTGGGCTACATGAAAATCAATAGCATGCAGGTGTTCGGCTACGGCATGCACTTTGACCCTGAAGCCATTCAGGACCTCATCCTGCAGCTGGACTACCCGTACACTCAGGGCTCTCAGGACTCGGCCCTGCTGCAGCTCCTGGAGATCCGGGACCGGGTGAACCGGCTCTCCCCACCGGGCCAGCAGCGCCTGGACCTGTTCTCCTGCCTGCTGCGCCACCGGCTCAAACTGTCTACCACAGACGTGGTCAGAATACAGGCGGCCCTACAGGCCTTCAGTGCCAAACAACCAAACTCGATGGAATACGAAACAACCAAATTATGTAGTTAATAAAGCGAGGCAATCTTGTGTGTCACAAGTGTTGGTGGCACAATCACCCAGGCCTGATTACACTTTGGAGCTATGTTGGAAAATCAGTGGGGGGCATTCACAGTAATTGTGTTTGTTAATCAGCCAGGTAGTTGAAGGGGCGTAATGTTAGCCTAGCTCTAAGTAGATTAGCAGATCGTCTGAATGGCCATCATGCCTTTTTTTCTTTTTAAATCAAATAAAGGAAACATGATAAATGATATACTGTATATGGATCCGTGTTTCACAAGCAAACAGATAGCCTGTTGGTTGGAAAAATAAATCAAGATGTTCTAGCTGTTTAGCTGCACAGCTATTTTACAAACATTTTAATGAAAGTTGTTTTACAGTGAAACCCTTATTTGGGAAACAGCTTTTTGTTTATAATTCGCATGGCATTTTATTTTAATCTCTATTGCCGATTGTTTGAGCAACACATGAATTTGAACCCACCCTCGTTAGTGTAATCAGGTCTCACTGTATCTGGTAGAATGCCAGACTACTCTCAAATATATCAGATTTCTCTTTTAAATGTGAACACAGTGTCTCACACATAAAGCAGTATGTTACAATAGGCAGATTCATTTTGATGGTAGTACTATTTTTCGAATATTTGTAAGCATATAATAATGGAAAATAATCCTGTTAAAACAAAATTCATCACACTTGCTATTGTATGTTCAGTTACATGTACTTTTATTTTTATAAACCTCTTATTTGTGAAAAGGTTACCAGAATAATTTCCATAAAATGTACAAAAAAACATTAATTTGTTAATACACTAAATAAAAGTCATTTTTATGTGCGGTCTGTAAATATATTTGAAATGTTGGTCGTAACAATGAATTTTTCAGTAAACTTTCAAATTATTCATCGATATCATCACGATTCCCTGAGCAGCAAATGGACTGCAAACCCCAATAGCCCACTGTCAAAAACATGAAATATCTGTATCAGTTTTATATTTGTGCTGTTTCATTTTCTCTAAATGTATGAATTGAACATCACAGCACACACTAGTGTATCTTATTTCAAGGCTGTATTTCTATCCACAGGGTTTTGTGTTTAACTTCTCAATATGTATGTCACACAAAACCATCTCATTTCATTTCAAGGCTGTGTTCACTGCTGCATCTAGGGTCTTGCCGAGCACTTTGGCAAGCAGGATCTCCAAGCCCCTTTGTGAGCCGCTTCCTTGAGTGAACCTTTGCAATTCATCTGTGTGAAAGGCTTGGACAAGATGCAACATGCCTGACAACCGAATAATACATTAAAGCCAGCTAGTCCCCTGGAGCATTGCTCGCCCCAGTCTTTGGCATAAACACTCAGTGACTTGTTCCCCCACTAATGACTTTTCCCCTTGGATATCCTTGAAAGCAATCGGCCAAAAAACAAGTGGTACACATGCTACAATGGAGAGAAGTTACAAAACACTCCACCCAACTTTTGATGGGCATGAAAAGGGGACTAAATAGGTTATTGATTGGCTGTCCTGGGAGGTTCTGCTTTTTTACACTTTGAAGTTCTCTGAAGTGCCGGACATTTATTACTAATTCATTGTTGTTCCATAAACATTATCATATAGGAAATGTATTACATGCTGAATGTAATGACTCTTGCTTTTTAAAGTAGCTTTAACAGCCAAAGTCTGATTTGTGTGCATTTTGATGGTATCGCATTGGAGTCACAGGCGGTTGTAATTTTCAAATGCTTTGGTCTAATTACATCAACAGGAGTGTATTTAAAGTTTTAATTAGTGAGAGGCAGGTCATCACATTTAGGGCACATTTCTCATCAGGCGGGAGCAGCGGTGACAAAGCACAGGAGCCGAATTGCTTTCACCACAGGTCAGTCAGGTCCAGCGAATCTGGTTTACGGTGACAGGAGGAGAATAACCTTTCCCAGACCCACACTGTCTTTTGCATTTACATTGATAGATGTGTGGAGGAAGGAAGAGCGGCGGGCACGGACTCAAAGCCCATTACCTGCGCTGTTTCTCCCACAGCCTTGCAGTCCACTGCAATCGCTGGAGTTTTATGTCTCTGTGCCGATGGAGAGGGGAATGGGCTCCTTCCTCCAGCTGTCACTCCTACGGGTGCAGAGGGATTAGCTATTGAGAAGTATCAAACATCAAAGCGTCAGTACAAATGTCCACTTTTTTTTTTACTGTCGGTGCTGCATAAAAGCAGGAGTTTCTCATATACCTGCATTTCAAATACATGATGCCACACCTAAAGGACAGGTTTAAATTGATTTATTAAGGTACAGATAATCTGAAGTTTGCACAGTTTATAGTAGTGGCAGTATGAGTCACTGGATTAAAAGAATATGGCCAGATAACTGGCTGAAGAGAACTTTTTATTATATATCATTTAAATCAACCGCATTAGATTTCAAATACCAAATTTGCACAGTTTGAAAGAAAGATGATGATGATGATGATGAGTGCCAAATATCTTATATACCAAACATCTTGTATTTTACTCTCTAACCACAACCACATAGATGAAATGTTTGGCTCATTTCCATTCACTTTACTGTATCGGAATATGTGCATGCCAAAAGCAGGGCAAACAGAAGATAAACGAGTCTTCTGCCATAGCTATTGCACTGATGTTAATATCAGTCTTTTAGCCTATCAGCATCCCTGTCACTGTGATTGGGGAAGAGCTAGTAGCCAGAGGCGTCACATTTAATTACAGTATCTACAGTATCTCTGGAACACGAGGATGCACATGATGTAACAGCTAAGACATTAACAATGAACGATCCTACGGCTAAACAACTCACGCAAAAGATCATGAAAGATGATACTGTACAGTGTCCAGGCAGAACTTTTAAAGAGATAGTTATATAATACTAAAAAATCCATGAGATGAATAAAAGGAGAGATGGTTGAAACAGAAGAGCACAAAATGTCGACCAAACCATACGCTGGAAAACGGAAGCACATACAATATTGAATGTTGAATTAGCTTGTGTGTGGCAGCAGGAAACACAACAGACGCCAGACTTATATAAGCTTCAGCACTCCTCTGGCACATTGAGGAAGCGTGCTCCCAGGGACTTTGATAGTGCAGGTCTGGGCCATAGAGAGGAGGATTCAAAGCTGATCCAGCCAGAGACAATTGTTGTTAAGACAGATGTCTTGTCAGTTCAAATTTATGTTTCATTTTAGCCAGGAAGGATGCACTTTCATGAGCCAGAGGTCCCAGTTGGATTTCTATTTTAACCTCTTTTTCCAGATTTAGAAGAGGCAAAAGCATCTAGCTGACATTACTAACATAATGGAACACTTCATACTTTGACTTCAGGCTCCAAGAAGCGACTAACATATTCAGCTGCAGATTGCTGGTTGCAGAATAGCTGCTTCCTTCTCTTCTCTTCTCTTTTAATGAAAGCTATGTTTGTTCAAAGTCATCATGTGAAGCTAAAATGACTGCTAGGAATGTTGGCTACAGTGCCAAACTTCTTCAAAAGATAATTCCTTAATGTGCAATAATATGAAATCAAAACATTAGGCTAATCAATAAGATACCATATCTGTCTCCACTTCAACAGTAGCTCAACTATTTGAGGCGATTCATCAGGACATGGTCCAACACCCTGACAGCAGTCGGACAAACAGCATCCCCATTCTGAACCTCCAAGTGATCCAACAATGAAGCAGAAAATAGTGCTTCACACAGTACCTAATTCATTATCCATGCAGACACAGGACATAACTCATCTAGCATGCATATGGCATGGATGATTATTACAGCAACATGCCAGATCCTGTTCAATTAATTGAAGCGTGGAGAAATCTGTTGTTCAGGAAAGGCCAATTTTGTCTGCTATATCTGTTGTATATTCACACTTTTCTACATATGGTTGTATATGCTAATGGACATAATGCAAACTTTAGCTAATGTGTTTGAATGCCAACTTGAGCAAATACCATCTGTCGGAAATGCTATGTTTTTAGCTTCTATATACAGTCTCCTCCACAATTGTTGGCAGCCCTGGTACAGAGGTGTACAAAGGGTTGTGAGAAATTCACCTTTTGATAAATTAGCTTAATGTCACACTGGAATATCATATCCAACCTTTAATTAAAGTAAATGCATTCTAAGAAAGAAAAAAAGCCCCTGATGAAGAATTCATTATTTTTAACCAAATCACATTTGCCACAATTATTGGCACCCCTAGAAATTCTTATAAACAAAATATTACAGAAGTTTTTGGGAACTTTGAAGCAGTAATCCATGACTTCCTTTTTCACTGGGGTATAAATATGAGGTGGCACTCAGGCCAAATTCCCTTATTCATTCTTCAACATGGATCAGAGAACACACAACTCAAATGAGGGGAAAGTGTGTTGACCTTTATGAGTCATGGCATGGCTGTGAAAACTATAGCTACTGACCTGAAACTGCCCATACCTACTGTTTTTAAATGTAAACGTTTAAATGGACTTTTACAAACTAGTTGGTAGAGCTGTTCTTCCTCCAAACGCCCCCGTGGGAACCTCATTAGGGTACATGACATCATGGGAACCTCATTAGGGTACATGGCCTCATGGGAACCTCATTAGGGTACATGGCATAATGAGAACCTCATTAGGGTACATGACAGTGGCGGCGCCAGAGATTTTTTTCTGCAGGTGCTATGGGGGTGCTCGGCGTTTTACCGAGGGTGCTATGAAATTAGGGTGATAGCATGTGTCACATGGTTCTCTACTACAACACCTCCCCACCATATCGTCATATCTGTTTACATGTTTGCTCTCTGAAGCGTCTTTGTGGTCCATGAAAAGCGCCATACAAATCGATCGTATTATTATTATGATTAGGCTGCTTCCGACGGACGCGCCCATAGCCGTGTTCCTCTGCGACGGTCACTGACAAAATTCCGCAATCCCAAATACTTCACTTACTTCAGTGGGGGTTAAAATTGGCGCCAGATGGCCACCAGGTCACCACTACCATGTCTGACAAATTAAACTAAACATAAATAGTTCAATACATTCTAAACTAAAGAGGGCAAATTAGAATAGCAGATAGAATGAACTAAAACAGTCAAAGAGTCAGAAATGCTTTCAAAAAGTATATATTATGTCAGGTCACAATCAATAAAAACATAGAAGCTTATGTATACCTGGCTAGCACAGACAGACTGCTCGTCCTAGGCTAGAATCTCTGATTTTTTAAGGCGGATCCAGAAAAATCCCCAAAAGAGACCGCATTAATTAATGTTACACATCTAACAAGACCGTTCCACCTTAAATCTTAAACGGTGTAAAGATGCAGGCCCCTTTTAAAAGTGAATGAAACAAAACAGTAGGCACTCAAAAACACAATAATCAGAGCTAGATCATTGTATCATTGTACAATAAAACTCTTAAAGAACAGGCAAAAATGCAAACAAAACTATGCTGGAAAAGCCATAAGCAAAACCAAAATCCGGGCAGACCAGGTGTAGCATGGCTAGCACCCTCAGTAGAGGTGTAAGGTTAAACTCTTTGACCACGACGTTCCTCTTCTTCTAAATCAGATTCCGATACCCCTTGCATTTCTTCTTCTTCTTCAACGTCACATGATTATTCTACTCGTGGAATTTTGGGTATCAAAAACCGATCCATTATTGTGAATTTGTTGATACTACCGCTTGACTTTGACTTTGGCTTTGACAGTGCACTAGCTCTCTTTCTCCTTCAATCGTCAGGAAACGTCAAAGTTCACGCATGCGACGTGTCTGTGTCGTGCTACTGAACAATCTGTTCATTTCAATCTGTTATTATTTTCTTTTGTGATTGAAATATTATTATCACACAATACATTAAATTAAGAACGCAGAATTAAATTAAATAACAATAATAAATAAACCATTATTTTCTTGGGGGTGCTATGGGGGTGCTATGGCTAATCCAGGGGGGGCTATAGCACCCCCTAGCCCCCCCCTGGCGCCGCCCCTGGTACATGACATCATGGGAACCTCATTAGGGTACATGGCCTCATGGGAACCTCATTAGGGTACATGACATCATGGGAACCTCATTAGGGTACATGGCCTCATGGGAACCTCATTAGGGTACATGGCCTCATGGACTCCATGAAACACCACAACATTTTAAATCCAAATCTGTCTGCCTCTGCCAAAAAAACTAAAATTGGGTCGTCGTTGGATCTTCCAGCAGGACAATGTTCCAAAAAAAATTTTCCAGATCAAAACAAAAATGGTTTACTGAACACAAAATTAAGCTTCTGCCATGGCCATATCAGTCCTCTGACCTAAACCCCTAGAAAAAAGCTCAAAAGGAGAGTGCACAAAAGAGGACCTAGGATCCTGGACAATCTGGAGAGATTCTGTAAAGAGGAATGGTCTCAAATTCCGTTCTCCGTATTCTCCAATCTTATAAGATGAGATGCTATAGAAGACTCAGTGCTGTTTTTTGGTAAAGGAAGGTTGTACAAAGTATTAAATGCAGGGGTGCCAATAATTGTGGTATATGTGGTTTGGTAAAAAAAAAAATTTAAAAATAAAAAAAAAATACAATTTTCTTAGAATAAATGTACTTCAGTTTAAGGTTGGATTTGTATCATGTTTTCCCATGTGAGACTAAGCATGGGGGTGCATTTTTTAATAACCTATTTTACTTATCTTTACCGGTAGTGCCAATAATCATTGAAGGGACTGTATACAGTATATACTGCATATGTCTTTACATCACTGTCTGTCTATGTATTGCCCCTCTATGCACACTTCATCGCCCACTTTTTAAAGTCAGTGCACTTCACGGATCATCATACAAGACAATCAGACAACACTTCTGAAATAGATGCCTTTTTTCCAATACCTCGTCCTCCTCCCTCCCCCAACACCCACCCTGCAGATGTAATATAAGCTCTCATACTCCTTAATGGAGACACTAAAATATGATATGCATGCATGAAAGTGAAACCGAACAGACTGAAATTTGCAGGTGAAGGTGACACTATAACGAAAAACACAATTCACATGGAAAATTGTTCCCGGGGAAAACGTTATCTATACTGCGAGACACGGTGTCCCGGCAGTGAAAGACTTTTACTAGAATAACTCTCTCCTAAATAGATTGGCCAAAGTGCATTGCTTTCTCAAGGTTCTGAGGTTGAGTGCGTTTGGAAGGTAATTGACATTCTTGTGGCATTTTTCTCCTCTCAGAATATTTGGAGCGCCGATGTTTAGGTGCATAAATTATATTTATGCACATTACGTTTTGCTGCCAGAGGGGGTAAGTGAAACTAATTTAGTGGCAATAAAACTAAATTAATGGAGTACAAGCATCAGAGCACATAAAGAAGTAATTCTGTCTGAAAGTTATATTAACATCAAGAGTATGTAATTGTGAAAAAGGGGCCTATAAAAAATGGTTTTGCCGGCCAAATGCAAATGTGTCTCTCAGTGATTCTCAGTTTCAATCAAGGCACAGCAATTGGACAGGATTAGAAAAGAAACGGAAATAGCTCCAGCATCAGATTATTGTGCGGCGCTGAATTACACTCTATAATGAAACAGAAAGGGAGCTTTTTGATAAAGCCTTCGCAAAACACTTCCTCACACAACTACAGCAAACTTTTTTTTTCTTTTTTTTTGCGAGCTGTGCATATGTGGTACAACAGTGTTTGTTTGGTTAACACGAGGCAGAGGGAAATGGTTACACAAAACAAATCAGCACAAACAGGTGTAAAATAACCAGAGGAAGATATAATTTGCTGAAGTGGGAAAATAAAGCTCACTTATGAAGCACCAAATTATGGTTCTCTATTCTTAAAATGCCTGAAATCCATTACTTTACTCTCAGAGTAAGAACAACATCTCTATTAAAGGTAAGTGTCATTGTTCATCAGAATAACAGGAAACAGGAAATTAAGAAAATAATAAAACAGGTTCACAGTTCCTTGGTCCAGTTCCTTGTGTGTCTTTTGTACTGAGGTGTATCGGTATTGTTCCAGGCGACTGTGTTCAAACTAAATTCAGTTTGCTGAAAAATCTCCGCATCCTCCTGTGATCCTAAGTCCTTATTGGGAAAGAGAAATAGCTGAAGGCAAGCTCCAAGGTTGCCCACCTCAATTTCTTCATTCAGTGCCTCGTTTAGCACACCTCCTCTGCTGTGGCATCACACGCAGAGATTTTAAGAATGTATTTAAGGAAATTACCGGGGTCCTTTCCCTCATACCTGCTGGGCCTGCCCACATGCTGAGCAGTTTAACGCTCTCATAGGCATGAAGCAATTAAGAAAGCCACAATGGGAGTTTGACCGGGGTGGGGAACTATATGAGGAACATAATTTCTCTCCAACATTTAAAAATATGGACTTAATATGCAGCACTCGTGCGTCCAGAGGTTTGCGTGCGTGAGGCATTGTGACACTATTAGTGATATATAGACATTAACGCACAGAATGGCTGAGGTGGTGCATGGATATTATAACAGTATGGTTCACTACTGTGGCACATGGCATTTTTAACAAAGAAATGTACTACTGCTACTACTACTACTCATAATAATAATAACATAACAATAACAACAACAACCATGACATTTTTTTATTATTATTATTATTATTGATGTTATTATTATTATTATTGTTATTATTATTATTATTATAATAATGTATTTAGCTTGTGCTCAGTCCTACAATAATAATCAATACATAACCCTCATTACAATCTAATGACCTGGTATTGTGCTCTAAATGAGCTCCCTGTTCACTCTCTGTGTGCCATGTGAAGGTCCTCCCATTGACTCTAGAATAGATACTTCACTGCTGAAAGAGACGTTTTGTATACCAAAAACCTACGGGTTTGCCTGTGAACCTTCCTGAAACAGAGCAAGTTTCCTCTTTCGAATATTCCTCTGTGCAGTTGTTGCACTGAAGTGACAAGATCCCACCATCTTTGAGGGCATTCACCATGAATGGCATTGTCCTATCTTCACAGCTATCTCAGAAGTGCAATTATGATATTCAAAACAGAAGTGATCACTTTAGTTGCTTAAACAATGAATTTAGCCATTAGCTTTGTGTCCTGGTAAAAAGACAGACAAAAAAAAGACATGGATAGTACTGTTTTTCTGCCATCAGTGATGAACTTGGCCATCCTAGCAGTCATGCTGCCTCTCTTCCACACACCCTGCTCTGCTCTGCTCTGCTGAGTGTGCCGATACAGTGCACCACCCCATAGAAGCATGAAGGTGAGATACAGCACAGCACCCCATAGAAGCATGAAGGTGACAAGGTGAGATTTGCCGTGACTCAGCACCCTCCAGGTATTCAGAGCAGGGTACTGGTGGGTGCATTCTGGGCGCATTCAGAGCAGGGTAATGGTGGGTGCATTCTGGGCACATTCAGAGCAGGGTACTGGTGGGTGCATTCTGGGCACATTCCCTTCACCTTTAGGCAGAATCTACTGATAGGTGACATTGAGAAATTAAATCATAATTTCAAAGACTCAGCTGTGGAACACTGGCCCAAGCACTGTTTACCAAAGGCCAGTTAGTGAGCGATACATACTACACGGGGTGTACATCAGTTGACACAGCCATGCCTTTAAAGGGAATTCTGAATCCGTCAGAGCATAGCTACTGTAAATTAGCAAAGGAAGGTCAAAAATGCCCATCCAAATAACAACACTCGTGCCATTGAATAATTATTGTCTAACAAAGTCTCTATTGTTTAAGAAGGGATTATAATTTTTTTTAGACAAATATGTCCCTGTATTTTTCACTCAAGTCAGAAAAGTACAAGAAAAGATGTGAATAATGAATAGTAAATTTGTTTATCCACCTATTTCTGCCAGGATTATATTGGGTTTGAATAAAACAAAAGGAAGATGACTATATTAATGTACCACGGATTTTTGAAAATTTTCAAAAAGATGTATTAATGACATATACTGTAGGTCTGAGAATTACTGGCACTGTTTGGCAATCAAAGAATTAAAAGAATCAGTTCCACTGATTGGATAATAATGATGATATTAATGCACTAATACCATGGAGATGATTTTGTGGAAATAAAGAGAGAATGGTATTCTTCTCTCATGGGGCCCCACAGACAAATCCAACAGGCAGGGAAGAAAATAATTGTTTTGTTTGTCACAACTCCTCCTTTTCTTGAAGTAAACAATATCAAATTACATTCCACAGGAGTCGCTGGGCATCTGGGGAGTCACTGGCATCTACTGTCATCACTCTTTTTGTCCCAGCCTAATTTCGAACATTGCAGGGACTCACATCATTAGGTGGTGATTGGCACGTCGGGGCAGGAGGGGGCCACTATTTTTGACGCGAAATGAATCTGTCCTACAAGCAAACCCCCCCCCCCCTCTCTCTCTCTTTCCCACTGCTCGAAGAGCCAGCCATGTTCTCCAGGGTATTTTCTCATTTATGATGGCTTTTCACTCATGGCACTTTTTGCCACTTTCTTCCCCCTACTCGCTCTTTCTCATATATATGTTGGCTGGCTGACTGGCGGGCACTTCCTCATTATTTGCGTGGCGCTACCTGTCACTGCTAATGAGAGGAGGGACTCGGGTAGTGTGGCAGATTGCATGGATTAATGCCGGCAAAGCAGCGGCGGGGAAGTTAGGGAATAAAGTGGACTCGCGTTCATTATGGAGGATGTATGACATTTCTAACGGGCCGGTGCCAGCCTTTATAATACAGCCCTAATAATAAACACTCAGGACTATTCTTAAGGCCCCACCTGAGATAGTTCACAGCCAGTGGGGAAGCCTGGTCTCCTTTCTTTTCATACAAAGAAAATTCCTCCTTGAAAAATGAACAGAATTCCAGCTGAAATTGTGCTTTTACATAAGTGGCATGTTTGTTGTGTCTAAAGAATAATAGGTGTTTGGGTTTTAAGTAAAAAAAACAGTTTGTGGAAGCAGGTGTCATGCCTCATTTTTTGCCCTTGGTTGATATTTTGTAATCCACTTGGGCTGTTTCCACAACGTAAACAAAAGACTTTGTTGTTCGGGGGTATTGGGAGTGCATTGATCAAATCCACAACTTTGACAGCAAGCCGCAGAAAAAGCTCAATTATGTGGAGCCCACGTCATTCTGCAGATGAAGATGAAGATGAAGGTGACGTTTTATCATCAGTCTGTCTCTCCGCCGCAGCCGCCTGCAGAAAGCAAGAGTCAGCGAAGCTCTCTCTACATTACAAACTAAATCTCATCGCTGAGGGGAGGGCCATGCCACCTAAACAGTGGAAATATTTATTGCAGCCCAAATTGAGTGTGTCAACATCCCCAGCACACGTTTGTGAAAATACACACACAGACACAGACACACACTTAGACAGACACAGATACACACTTAGACACACACACACACAGACACACATACATATATACATCTGCTGTGGAATTCTGTATGCCCATCGCTCAAATGCGTATAGTTGAGTATATGATAAATTATCCTCCGATTCGAAAGGGACTGCTTCCTTAAATACCTGCATCACTAACGAGGCACCCCACATGTTCCTACTGGGTCTCACTGGCCTCTCTATTAGTGTCCAGGGCCAGCGAGGGGAGCTGCCGGATGGCCACACTCACTGAGTGATTAAGTAAACCTTGGGGCTGACAAGGCTCCAAATCTCGGAGGAAGAACGAGTTAGACTAATGTGAGGCTCTGCTTAACAAGGGTGTTGGAGTGATGGGGGTAGGAGAGTGTTTCGTTGGGGAAGGGGGTGGTGGTGGTGGTGGTGGTGGTGGTGGTTAGCTTTATAAGAAATGCTCCAATGCGGGAAAGCTGTGGAAAAAAATGCCTGACGTCGCTAAAGCAGACCGTAATGAGCTTCCCTGTGTTTGGCCCGGGAGCAGGTTGGACCTACTGAAATACGCAGGTGTTTGTGCTGTTTTTGGGTTGTTTTCATGTAGTGGAGGCACTTTCACCAGAGTCTAAAAGTAGGACTCAAGATTTCCTTTGTTTCTTTCAGTTATTTTCTGGAAAACACCTCAGATTGCATGATTATTGAAATGATGGTGATTGATGTAAGTGAATCAAGAACTAACTTTTTTGTGTCCTTAAGGCATTAGATATGGCTGAATTTGAATCCATGTAGATGCTCGTGTGAATATGGTTTCGTTTGAAGAGAGATCAATTAGCTTTCTCTGCTTTGCATCGTTGGTGAAAAGCATTGTTTTCGCTTTTGACAAGATCTCAAACAATAGATTCATTTAAAGTAAGATCTATTGACTGACATATTGTGTTGCAAGACTGTTTGTTCCACTGCCCGAGCAAGACCAAAGTTAGGCGTTTATTTCATATGAGTTCTTTTAAACTTCAGTTAAATGAGAAAAACTGGGACTATATGGCAATAATGCTTTTAAGTGCATTACATTTTAGTTAAAAGGTTCAAGGCGATGAAAGAATTTCAATTCTGGCAAATTTACAAACCCACTTTCCGAGTTCTGATCCACGTTTTGACATTATTCATAGACATTCTGTTGCCATGGAGGGATGGCTCCCTTCTGTTCTCTTTAAAAATACCAGGAACACTCTGTCCACATGGTAAAGTGCAGCCAGCCCAACTTCTGCCATTTGCTATTTTATTTTTTTCTCTACGAAAGCAACTGTAGAAAAGCTTAAGAATCACTCAAACCAACCTTTTACTCCTGCTTGACAATGTCAGCATGCACAGAAGCACAGAGGTACATTTAGAGGGCTTGGTGACATATTCACAGACTTCCGAGTATTCTCTCTCTCAGCCAAGGGGATGTCACAGCATTGAACAGAAGTCCCTGCACCCATCAGTGTCATTTCGTTTCAGACCTACTCTAAGCCCTCGTTGTGTACTCTCAAATTTTGAATTAATAACCTGTTATCCAGGTCCTTGACACATAACTTGGCCCAGCAGCAAAATTAGATGCATTGCTGTCTGATTGTGACACAAGACAGGCTTAGGTGGCTGAGAGAAGCAAAATGCACTCCACACTTATAATGGAAACACTCCCATGTTATTCAGTGCTGATGCTGTTGTCTCAGGAAGACTTAGAGCTATCAAGTGGGTAACTGAGAGTTGGTCAGTTCATTTATGATTCTAAGTGAGGACCTATGTAGCAAAAATAGGCACCTTACCATCTTTAAGGAATTGCCTTGCTGTCTAGCTAGAGAACAAGTGGTATTTTAGCTAATGGATAATTGAGGGCCTAGGTCACATGGTCAATTAATATACATATGGACACACTTTCTGTTGTGTAGGTGAAATCTCTATGACAAAAATGAACAATGTTCAAAAAAGGCAATGTTATGCTGATTCAGAAAATAAGGTTGTTGACAGAACAGAACAGCACCCCAGATGTCAAGCTGTGTTCAAAAATGATGATGATCTCCCAAAATGTGTATATTTTGCATCCAGAGCCATTATGTTGCTATTGAGTTTCATCCCTATAACGCTAGACAAGGATAAGTAGCAGGTAGGTTCTATATTGTATTTTCCTGGCTATTAACCGCACCGTATACAGTATAAACCGCATTTCAGTATTGTATGCAATTTTATAAATCAA
Organism: Clupea harengus; assembly: GCF_900700415.2. Taxonomy (NCBI): domain Eukaryota; kingdom Metazoa; phylum Chordata; class Actinopteri; order Clupeiformes; family Clupeidae; genus Clupea; species Clupea harengus. The sequence goes on along the minus strand of NC_045161.1, from coordinate 5,346,996 downwards.
TCCCCTGGCGACCTATTACCATAAATGATCATCTTCTGACACACTAACTGATAAAAATATAAGTGGATGAGGCAGAAACCCCCAGGGAGCCTGGGCAGATTCACATTAACACAAGTTCATATTCACATAAACTAACACACACTAGCAGCTGCCCACTGGTTAATTGGTTGGTTCCCTTAGCTAGAAAGCTAGGATAGTTAAAAAGCTACGATAGGTAGAAACCCTCTAGGTGACTGTGAAGCTTCATATATTAACAGAAGTTCATATTAAACTAGTAATTATGATAGCACCTATGAACTGTTAAGATGGTTCCCTAAGCAACTATGAACTGTCAAGATGGTTTCCTAAGCTGGAGATAGCTAGGAGACTTCCTAGCTAGGTTAACTGTCCTGAGACCTCACATGTTTTACACTTCTCGCGGAGATTCCCGCTCTGTAGCATCCTGTTAAATACAGTCGGGAGGGAATACATAACACCCGTTGCTTTATCCTTATGGAAGACAGAGTGTGAATGAAAATCTATCCCATGTCATTTTTATCCCATGTCGTTTTTTGGGGATTCATATGTGAAAGAGGGATAGAGAGAGAGACCCATTCTCAATTTACTGGCAGTTCCAGTTCCAGTGGGCAAAAAAACAATGCATAGACTGCAGTTAATAGTCGGGAAATCACGGTAGGTTCCTGGCAAAGAACCTTGAATTTTCATGTCATGTCAATTCACATCAAAAGAGATGGTCATTTAGTTTCAATCTGCAAGTTTTACTCACAACACACTACCACTCAGTGTTAATTTCGTTGACGAAAACTATGACGAAAAATATTCGTTAACGACCTTTTTCCCGTGACTAAGACGAGACTAAGACGTGACGAAAACGGATCTTTATAAATAAAAACTATGACTAAATCTATTTTAACTTTCGTTGACGAGACGAGACGAAAATGTTGGTGGCTGACTAAGTCACAATTGTTTTTTTTTTCTAAACTTGTATGCACATCATTGCTTGAATGTTGCCCGGTCCTGTATCTATCCCTCCTCCACTCCCTGAGATGGCCAGACATGCAAGTGACGCCCTATGGCTTAACGTTATGATGGCTGAAGTTCAAGCACTCGGTACTGGAAGACAAATAAGAATAGATATCTGGACAGTCTTAAATTATAACTTGACAGAAAATAAAACACAATGCACCGCAATAACTGGAGAGAAACCGTGTGGCTTCAAAATACATGGGAAGAACACAACAAGAGGCACCTGAAAGCGCACAAGACAACCCTGCCATTTATGCCAAGGTAAAATTAGCTAATGTTAACTAGTTATTCGAATATATCAGCCAACGTTAAGTTAACTTCAAAGGGGCAGTCGAGTGTATAGGTTGTGTCAGCTTGGATAACTAGCTAGTCATTTTCGATTGAAACCTCCCGTTTGGCTTGGCAAATGAGTTCCAAAACTTTTAGCTAGCTAACGTTGGCTAACTATGAGGTAGCATAGATAAGTTATACTAGCTATCGATAACTAGCTAGTAAACACATTGCAGAATGGACTATAGGACAGGCAACGCATGACATTAATCAAGAAAAAATAAATGAATATGTGATTGGTTTACATATCCTTGTCTATTTATGCAATTGTTATTAGCACTACTTTCAACTCTCAAACTATCCGTCTAGCTAAATACTGTATGTTGGTTATCAGATTGCACAGCAATTCATATGGAGGATATGTGGTTGATTTAACTAAGGCCAGGTAGGCATAGTAGTTGTATTGTGTTATCAGATCATTTGAATCTTCAAAATCTAGACTTGATATTCTCTTATATTTTAATGATAATACTGTTAATTAAGTATTGCCTTAAAATTATTATTTACATTGAATTAATTGGAATTCAGCTGTAGGCATAGGAGACCTGTATCTTAGAGACTAATTGCATCCACAGTTTACGTACTGCAAGCTTGACTATTATGCAGTTGTAGACACAACACAAGGGGTCCCCGGGCCTGAGAAGGGATGGAAAGGAGTTTAATGTGACTATAAGATGGACTTAATTTTTAGTTTAATCTGACTAAAACTAGACTAAAATGTAATGAGACTTCGTCGACTAAAACTAGACTAAAATGTTCTGAGTTTTCGTCGACGAAAACGAGACTAAAACTAAGCAGGATAAAAATGACTAAAAGTGACTAAAACTAATATGCATTTTCGTCTAAAGACTAAGACTAAGACTAAATCTAAAATAGCTGCCAAAATTAACACTGCTACCACTCAACTTTCTGACGTCAGGAGCAAACACACTACTACTCAACTTTCTGAAGTTAGGAGCAGGCCAGGCTAGACTCAGCATTCTGTTAGCCATCAGTCTTCAAGTGTATGGTTCATTATGGCTTCATAACCTCCCTCGCTCTAATTAGTGCGGGTCCTCTCAGGCGTCTTCATCTGCCGCATTATCTATAGGGTGTCCTTTAATGCACAGCTGTCACCCAGGAGTATGCATGCTGTGGCTCTGACAGCTAATGTGCTGGGGAAGGAGGAGGCTAGATAAGAGCTTATTACAAGGATGGAAACTCAAATCAAGCTCAGTGACAGCTAATGCTGCAGTGATGTTTTTGACAGTTAAAGCACTTACAACCCCCTTCTTTTAGGAAGACTTCCGTTAGTTAATTGAAGAAATACTGCACAGAATGAACATTCTTTCTTTTGAACGTTCAGTTATTTCTGTTCGTCTTAGAACAATTTAAAAGATTAAATATTCTCCAGTGAAAAAAAATGTCATGACACATAGTCGCATGTTTACCTATGCATTTTGATATCAAATCTACTGACACAACTTCCTTAGTCAAATATCTGAGCTTTGATATTGATATTGAAGATCTATTTATGTAATATGACACATAGTCGCATGTTTACCTATGCATTTTGATATCAAATCTACTGACACAACTTCCTTAGTCAAATATCTGAGCTTTGATATTGATATTAAAGATCTATTTATGTAATACTGACAGATTATATATGACATTTTTTACCAGATCCTTTACATAGAGAGAGACAAGAAAGCTTTTTATGAGCCCCCCATCATGGACTTGCCTACATTTTAAAATATTACATATGACAGCACACAACATTCTCTTCAATAACCTTTCCTTTTCCCATTTAAACTCACCACAGTATCTTGGACACTGAGGAAAAGCCCTGTAGGGGTGACCCTGAGGAAATGTTCTTCAAGTGGGGGGGGGGGGGGGGGGGAGAGATAATTCACCACTGAGGTTTAAAATATGGCCACCTGACACTTTGCATACATTTCATAGCTTTGAAGTCATCTTAGAAGTGCCATCTCCTACCCAATTAGCATAATAGAAAGGTTAGTGGAGCCAAGCTCACAAATCACAACATGCAAACATGGAAAGGCACCTGGGAAAAGTGTAGAGCTGTGGCTGTCTTCAAAACAAATCAGATGCTGTCTCGTACCTCTTGTTTTATGTATTAATTTTGTGGGGCAACCGATGCAGGAAGACATACCTTTAAGTAAATCAGTCAATGCTGTTGAAAGAGCCTGTTTTCATCAGTTTGCATAGTCAAGTTGGGAAGATGGGCATAAGGGCTGACATACATACACAAAGCGTCCAATTAATTTTTTTTCCTTTCCGAGAAAAATTTGCAGTGCTGACATTTTTTGTCTGTATAGGCCAAGGCTGCTTTTTGAAGCTTGATGGCATCTTTGAAGGGTTTACATTTCTGATGAATTCTTTTTTTTCCACTTTGGGTTGAGACATATCGTCAGTCCTGAGGGTTTTTCTAGTGTTATTTAACTGATCCACCACCTACAGTATATGACTGGAAGATCCCAAGAGTCTCTAAATATTCATACTCTTTTCACCTGTGTGTTTTTCTTGTCCTATGTAGTGAGTACCTTCAGGGGAAAGTATGTGTGGCACAGATTCGAGAGAAGAAAAGTTCAAAGATCATTATGGATGCTCAGGATGACAAAACAGAGCCTGCTCTAACCTGGAGGATATAAGCCATTCACTTACTATTCTTTGAAAGTTTTATCTGTACAAGCATTCTGTTTGTGTGAATATCAATGAGATCCCTACACAAATGCCTTCTGATCAACCCCTGCAACCTTTCATCCCAAAACCCAACAGAGCGCCCGTCATTTACCAGCTATGAGAAGAGAGCGGCTGCCTTTTACCCAGCGGCTGAGATCGCCCATCCCCGGCATCTCTGCCCATAATCAAGAGTGGGAAAAACACTTTTGACTAATCATCTAAAAGACGACAGGCTGTTGAAAAGCCATCGTCATTAGGAGATGTGCGCACGCTTCACTGAAGGAGCGCCGCCCTCGGGTGGCGTAGGCAGATCTGAGGTGGCGCTTTTAACTCCCTTCTTGTCTTTGTTGTCGTTTCTGACACCACATGTGCAATTGTTTCCCGATAACAAAACACCCAGCAGAGGCTGAGCGTGAGCACAAAAGAACGACAGAACATCCCTGTTTATCCCCTCTTGGGATTTTGTATCACGTGAGATAAATGAATGACAGTTTAGAGTCTGTGCAAATAGGCATCATATCAGCAAATAGCAGTAATATGGATATTAATATTGCTTCATAGTCAGTTTTCAAAGCAGCCAAAGAAAGATCTGTCACTTTCAATGACTTGCATTCATAATGTATAACCCAAATACATCTCCAAATACATCTCCTGTAACTGTTGTCTTTCTTTACATGAGGCTACAGTGGCAAACGAAACATCTACACGGGAGTGAAGGGAAGAACAATTAGAGCGAGAAAACCAAGGACAACTTTCCTTTTTGTTTCCCTTCCACCCAGCAAGAGTCGTGTGTTGACAGGCTTAGAGTCAGACTAATGTAGAATCTGCGCGTGTTTAAATGAGCACTCCTGCCGCGGTGGTGTTTAAGAGCTGCTATTTCTTAATCATGACCATGCCCCACATTGCTGGGGGGGTGGGTGGATAACATGCTACTTATTCATTATATCCTAAAAAGCCTTAATAAAATGTACACTGCATATGTCCTTTACTCTTTGCATTCAAAATGTCTGAGATTGGGGGTAAACATATCCATTAAAAAAAAATCTGATCCTGTTGGGGGAAAAATACCTTCACCCATACTCAACGAAAAGTATGCTGAAAAAGGCAATGGAGAGGCAGCACATTAAACAGTGCAAGGCCTAGGACATGTCCATCAGCACCTCATTATGGCCGTAAATAATAGCAGTTAACTTCAGGTGATCATTTGGCTCTTTACTTTATTTGAACTGACATAATTGTGTAATTACCATATATTGGCAAAAACAACTTCCTGTCATTAGTCATCATGACAGTCTGTTTCCAGTAATGACTCTGTGATCAATTTTCACACAGTTCCCACAATGTCACATGCCATCACAGCCTATGTCAGATACTAATAAGCTGTTGTGACAATCGCATAGGGGTAACATTACACTGTTGACTAGTGAGTTTGACTAGTGTGTAAACCATGCTTACAGTAGTATAACCTTTATGATGAAGCTTATAATGTATCATTCATGTTAATGTGTTTTTTATTTTATTTTACAGAATCATAGACTATTTTCTTCAGGGTACCTATTTAATCCGCTGTCTGTACATGTTTGGCTAAATCAGAAAATTCACTTCACCCTGTGGTTCTGTAAAAATTATGTTTTGTAAAAATGATGAATTGAAATGGGTACATATTTGTGGTGCTTCATATCAATTCTGTTCAGTGCAGTAAGATAATTTCATCAAGTTTGCTTTTCCACGAGGACACTATCAAGAGGGACGGCCCTGCACACACACACACACTAACTGTATACTCCTGTGGCTGTTTCCAAACTCGGAGCATATCAGGAGAAATAGGACAGATTGGAAGAGATTGCAGCCTGCTCCCTTTAATGGTGTGGAAGTAATGGGTCTTAACCATTTCCATCTTTCATTGACACCACTCTGGTGACTGTAAAGAAACAACAAACCATGATAAAATGAAGACAGTGACCCAAATGAACAAAATGAAAATGGACATCTTAACGCTTCACTTGGGCTTGTTTGTTCTGACTGGCTTTTGAGTTCCTGCAACCCATTTTAACTGTCTAGAACAACATAACACAGAGATTATCAAACAGTTTTACGAGCTTCTTGGTGATGATTATAGGTTCAGATCATCTAAAACCTTGCACTGTCAGTCTATATCTCACGCTAACTAAAACTGTGGTATATAGGTATAAGACATGCTGAGATTTTTTGGCTGGCCAATCAGCAAGTTATGGGAAGTATATAATGATCTGGTCCTTTTCAAAACAAGTAAAGCTCATTTAAAAAGTCCAAATTAGTCCTTATGAAGGATGTCCAGGCAATGAATATAGTAAAATACTAAATTAGGGAATGTTAAGCTTGGTTGGCATGTCTCATTCTGAGGGAAAACCACTTGGTTTGAGTACTCCCTGGATATGATATTTCACTTCATGTTCTGGCCTGATGCATTTCTGTGTGGCTGATCATGTTAGATCAGAAACACCATAGATATAACAATGTCTTGATGATCATTTGCATGAGCACAGAGTAGTCCTTGATCTACCAAAACCTTTGACCCTTAAAACCTTTCATTCAACATTTTAGGGATAAACACAACAACACATGTATGACAAGCTCCTGTGAGTTCTTAGCATCTACTGTGTTACATGCCTCTCCAATACATGTGAAATGAAATGACATATAGTAATCATAGATATGTGTTATACGGCTTAATTCATTCATCATTTTACAGTAGCGAAAAGCAATAATGGACATGTACATAATAACAGACATATTAACTGTAAAAAAGGGCATTGCTATGAGGAACTTTCAGTCCGGTTTCATAAGGTCTAGGACACAAGAAGGTTATTGTTTTTTTACACCAGAAGTAAATCAGTCATCTGTACTGTGCATCAGGGACAGCCAACACCCACTGTTGTGATTTCTATTGTTTGGAAGATAGATGGGGTATCTCCAGGCTTCGACAAACAGAGAGGAAAAAGATCAGAATAATTTATCTATAGCCCACTATGTTTGCTGTTGGTGTAAGGGTTTGTTTTAATACTGAAGTGCAATTGTACACATAGAAAAATCAAAAGACCTACATGCACCGCAAAGATAAAAAACACACTGTTTGTTCAAACAGCTGACATTCTGCACTTTCAAAACTAATCTTTAAGTCAAGAATTAATGATGTAAGAATAATTCACCCGGCAATATAAATTCGGTTGAATTTCTCATCTGCAGTTTGGGGGGAAAGATGGTAATAATAATAATTGCCTTACCATAGGATGAGTAGGATTGTTGGATTGACAGACAAATACAAAATTTGACAGGCTGTTTGCTCTCTTTTGCCACATTCTGATTAAAACATGTAATGAGGGGCCTTGAAGTGAAGTTGAATTGGAGAGGTGATTTGTATCACTCCACTCTTGGGTGAGACATTGTTATTATTAAATCAAGGTTTTTTTCAGCCATTTTACCTTCATGTTTTAATGTCATGCAGAATAAACCACAGAATGTTAACGAGACAAAGACCTATTTCTCACCATGGGGAGAGAAAGAGAGATAGAGAGAGAGGGATAGATAGAGAGAGAGACAGAGAGAGAGAGAGGGAGATAGAGAGGGAGAGATAGAGAGAGAGACAGACAGAGAGAGATAGAGAGAGAGAGAAAGAGAGAGGGATAGAGAGGGAGAGAGAGAGAGAGAGAGAGAGAGAGAGAGAGAACAGAGAAGCCCCAGTGTGAAATGAAAACATTCATAAACATATAGCGGACACACACTCATGTTTATCACAGAAGGAAGTATTCTTGCCCATTTATAACTGACAAAAATACTCAGTAGTCTTTATTGACATATATGGAGCAACACGTTCAAGCAGGAAGACATTCGACATTTTAAATGATAGTGTATGTCTGTTCCAGCAGAATACTTTCATATGCATAATTGCAAACTGCGGGAGCCATGTTCCCTGAAAAGGTCAAGCAGAAGGATGGAACTGCCGGTACACTGGTGTATGACGCACACCTTTGACCGCCTTGGTGGCCATTCTGGGATATTACAGCAGGAGCCTTCACAGGTCACTAATCCGCAGAGACGGCAGGGAGTAAAAAAGAGAAAAAAACTAAAGAATAGAAAAGCAATCAAGAGGCCGTGGGAACAAGCTAGTTGCCAAGGCTTTTTCTTCTGTGGTCTGAATATTTCACAAAAGGAAATGACTAGTTTGCAAGTGACTAAGATTGCTGTAATGTGAATACTAGCGGACTGGTGAATACTGGACTGGCGCATGTAGCACTTTCCTTGAAAATAAAAAATAGCAGTGCAGTACAGATGTTTGATGGGGTTTTAAAATGTAACTGTCCTTCACTGATTATGTGTGGAAAATCACATTGTATTTGCATACTACTCCATTTCAACCAGTGCACTGAAGGCAGTGCTGCAGAGAGCAGATATTTCCCCACAATACTACACCTCCCAGAAGACGGGGAGGTAAGAAGGTCAGGGAATGAGCAAAGTGAAGTGAACTTTGAAATTAGCCAGTGTGTAGTCTTGGTTTTTCCTAAAGGTCACTGTAGCCCCACAACACACATTTAATATCCAGTGAAGTGGCTCAGGAACGAGAGGGGAACACTCTGCGCTTGCATGAGGTCAGAGCTTTCTAGAGCAAACATTACAACACTAATTTAGAAATCTGCACAAACATTGTAACCATTACTGCTGTCATGTCACTGTGCACTGGTTGTTATAAAATCACATGCTGTCATGTCACTGTGCACTGGTTGTTATAAATAATAATCACATGCTGTTTTTCTAAAAAACTAAAAAACATGCCTAGAGCATAGAGATAACACATTTCTGTTTTCTAGAGATCAGCATAGCAGGTATCTTTTCTCATGAATTCAATTATATTTTAAGATGTCTAGAACTCAAAAGGTACCTACTGATGTAACTATGTTCATCATCAGTTTTTCTTTCCAGGATACAAAGACATAGGAACCCATCTAGTGCCTTTTTGAATAGGGGACAGAACACCTAACTGGGAGGTGAATTTGAGTTCTAAGATGTCCCAAGAGAGAAGAGTGCAGGTAAAATATTCCCTTCTTGAGAGGTGTCTCTCTAGAGAATAGAAACCTGAGCCATTTCACTGTTTGAAAAGTTTCCTGAGTGCTTGGAAATGTCTTACATCTGAAATGTAATGGCACTTCCATCTCAGAATTGTTGCTTGGAGATAAAATGGCTCACCTGTAGCCTATATTTTTAGTTTTTGAGAGACCTATTGATGAGAATGTGATGTGTCCAGTTTACAGTGCAGTTCCATACAAATCTGAAGCCAGTCTAGGCATACAAATTTGAAAAAGTTTGATTTCAGTGAGTGTGGGGATGTCACTTAGGAAGTGAATTGGGGCACTAGTTGTAGGGCATACCATTGTCAATGTCATGAGGAAATGATTTAAATAAGCTCATTATATGTGAGAGAAGCAAGAAATGTACAACTAGTAAAATGCTTGTGTTTAAAAACACCTCAAATACATCACTCACTCCTTCCCAATCATATTAGGCGATTCAGGAGCCACAAAATGTTGATGGTCAGTGCACTGTCAATCACTGAGAAGTTCTATTACCATCACAAGACAATTCATTGATTTAAATTCAGAAGGGATGAGGGGGCATCAAATATTTTATGAGATCACAGCTCTATATGAATCTATAATGTGGACACTTGTCATTTTTAAAAGATAAAGGCCCAAGAGGGTATTGTCTCACTCTTAAAGGAACCGAGTTAGCACCCATGAAAATTGACATGTAATGAATTGAATCATGCCCCATCAAGTGGAGAAAAACCACGGCAGTACTTGATAGCATCACCCTGTAAAAAGAACTGCACATGACGTTTCACAGACTAGCAGTCTATGTACATGCTGGAAAGGGAGATGGATGCAAGCTCGAGTTCTGATTTATTTTTGGCACTCAGCGTCTATTTAGGTGTTTTTCAAATCCAAGACTTTATGCATACCTTTGATGTCTGAGCCAAGTGAGATGGTTTAAACCGGTCATGTGGGATATGAGCACTTGGAGTGACAGTTCATAATGGGGGCAGGGATTCCCACAGTGCTTTGAAGGCCACAAGGTCCCTCCAACCAGAGCCAGTGGCCTGGCCCGTATCACGGAGTAAACGCTGGAGAATCACTGTTAGAAATTCAGAAATATCACACACATGGCTTCAGAGCGCAACGGTGTGGTTTTTGTGACCAAAAATCTGTCAAGTGCAACTAAACATTTTCATTGGTCACAGCGGTGTGCCTGACATTCAGCAGGTCTGTCTCTGTCTCTGTATGTGTATGTGTATGTGTGTGGCATTCTTTTTTTTTTTTCATCCGTATTCTGCGGAAGGGTTGTCGCAACAGGGGAGGCAAAGCAGACAATTGACTGAGGCATTAAGAAGGAAGAGGGCCCCCCGAGGACAGCTGATTACGTTAGTCCACAGCATCGGCAGTTTAGTTAGAACCCCCTTGACATCTATGATTGATTTCGTGCAGGAGACTACAATGTCCAGAAACCCTCTACAGCAGGGGTGGCTAACCAGTCCAGCTAAAAGAGCCACAACAAAACCCAACACCATTTCGAAGAGCCACACGAATCTAGGTTCCCACTTTTAGGGGGGAAAAGCCCCTACCTAAAACCTATTATTTTCCCTGTGACCCAGCAAAACTAGGGGGGTCTGGGGGCATGCTCCCCCATAAGATTTTTTGGAAAATAACCTTTTAAATAGTCCTCTAGTGGGTTTTAGGAAGAGAAATTAACACATTTTGATTTAAAATATGGCACAAAAATAAACATATTGAAGACATCTGCTGAGATAGGTGCTAATTATACTGTAGCATGGTAGGGATTTGCAGCTCAAGTGAGTAGGTTAACGTTGTAGGCTAGAGTTCACTAGCTAGTTATAGCTGGCGAAGCTACTGAATAGGGTAGCATACCCACAGGATCAATGAACCGGCATGATAAAAGAGAGCCACGACATCTATAATTAACTCGAGATGATTTAACCATTACGTTTCTTTTACTATTTTAAACTTCATATATATTTTTTGGTTGAAAGTTAGTCTGGACGCAGGAATAAAACAAATTGCCACCCCTGCTCTACAGGGTCCCCCTACCATTAGTTTGCAAGGAGCTTCATAATTGGGCTACAGCGTGGGGAAACACTGAGAAACATAACTACCTGTCATACTACTCCAAGGCGATAGGAGAGGAGGAGCAGAGATGCACTGTTTCCCCTTTAACATTTTAATTGTGTCATCTTTCTAGCATGTTTGATCATTACATGTATTGTGTAGAAATGTATATTGGGTGAATAACATTTGGATGATCATTTTGACACCAATATTTCATAATCACATGAAACATATTAATCCAGTTTTGGAAATACATTTTAATTTAAATAAAGCTACTCAAGTAACATCCAAATGACATGTAAATGAAATATCAATAGTAGTATACCAAATAGAAAATGGAATTATTGAATTTTTATTTTGAGGCCAAACTTGTATGTGTGATTGGGAAATGTAAATTCAAATTTAGGATTACATTGCCATTTTGGGCATTTCATCTTCATCTTGATACTGAAATGCTTCCATAATAAAAAAGGGAATGCTTAAAATGTATTATCGCTGCACCAAAAGTCATGGTGAAAATTTGTATTTAGGTGCACCCAACATTTTTCACCATGCCTTTTCACCAGTGCAACCAATGTTGAAAGTTAGTCTGGAGCCCGGACGCAGGAATAAAACAAATTGGAAAGTAAATACCAAGAACAATAATACAATACAATAATAATCAACCCTCTACTGCCTGGTGTTGCCATGTGGCAACAATGAATGTATCTTAATTCTCTTAGTTTTCTAAAGGGCAGTAAAATAAAATGTGTGTTTTACTATTTATTTGTGAAAAAGGGCACATTTATTTTTGTATGAAAAATGAATTGATAGGTCACATTGTAGGGAACCGCTGCTGGCCCAAGGGCGGAAACCAGTGTAATGGCCGAAGGTTCAGAGACTTAGTCTGAGTCTTCAAAGGAGCCACAAATTGACATCCACGAATCTCTGCTGGCAGACTGTTAGTAGTATATATTAAAGCTGACTAACTTGGCACAGTCAGTAACTGTTGTGTGTCAAACCATCACATAGTTCTGCTGTGACCTACAATTAATGTTGCCAAGTAAGGGCTTTATATAACAGATTCCTTGTAAGTACTGAAAGTTAGTTAGATTATAGTCAGATAATACTAAAACAATACTATAGATCAACAATTGATTGTAATGCCAGAGATATGTACAGTGGTGGACGAAGTACACTAACTACGTACTTAAGTGAAAGTATAGATACCTGGTGTAAAATATTACTCAAGTAAAAGTGGAAGTATGCACTTTGAATTTCTACTTAAGTAGAAGTATAAAAGTATTTGCCTTCATATATACTTAAGTATTAAAAGTAAAAGTACCTTGATGAATTATGGTTCTAATGGCCTTTAATCATTTTCACATCAAAGCTCCGGCTCAATCAACTGATATAAGGTGAAAATACTAATGCCACTCTTTAAATAGTGTCTTACATTTGTCTATTAAAAAGAGTATAAGCACAAAACATTGAAAGCTATCTATTGCCATTAGGTAAGACCAAGTGGTTATGAAATAACAGCACTAGAGAACAATTATTTCATTTTACATTTATTTGTAACTTAGTTGCACATTTAATTGTGGCGCTATTGGGATCAACCCAGTGGGCAGTAACTCCAAAAAAAAAACCTTTGCCTTGCACTCCAACAATCTGTTGTCGTAGCAATGAAATCGACTGTGGACATAGCTTCTTTGATGTTCCTCTTCATCTCAATTGCATCCTCATATATCTTGCGTCACAAGGTGGTCCTTGACATCAGAGAGGCATTGGGCTGAAGATCTTGCAAGAGATCTTTACATGATGGCTGCTCCACCACACTAAAGAGCTGGAGACTCTGGATTACAAAATTCAAAACGGCTTGATCAACATTTCTTTGAGAAACTATATTTGTTTCACCTAACTTTAACTGCCTGAAAGTTGAAGGAGCGTCTTGGTTCTTTGCTTTTCTTTTGCGTGGGGCTGTCAAAACGTCATACCTATCCACGTGACTTGCATGCTTTCTATGAAAAAAAAAAAATCCAAACAGCAAATTCCAACAGCCAATTCCTTAGGTGCCATACCATGCATTTATTTAACAGGTCAAAATGCATTCAACTTCACTTGTGTGGACATCAGTAGTATAGCCTCTAGTGGCTATAACACTAGGATAGCTTGCTTAGCTAAGTGGGTGCGCAAACATCCCGGCTAGAATCACAAACACTCAAAAGTGTGCCCCCATACCAATTTCAATATTTACCATTTCAGTATGCAGGTACATATTCTACGAGCTGCAGTGAAACGGTACTAAATAGCAATCCCATTTATTGTATTGAATCGGATATTCCATTTCCTTTAAGCAGTGTGATACAAGCTATGCTAGCAGACAATGTCGGTTAATGTCGGTTAAATTTAAAATAATTCGGTTGCTAGTCATTAAACCTACCAGAATAAAAATAACTTACCTCAACGTGTTTCTTTAAATTGGAGGGCGAATTCTTGAAAGAGGATATTGTATTGTGCTTAGGCAGGCAGAGAAGACACTTAAAATAAAATTAGTCCTTCTTCCTTTTTTCCAATTCAAAAAGTTCGCCCAAATAAGGCCAAGGGTGTTCAGGCAAGTAAGTGTCAGCCGTTTCTTCCATCATTTCCATCATTTATGTAGCTTTAAGTAAGCACTAGCATAAAACATCCTCAAACTGCTGCAGCAGCGTTGTAACGAATTCAACGTAGCTCGCGCTCAACGAACGAAAGAAACTGACGAAACCGAAAGGACTTAAGAGAAAATCGCGCACTGAGCCCCGGTTGGTGTGATTGTGCACTCGCTTTGACCTCTCATTATTTGATTCGCTTTGGTAAAAAGGAACGAGAGGTTTTACTAAATGTAACGGAGTAAAAAGTACGAATTTTCACTTTGAAATGTAGTGGAGTCAAAGTATAAAGACTCACCAAATAGAAATACTTGAGTAAAGTACAGATACATCTATCTATATGTTACTTAAGTACAGGAACGAATTACATCTACTTCGTTACTGTCCACCACTGGATATGTAAATATAATACAAATGCAAAGAAATGTTCTGAACACAACAACTAAGCCAAGACAAGAATACAACATAAAGTTGTCACACTAAAGCAATAATATAGTCAATGTCAAAGATCTAGCCAAACCCTGGCACAGATATGGCTACACACAAAAAAAATTGTGTGGGAGTTCTGTATACAGAAACACTCAAAATCATTTTTTTCCACTTTCCTTTAAATACCCAGCCAGAACAAATACATTCTTAAATTTGCAAGGATAACCTATTAACACATCTGAAGACCTTTGAACTATAGGAAGTAATTACTTTTACAAGTGGCAGGAGGTAGGATCCTGGAATTGCATTTTCTGTGTATTTTTCAGTATTTAGGAAATATGCCTTGAAGAAAGAAAAACATTTCATTTTTTATCATTAAAACATAATGGGTCGTTTTGTAAAATAGTAAAATGTAATTGTTACCATATGGCCACAACATGCAAATATGTAACTTGTATTTTTTTTATTTCAGACATATTGGAGCCTGATCAAATCTTGTAAATAATCTGTAAAATATGGTCCAGATAATACAGTCATTTGAACTGTAAGGTGTATTTTGTGTCAGTCAGCTTAGACATGCTGTTTTACTGCTTAGAAGAAGCCTGCATCATTTCTGTATGAGATAGGGAAAGAGAAAAGGACAGAGTAAGCTCTTCCACCAGAGAAGAGCGAGGATGAGCAGATCGACAGTTATGAGGAGAACGGCACTGACGTGTGTAGCGGGTGGAGACAGAAGTCACCCGGCCTGGCTCTTTGGCTGCAGCTCTATCACCTTGGAGACCTGGGTTTGAGGCCGGTTGGGGTGACTGCTCTCTCCCTTCAATTCATATGGTGTAAGAAATGAGATGGCTTGCCGTGGGGCTGTCAGAGACATGCCTGGTGTGTGCCCGGTATGAACCGTATGAGGCACCCCCAGGATAGGTTGACCATTGTGTGAGGGACCCCAGGGATGGATGAAGAACGTGTGTATGCAGGACCCTGGGGTGGGAGAAGTGTGGTAGGGGGATGTGCGAGGGATGCCTGTGTGTCCCTGTGTGTGTGAAGCGCATGGGTGAAGATGGATGGGATGGAAGGGGAGGGCTGTGTGGTGTCAATCTGGTTCGGTATGGACTCTGGTTGCCATGAAACCCCAGAAACAGTTGAAATGAAACAAATTGTTTTGTCTCTAGGGATACCATGGCTGTATCGTCCATGAAAGACATAACTTGTGGTATAGAACTGCACAAGGCTTACCTTCTAAAAATAATTGAGTTGTATAAGTAAGGCACCTAGAGTACAACGTTAGTCATTTGTACATGTAGTATCATTGGAAGCTCCCTGGCAGTGGAGTGGATCCTGCCTACTGGCATCAAATGACCTTGAGAGAGATAAGTAGGCTACACACCCCTATAAACCATAATTAAACCTCCCAAAGCGACCATAGATAATTGCGTTTTAGACCCTCTTCACTGACAAACACCATGTTCCCATGCTACGAAACTGGAATAAACCATACTCAAGGAAATCAAGAAAAATCAGATAACAGATAATATTCAAACTATTGGTATGGAATTAAATTCCGTAACAATAGGGCACTAACTATAGTTCCAGTTCCGTAGCCATAGTCAGTGCCTTTATTTAAACATTATTGTAGCGTTAGCCTGCAATAGTGTTTGTCTCAATCAAGTTTATTATAGCCTTAGCCAACAAATATGTGGGTTAACCTTATTCATACTCTAAAACTATGCTAGATAATGCCCTTATTACTTATTATTCATGCAGAAATCCTTAAGTATAGTTGTATTATATAAATAGTAAATACCATCATTCTCCACATCTAGGCTACCTTACAGTAGGGGAGACTGGGGACAGTTGAAACACTTTTTGCTCTTTTCTACTTTTTGTCTTGTTGCCAAAAATCGACATAAGTGACATCTTTCATTTCAACATACAGTATATGCAACATACACCTCTTGTATCTATGTTTACTTCATTAATTCAAGCACATTCGTTTTTCTCTAGTTTTCATCTAAAGGCAGTGAGTGCCATTGGGGACAGTTGTAACAGTGCCAGTTTGAAGGGGTAAAGTAAAAAGGGTATTCAAACCAAACCAGTGGTGGATAAGGGGTTTTCTGTAAGTTGTAGTCTTTACAGCGTTCAAAATGTTAGTGAGACTTGAGTGTCACTTTCAAACCAAGAGTGCCAGATTTTCACAAAAGTGGCTAGCCCATTTCACTTGCTGGCTTCACTTGCTGGTTGCAACAGATTGTAATGTGTGTTACAATCCAGGTCACCTCTCCTTATATTTGACAAGATAACTAAAATAAAACACAGCAGCTGAGAGTTACTGTCACCACTGTCAAGGTTGGAAATAATGACGTGTTACTTATATTCCTATCAAAGCTCATCAATAGTGTAGACAAAATCTTGCAAAAAGGTTAAAAGTTACAAATTTACCTCAGAAACGAGCTTCTATCGATAACTTCTGACAGAGATGGAAAATGACACTTTGACAGTAGTTTGGTGATGTCATCACACATGAGTTTCATCACAGTATATTAGGCACGATCTAAGAAATCAAGCAAGTTGCCCCCAGTCTAAATGATCCCCAGTCTAAACTATCAACAGATCGATAGTCCATACCCACAGCAAACAAATAGAACAGAGGAAGAGACCAGTCAAAATATTCAGACCGCATACTGTACATCTGAAGTAACTGCATGCCACATGCAACTTACACACTGTACACATACACACACCCAAACGAGCTAAGGCTAAGAGCTAAGTCAAATAGCCTACTTTATGCAGCACCAGTGGCTTTATATGAAGTTCACAGAAAATTCTTAACCCTTTCTCCCAAGCATCCCAACACCCCGGGACCTCACTAATGTTCAAACCCTGGTTACGGCCCTGCACACTGTTCCTTGATAATTAATCAAAGCCTTAAATGTGATCTGAAGAACTCTGAAGGCCTTGCACCATGTTTTTGTTCTGAACCTGCATAACATGTCTGCCATATGGTGATGTATACCTTATGTCTGTATGAAAACTATAGTGAAGCACATTCTTTAAAAGACTGAAGACTGTACTACTAGAAAGACCCTAGACTGTAAAGGGCCTGCGTACCGGGGCTTTGAGGAGTGCTGGCCTTCCCATTTCCAAACAGCAGTGCTGTTCGACTGGTCCTTGTGCTTTCTTCCATAGATAGACTCCTCTAATTCAAGGGAAGCTGCTAGACAGGCAAACAATAGCAATAAAGTGCACTTGAGGACTTGTTGTGGAACCATTATTATAAAGTGCACAAGCTAAAGTGTCCTCAGCTTTTTTCAAAAAAAAGAGTGTATACTGGGTTCACATAACCTACTTATAGGTTTCTGTTTTACAAACAGTGCTATTCATAATTTCAAAAGCTCTGGAAAATGTTACAGTGTCTCCGTTCCTTTGTTAGTGAAGCAATGAGTTCCAAATGTATGCTGCTAGAGAACAGGTATTGGATTTCAGACCTGAATCTTTTAGCAAAGGAGGGGGTTGAAAAGCGTCGTAAGAATTCCCTTCTGAGCATGCGAATAAAGACACCTATCTATAGAGTCATGAATCATTCAGCTCGACATGGTATTGATATGAGCGGCGCATGCATCTGATTTAAACAGGAGCTGTACTACACAGGCTTTTCACCAATTGTGATGAATTTTTCATGAACTTACAATTTTGACTGGGTGGTATTGACATGCAAATTGATGAGTAGTCACTGGGACTCTGAGTGTAACTCGCACACTGCACCCTTCTCATTGTTACGCATGTAATCAACAGCAGCTCCTTAATTATGTTAAGCTAATCCTCCGCACCTTTAAAACTGTGAAACTCATGTATGAAAACCAAGACCCTGCACTCTTGAAACCCACTTGAATTTTTTGATTTTGAAGGCAGGCGCTAACTGCAGATCTGCACGAGCCAAGATGGCAGCCCATCAGTCACTGTCCTTAGCTGTCCACACAATGTCAAGTCCTCAGCTGACCAGCAGGAGCAGAGTAAATCAATTACTTATCATCTCTGCAGGCTTGTTTTGTGTGTGTGTGTGTGTGTTTGTTTGTTTGTTTGTTTGTTTGTTTGTTTGTTTGCTTGGTGTTGGTTCAGCCATCCCTGCTATGCGCTTGCAGTGTGCTCTCCCCTTAGTGTGGGCGTTTAACAGTGGGCCCCATAACCCAGTGGGTCCTTCACTGGAATTAGAGGCACGTTGTGTCCACAAAACAAATGGGAGCTTCACCTCGTGACTCCCATGAAAGATGACACTTCCCGAAGCATATTTCTTCCCGACGTTCTGGCAAGGGTGATGAATGGGGTAAGACGGCGGATATGGAGCGCTTCGGTGGCATACATGTATATTCTCACCTGATACCCATCTGGGGAAGAGGAGGAGCACGGGGGAGTCAGGGAAAGGGATGAAGACACTCACCTCCGTGTCACCTCTGCATAGGTCCACACACCCCCACACACACTCATACCCCCCCCCCCCCCCCCCCCCCCCCACACACACACACACACACTCACACCCTCTCCGTGCAGTACGACTGCCCCCACATCCACTGCGAGCCTGAGCATTTCCGATGCCTGTGTACTTGAGGTACGGGACCTGCAGGTGGGAATTGCAATGTCATGTAATGCACTACATATTTCATCAGAGTTTACAGCTTCTCTTTCAACAAAGCAAACATAATGCTCCAGCTGTTCGGCCCGCGTTGCTTTCAAATATCTCAGGAAGAGATTACATTCAGGTTAATTAGGGGAAGTTAGATATTTTATCATCCCCTACATTTACCAGTGATTATTAATTAACCATATCAACTCAATGAAGCTAAACCCATTTGGCACTAATTGGAACATTCATGGCATATGAATGACGGGGGAAATCCTTGTTTTGTCCTATTTTAGTGTATTACACTACAATTTTACACTAGCCTGGAGGACCCCATTTTGATTAGTGTTCTAACCTTTTCACTCACCTTTTTGCATGTCCGTTTAGTGAGTAGTGTGTGCACTCCATGTAATGGATGTGCTCCAAATGTGTTCACTAATGTGGGTTCCCTCACATGGTTGTGCAAATGACTAGGACCAAAATAAGCAGAACATTTGCTAAATGGACAAAAAAAAAAAATCTACATGTCAATATTTGAGAGCAAGAACTTATATATTGAACCACTGAAGAAAATCCATTATTACACTCAAATGAACCTACAACCATATGTGTCTCTATTCTCTCTTCTCTATTTAATGACACTAATAACCTGTAATTATATGGGGCAAATGTTCTGTTTGGTTTTTCAGTTCAAATTTAAGAAAACCTTTTATATTTATAGTCATTCTTTAGTTTGGGGTGAGCAAATATTGATGTTGAAGTTAATTTCCATAGGGACCCAAAGACAATCTAAGAGTGGAGCAACGGGCATTCACTCATGCTGCCATGACACTTACGGAGAGGGTCGATGCGGAATGGTTTCCAAGTCCCTGTGTGCCATTGAAAAGTGTGAAAATAGATTTAAGATTCTCAGTATTGATAAACCATCACAGACAATGC
Organism: Clupea harengus; assembly: GCF_900700415.2. NCBI lineage: Eukaryota > Metazoa > Chordata > Actinopteri > Clupeiformes > Clupeidae > Clupea > Clupea harengus. The sequence goes on along the minus strand of NC_045161.1, from coordinate 5,327,194 downwards.
AAACTATCTACTGGGACCTGGTGACAAGCTTGCCCAGAAGGAGAGGAAAAAAAATGATCGGTTGGTTTACTCATGATGCATTCTTGAGCAGACAGTGATAGGCCTACTGGACATGCTGTACTCGACTCAAGGTTTCTTTTTAAAAGTCAATCCCACGCTTTCTCATTTTCTCCACTCTAGGCCACCACAACCCAACACACAAACACGCACGCACACACACGTATACACACACGCGAACGCACACACACACACACACACACACACACACACAGACACACACCTCCTGGCTCCCATCTCACTCTTTTATCCATATAAACACCTAGCGCTAAAATGCTCCGACCTATCGAGGGACACATTTGGGACCCACTTCCAGATGGCACACTGGTGTTTCTGTGGCAAAGTGGGTTAGCCCCTCGCACACTCCAGCGCGTTAGTTTTGTAGCTACATGCTGGGGCAATGATGGACCAGTTAGATGTGCATTTTATTTCCACGGAAACTCACTCCTCCGAGCCCAAACATGTGTTTGTGAGGACTTCATTACTTTCATGTTTCCGTAGCACCACATAAATCAAATGCAGCCTGGCCCGCTACCCCAACAATGTGTCTGGGGAGAGCTTTCCTTTTAAATTCGCGCCGCTCCCGAGGAAGTGGGTGGGTGGGGGGGGATGGGGGAGAAAGAACAGAGGGAGGAGGGGAGAAAAAGATCCCCGGGTCAGCGCTTTATGTCTTTCGGGACAATCAGGAAAGCAAAAACCTGCCATGGACCAGACAATTTGATCAGTCAGCCCGGCGTCTCCCTCCAACATTACCTGGTGGAAATGGGCCTCTCCCCTGAGGACCAAGCCTCATTGAGCAGGTGAGGTGGATACCGTAATTATATCCCAGGCTCACCCCAAATCACTACTCATTAGTCTGTGCTGGTGGAGCACGGCTACCGCTAGCCCCTCGATCTGTCATCGGCCTCTCCTAATGCTCATCTTCCTCGCGCTCTTACAAAGTGCTGTGTCGCTCCCTGCAAATGTGGCCTAATTTATTAGTGCTTAATTGCATGTTACGGTGTTGGTTTTTGTCTGGCTCTTAGTCAAACGTCAACCTTGCCGTTCGTGGGCAGAAATAGAAACCCGGTCTGGCCAGAGACTCCGTTTCATTTCTCTTCCTGACTTGTTAGCGGGCTCTTGGCAACGGGCGAATCCCAGCACCCGTGACATCAGTGCAATCAAAACCCGCCCACTTGATTGATCATTAATTGAAAACCTGCTTCCATCCAAGCCTGTTGTCCTGCCGCTGCTGGACCTAATTACCATGTCGGGGGGCTTCATGCGGCCGAATCTATTCCGAGACCGCACTCTTGTGTCCAGTGCAATAACGTCCGCGCCTTCTCCACGGTCGAGCTGAGGCGTTACTCAGGTGAGCAAGGGAGGGGAAGAACCTGAAACAAATGAGGTCATTAGGGAGGACGGGGGCCAGGTGTCGTGCTGCATGCTGTGGCGAAGCCGTGGAGAAGGGAGCCCACAGCACTTTAAATCACACTAACAGTGTGGATTGAATAAGACACATCTGCCATCCTTAGGACTGATGACTGGAGCGCGCAGAGGTCACCCGAGTGAGACGCTCTGGTTGCGCGCTACAGAGGGACGACTCCCGTGACCCCACCTGGGGCACCTCTGTCAATACACAAACACCCCCCCCCCCTCCGTGCTCCATGAGGAGAGCGGGCTACGTCGGTGTACTCCTCCTCTTGCTCCGGTTGAGCTCAACGCACTGGAATATGTGTTCATGACAGGACGTATTTGTATGGTGTGTTTTGAGCACATAGCTAGAGGGTCTTGTATACGCATACTGTGTGCGCAGTATTCTGTCTTTCCATTAAACGCAGGGGAATATACCATGAGAAGAAAGACCAGCACTCATCTCAGGGGTGGGCTGAGCTCCTCGTTAGTGTTGCCAACAACACCCTGGAGAATCATATAGAGCTTCCAACACGAACAGATTATTTAAAGGACCAGAATTCATACTGATGATATTGTTCATTGACATTGATCATTGTTGATGATATTATCAATAAAAAAAAAAATGAAAATGTCCTTGCAAGGGATCACAGTTTTTTGTACCAGTGGACTTCTGGATCCTGCCTCACAGTCACCCTCACATGGTCTATGAATGTGTGATTATCCTCTGCTCTGCTCCATCAGCACCCTCAATGCAGTAGTTATCACCAAGATCGTTGCACACTCTCTTTGTCTTCCTCATCTCTTGGTTCTTCCCTGTAATGCATAATTCAGATGGTAAGGCACAATTATATTATTTATTGAATACCACAGCAAGGGTATTACCAAAGTCACTTTCTGAAATCCAAGTCTAAATATTACCATATTGCATTTATCAAGGAAAGTAAAGCTTTCTAATCAAGCCCCTTTTTCAGGAAGACAGGCCTTTTTGCTTGAGCCCCCTTGCCACTGATGAATCTTCAAACTAAAAGCATTATCAATGCACATAAAGGCTTCTGTTGCTGAAAAATGCGCTGAACAGGCTATGTAAATCTAGCGTGAAATTAAGTGTGCATTTTTATTATACATACAGCACCTCTCATACATAAAATCTTGCAGCAATGCACAATGCTTTACACACTTTTTGCAACAATGCTGGGCCATTGCAATCTGTTTGCACTGAAGCAAGACAAAACAATTTGAGGCCTAAAAATGCTTAAACATAAAAGTATCAGACCACCACTGTTAAAAATGACTTAAAATGTCAACATAAATGGGTCAGCTGCAGTTCTAACATTCGGAACTGCAGCTATTCTAACATTTAAAATCCCAGATCCCAGCCTTGGAAATTCTAGTTTCCTATTGAAATGCCATCATGTGTTTTTACCTCTGAATTTTAGAGATTCTAGCAAATTCTAAACCAGTCCATAAAGGTTCCACACACACACACACACAAACTTGTTTTGCTGCTATTTACTTGTCACTCAGACGCCATGACTATTCATACCACTAACAAGTTGAACATTGTGTCACCATGGAAACATGTACAGCCAAGAAGCCCCTTCTCTCCCATAATTATATCTGTTATACATAAGCTGCAGCCTGTGCTTCACTGCATTATGTGAGGATCAATGGACACCAGGCTTGCTCTGATTTGTAATACATTTCCCATGATTTCATCCCTCATCGATTTCATGGATTAATACTGCTCACATCGTCATGCTTTTTCGTCAATAAGAAAATATGGTTTGACAACTATACACGGTTGTTAGGTCCCTTGTTTGCAATGGCTTATCAATTACTCTGGAATCCACCCACACACACCTGTAAAAAGCGGTTGATTACAATAGTGTGCTCCATCTGCCTCCAGTGTGGAAACATTGTTCATTTGTTCTCCAACTGGCATCCTCTCAAGTTAATAAGACCTTGTTACCAGCACAAGTTATGAGCAGAAATGTTCACTCCCGGCCGGTCATCGACAATTTTCTCCCATAGATTTTCTATTTCAGGACCAAAAAGGGCGGGTGGTGGGGAGGGGGGGTCTTGATGGACAGCGCTGTGCGGCATGTCCTCCAGTGTGAACCACAGCCATTCGATAGTATCACTTCCTTTGAAAAATTGTGCTCGTGCTGGATGATGTCAAGGGGTTTCTCCTGCGGAGCACGGCTTTGAATTATTCAGTCCGGCCACAAGGACACCTGCTGTCCCAACAACACAGCTGGAGTTCTTCCTCTCTGCCTGCCTGCCAGACACACACACACACACACACACACACACACACACACACACTCCCTCTCTAATTGTAGTTGGAGGGCTGGAGCGGCGAGAAGCATCTGTGTGCCGAGAAACAGGGGTGAGAGAATAGAGAGTTCTGCACTACAGTTTCTCCAAGGGGTGATACTATAGAGGATAGGGTATGCCACTCCAGGCTGCCTTTTTTGGTATTGATCTGAACAGCTGGACCAATTAATCATGTGGTCATTGCACCTCAGCTCCATTGTGTGGAGAGAGCAGCCTTTTAGTGAGAGGAAGAGGTGTGCACTGGGTTGTATCATCCATGCCATGCTGGGAGAAAAGACACTGTACATTTCCTGACCTTGAAATTTTATGATTTTTCTCTCTGTCTCTTTTTCTTTTCCGGCCTTCATCTTTTACTAGCAGGGTAATCAGACTGAAATGGTAATGTAGACTTCTCTCCCGCAGTCAGGAGAGACAAGGTCTCAGGAGAACACTTGACGTTTCTTGTTTTCACTGACAGTCGGGCATAAACAAAGTAAACAAACTGTCTCGATAAATGAGTCACAGTTGCTAAGATGGGTGAAGATCTGGTCGGAAATCTACAGAGGTGAAGTATTTACAATGACAAACATCATTAAGAAACACATTCTTTCACATGTCAGTTTTTCAATGACATCTCCTTAATGAAGGAAGTGCTAGAAATGTTGGCTTTTGGGACTTTGCAACCACTTTTAATTTTAGATGTTGTCAGCAAAAGAAAAAATGGCATATCGTTGTGTCAAAAAGTATACAGTAAGTTGCACCCGGCAGCTGGGTTGTGTTTTCCACACACCTCAGTGGCAACCCTGTTTACACAAGCATGGTGTGATGACTGCCTACTCAGATCCTTGAGCTGTCAGTCTAGAACTTAGTCATACCGAAAAAGGTGAGAAGTCTTTAAAACATTGATATTGTGGTTATGTACCAGTGGTGTCAGCATCTGCTGTGAATTCTATTGCACCTGGGTTATGGGAAATAACACTGTTGAGGGAAACCAAACATTTACTGTGAGCAATTTAGGAATTGTTGTTATTGTAGGCCAAGCATGTTTAACTGTGAATATGTAAGTTTTAAAGGATCGGATGTGAATCAGTCTCAAGGAATCAAGGTTATTATTCTAAACTAAAACTAAGATGAAAACTAATGGTTTTGAGACATTTTCATGAACTGAAATGAAATAATTTACCGGAAGAAAATGTAAAACTGAAACTAAACAAAACTAATAATGATTGCTAAAAAGCTCAAAAATAAATAAAATAAGAAAAGACAAGACAAAAAAATATTGTTGTTATTGTTTCAAGATGGTGGACGTTGTATCCGGCAACATTCTGTGTACATTGTGGAGCTGTAGCCCACAACCTTAAGATGCACCTGCACTCGCTAATTAATGGAAGTAATAGCACAGAACTGGCATTTGCTTCTACACTCTTTGGTACTATTAGTTATTATAAAGTGAAGGAATCAGATATGTCAGGAAGGAAACATACGAGTCCTGTGTGTGTGTCAAATGTAATAGTGAAAGAGGCACAAGTGAATGCATAGTAAATTCAGAAAACACAGATAACATCTGGGAAAGGGAAGAATCCTTAAAATCTTCCAAAAGGTTCACCTTCAAAGTTACCATTGACATGATGGGAAAAGATGTAGTAAGACAGAGAGAGTGAGAGAATGTAACTTTGTTAACAACCTGTAAATTGATGTGAGTTCTTCAAGGGTTTTTAGTTAACTATACTGGTAGGGTTGACCATCAAAATCATATTGTTTGCCTGAAGTAAATGGATATTTTGTACTGTTATTGCCCTGGTTTTGAACCCACAGAGGTAATTAGTTATATTTTCTGCCTCTCAGTGGTGCTGAAGAACCAGCAATAACCATCATCTAACTCAGGGGTATCAAAATACAAATAAGGCCCACAAGACAGTTTTGTGTGGCCACTTGATTGTTATAGATTTGTAATGAGATTCGGTCTGTGTATCATGTTTTTTTCCAGATTCTCAAGAATACTCAATTCAGCGTTGCTCTGGGTCAGCTGACCAAAATAATCAACAGAGCTAACCGTTACCTGGCAACCAATATAACTATTCCTTTGCCAACACCTTTAGCTAGTTAGCTGGCACTTAAGTGCAAGTGTAAGCAAACATGTCTCTTTCCAGGGCAAAAAGAAAGGTTGACCAGGAACATTGGCAGTTTAAAAAAAAGTGGACATGCGATTCCTTTTTCATTAACGGGGCCTCAACCTGTCTGATTTGCGAGGAGGAAATTGCTGTCCTTAAAGGCTTTAATGTAAAGCCCCATTACACCACCAGACACCAATCGCTGAAGCTGGTTACAGGGGAAGCGAATAGCGTCACTGAAGCTGGTTATAGGGGAAGCGTGATGCAGTGGCTGAAGCTGGTTATAGGGGAAGCGTGGTGCAGTGGCTGAAGCTGGTTATAGTAGGGGAAGCGAATAGCGTCACTGAAGCTGGTTATAGGACAAGCGAATAGCGTGGCTGAAGCTGGTTATAGGGTAAGCGAATAGCAAAAGCAAAAGTAAAGTAGTTTACAGAGGGACAGTTTCATCTGCACAGAAAAGGCATCTTTATTTAGAGGCGCCAGTCTCACAGCAATTAGTCGCAGAACGTGACATTTACGTGACAGTTGTGCTCTAAAGTAAAAGAGTTAATTTTCTAGTCGTTTTGGCGCTTGATAAAAGCACTTACATAGGCTAAATGACAATGTGCAGCTAGCTATAACTGTCAGGAGTATTAACGACCATTCTGAAAGGACAGATTTGTCCTCATCCCCTATTGCGCTGGCCCCTTTTAAGAAGACCACCTGGCAAGTGGCCCAGAGGTAATTTGAATCTGAGACCCCTGATCCAACACATGACCATCTGAGTGACACTCTTCTCCTTCCCATCATTTTCCCTTAGTTGCACTTCGGCACTCATGCCATCACCAGAGTGGTGATGCGCATCTGTCACAGCCCAATTATCAAGAAAGTCAAGCTATGGGAGAATGAAATTAATATAAAAACGGCAGCCGCACACCCCCAGAACCAAAAAATATTGTTCAAACGGATAGTGGAGATGTGCGATAGTCTTCATCTGTAATGTGAGAAATTACAGAAGAAGAGATAGCCAGGCAGTTTATCATCATATTTGGATGGGGATTGGGACAGACGAGACAAAGGCGTGATATTTTGTGGGGTGTTTCCCCAAACTGGGATAGGTGCCACTGCATCACCATACCAGTCTTTCCTCCTATATTTACTAGTTTTTCACCCCAATATCAATTACTGTTATTAACTCCTATCGATTTTTCCGTTGAGCAAAATAATTATACACATGATTAGAACATTCAAAATCCTTTCTTTTGATATAAACATTATCTTTATATGTCTAATCTATTTAAAAGATATGAAGATTTGATATACCTTACATATACTGTATATTTATAGAATGTGTATGTTTGTCTGTATGACCAGTGCTGCTCATTTTCGTATCAAGAAAGGTTACTGCATAAGAGGAAACAAACTAAATTTAAATTTAATAATGAGATATTATTTGTGAAAGTCTCTTGTTAGCATTTTTTTTACACTATGTGTCGAAGTAAACCTAGATTTCTGAAATACACTGTTTGTGGTGCCTAAAAACAGTATGTACTGGTATGTTCAAACAAACCACACATTCTTAAAACTGCATTATTCATGTTGTAGGAGCACACAAGCAAGCAATCAGTAATGTACTTGCATGTAAAACATTTTTTAGGGAATATAGTAAAATGGCCCCTATTCGAGTTTGTATCTTAAGGACCCAGTGACACACTCAAATAATGTGCTTTCGTCCAGCATGACCACATCAAGTTGCTAGGCCACCTGACTAAGAAGGTCAAGAATCAGTGGAAAGTGCTACATTTGTTCTTGTCTTTCGCCAGGAAGGCCTGACACTCCCTGTGAGGTCAAACTACAATAATGTTAGGATCAGTGGTAGTATAGGTCACGTATTCAGAGACAGCACTATCAGACAGCACAAGCACCGCTAATGTCACCACCGGCCTCAACTCCAGAATAGCTCCCTTTGTGTAACTAGGGTGTTTTTGCAGTATCAGACAACAAAAGCCAGAAAACAAACTAAAACCTGATCTGTGGACTGTTAAATAACTAACACTTGGGCTGGGTGGAAGCCAGCTTGAGAAAGGCACCAGGCACTGAGAGCCATATGCCATGAGGTAAGTGACCTCTCGCTGGGCCTCCGCCAAGCTGACACCCACACACATTCACCCACACACAAGAGGTCTCTCTACCATGTACTTTACATCACATAGGGCTAGTGTGGAGTTTCAGCTTTTGATGTTTTGTTTTATGTTACAAATGGAAGGGATAGAACATGGAGCTTAATGCTGCTGTTTACCCCAGGCCAAAAAAAGCTTCTTCAATTAGTGCTTAACAGCTCTAAGGCCACATCCCTGTTGTGTAACACTTTTCATTTTAAGTTACATTTTTACACTTCTTGTACATTTTATGGCACCTGCACCCCCAGATTACATAACTCATTTTTGCATTTTTCAATGACACTGCTGCCTCTCTTTCAACATCAGTCCTTCAAAGCGACGTAATCACTTAAAACCTCAGCATGATAAGATCACCGAAAGGGCAACGGAGAACCCTCAGGACCAATCTAGAGCTTAAGTACTGTTTCCAAACAGCAACATTTTGAATACAGCTTGCTCTACTGCCTCTTTCTGGACTGTTAAACGATTACTGATTAGATTGGGAACGATGTTGCTTTCCGTGCCTCAAAACCTGCAATAACTAATTGTTGTATATATCCCACAGCTGCTACACCACTGCAATGACAAACAAGAGGAAGCACATTCTTCATTTCTTCTCTGCTTTCCAGCCACTACATATGTAGTTTGTTTATGGTAACAGATTCATGCCCCCTTTTTGGATGCCCAAATAGTCAAGGAATGATTTACCTTTGGCCAGGAAAAAAACCGTCTATGCATCACTGTCAGTGCCCTGTTGCAGATGGAACCACAAAAGCAGAGGTCACGGGCTTTGTACTGTTGCCATCACTGCCTGAAAACATGCCACTGCAAATGGCTGTAAATGTAGCGCTGTCACATGTCTGTAAGTCAACAACAAATGAATGGAAATAAAATCACATATGACTTTCATTCTCTCCAGCAACTATGTAAAATGCCAGACTTGAGCACACAGTTTGACTGCTGTGTACTTCTTGAGGTAATGCTACAGCCCCTTTGGGTCGCTGGGATGGTCGGAGAGCACAAGTGATTTATCTCTGGCCAGGAGAGATCTGTCTGCATCATTGTCACTGTCTTGTTGAGAGGGAGGTGCAGCCAGAACCACAAAAGCAGAGGCCACAAAGGACAGCAGCCCTCCGACCGGCTCCGCCTCTCAGCCCCAGTCAAGTTCCAAAGGCCCTGGGCCCCAGCCTTTGCCTCGGCTGCTTTTGACAAAGTGGATGATCCCGAAGAAAGGCATGCATGCCGATCCACGTCTTGAAGGCTTTGTGCAGCAGCCTCTGAGGGCTGAAATGTTGTGTTGATGTAGGGCATCGACTTTGACGGAGTGCATGACTTGTTTACCAGCTGCTTTGTTTACATCTTTAAAAATAAGAAGACTAAAAAAAAAGAGTGATTTCTGTGAGAGTGACATTACTGATTATTTCCCATTTTTTTTTCTTACTTCAAAGTGCTGCCTTGATTATATTCTGCCCTTGATGAAATTACTCCACAGGCACAGACACAGAATAAAAAAGAAAAGCAAGAAGGCCTCCTCTAAATTGACATTGCATGGTGTGATGTATCATAAACTCGGAAAAGGATTCGCTCAAATAAATTGTACGTGTGGCAACTCTCCCCTTCCCCAATATCTCGATCTGTGACTGTGTTGGCCATGAAGGGGCAGGGGCGGGTGGATGGGTGGTAAGCTTCTGCCCCGTCTCCTCACAGGGATAAGGGAGAGGATATCTATGAGTGTGCTGAGTCAGATTATCTCCATGGCTTCACAAAAACTGTTTATGCTGACAAAAACTATTATCCACTCCAACCCTGAAATGTGCATGGTGGAGTCTGTCATCCTGTCTCTTGATCGCTGCCAGGGGAACTGACCTGTTAGCTGATGACACTGTCTGCCTCTCTCTTAAGCGCTCTAGTCACCACTGAAATACCAGTTCCATGTGCACTTAAACCAATGAGCTGATGGCATTTGAGTGGTAAGGTACTGTATAATAAATGGTCTGGCATGATCCCCGGTTTTCTTTTTTCTTTTTTTGCGTTTACTTAGCAGCGGGGGAAGCAGACTGACATCAGTTAGCGTGATTCATTTACATCCACGTGAAAACTACATCGTGGCACCAACTGCGGCTCTGTGAACCATTACTGAGTTAGAACAAATCCAAAGGGACAGAAGTGCAGAAAGGGCCTTGAGCCTGTTGTACACCATAACCTTTTACATAGCTGTGTTTCAGACGACCTTGTGAAACGCAACTGCCAGTCACGGTGAGTGCCATTGGAAGCCACCAGAAGGGAGAAACTTCTCTCTCTCTCTCTCTCTCTCTCTCTCTCTCTCTCTCTCTCTCTTTCTCTTTCTCTCTCTCTCTCTCTCTCTCTCTCTCTCTCTCTCTCTCTCTCTCTCTCTCTCTCTCTCTCTCTCTCTCTCTCTCTCGCCTTCTTTCCCCTTCTCTCTCTCTCTCTCTCTCTCGCCTTCTCTCCCCTTCTCTCTCGGTCTCTCTACTCCAGGGTGCCACTAAAGCCGGTTTCCATGCTGTCAAAAGGGATTGTGTGATCTTTTCTCTCGCCACCACAACACATCATGAAATGTTACATAAAGATATCAGGGGGCATTTGGTTCTGTGTGAGATTAATTAGCATCTTTTGAGAGTTGGGTGGTACGGGGCACACACACACACACACACGCACACACAAACACACACATCTTTTGAGAGTTGGGTGGTACGGGGCATAAAATCATGCTAGGAGACTGATGAGGCTGTTATCGAAATAGATTTTTGCATCTACATGATAGTCCTGTTGTGTTTTTCCAGGTTGCATTTTCTCCATAATGATCATTTTGTTCACAACGAGCGAGCTAAGAGGTTCCTAGTGTTCCTAGTGTTGCTCGTTAGTATCTGTCATGTATCTCATTAGATCTCTAACTTCGACTGCAGATTCATTGGACACACAAGCAATCGATGACGCTCACGCAGAGTCTTTTAATTGCCCACAGTGCGCCAGCTATACTAAAATGCACACCACACTGATGTCATAACAAAGCGTGCAGTATATAATTTATTTAAAAAAATGAATTAATATAGCTAGCATTTCATTCATATATATATACATTTGTAAGTGAATGCGCTGAGATAGAAATGCTAAATCCAACTTTCTTTTTTTTATGCACTTCCCCCGCTACTGGGACAACTGTCGTGTTTGGTATTGTTAAATGAGGATAGCCTTCCCAAAATAACGACTGGGTTTGAAAATCCCTTAGGGTCCATTAGTCTCCGGAATATCCAAACACCCCCAGACTTTCACTCCACACTTGCACCCAAAAAATCCCTGTCTGTGACAAGTGGAATGACGAAGAGAAAGGAGGACTAAAACGCAGCCTTACATTTACATTTAGTCATTTAGCAGACGCTTTTATCCAAAGCGACTTACATATGTGCGACTTACAATGTATACACATTTTACATTTTACATTTACACTGATGGCACACTGCACATCAGGAGCAATTAGGGGTTCAGTGTCTTGCTCAAGGACGCTTCGACAGGGAATCGAACTAGCAACCTTCCGATTACTAAACGACTTCTCTACCACTGTACCACTGTCGCAAATTTTTAGCAAACGACTGCTGTTGCATTGTGTACAGTGCCCTTATGTTATCGTCTGAATGTGGGCAACTCACACACAAAGGCAAGGGCCGAAAAAAACAATAGCAACTCAATATACCATGTGCATAGCAAACTATTCTGACATCCAATTGAAAAAAGGGCATCATTTGCCATGGTTAGGCACGATGTGGGTGATTACCGATAGAGACTCACAATAACATTCACCTGAAAGAAAGTGTTTCACATCAGCACAATGGCAAAACCAAAGTCTGAAGGCAATATTGATTTAAGTGTACAGCAACCGATGAGCCTACCAACTAAATCCTGATGCAATTAGATGCCAATAAATAGTTGACTAGTTCCACTGAAATGAGTTTTAATTTGCTGAGTGACGGGTACAGCTGCAAACTAGGAGGTATTGACAGTGTGAACGGACCTGAAATTAACATTCTTTTTTTCTCCACATAATCATAATGCCTAGATGCATGCCTTGGCTCAGTATGCACAAATTGGCATCTCACAATTACAAATGAATAGTCAAGGCCTTGTTATAATCAGAGTTGGTCCATACCTCAAGCCTGATTTACTGTCCCACAGAATTAGCCTCTACTAGCTCTTAAAACCTGTGACAAATTGGGGGCATTGGGCCAATAGCTGGCTCTCTATCTAGTATCTACGATGCGAAGCAACCGTGTTTTGAACTGCATTCTTCCTCCCTTAATCTCCACCGACATAAAGGTACACCCTGTTAAGAGGAAGGACAAGGTCTCACCCGTTCTGTCCCTTAGCTCGTAAAGTCCTTGGGGGTTGCTGTTGATGCACTGTCCTTAGAGGCAGGTTTTACAACTTGGTGCTGCTAAATTGCCAAAGCCATTTCTCCAGCTCGTTTGCAGTCCTGGCGGCATGAATGCTCCGGTATGATAATTCTCCAAACTAAAATCTGATGAGGTATGTCAGTGAGCTAAATCATGCAGGATTTTTTTTTTTGAGCTCACCGCCATTACAATGTGGCAGATGTATAATGATCCATTGTAATGATGAATTTGCCGCAGCACCTCAGCGCCATTACGAGAGCGTCGTCTGTTTGCTAGTGCTCCGTTAAGGTGCTTATTAGGGAAAAACAACGAAGCTCGATGAGATCTGGGACTTGAGTGATTGAGAGGAGGGAGAGGAATACAGCCTAATAAAGCCGAGCACCTGTGCAATGACTGACTGCTGCTTTGTAGTGTAATTTTGCTTTGCGGTTGTGGTGATATCATAGATCTGCACTGGAGCAGACATGAAGCCCATAAAGGTACCATTCCCGCCCGCAAGCATTTCTCACTGCACACCTGCGCAACTCTGACGTGGAGTTGCAACACCTCTTCATTTTTGACAGTAACTCAACAATATCTTCAACAGCTTCAGTAAACTTGTAAGCAGCTTCAATCTTGCCATTCATACTATGCACACCTACATACGGTATTCATTTTAATATTTTTATGTCAGTGGTCAACAATAACACACTATGCTGCCAAAACTGAGAACTCATCCTCTTTTTCAGCTAGTCTGTGTCAAATGCTGAGGTCAAAATATTCAACCGTCATTATGACTGTTTCACCAGGAAGATCTGTAGACTAAATTGTGAAATGGATTCAGTCACTGTTTTAAATCAATCTTTAAATGTACTCTTATGAAAGGTCATGGTCATGTAAACCTTCCTCCACTATCTCATGTTGAACTGTTGGACAGAGCCAACTCTATAGACTCTCATTATTGTTGGAGTTGTAAAAAAAAAAGTCTCTTAGATTCTTCTCAGTTTCTGGAGTCCTTCTGATAGAAATGGGCTTATCACATGAACAGAGGCCAAAATCACGCATAATCCATATGAAGTGACAAAAGTAAATTGGGGATATTAATCATAAAAACCAAAGGACCCTCAATCACTCTCCATGGGAAGAGCTGCAGAAGCAGGCCATTAGAGGTCACAAACACAGAGTCTGATCCTTCTGTTTCTCTTCAGTGTCTTTCCCCCTTGCCTTCACATACAAAGGGAAAGACATTAGTGCTGTTCAAAAGCAGAGTTTTCAGACAGTCCCTCCAGATTTTTATTAAAGTTAATTTCGGATCAGATATGCTTCTAGATGAACATGTCTCAATTAAATCTGAGTGATGTTGTTATAATTCACTTTTAGGGGTTGGCTTCAATCACCTTTTGAGATACTTACAAAAATTACCCCCTTTTGGCATTATGACAGTTTTATTAAAAGAGTGCTTCCACTTTTTATGGCGCCCATTATCTAAGCTAATATAATCACATTATTGGGGCAAAATTGCATAAAATCACACCCAAAAAATCCCTACGTCAGCTGCAATTCACATACCTGTCACATTATGCATGTAGAAATTCTTCACCATTTCAGCTACACACAAAAGTTTTAGTGCATTTGTATGATATTCAAGGGCATCTGTTTATTGTTATAACGCCATAAAAGTTTACTCTGAAGCACAGCTACTAATAGCTTATCACTGTAATAGCAGCTAAATTAAACATTACTGCATCAATAAATGCAGCATCATCAACCTGACAGTGGACCGTAAATATGGTGCTTTACCTCCCCTTGTTGTAGCGTGCCAACAGCACTCTACAGCACTCCACACACAGCATTTTCACCACTCAATCCCAACGTGACTGAATTACATAAATTAACATTTAATAATTTCAATTTCCTAAATTGACTTTCAAACATTTTAATTAGCAAGCACTTTGCGTACTACACACTTGCAGCAGATGTGTGCTCGTGTCAGCCAATTTGAGGAACCAGCAATTACTGACTCATTTGCATTCATATTTCGAGCGCACCCCACCACCCAAACCGTCTCACTTAAGGAACAGTTTAGATTAATACCTCTGGTTTGCAGGTGGTCAAGTGGGGACAGAGGATAGCTAGCACGGTCTGTCTTTATGTGGGAAAATGCAACTCCTTCAAAGGTAAATGTTGCTTAGCAGAAATTCCCATTGGCCCCAGGACATGCATGCTTGTAGGCTGAAAATGGTCCAGCTAATATGTTAATCGCTATGAGTGTGCCATGAAGAGGTTGTTGGCCAGACTTGTTGAGAACACGGTCACGTCTCAGGGAGTATATAACACCTTAACATCAGACACTATGCTTTGATTTAAGATGAGCAGGGTATCTCAAGAAATATGAGTTACTGAGCCTTCGGGAACATTTAAATGAAAGTTGCAGAGCATGAAAATATGCAGAGTCAGAAAAAAGATACTCTTGAATTGTTTGCATTCTTTGCTTGCACACAGTGTTGGTTCCACAGGAAGGTTTCAAAATGATTCATTGGATACAGCAGATACTAAACTTCAGATGAAAATATGTGATTTGACCAAAGGATTAAGTGGGAACAGACAATACTTTGCTCCCCAAGATCTCAAGGGGGCTGGATCATTGTTGTGCATTTGGACAGAATGCCCTATGTGATTCACTAGATGCTTTGTCCTTCCTTTTCACGCTAGCCACTGCCTCTCCTGTTCACAAATACCAAGCAAATACCAAGTAACCCTGACATAAGCAAACAAAAAAAGCAAGAATCTAAAGCTTTAAGCGAATAACAAATGCACATTCGTTTAACTAAATAAGCTATGATAATGTTAAGCTAAGCTACAAGCAATTTTCCTGACCAGTTAGCGTAGCAGGGTTGGGTATGTTTCCATGAATTTCCAGACTAAAGTAGTGTTTCCCCTCCCAAGTTCATGCAACTTGTGTGTACATGTTTTCCCCACACCTCTAGGGTTCTGTAGTAGGGGGCAGGGGGTGTAGCATGAGTTGTTCCCATGCCTAGGGATCCTCTACATGTTCTAGCACTTTTGCTACTAGCTCACAACAGAGGTATGTTCTTAAGTCTTTTTTTTATTATGTGCTAGAACCCTTTTCATTCTGAGTTGTGGTTTTCTGTGGCACTGGGTGATGCTTGAGGTATGCCAGGTGTGCCACGTTTTCTGTGTTTACTCTTCAGTTGTTAGTTCAGTTAGTGCTCTATGTATATTTCTTGTTGTGCTGTGTATTTTCTGTTAAATATCCTCTTTTGCTACTATCCTGCGACAGAGGACCTGTATGTCTCAGGCTTGCTCCCGGACTGACTTTTATTTTATTTTCTTTGATGCCAGCTCAGAGTAATAAAAGCAGCAAGACCCACACTATAGTTGTGGCACCACGTCAATTTCCCATCAAGCACAACGCACACTCCTGTTACACTGGTGCTGTGACCCGAGTTTTAACTCTCAGCCTCGGACATGGGAGGCGGCAAGGCTAGCATGGAGGCTAAAACAGATGGGTACCAGCTGGCTACCATGACATTACATTAGCTATCTACAGAGAAATGACCTCTCCTCAAGCTATAGCCTACACAGTGAAGTGAGAAACTCATTGTAGGCTACACCACAAAAGTCGAGAAGAAAACAAGATTTCAAATACACAACATAAAAGACTATATTAATAGTAAAGTGACGATTCAAAGCATGGCATTGAACTGCACATGCCGCCTCACTGCTCTCCTCTTCATCTCCAGCACCACCACTATCTGGCACTCTGGGACCAAAGAAGTCCTTATTTTAGTCACTTTTTCTTTTTCCTGAGGAGCATCAAATTCATCCCACCATTTCATTTAGGTTCTATCTATCGGCCAAAAATACAACTATGTTAACAACGTATGCTTGCTTAACGCCACCAGCAGTGTATGTCAGGCAGTCCAGTTCAAATGAACGCCTCCTGGGCTGTGTTCAGAACAAAACCTTGCTAAATGTTTATTTAAACAGAAACAGTGGTGTGCCGAACCAAAGGTATATACCTCATTAGCCGCTGTTGTATGTCGTTGCTATGCATCTGCACGTCCGCCATATTGGAGTGGTCAAGATCTGCTAGTTAACAATACAATGTGTATTGAGAGATGCAGACTTCTCAAACAATGAACATTTCAAAGCACAAACGTGGTATCCACCCTCAGCTGAGAAGGCCAGAGATTACCGGGGTAACGCTAATGCCCCTTTTTGGGGGGAAAACAAATGGCTAACATTCGATAGGAAGCAGTGGTGGCGCACCTACATAGGCAGAGAAGAAAAGCCTTAGTAAGTTTAAATATTTAAGCAAACCTGAATAAAAGGCACAAAATAGGGTTGAAGTGAGAGTTGCGTTGTGTCGTAGACTAAAACTAAATTCCTAGCTTTTGCTATTTCCAGCTAACTAATGTAAATATCACAAACTGACTCATTATAGAACTGTTGTCAATGACTGTTTGTAGCAAGCTAAACCTTATACCATAACGTCATAATAATCATAACATTGATATACACGTCACTGCTGATTGGGTGACACCTCTAACACACCCACCAAATGAGCGAAAACGTACCTCGAAGCCCGTTGCACACCATCATACACTGTTTTGAAGAGACTCTTTTTGTCTTTCAACCCAGAAACTGTATCAAAACGGTACACGAAGTTTTCAGATTGAACGTCACACTGGTTTGCCTCCTCGTGCATTGATAATTGGCTTGCCAGGCCCCTAAAGACACTGACAGACCGATGAGTCAAATAAAATTGATCATGACCCTCTAGAAATGATCCTGAACATATCAAGTTGAGCATTCAATACCTGGCTTTCCCTATAAATAGATTATAGTAGCCTGTCTTTGTGACTGCTTAGTATGTAGGCCCGATCTAATGAGTTAACTCTACAATTGTGTGTTTTATATTCCATGTATTGATCAGAAATGGGGAAAATACTGTTGTTTTTATCACCAAAGAAATATGGTTTGCATATCTAGCCAATGTGTTATGTAATTCAAATTATTATAACAAAAGAAAATGAAATACCCAAATCTAGGTGGTGTTTAATGTTGTGTTATAAGCTCAATATTTAGTCAAATATATATATTATATATAAGGTAGGCTGTTGTGCCTTTTTGACAGAATTGATTAGATGGAATTCCTATTGTTCATGTAGTCCATAGCCAAGTCCACAAGTGCCTTAATATACGAAATATCCACATACCTTTTCTTAAATATGCAATAAAAAGGTTGGCTACCGCGTGATCTTCTGTTAGCCTGACAGGGTTTATGTTGGACTATGTGCCGTAAGCTCAGAGAGAGCCCAGGGTTAGTCCATAGAGTTTCGGTATTTAGATCACCTCAAAATGATCTTCATGCCCAAAAGATTCACATCTGTTGGAGGGGGGGGAAAAACCTTTGGCTTTTTGCCTTAGATTCACCACAAAACTGTCACATGGTATCCCATCATCCAGAAGTCCCTTTAAAAAACGTGACCTGAATTACAGTCAGACAAATCTTTCACAAACTTTAACAATTTCATATTTTGCAATTTGCTGGTGGAAAAGATCACACATTTCAGGTGATGGACTGAGGGAATGTTGGAACACTTCAGCAGTCTTTGTAGTATGGCGATACTTTCATCTGTCTAGGTTAAATGTGTTTTGTCAAATGTGTATTGTCATGACATAACTGGCAAGGGACTACATTGTAAATTGAAAATGGCAAAAGACTGCACTGAATTTGCATTTGAAGGGGACAGAAACCCACACAGATGCCATCCTCTGACGTTCTTGCACAGAGTTGCACTGAACTGAGTAACTGCAACAGCAGTCAATGCAATGACCTTTCTATCAACTCTTCTCACAGGAGAAGATCCCAATGTGAGTAGAAACTAAAGTATAGTGTTTGTAATATCTGATATTCCACATTTAGGAATAATTTCACGAGATTATGATCAACTAGATTGTCTTAAACTCAGCAGGTCAAAGGTGGCCAGTGGTGTTGCGTAAGATTTGTTGCGTAAACAATTTTATTTGTGGTCTTGAGTTTGGCATTGTACTTTTCAGAAAGCATGCCTCAAACAGTAATACTCCATTCATCACTATTATGGCTTCCAGGTTTTACTGCCCGGGTTTTATGAGGTTGTTCTTTGGCTTGTGACATTTCCACTGTGATGTATTCCTGCTTAAATAAAAATGGAGTGGCTCACTTTCACTGGGGTGAGAGATAAAGTTGCCTTTGCTTCATGGCAGAGGATAAAGCTGCCTTCTCTGAAGTGTCAGATATGAGGGAGGGGGAAAGTCTGTTCTGCTGAAGGCAACAGAGTTTGATATCCTGGACAGTCATAATTCTACACAAGTGCAAACTTTCACAGCAGCTTCCTCCAAAACCTCCCACTCCTAAAGTTGATGTACTTGCCCTACATCAATATCATATCAACAAAATATATATAACTATTAGCATTTTGTTGGCTTACCATCAATACGTTAATGTTATACAGAATCTTAATGTATGTGAGTTTAGAAAATGTTGCTTCTAAATATGAATAAATGTAACCTTGACGATGTTGTGGATACAGGGGAGTACTGAGGGTCAAACTGTTTATAAATCGTGGCCAATAGGCAGGGTGCTAGTTTCTTTTCAATAGTCAGAATAAAGCCACGGCTGCTATTGCTACACCAGAGGCCCTATATATGTTTTGACAACAGTTCCACGGATTGAGCACAAACTCTTTATCTTGCAATATTCAGAGGCTGTCACGGCAACCGCAACAACATATCTCAAGTAAGTGTGTTATCCTAGTATTTTATTTATGACTTTACATGGACGGTGTCTCATAGGTGCACTGAGAACACGACGGCTTTTGTCAGTGTGTGTAGACTTTGAATTGAGAGCATTTAAAGCAATGCTTGTAAGAATGGCAACACAATGCAATTCATTATAGTGGCTCCCATTCAAATGTTGAAGTATCACTCAATATAAAAATACAATGCAGTGGCTTTCATAGCATTAAGATATGTAATTTCACGTTAAATAGACATGAAGGTAATAATCATTCCTCCCAATACCTCGACTACCTCGATACTACCTCCTGATTTTGTCCTTGCACCATTCCCTCCTCTCCCCTATGGTAACTTCACACAGGCAGAGGCATTTGCAAACATGCACAAAGCAATGCCATCTCCACTGTGCTAATGTGGGGGATGGCACCTCGCGTGGGGAATCTAAGGCACCTGAGTGACTGGCACAGTTTTCCACCACTCGCCTGTACCTGATTAAGTGCACGGCATGGCGTGCCAACACACTGCGCAGCCCCGACCGTGGCCTCTGTAAAATAAGCAATCAACAGTTCCACTCTCCCGAGAGCCCCCAGGGGTGAAGGTGGAGGGAGGGGAGAGGAGGGGATGGGGATGGGGATGGGGATGGGGGGGAGTGAGAGGCAAGGTGGAAGCGGGGGTTTCGCTGTGGCGCTGCCCTCATAATGAGAGACCACACACAACATGGTGTGGCCGTGTGTCCTTGCCTTTAACCTTTCCTCTAAATAGATTATCCGCCGACTCAAAGTGGGGTGTGAGCGGTGTGCGGTCCCCACCTGGACGCCACCGGTGTCAAGTGCCCGAGGGCCGGCGCGCGCGGCTCGGACAGTAGCTCCGGCAGGTGCTCAGTGGTGCGTCGCCTTACTGAGGCTTGTAACGCATGTGGACAGCTCGCGGACAGCTCCCCGCCCTCCACTCTCTCTCTCTCTCTCTCTATCACACACACACACTCTCTCTCTCTCTCTCTCTCTCTCTCTCTCTCTCTTTCTCGCTCTCACTCTCCACCCCTCCTCTCTACATGTTGGTGTTTAGTATGCGCTCAGCTGAGCTGGATTCGGTTTAGGGTTCTTGCCATCCATGAGGCCCGCAAGTGTACAGTGCCACCTCTTGGTGGGAGCACTGGAATAGAGAACAACGGTGACAAAATGTCAAAAGTTGAAGGTGTGTGTATGTGTGTGTGTATGTGTGTGTGTGTGTGTGTGTGTGTATGTGTGTGTGTGTGTGTGTGTGTGTGTGTGTGTGTGTCTGTGTGTGTGTGTGTGTGTGATTCCTTCTGAA
Source organism: Clupea harengus (assembly GCF_900700415.2). Classification (NCBI taxonomy): domain Eukaryota; kingdom Metazoa; phylum Chordata; class Actinopteri; order Clupeiformes; family Clupeidae; genus Clupea; species Clupea harengus. The sequence continues at coordinate 5,306,677 of NC_045161.1, read as the reverse complement.
AGTACAATACAGGGTACCTCAGAAGCACAGAGCTAGTGCATTTAAAGTTCAATTCTCTGCAGAAACATATTAAACACATTTGAAATATTTCTAAGATGCTTTAATAACCTTTCGCACGGTTGGGTATGACAATCTCCTTACGTGTTCTGTGAAGATGAAATGCAGGAGCCTACTGGACCTCATTTAGGCATACGGGCCACCGGGGACACTTCAATGCATTAATGCCTAATGGATTGTTCTGCACTGGTATGCAATCGGCCTGTCATTTTTATTCTCATTTGAATAAAATGAAAGTGGATAAATGACTCCAATTTTAAGCGGTGGGGACTAATAACACATGACAATGAAATCGCAACATTGCAGGGACCACGTTGGTTTCATCACAGGGAGCTCATTAAAGAGTTTTAAGCCGGGATCGCCTCCAACTTACTTGCTAACCTGCTAAGCTGGTCTACCATGCAAATCCCCCCCAAAACAAATGGAATCTTACCATGCCATATTGTGACCACAATTAGTGAATTCCAAACATCATATCCTTCCAACACCCTTGCGATAGAGCATTTATAGCAGCTTTTCCACTTGAACGCTACTTGGAGGATTTACTGTGCCCAGCGTCTGAAGAAGAGGCCATTTGGTGCAATTTAGTACACCTGGGAATCCATGGTTTAATTCTCAGTTCCAATTTTGGAGCAAAATGATGACGTTTTACAGTAAGTTTGACAACAAACCACCGTACAACAATGCAATTTTGTGGAGGTAAATGAATGAATAGCATGCTAATTAAAAAAAAAAATTCCTGAGAGAGTATTCTTTGAAACAGGTTCAAGTATATGTGGTCGTCAGCAATAAGTGTATGTTATTCAAACCTAATATTTGAAAACAGAAAGAAATAATGCCAGAATCACAGGTCACACGTCACTCTGCAAAATCAACAAAATATGAATAAATAGTTTATATTGATATTGGTGTATAATTCATACAGTAGCATATAACAACTAAAATAGAGGAGGACTGTCAGAGGACTGTTAACGGTAGCATTTTGATCGGATTCAGATATCGCCACCAACGAGGACCATCAAGATGCAGAAAACATTGTGGTTTACATCAAGTAGATTTATATAAACCTCCCTCCCTCCCCACACACTTGAGACGGAAAAGGGAAGCATGAGATGCCAAGAAGGGGCCCGTGTGCAGCTTCCTCTCGCTACGTGTCATCCTCCAGCATGCTTCTAACTGCCAGTTCAAAAGCTGCGGAAGAGGTAGCAGGACGAGGTGGGGGAGAGAGAAAAAAAAAATCTCATTAAAATCCTGTCCCTCTCCCAACACTGAGAACAAGGAAGCGATGATTCACTGGCATATAAGAGTAAATAAGGCAGCAGCAGCAGCAGCAGCAGAACTGGCTTTCGTCAAAGAGTGCTGCATGGCCTGTGAGAAATTGGTGTCAGTGCCTCAAATTAGCAGTTGTGTGCTGACTCTGAAAGGATTCATTTGGGCCTGATCAGTCATGTCACCTGATTTGTCCTCTGCATAATGTCCCCCCCCCCCCCCCCACTCTGTATGTTCGAAGGCATCCAGACAGTCAGTTGACATTTCCAGGTCAATTCGCACAGCAAGAGAAAAATTCTTTTTGGTTCACAGGCAAATTGAAAAAGGGTGCAATGTGTTTCTCGCACATCATAATTGCTCTAAAACACCATGTGTGAAGGAAGGGGCTGTCGGGGGCTGCCAGACTGGGCTGCCTGTGCAGTGTGAAGGAAAATAACGTACAGCTAGTCCAGTGCCCATCCTCTGGTGGCGACCCCCTCTCCCCGTGTGTTTTCCTTTAAAAAACTGAGACCGGATTTTATCCCTCCAAATCCCTCTATCCACAGCAAATCCTTCCCAGGGCCAAAATCCCAACTCAACCTTTGGAAGCACACATCTCCCCAGTCCTGTTTGAAAGCGGTGAGCGGTGAGCAGTGAACGGGGAGAGGAGAGGTGAGAGGGAGGGTGGGGGGGAGGTTTCAAGTCAATCTCCACAGGCACCAACAGCAGTATCAGGCAGTCGCAAGAGCAGCTCAGGTGAAAAGAACACGCTTTTTGGGCTCTCCTGGAGGAAGCCGAAACTGCTGAAGCCCTGTTTCTGCCGCAGTGCTGCTCAATCACTGCGAGTGCCATGTGGTAAAGCAATCATAAAATGCAGAGGCCCCCTGGATCAAAACGGAGCAGACTGCACAAATTAGATGCAAACCTCCTAAGAGTCGGTGTTTGGCAAAAGATTTTAGACTGAAACAGACAGAAAAGCTTGTTAACTTTAAAAATCACAATGTGCTAAATCTTAGAGTGATGTTCCTCATACTCATAAGAATTCTCCTTGAGGATTCTCCTGGATTGTTTGAATTTTGATTTTTTTTTTTTTTAACACTATTGATTTTTGGCATAACAATGATTCTATCCCCAAATGACGGTACCTAGAACTACCTCGACTGTCACTCGGCAAGCAATGGTTACCGTTTTCAGTTGCTTTGAGTATGGAGGCACCGTGGCATGACCTCTGCACGGGTGGGGGCTTGATACACTGGCAAATAAAAGCAATCCGACGGCTCTTTAAATCTGTCACCTTAGCATTCTTTTATCGCTGGAAGCAGCCTGAGCCTGTTACTCCTCACAAAGGGGTGAGGGTGTTAAGCAGTTCTTAGGAGTTAGCACTTCCCTATCGGCTCACATCTAGAAGAAGTATCTCTTGACAAACTCAGGTCCCTTTTATCAGAAAATTGAGAATGTATAGTATAGCTGCAAGCACATGCACACCCATGAATAGACATGGCACATTAAAGAGTCTCGGCTTTGTATGATATTCGACAGGTTCATGCCTCCCTCTCTCTCTCTCTTTCCCTCTCCCTCCCCCCTTCACTCTTTCAAAACATACACACACACATGAAAGAGCAGAAATATATGGCAAGAAGTCATCATTGTTGCAGGGTTCTGTGGTGAGAGGTACTTCTCTGGGATTTCACAGGCTCTAGATTCTCCATAGGTGTTCATGCATGTTTTATAATTACCCCCAGCAGATGGGACAGGTTGAGTATGAAAGCTTTTTCATTTCCTGCTATCGGCACAGTAAAATGCACTTGTGTCTGGCTTATACGTTTGCAGATGTACAGTATATTGCACATTACATTTTAATGTACAAATGTACACATTTTACCAAAGGCTCATTAAAAGGTGCATGAGGACCTCATTCATTTTGGTGGGGTTCTACCTCCATTCAAAAGCCAAGGAAGGAAATCTTTCATTTGGACAATAAATGGGTAGAAAACGTATCCTAAATAACATTTTGCACTACTGGTGAAAAATATACACTTGGCAATGGCTTACTCTTTAAACACACACTCTCTCTCTATCTATTTTTTTCTTTCTCTCTCTCTCTCTTTCTTTCTTTATCTCTTTCTCTCTCTCTTTCTTTCTTTCTTTCTCTCTCTCTCCCCTCTAAACACCTCAAAACTTCCTTCTGCACAATTCTGCGATGACTTTGTAAGGCTCTCCTTGAGTAGTCTGTGCTCATAAGATAGGGGCGTATGCATAACTATCTGTTGCACCTTCAACCTAAAAAGATAAAAGCACACATGGGCCCCTGCTATCTCACATGCGTCCTTTAATCACAGTGGACAGCAGCTTCGGCTGAAGATATGCTAAAATCAAGGACCCACATCTCTCTCTCTGTTGAATTGTGGTTGCCAGACCAGAACCTGCACAACAACACCCTGAATGAAATATTGAGTTTGTCGGCAAAAATAGAAGAAGAAAATGTAGGTAAAACAAGAGCACTAGCAAAGCATGGTGCCGCATTGTCCCTTCAATGACATACACACATACTGGCATAGAGGAATGTCAATTAAAGCATGACCTAACATCGCAATCTGTGTTGCTATGAAGCATGCATGCTAAAATTCCCATGTAGCAAAGGGAGAGAGGAGTCACCCCATCCGGCCTCAAACCTAGGTCTGTGGGGAACCAAACCTGCACCCCGACCGCAACGCCAGAAAGCCAGGATCGTTGGTATGGCAGTCAGAGTGCAAACTGAACCGTAGTGACATCACTCCGTCACAGCATTCCTCTTCAATTTTGATTAAATCTATGGATGGCTTATTTCAGTTTAAAGAGAAGTCGGATGCATCACCACTCCACCGCACTCCACAAGCATTTCATACAGCGTGTAAGATTTAGTTTTTAGGTCAAAAGCAAAGATGCAGGTTAACGTCATTAGCATGGGTTTACTGAAAGGATAACACACTCTGGGGAATCTATGTAGTTCAAACACTTTCACTGCTCCAATTAAACCAGGTACAGGTGAAGTCATGGTCATTACCATGGTCTTTGACATCCGCAGTCACCACAGCAGGTAGCATGGTGAAGTAGACTCTGTTGAAAACTGACAAGTGAGGTGGTTGACTGAGGGAGGGAAATGCATTTCTATAATTACCAAGTACCCTTATTGCATTGCACCTATAAAGGCATGTTTAAATATATGTTTGCAAAAGGATGCGGGGACAAAAAATGCATTTTTTTTTAAACCAATAGAAGAAGTCCTGTAACTTCCAAAGATAGCAGATATGAACTTCAGATAAGATACTGAACAGTGTAATTACAACATACATCACTTTATAAAAGATGAACTGTTTTAATATGAGAACCAGATCATTACATAGATAGCATTCCCCTGGTGACAGAGCTAACAGACTCATACATGCAGTTTGGGTTAGGGTAAATGAATAGTTATGATTAAGGGTTGGTGTCTGTGTGGATTGATGGTTAGGCAGTCAGTGTGTGCGTGCGTGCGTGCGTGCGTGCGTGCGTGCGTGCGTGCGTGCGTGCGTGCGTGCGTGCGTGCGTGCGTGCGTGCGTGCGTGCGCGTCCAGAGAAACCTTTTTTAAGCAAGATAAGTGTCTGGTGATAGCTATCTGTGAGTAATTTGTGTAAATGTGGAGAAACATGTGGAGCAATGGATGCCACTCCATCATAGCAGAAATACTGCTCTTACACTTACACTTACACTTACCTTTCACACCTTGACTATTAACATTGTCTGCGGTTTAACACAATGATATATTTCATGCAGGGACAAGGTAATGCTCACATTTTCATGCTTTATATTGCATTCCTGCTTTTAATGTAACTTGTAATGCAAAGGATATTGATTTACATTGATGCCTAATTTGGGGATAACAATATCACCATACACATATTAATCACACATTTTCTTCACATGGTGTTTCTTTGAAATCCTTCAGGGTTTAATTGTGTGGATTTGTCCTAGGATTGCCAGTTCTTCCATTCTTATTGTTCCATCTTCCAATAAAACCCCTTGTCGTCATGACGAGGCTGTTCGCCTCTCATCTGCTCTCCTCTTCACCCGTCATGGTCATTTTATGCCACCTTGGAAGAAATAAATGCTTAAATACCTCGTACCCTCGCATTAGCTAACAGCTACAGAGTCATAAATGCATGACCGTATTTATCATTGTTATGATGGGCTGTCAGACCAGGCTTTGCTGCCACTGAAAAGATCTAGTATAAAACCACCTCTCCTGAACAGCCACCCGTTATAGAGCTTTAATTGGCTGATTGGCCATGGCAAGAATGCTCTGCTGTCTTGAGAATGGATGGCCAAAACCCCAAGCAAGCTCCCCCGAGGAGCAAACACAACCACCATTAAAGGATCTTTTTTTTTCTGCATGATGCTCCGCCATCATCCACAATTTTTGCAATTATTTTTTTTCATTGCTCTCCCTCCCTTTCTCTGTCTCTCTCTCTCCATCCCTCCCCCCACCCCCCCCCTCCTCATTTCTCTCCATGCATAACCTAGAAAATCAAAGTTTGCTCATCATGCAATGCAAGTAAAAGCCATACGCTGTTAATTTAATTTTAGCACCATACTAATAAACGATTTCATTCTTCGTATTTTTGAGCATAGAAAGGGGAAAAGGGAGTCACAGACCTCCAAAACCTTTTTTTCAGCAAGCATATTTTTAATCAGTCTTCACTGGCTTTGTAAACATCTCCTATTATTAATGGAGAAAAATGACCATTTGGAGGCAGACTCAATACCCACTTTGTCTTCAAATCCAGGTAATCTATGTGGCTTTTAGGCAGAACTGCAGTGCTTATTTTGTTTAATAAAAGTGTGATTAATGGATTGAAAAACACTTTGGCACATCCTGTGAGTGTAGGCTACCAAGAAATTGATGTCAGCAGGTCTAGTCTGCTGCATCCTGACGGGTGTGTGTGTAAGAGGATTGTGTGTGTGTGTGTGTGTGTGTGTGTGTGTGTGTGTGTGTGTGATTGGCAGTTGCGAGTACACATACTTCATTCCACAAGGCCAAAACATCTTTGAAGACATCAAATTAACCTGGAGGTCTGCAATTGACTCCACATTTTGAAAAGAGGCTTACAAAGACAACACAGCATTATTGTCATGCTCCAAGCCACTCAGTAAAGACTTGCTTAAAACAGGTTGGCAGTGCCCTCGTTTTGGAAATTAATGGTCTCCTTTTCTGGTCACAGATTGCCTTGAGGGCATGGGAAATAGAGCCAGTGGAATAAGATCCTGACTCCGGGTAATAGTAACTAAGTGGGGCAGGAGGGATCTAAAGGTTAAGAACTCCCCACCTTCAGTCGAAATGATGTACCTAATTGCCATAATGAGAAAATCAGTGAGAGGTTAACCCGTGGCTCAGCGTGTCCACTCGGCAGGCCTGTCAGGGCGCACTATCAGGAGGAACCCCCGAGAAGTCAGTTCAGCAGCTGCCAAAGTCTACTCCTCTGAGTCAGTCACAGAGAGCTTCTGAGTACACCACAGGTTCTGGGCATACTCGCTTCAATTAGTGTGCAAATAAACCTCACCTTCTCTTCCACAGAAAACAGCTCATCATTGTATAATTTAGTCTACAGTGTGCCATTGCCTGATATTAAATGAGTGGCTTTGTTATTCTCTGATATGATGAAACATTTGCACAGTATGTTCATTATCACAGAGCCATAGTAATTAAGGCCGGGGATTACCTCGAAGTAATGGCACATGCAATTCTGTGCAAAAATCCCCCACTAGCATATAGCTGAACACGTGGACACATTATTACTGGAGGTTTTTACATCCTGTTCAATGTAAAATACATTTGCTATGTGAAAGTAATGAGCACAATGTGAACTAGAAAGAGCATGAATATCAGTCTAACCAGAAGTGTCAATGAAGTGAAGGAACTGCCATAGCAAGAGGGCTGTGCTATACATCACCTCTCTCTAGAGGAAAGAAATAAATCAATTAGCAGACTTAAGCTGCAAAAAATAAATTGCTGTTTCCCTCAGCGGGCTTGCAACATCTGTAAATGAGGGATTAGAGATTAACAAAACACAGTCAAGACCCTTGTTGGGTAGGAGTACGTCTCTGTATGAGTGTCTAACAGACTACCAGAGTATTTTGTGTGTTTACGTAACCTGTCTATCTCAGGTGTATGCGAGTACGTTAACAAAGTCGTTCTTATTACATTAGCGTACATTAGCAAAGCACAAGTTGATTTCACTTCACAACATCGATCCAACAGAGCAATTAACATCACGCCATTACCCAGTAAGTTTGTGACATGGCAGGCGAAGCAAGGAGAAAAATGAACCATGGCATTCTGACGGACTCTTTCTGATGTGCTTCTGTCGTCATTAAGCAGAACACAGTCTCCACTCTACTCCAACGCCACACATTGTCTTAGCATCCTGACATGCACCGAGATGAGATTAAACATCCCCTCCATCTTAATTTCTACTGAAAGGATTGCAACTTGAGGCTCTGATGTCTGCGGGAGCCGCAAGAGAGACGGGAACAAAGGAGCAGTCAAACGCATCAATCAGTGTTAACCCCTGAAGGCACCAACGGGCTCGCCACTCATAATTATCTCGTTTGCAAATAGCCTATCTATCAGCAAACAGCTCATTAAATCCTGAGTGAAATGAGTGTGGCGATGTCCTTCAATCCAGCAGACTCCACTGGCAGGTGATGGACACAGACTTGCCTGAAAGTATGAAAATTATCCAGTCTGCAGTTTGAAATAAAAGAGGCAGTTAGTGAATTCCTGTACTTTAACTCAGATTTTTGTATCTCCATTTCACAAGGTTATGTTATGCTAAATGTGTAAAATGAGCCTTAAACTATCAAAAACATCTATTGGGGAGGGTACATGCTGCAACATATCTACTTTTCACAGTCAGATTTCACACTCAGTACAGCATCCCATTGGATGTGTAAATACTGTATAAGAATATATGAATCCGGATGAAGATCATTAAGCGTGTGTTAGTTTGGCACACAGGCCTTTCTCAGTGGTGAAGTTGCCTGAAGCAATGTTTAAATTCAAGGAAAAGAAGAGACATCATTTCTTTACTCACTGGTGTGGTAGTAGCAATAATAACATTGTAAAATCCACCAATAAAATGAAACAGTAAAAACTCAACCCCGGGCCTACTCATCAACGTAAGGGTTTATTGGTAAATTGAAAAACTGAATTGTCCTAGCTCATTTAGTTTTTAGTTGGTTGTTTTAAGGTCATACGGATATGGCCAAACTCAAGTGTTTAACCTTTCTTCATGCTTCCCAAGGTATAATATGTGCATGAAACTCTGCCGAAGCAACGTTTATATTAATAATTATATTAATGAGCCGTCTTGCTAATTGTGGTGGTTTTACTGATCTGCCATGGCAAAGTTTCATAGGCTGCCCCCAACAGTGCCCTGAGGAAATACTTTGGGCCCTGTCCATGGCCAAGTCTGAGCATACCTCTGAATGAATGAATCAGGGAAGTAGTTTGACCACAGCAACACACACACACACACACACACACACACACACACACACGTGTATATATATATACTCTGATCTAATCTCTTAGTACAAGAGAAAATAGTGGTTGATTTCCTCTGATGCCAGCACATGAAACTCTACCTTTTAGCCATGTTGGGGATATATCTGTGGACTCTGCAGTAATACATGCATGTCTTGTTTAACAGTGACCGTGGCTGCAGGACTAGCCACTCCAAAAAACAGTCTTACAAATAAAAGCAGACCAAGCAAACAAAAACAATGACAACAAAGTCTGTCATGAAGACAGCTTTTTGGCTCCAAGAGGACGACATACCATCAGGCAGATGGGTCCTTCAGGCGAGTCAATGTCGAGTAGCATAATTATGGAAAACGCTGGATGCTACATGACTGTGTCCATCTGGGCTCATCCTTTAACTGTCTGATGCCCACTATGGTTTTGGGTTTGAAAAGACAGACTAGCACAGAGCACAGTGCCACTCAGTAAAACAACACACTGTGGGGCAGCATAGCGGAAACACTACTGAACAGACCACACTACAAAGATGAAGGGAAGCAAACAAAGATAACAGAGTTGAGGAAGAATACAGCTTAAAACTCACATAACCCAAAGCAGTGCCATGGTATCAAACATAGGTCATCTCAATCCTAACTCTGGATATTGAACCATGGCATTACTCCTAAATCAGAATGTTCAAAAGGGGCCAACTATAAGCTCATAATGAATTTATCAGTAGAGCGCTGGACTCTAAGGAATGTTCTTAGACTAGACTAGACTAGGGACTAAGTGAATTCAAATTGCAGCAGAGCCATGCTGTGCACATAAGTTACCTAAAGACTTGGCCATCAGTGTTCATTGAAAACTATTTCTCTCTATTAGCTGAAATTCTCTGACCAATTTGACAGCTATGAATACAAAGGTCTGCAGGGGGGTCATACAAGGATGTGAACCAAGATCCCTCCAACACAGACATGCAGGCACTCAACCAATCAGGACAGTGGCGTATCCTACACAAGGCAGCGCATGGTGAGGGACAGTATGAGCAGAACACTAACATGAGTGTTCACTAACATGAGTGTTCACTTATCACTAACATAAGTGTTCACTAACATGAAGTGTTCACTAACATAAGTGTTCACTAACATGAGTGTTCACTAACATGAGTAGAACACTAACATAAGTGTTCACTAACATGAGTAGAACACTAACATGAGTAGAACACTAACATGAGTAGAACACTAACATGAAGTTTTCAAATGTCCACTTCATTTGACTGCTGAGTTTAAAACAGAGACGTTTGGACATAACTAAGATTCCACCTTTTATTGATAGATTTTTTTAAACACTGCCACCAAAAGAAAAACACTAAAATACATCAAATACAGCAACTTTTACTCAAACAACACATTTGCCCAGCCTCCTCATTACAATAACCCATCCAGCCTTACAGCTAGCGCACAGTGGTGGGTTATTTTCACATCGGTTCTTATCTCAGCCTAATATCTGATTTTACAGGAGTGTGTGGATGTATGCTAGTGCCCACTATGACTGGAGCCATTAGTGGGATCTTTTGAAAGAAAGGTCACAGGTTGGAATGTACTCTAATGATGTGTATTGTGGGTTGTTTGGATTACAAATCCTATTAGAGAAGTGATGAGCTTGTTCCAGGTCCTTTATTCTGGAGTCCAATCCTTCTTATCAAGTAACAGTGTAGTGTAGTTGTGTGTTTTGGTTTCGTAACACATTCTGACACCACATCGCAAAACAGAGTAATAGAAAAGAAAACAGAGAAGAATGCAAACAAACAAAAATAAACAGAGAGTTAAGCAGAATAGAACACAGCACGACATAACAGATAACTCTCTTGAGCGCACGCACACACACACACACACACACACACACACACACACACACACACACACACACAAACACAAACTGAAACAGCAGTGCCAAGCCGTACTACTGGCAGTGGAGTGGTGCAGGAGAAATGTGCCTTCTTGGCAAAAGGCGAAACGGATGAAGAGCGTGTGCTTCTGCTGAAACCAGTGGCTGAGGGGAGGCCAAGTGCAGTGGATATGCGTGATCTATGACCGAGCTGTTCAAAATCTCAGACAAGGTGGAGAGGGGGAGTGTGCGGCGGGGTAGAGAAATGGAGCGAGCGAAGAGATTCAAAGACGGAAGAAAAGATAAAGTGAGGAGTGTGGAGATAAAGCAGGAGGCAGGGGCTGGTGGGGGGGCTAGAGAGAGAGATAGACACATACACACACACACACACACACACACACACACACACACACACTAGGGGCTAGAGAGAGAGATAGACACATAAAGAGAGATATGGCCAGAGAGAGGAGGAGGAGGAGGAGGAGGAGAAACTGGCAAGGAAGAAGAGGGGAAAAAAAGGGCTGGAGGTTGCACAGAGGAAGGCACTATCAGAAACCCTAAGAGGAGGCAGCAAATGGCTTTGGCTGAGAGGGATGGACATCAAAGGGGAGGAGAGCAGCCAAGGAGTAAAGTTAGTTAGCTTGTAGGTTGACATGATGGCAGAGATATGGGGGTTGGCAGCAACGGCGTGACGGCCGCCAACAGAGAGTCCACTGATTCTTGCAGGGCACAGGGAAGCAGTCCTAGATCTAATCAGTAGACCGTGAGATAAGTCCATTACATTTTATGCTAGCCTCTCTATTTTATACCTGTGCAGCACTTTAATTTTTTTGAAACATTCACTAAAAATGGTGGAAGCAGCAAAGATTAAATTAACAGCGAAAGCATTACATTTTTTCTGTCGTCTGAAACCAGTGATTTACGTTTACAGTTGTTACATCATCTTCCTCAGTACTTCATCCTTTTAATCATGGGGCAAGAAAAAGAATATGGCTGCATTATTTTTCAGCGGCACAGACATTTACATTTCAAGATGCAGCTGCATTCAGAAAAATCATCTTTCTTCTCCAGTGACAGGGGCCTGCAGTGCAGTCTTGCCCTTTGTTGCAAAGATTATGTTTTCCACCTCAGTAATGAAGTATTGCAAAGCTGTTATTGCCTGCAGAGTTAGCTAGCAGGGGTATTTTGCCCGTTGTCAATATTAGCATAATCAGATTTATCAGATCCATGGTTTATATGATGACAATTATGTTAAATAATGAGGATGCGGGATTCCATCAGCCTCTTTGGGGCGCTGAAGACAAATGACTTCAGTTTCACCCGACCCAGTGCTGTCTTCTGGCCATGTCCAATCGACTCACTGTGTATAAATAATAGGCATGGAAACACTCTGATCCAGTAGTGTTTGGAACCAGGAAACATTGTGTGCAAAAAATGGAAATAATTCCACATTCTTAAAGTCCGACAAAGTTGTTTCTCATATCCCATTCCAGGGGGTATGGTGCTATTACTGTAATTGAAGTGATTTTATATCAGTAATGGTGCATATCATTAAAGTTGATATTTCCCTCTATTTTAAAGGGAACACTCCAGCATGGACACGTCAGGTGGAATATAAATGGACCACATGCAGGTTTAACACACACATTTTTGAAAATCATTGCCAGTATTTGTGACTTGAATAATTCAAAGCAAGTATATATGCTTACAGATGAACTTCTAGTAAAAGAAAAAAAATCCCAGTCTTATCTCTTATGAGGGAGAGGGAAACTATCTGCATGTGGCTTTCCTCTATAATCCTGAAAAATAATGCATCTGCATGGGGGTGTATGCCACACACTTAATTGCCATAACTCAGAAGTGGAGCCTCTGACGAACGCTTCAACTGAATGACTAATTCGAGTACAGTATCAACAAACCAAACCTCCCATGAATTGAAAATCTCCCCAAGACTTGAAATCCATTATATGAGCTCTCATATAGTTTAATTGAAACTGAAAATGTTATGTTCCACCCGAACAGCCAACTAATAAGCACCCTTCAGTGACCAATGTTGTGGAGCAATTACATACTCTCTTTCCCTGGAATTCTCTGTCAGGAAGATAAGAGAGTGAAGGGAAGCTTTCATCCCAGCCTGGCAGCGGTTACAGTCGAGCAGAGGGGGCTGCATCCCAACCCCATTTACAGGTCTTTTACGCTCACCCTGAGGACAATGAATCAGCTTCTAAATATGTGTAGCCTACACCAGCACCCATTACAGTGGATAGATTTTTGTGGTTTCCATGGCCACAAAAAAAAAAAAAAAAGAATGCACAACAGAGCCCTGGAAAATCCCACAGTTATGATTATGTGGCTTTGTGGCAATTGAATCAAGGGGGGTGGGGTATTTACAGTACTGTATATACTTCTCTGATCATTTATATGGTGGCTTTCTACTAGCCTGCACCGGCCTTAGTCATGTAAAATGCATGAGGGCAATCTTTAGCATCCATTGGAATATAAATGTAAGAGGCCTGGACTGAAGCAAAAGTGAATTGAAAAATATTGCCATTTAGTGGCCTCATCTAAATATCTATACCCCCCCGTCCATCTGGCCACTGATGGGACAGTAATATTGTAGCTAAAAGCTTTTAGCATCAAGATTATATAAGGAAAAAAGTGACGGGTCAGATACTGGCTTCCAATGAGGGGGATATGATTAATTAATGATTTTGAATTCAAAATGTATCCCCCTTAAGCTCAGTTTGACCTTAATGATTCACAATGCAGTCCATTTTAATTATAATCATTAATGCTGAATATAAAAACCAATTGCCTTTTCTCCATCTTTGCACATATTCCCCATGAATGTTTCCACTGATTTGCTTTTGACTTTAATGCCAGGCTGCATTGCCTCAAGATGACTAAAGGCAGCCATACATTGTTAAAATTCTAAAGGGCACAGTAGGTGCCCTTTTTGCAATGAAATTCTCCCAGTAAAGTAAAAAAAAAAGTTAAAAGAAATCTTACATTTATCTTCGTCACAGTTAAGTGGTCCCTTGAGAAAAGACCACCGCATTCATTCATTTTAAAATACTCACATTCACAAATAAAAACCACAGAAGAGAGCGTTATGGTTCCATGATGGGTCACACAGGCCTACCACTACTCAAAAGCAGCCATTTAATAAAACACAGAGCAATGGGGCAAAAACAAATCATGAACGGACTAAAATACTTCAGCCCACTCCAGCTCTCAGTAAACAAACAAGCAGAGAGACCAAAGCGGGTCCTTGTCTAACCCGCACTGATTAGCTGATTTCAAACGCTGTCGTAAGAGAGTGAACATGGCCCTTAATGCGTCAGCATGTTGTACGATAATGTCAAGGAGAAATCGGTCCGTGATTTAGAACAAGTCTCCGCCAACTTTTTGACCTCCTTCTTTCGGTCCATAGAATCAAATCTGTCCAAAAGCACTCACACAATGAGCCTTTGGTGCTGTGTAACCAATGCTGTGACCTTGGTTGATTAGGCTTGGTCATTCAGTGCCACATTAATGAGTTCTAATTGTATTTAATGCTTCATTTCTAATGAATATGCTTTAATTGGCATGAATATCACTATATCAAATCCATTTTTCCGATTCATTTTCTTGATTGATAATTTGATAATACCAAGGAGCTGTTGACACTCAGGGCAGCCATTCAGCACTGGCGTCCTCAGCCCGAGCTGGAGATGATCAAAGATTGTAAACAAGCAACACGATTTCTATTGGTCCCTCACAACATTGAAAATATAATAAATAGATTTGGAAACTAGTTATGAGAACTATTCATATTTCAGCAGTGAAATGTGAGAGTCAAGGCTTATGCACATGCAGTTTATGACTTTAGAAAATCCCTCTGTACCGAGCTTCTGCACTGAGATTAAATCATTTCCTATGAAGGTAAATAACAGCCACAAAATGGTCTCCTCAGAAGAAAAATACTCAAGGTGTATCAAGGCATCATGGAAATGAAAAAGGGAATGTTATGGCCTGAATCTCACACACAAACCCAACCCATTATATTGCCCTGTTTTTTCCAATTCAGTGTTTGGACACCTAAACTCCCTTAGCTATGAATCCTGTATGGATATGTCTGTGACATTAATCAGATGGTCCCAACATACCCACACATGGTGCTGTGGATATTGACGACAGCAGTCTCTGTGGCTCCAGAAAAAGACCTATCCTCCACATGCCAGCTGGTAGTCAGCTTTACCTCCCCTAGAATTAGACAAATACCTTGAGTAAACCAGAGCTTCAGATATCCAGGTGTTCGTCAATAACGGCAGCTCACAGCAAATGTTAACTGACCTGGTGGTACATCAAATAAAATGTCAAAAGAGCTTTACTGGATTCCCTTGTTGCTGTTGCTTATATTTGTTATTTGCTCACATGCCTTGCTCTGGTAGTTCGATATTCCACCCTCCTCTAATCTTTAAAGATTTTTGCCTCCTATTTGAAAGCAAAGCAAAATGAATGGCTTGTCAATCCACAATGCACAGCACAATGTACGGTTCTATAGGTGTCATAGCAGCATACAACAGCTCCTCCGTTTCCAAGTCAGCTGTTGCCAAATGTAATAGGGCTTCTTATTGATTGGTTCAGAAATGTTCTTATTATTTTATTACACAGCACGCACTCTTGAACAGCCTCCGGAGTCAGTGAGAGAAAAGAGGTTTAAAACCCTTTTTTCCCCTGAAATTCACGGCCAATGGTGTTTTCATAGAGCAATCATTGCAAAGCGAGGAGCAAGGGCACAGTGTGACTACTAGTAATATGTGCCAACAGCACCCCCCTGTGAAACTGAGGGACTCGTGGTCATGTCACACCCTTCTCTTTTTTTTTCAACGGTTCATGTGTGAGCCTGAAATACATTCAAAGCACGGCAGTACATATCAACAATACACCAGCTCACAACACGGTAAGCTTTTCGCATTGTGTTCTTGCAGATATCAGATGTTGACAAATGCTCACCGTCTGACTTTGTCAAGACTTTGTCAGGAGAGGCATTGACTTGCTTGCATTGAGCTTGTGTTGTGTTATAAAGCATAAATGAACACACATTTGAATTGTCTGTGCAGGGTTTGTATAGTATGTCTTCAAAATGTTAGTACACAGGTACTTACAGAGAAAATGTGACTTAGATGCACAGACTACCTTATTCACAATCACACTATCTTGTTGATTCCTGTCTTCCTATTGTTGTGGTTGAAGCAATAATAAATGGACATTTAGTTTTGGTGCACATATTATAGTCATTAATGGATTTGTAGAATGAAAAAGAAAAGCTTGTCCCATATACAGGTGAGATATAATGCACTTGTATTTGAGATATAATGAATGTGTTCAAGTTCCTGAAAGAAACTAGTACGTTTATTTGATTTTTTTATAATTAACAAGAGATTTAAAGAGTATGAGCCAACATGTCGATGCCTACCCATAACCACACCCATACCCATTATGTCAAGAATGTAATGTGACCTGCAAGCTAGCACACTATATTCATCGGAATGAATCACTGAGCCGAGAAACTCCAAAAGACATAGGTGTTGTCAGTATGTTAACACCATGTTATCATCTCCATATTTAGGTCCAAATGATTGATGGGAGGGCCTGTGGGCGTGCTCATGAATCATGATGTTTGTAGATGGTAATGCTTCACTTTTAAACGCAACCCCCTCTGGTAACATTGCTTAGTGATAGTTTCACAATAATTGAATCAATAAATAACAGTGAAATTGAATACAAGCATGTCATCTTACAAACTCTTTTACACAGCTAGCTCGAGGAAAAAAAGTCTGTCCGCCTGTCGAGAAAGTACAAGTCTTCACTGAATGTCAGAAAATGGAATTAAATAAAAAAATTGTTGGATGTGTCACTTATCAAACCAAGAAAAAATAAATAAATAAACCATTCCGCTTGCAGGCAAATGGACCAATTTCTGTCAGCATACTGAACTCACCTGCCCTGCCACCAAATATAATTTCACACTGTTTGTCCCAAGGTGTATTCTCCACAGTAACAAGCTTCTGCAGCAGGGGGGGGGGTCATAGGCGGTTAGCCACGGATTTGTGGTCACAGAGAGGTGGGAAGGTTTTCAAATGTGTTGGAGCACCAAAGGAATAGCATCCCTCACTGTGGGGCTAACCGGATTGGGTTAGTAGGCTTATTCAGGGACATGTCATTGATTTGAAATGAGGTGTGAGTGCCATAAATGTGAGCTTACATTGTGTATGTGTGTATTAATGTGTGTGTTAGAGAAAAAAGAGCAAGTGTGTGTGAGTGGAAGGGGAGGAGGGGGGGGGGCGGGGCGTGCATAAGTTGCACAATGCTATGTGTGCGCCGTGAGAGACTCTGATGTGACAGATGCAGGGCTGCTTTTTGTAGCACCTGCCTCCCACCGCGTCACTCTGATTCTCACCCTCCTGTAACAGCTTACCTCGGGCGGCACACAGCCGTGCTCTGGCGAGGGAATGGCATATGTCGCCACTCAGGCACCGCCGACAGGCTGGCTGCAGAGGTGCAATGGGTCACACATGGCACAGTGACAGCTCCCTGCCTCCTGAGCCCGTTAGTGTCGGGGGTGTGAGCCCTCGCCGGAGGCCTGTCTCTGGGAGGCTAACCTGAGGCTAGGGGCAAAGGGGCAGAGACAGGGTGTGCTGCACACAACCAACCACCACTCTTGCACTTTTCACTAGCCTTGTTGCAGAAATAAGACAGTGTGATTGGGATACGTCAGATACGAGCCTGTCGCGCAGTGTTCTTCCCACTTTTTATGATTAAAATGAAAACAGCGGGTTCATCGTGCCAAGAGCAATTTAATCCATGTTTAATTTTGCATACACAAAGCACAATGGAATTAAACATGTAGCAGCTAAATTGTCTGACAATCATCCATGCTACAGTAAACCTGTTCTACGTGTCGAAAGGCATCAGAAACAAGTTTATCCACATCGAACTATGTGGTCCTTCGTCAGATTCATCAGGTTGTTTGAGCGAGGTCAGCACTCCATTTTTTTTAACAGCGGGAGCTGTCATTCCTTCAACACCTTGGTACAGTCCTCCAAATTAGGTTGCATTATTTCTTTTTCTCTCTCTCTCCCACACAGACACATACACACACCTCTTCACTCTAACACTAAATTCAACCCACACCAGCTGTTAAAACAAGGGTGTTATCTGTCACTCTCTTTTCCCTTGGTAGCCATCATGAGAGTCTATTCTCATCCCTTTCCACTCCGAAGGTGTAGAACAAACCAAAAATAGAAAAACATTAGGAGTCTGTATTGAACTCTGGCTCCAGATTTCTAGAATTTTAAAAGGATTTGTAAAAGGTACAAAAAAATTACTTCAGACATGTAATGTACCTGGAAGATAATTTAGCATCCACTTTCGCAAATAACAGCACAGATTTTGGTCATATACATCAATATATGTAGCCTAAAAGATTATTCACCACACACAATGCGATTATATTGTACTCTGTTTCGTAAAGATGACCAAATACCCCTGTAAATGAAGTATAACACTGGGCACTTTCATTGCTATTCTTTCAGCGATTTATAGGCCGTAAAGCCTGGCTAGTCTCTGCCTACTCTGAAGACCCACAAAGCATAGGATGTCATCATAATCAGGCCATATCCTCATCATAAAATGGCTGCATCCATAAAAGCACCACCATCGCAACACATCAAAGAACAAACTCCTAGCCCTTTTTCATCAAGATGTTTATCTAACGTGGCATTTCACCAAAGTCTGAGGCTTTTTTTTCTGAGGCTCCTCCAGTCCTCCTGTTTAACTTCACCTCGCTGCAACACCCCTCTAAATTGGAGATATATTTGCAATGAGTAGGCAGCAGGATAGATGGGTATATATTCATTACCGGGCACTCATGGGGATCACGGAAGCTCATTCGTCATCTTAATTCATGTGCACTCAGAACCCAGCGGCTCCTTAGGACGAGGGGAGGGGGGAAAAAAAACTTGCAAGGCAAACAATGAGAGCAGGTGACCGGTCACCTTGAGCTTATCTGCGCCTGCATATCGGCCCAAGATCAAACAGGCAGGAATGAAAGGGAGTTATAACCCTGCCAGCTGAGACCGTTCCCGGGATACGCACATCAGAGGCCATGGCCTGGTGGAACACGAGGCAGGACCAGGGCTGGCTCTACCCGACGGCGGTGCTGTGTGTCTACGGATTTCTCTCAATGATGAGACCGGCGGAGCCTTTTCTCGTTTCCTTTCTTACAGGACCACAGAAAAACTTCACTGTCCAGCAGGTACAGTCCCTGAAGCAATAGGCTACAAATAGCACAGAATATTGTTAGAATTCAGTTCATTCTTCAAAAAAAGAATAGTTTGTTCTAGTATTTATCATTCTGTCAATTGTTATACATTTTGTTGGCTCTACCTCTACAGTAATGTACATATCACAAAGTATGACTGACAGCATTATGACATAACTAACTATTGTGACCATAATACATGAATGTAGTCTTAAATAAAAAAGTCTGAGGGTGATCCTTCAACAATCTTAATTTCCATCTCCAGGTTTCAAGGGAGTTCTATCCGATATGGGCATACTCCAGTCTATTCCTCCTGATCCCCATGTTTCTACTGACAGACATGTTGAGGTACAAACCCATTATTATGCTGCAAGCGCTGGCCTATGTTGTCTGCTGGCTCCTGTACTCGTATGGATCCGGAGTCCGATCCATACAGCTTTCCCTCTTCGCGTACAGCGTGGCTACGGCGTGTGACGTGGGCTACTTCACCTACATCTACAGTGTGGTGGGGCCGGAGCACTACCAGCGCGTCACCAGCTACGCCAGGGCGGCCGTTTTACTGGGCTACGCAGTGGCCTCTCTACTGAGCCAGCTTCTGGTGTCCATTTGGAGAGTGTCCTTGTCCTGCCTCAATGTCATTACCATCACCTGCCTGTGTGGGGCGCTGTTGTCCTCCCTGTTTTTACCCATGCCCCAAAGAGGTGTTTTGATAAGTGAGTTGCATGGCACTGAATCAAACACAGACTCGCCCACCGACGCCACCTTTGGAGGAGTTCAAGCAGCATGGCGGAGAAGGTTCCTGAAGACTTTGAAGGGGCTGAGACAAATGCTGTTGGACTGCAAAGAGCACTACTCCTCCGCTGCCTTCCTGTTCTTTTGCATTTGGTTTGCAATGGGAAAGTGTGGCTTCTACCAAATCACAGGGTATGTGCAGATTCTCTGGAAACTGAAGCAACCATCAGACAACTTCACGGCTTACAATGGGGGTGTTGATGCCGTGGCTACTCTTTCAGGTAAAACTCCTACTGCATCATGGGCACTCTTTTAATCCCAGCATTCAGAGCACTTCCTCTGTACATTTTTTCTGAGAAAAGTAATGCAGACACGTAACTACACAAAGAGCCCGTTTGTCTGCAGAGGTTCCTCAAATCTCTACGGAGCTTCTTACTCATGGCATAACAATGGTGTCATCTACCAAGCACTAAAACAGATGCAGAACAGAAGACATGCATTTTAATGGAGCGTTCTAGTTTGTGTAATTGTAAAATGTAAATGAACTGGCATTGCGGGCTTCAGTGTGCATTATAAATAATATCTGCATGTCTAGATTTACCTTTATGAGTGGGTATGTTTGTTATGGGGACTTTGTACTGGGTTGCACAGCATTAGAAATATGCATTATGGCATTATGCATTGGTGGATTACCAGCTCTTGTACATTGCCTTTGGTAGTCTTACAAGCAGATGTGCAATAACCACAATGAGAAGACTAATGTGTGAAAGCAGTTCTGTTATTAGAAAAGTAATGCATGCCTAGGTGTTATCATTGCCCTCATACAGATTCAGATTAAGTTGAGTTTTCAACAAAACCACAGTACAGGTATGTATAATTATGTTACAAAGTACTATATAACATGCAGGCTATCTCCAACTATTCTCACAGCAGTATATATTCTACTCAGACGTGACTGTCTCTCCTCGGAGCAGCCTAACATTTTCCACTCAATTCACTGAACGCTGAAGCAATAAAATCCACCTTGAGAACGGCAAGTCCTCTCATATTGCATTTAGTTCCACTTCACAGAGTTTCAAGTGTAGTCCACAGAGAGAAAGAAGGGGAAAAGGGAGTAACTTGTTCCCTTTCAAATATCATTTCTAGTGCTTTGACACCTTGACACCCAAATGACTGGCTCAGTTCAACCTTGAGTCTCCAAGGAGTATGTCTCAACCCTCCCTCCTGGAGCGGGAGGAAACAACATCAAGACCAGGGTTCAATTACCACTAAAGATTTCACACCGCGCTCATGCAAATAACCCACAAGTCATTTCAGTATGCTAAAAGCCTGGGTTCTCCTCATAAGTTCATCAATTCATCAGTTTTCAAGGTAAATATTCTGTCAGACTCTCCCGAGAGGGACACATACAAGAAGAGTGTGTCGGGTACCTCAGTCTGGTGTATGAAAGCAACTTTCATCCACCTAGATGTAGTCTATACGCCTGGTACAGTCTGGCAGTGGCAATGTTAATGAGGAGATGGTAACACACATCAATATGGCACAGAAAACCTTGCACTGGTCCTCCTCCTAATTGAGTTAAGAGAGAAAGGTATGATGTGAGGTTTAATGGCCTCTAGCAATGTCCCCTCTCTTTTTTTATTGTGAACTCAGTTACATAAATCAACCTCTTAACATCCTATAAAGATTAAGGCATGTCTTGAATAATTACCAGGAATGTGGCCATACTCATTCTGTTTCAATTTATGTCATTATCGTCGTCTTCTTCACAGATTAAGCCCAGCAGAGAGATATTACCAGCTCCATAACCTGACCCAGTTTTTAACATGGGACACTTGTGCCAGTGAATGAGATAATTCCCATTAGGACACCCTATCAGAATTGATGAAATATATTCCTAATACAGTGTGTGGTCATTAGTACTTACCACATGCAATTAGTATTGATCCAGAGAGGTGGCACAGGGCGATGAGCTATAATCTTTGTCAGGGACGGCCGACTATATTCCATTACCATCAGGAGGCTTTGGAGATCATTTAATGTCCTTGTCTTGTTGGGGACGGGTGTTGCTCTCAGTTTTCACATGTTGTTGAAGGACTGATATTTCATCCTGTGGGGCAGGGACAGGCAAGGATATTCTGAATGTATAACCTTTGCAATTTATCACTGATATGCCAAACAGAAATGTTTAACACGGCCTGACACGATAAGTGGCCGAATTTATTAGCTAGTTTAGAGTGACTCCTATGGGTGGTCTTTGATATTTCATCTGGACTTTATTCTACTTGTTTCATTTTACCACAATCATCCTCCATTATTTTATATAGCCCCTTCAGGAATGCAGCTGTTCATCAATAACAATTGATGTTATTTAAAAAAAAGCATATTTGTTGTTTAATAAAAAGTGTGGGGGAAATATATATATACAGTACCAGTCAAATGTTTGGACACACTCAGTGTGTTCTCATTCAATGGTTTTTCATTAGTTTCTACATTGAAGACAACGGTTAAACGACACATATAGAATTATGTAGCAAACAAAAAGGACAACCCAGAACAACCCAGAATATGTTTTAGATTTTAGATTCTGCAAAGTAGAACACCTTTTGTTTTGCACACTCTTGGAATTCTCTCAATCAGATTCATGAGGTAGTCACCTGGAATGGTTTTCAAGTAACAGGTGTGCCTTGTCAAGAGTTCATTTGTGGAATGTCTTGCCTTCTTTATGTGATTGGGACCATCAGTTGTGTTGTGCAGAGGTAGGGTTGGTATACAGTGAATGACCCTATTACTACTACTACGACTACTGTACTAAGCCATGTTATGGCAAGAACCACTCAACTTAGTAAAGAGTAACGACAGTCCATCAGTACTTTAAGACATGAAGGTCAGTCAAAACTAATTTAAAGAACTTTGAAGGTATCCTCAAGTGCAGTCGCGAAAACCATCAAGCGCTATGATGAAACTGGCTCTCACGACGGCCGCCCCAGGAAAGGAAGACCAAGAGTTACTTCTGCTGCAGAGGATAAGTTCATTACAGTTACCAGCCTCAGAAACCGGCAATTAACAGAAACTCAGATTAGATCCCACATAAATGCTTCACAGAGTTCAAGTGGCAGACACATCTCAACATCAACTGTTCAGAGGAGACTGCAGGAATCAGGCCTTCATGGTCGAATTGTTGCAAAGAAGCCACTACTGAGGAAGAACAAGAAGAAGAGGATAATTGCTTGGGGCCAAGAAACTCAAGACATTAGACCAGTGGAAATCTGTACTTTGGTCTGATGACTCCAAATTTGAGATTTTTGGTTCCAACCGCTGTGTCTTTGTGAGACACAGAGAAGATGAGGATAGTTTCTGCATGTGTGGTTCCCACCGTGAAGCATGGAAGAGGAGGTGTGATAGTGTGGGGGTGCTTTGCTGGTGACACTGTTGGTGATTTATTCAAATTCAAGGCACACTTTACCAGCATGGCCACCACAGCATTCTGCAGCGACATGCCATCCCATCTGGTTGGCACTTAGTGGGACCATCAATTGTTTTTCAACACACCTCCAGGCTATGTAATGGCAATTTGATCAAGAAGGAGTGTGATGGAGTGCTGCATCAGATGTTCTGGCCTCCACAATCACCCGACCTAAACCCAATTGAGATGGTTTGGGATGAGTTGGACCGCAGAGTGAAGGAAAAGCAGCCAACAAGTGCTCAACACCTCTGGGAATTTCTTCTAGACTGTTCCAGGTGACAACCTCATGAAGCTGATTGAGAGAATGCCAAGAGTGTGCATTAAAGCTGTCATTAACAGCAAAAGGTGGCTACTTGAAGAATCTAAAATATAAAACATAAAACATAAAACTTTTTTGTTTACTATTTAATTACATATGTGTTCTTTCATAGTTTTAATGTCTACAGTATTCATCTACAATGTAAAAAATTATAAAAACAGAGAAAAACCATTGAATGAGAAGGTATATCCAAACTTTTGACTGGTACTGTATGTATATATACTGTATGAAGAATATATTTTTAACTTACTCTCCTATCCTATGCGCTATTCATTTATATACAGTACACACTAATTATTCTGTTTGTTTATTTTCTGTGGGGGATCAGGCGCAGCAGCATCTGTAGCTGTGGGTCACACATCACTGAACTGGTCTGTGTGGGGTGAACTGACCCTGGGGGCCTTCTCAGCCCTGGCCGCTGGTGCTGTCTATCTCATGGACCTCACGGGTAACATATGGGTCTGCTACGGCTGCTACGTCATCTTCAAGTCTGTCTACATGCAACTCATAACCATCTGCACGTAAGAACACCCCCCATGCTCATCTGCTTCTTCCACAGTACACTAGTACATGAGGTGGATTTCACGAAGCATACTTATCACAATGAAACCGGAATGAAGGAAGAAAGACATTTGCATACTGATCCTCAAAGACTGTAAAACACTTTACAATACGTGCATCAAATCATTTAAGAGGAAGTTATTTTTCAGTTCTGTCTCGTAAAGTATGCTGATAACATTTAATAATTAGTTTCATTACAAGTTTGTTTTATATAAACAGCACAGTGTGTACAAATGTTGCCTCTGCCTTCCAGTTTCCAGATAGCCAGAAGCCTCAGTAAGGAACACTACGCGCTTGTCTTCGGGATCAACACCTTTGCTGCGAGTGTTCTCCAGACCCTTCTCACTGCAGTCGTGCTGAACACCAAGAGCCTTCAATTAACCGTGGCCACCCAGGTGAGCTACATTAGCACTATACAGGCATGCCCAATGTTTGGGTCAACTTTGATCAATACCCCTGCTGCCCTGCTATTTCAAAGACTCTTGTGATTGCACTCAGGGTCTCTCTTGCATCACGTAGCTGCAATGTACCATGATTGTGATTTTTTTCCTCTTGCAGTACTTTATATATGCAACATACTTTGGAGCCATTGCACTGATATTCCTGATCAGAGGAGTGTACAGTGTGCATGCAACCAAACACTCCCAGCTAGAAGGTGACGGCCAAGATGACCTAACAGCTGAGAGACAGACCGGCTTACCAGAATCATCACAGGTTTAGCACTTTTGCACTCACATCACAATGCAGAAACATCATACCTAAATGTTGTATGCCATACATTAACACTTCATAATTGTACATACAAGTGTAATGGTGATAATAAGACACAGCCAATGCCTGCAATGTATAGAACAGACTTCTAAACATGCAATGTCTACATGCACCCACAAGAGGGCGCTATGACTATAAAAATGTGTCAGTGAGTCACTACTGTATTTGTGGGCTGTGTACATATGTTTTTTTTCTGACTTTGATCTTGTACTACTTGTTTAAATAACTACTTGTTTAAATAAACGTGCATTTGGAAGGACCCCAATACAGTTGAAAGAGGCTAGGTGACACCTCAAACAAATATTAAGAAAACATGAAAAAAAAAATCAATGAATTCAATGAATACACAATGATCCAAAATGAACTTATACTTATATCACTTGTACTTAGTACAGGCATATAAACTGAGATTGGGCACCAGATAAGTGGCCGACAAATGGGTGTCATGTTCTGTTGGACCATCAATATGAAAATATAATAGGTCATCAGACGAGGAGGTCCCACGTTTCATACATACCCATCATCTTGGTGTAATCTGAGCTGGCATGAACACAAAATAATGAGACAGGCTTTTACGTAATTGAATTCTAAGTACATAGCAGACAACCATGACAGTAATACCTGTAATCATTACAGTCATTATCAGTATACCTAATGGTTGCACTTTGGAGATTTTGCTGGTCCCAATTTTCCTATAATGTAAATGTGTAAAAAATTTACAGTATATATATATACTGTATATGCACGTATAGAAGCATGGACATGATGTAGATCAGCAAGGAATATACATTTTAGCAAATAATAGACACCAATAGACACTAATGTGTATTGAAAAAGCTGCCAGATGTTTGCTGTAAGAGTAAAGTAGAGCAGAGCAAAAGTATGACACCACATGAGCAGTTCAAGAGGAATGAACGTGTTAGAGAGGCCAAAAGGAAACCCAAGACTGGATGTGAATAAGGGCAGTTCAAGAGGAATGAACGTGATAGAGAGGCCAAAAGGAACCCAAGACTGGATGTGAATAAGGGCAGTTGTCAGATAAGCACATAGTGGGACTTCATTACCCTTGCCTGAACCACCTTGAAGAGGGTGTTAGAGTGCTGAGGCAAAATACTCACTGACCCCCAATTACACTTTCATTGATTGTGTGCTCAAGTCCTTTAATGCACACTGTCAGTATATATAGTAATCTATCTGTCACTCACCACATCATGCTCTTTGCAATGTGACATCCATTTTGGGGCCAGCAATATAAACACGGTTGATGTTTTACATGCTATTAAGCACATTCTAAACCTAGTATCATTTCTTTAGATGTCATGGGAACTCTACAATATAATGAACATGAACAAATCTAGCAACCGCTAATACAGTGCAAGTACTACTGCATTATTAAGCAGCTCATAGATGGTTACACTGAAAGCCCTGCATCCAAACATGGGATAAGCTTTCTGCTGTGCTAGCAGTTAGCAGTGATAGAATGAATAGCTGGCAGCTAGAATGAACAGTTGAGAACATGGACAGATCTTCAAACTATGCCATCTACACATTAAGGTTGAGGATGAATATATAATAATGTAGCATATCATTTCCATCATTGTAAGTGTATGTTATTTAGGGAATGATGCTGCACTGTGCTGTGTCATCAGACGCAGTGGACCAATCAAGCTGAACAAAAGTGAAGATGAGATTGACAACAGATTTTCTAGTGACCGACAACATAACAGCTGATTACAGATATGGCATCGAGGTGTGGTTGGGAATGATTAGCATGTTTTATGCTTTTGAAAGTTCTAAAGCCCCAAGGCATTGTGAGGATGGAGCTGAAAGAAGTGACATATTCAAACAAACAAACCATTAAAAAAAAAAACAGCAAACGTGTATGGTTCTTTTGTCAAGTTTTAAATCCAACTCTCAGTGTGATCCAGTACCAAAATTGTAGGTTCTGATTTATACAGGAGGAAAATACGAGGATGTTTATACGTTTCTGTTCAGGTGCCCTGAGGCTCTCCATTAGCGGTGCATCACTCGGCAGAGAGGTATGTGCCCTCCACTGAGGACTCTCACAGAGACAACTGGATAAGTCAGCTCCCTTTTAAGACACTAACTCAGAGAGAACTGGATAAGTCAGCTCCCTTTTCAGACACTAACTCAGAGAGAACTGGATGTGTCGGCTCTCTTCAGACACTAACTCAGACAGAAAGGAACTGCAGCAAACTTGGCAGTGCCTGTTCAGAGTCACTTCCTGTAGGTTTACTCTGACTGCTGCAGGTTCAGTTTTTTATTAATTATTGTGTCTTACACAAAGAAATAAATACAAAATATCAGTGCAAGACATAGCATCAGTGTCACCCAATGACAGAAGCAGTTTTTTCGTGAGCTTTCTAATGTGAACTGCTATACTTTCATTATAAGCGCACAGGTTTCAAGCATAAATAATGCCTTTCATGGTAATATATTCAAAAACTGAAGCAGCACAACGATTATGTGCACATGAGTAAATATGATGCTGCAATTGATGCTAAAGTAGGCTACGTCATTGTAATTTGTAGGCCAATTAATCATTATTGTATTTACATAAGGAAAATTTTCCTTGCTGTGGTAAACAGAGGATTGGGATATAAAAGGTTAGAAATGTATGCACGGTCATAACCAACATATACTCCAGGGTTCATCCTGATTAAGAGTTGTGTGCGTGTGCAAGCACCTCAGATCATTATAGAGGAGAGACGCAAACCCCAGCAGACTCCGAGATGCTGGAAAAATACAGAGCTTATTACATGCCCTTATTCCTGCCATAGTTCCTTAAATGCTTTCCTGTATTCTAACACGAATATTAAATATATAGAATTAATAGCCGATGAATCACACATAAGGCTGGCAACCCACGTACAAAGAAATTAAAGAAGACCCTAGACATTTGTTATGCTTTCTTTGTAGTATATACAGTATAGGTAGCTGGATTTCCTTATGTTAGCCTAACAGTTGAATATATCTGTTTTACTAATGGTCTTTCTACGAATGGCTACTTACCTGCTACCACTTCAGTATTTAACTTTGCTAGGAGTCATTATTATTATAATTTAGTTTTATTCATGTCCTTCATACACAAGGTGTACATTGTACTGTGAATCTGGGGCGTGTTTCACAGAGCGTACCTAAAGATGTGCCTTATCTTTTTGAAGCATACTAAGATATACCATCTCTATAGAGATAATCAATACTTTTGTAAGGTTAGTCTGGACCACTGTTAGCTATACCTTAACGCAGTTTTCAAATTAAGATACATTACATTAAAGGTTTTAGAGACGAAAACGTGCATTGACTGTGATGTAAGATCAAAATGTGTTATTCATTCAATTAAAAAACTACTAGCCTGCAACCATTCTTATTATGGAATGTATTTATTTTGGCTTGTATAGTATTTCTTGTTGATGTTCTTTCTAATAATGATCACCTGCACTCCAAACTGACTCAATCCCTTCATGAATGACAGTAATTGATTCCAGAAACATGGATTCAGCCTCTTACGGTATACATGAGATACATACAAGTTTCTCTTTAGGCAATTCGTAAGAGATGGTTTGGGAAACATCCATAGAAAAGTAAACTTCTTTAGAAAGGTATACCTTTTGAGTCTTTGTAAAACACTAAGAGACACCATGACTAGGAAACGCTTTTAAGACACTAACTCAGAGAGAACTGGATAAGTCAGCTCCCTTTTAAGACACTAACTCAAAGAGAACTGGATAAGTCAGCTCCCTTTTTAGACACTAACTCAGAGAGAACTGGATAAGTCAGCTCCCTTTTAAGACACTAACACAGAGACAAATAGAGACAAGATATCTACAAAAGTGAGCCTGCTAACCAGCTAGCTATGACACATACGAAAGATCAAATATTTTTAGATACAACTGGAACTTCACATGAATTTGTTCATGGCCCGCTTTTAAAAATGGTCAGTGCGCCATTCATACAGTGAGATTATCCATCTCTTCTCTTCTGTGGCTTTAATACTGAGATCAACGCATCCAAGTTTTTGACTTCTGATTGAGATACATTGCGAGAGGTTTCCACAACAGGGCCCTTAAGTTTGACATTTTGGAAGGTTATGACAGTGGGTTTACTTACATCTCACTACCTCTTGCTTACTGGCAGTTCTCCTTGCTTCTCGGTACCTTCAGAGTCTTGCCCTTTGTACTGTAAGAGCTTCCCCTGTGTTCTTTGAGCTTCCCCTCTCTCAGTGGCCTATCCTTCAACTTCTTAACCGTCTCCAGACAGCTCTCAACAGCTGCAACCGCTTATGGGAGGATCAGAGGAGGCTGAGTTTTGAGACCTCTGAAAAAAGATCATGCAAAAAGTGACAGAGGGCAACAAAAGACAGGCTTTCCATTTGCCATACGATGTGCTTGGCCCTGCCCTTCATGTTAGTGCTAAATGTGGCTGCAAGGCGCTCCATGTGATGATGGCCAGCAGTGTATTGGCCCTGCCCTGCTGCATCATTTGACTGAAGGAAAACTGACAGTGCTTGATAAATGTGTGGCAGCCAGCACTGAGTTTTAACAGCCAAGGGATTGTGCTGTGTACAGCCTAATTCTGCACCTATTGCCTTCAGTTGTCGCCTGCTTTTGGGACTGAAGTGATATGTTTTCCACGCAAGCCGCAAAAGGTCATAGGTTTTTTCAAATCATTGGCACTGACCTTTAAGTGCTTAGCATTGTCAATTCCAGATGATGAGATAGACAGATGGAGGACAGGACAGGTTCACCCACATCACCTCTGAAATGTGCCCCTATTCGCCCTGTTGCACCCATGTTAACGCTTGCACCATCCACTCCAAAATCGCTAATTTTGTGCACCCTCCGGTTTGGATTGGGTGGATCCGCATTTTCAAGCAACGACTCGATAGTCTTTAGGGAGCATAACTTTGTGAATGGTATTTCTTCCACTACAGTCATGTGGGTTGCGTAACATTTTATTTTCCACAAGCACGTTACACTGCTTTCACGATTGGGGTGGCATGACAGGCAGACTGGGGGGTAATAACACGATCCCTGGCATCATGGGGTGGCATGACAGGCAGACTGGGGGTCAATAACACGATCCCTGGCATCATGTTATGATTTTTCTGTCACCATGCTTCCTCATCATTTCTTTTTTTTAAATGACTCGAACCGGTAAATAACTTTGTTTTTAACCAGCAATCTCTTGTCCTGCTTGAGCACAAAGGTGCAGCATATTTCACACTCCCCAAATTCTACATAGGTATAGCCAAAAACCTTAAGATGACGATATAGCTTGCCAGGACCAAGGGGGAGTCTCCAGATTTTGGAAAGGCCTCGTTTTCCTGAGAGGAAAATGGAGTATGATTGGCAGATTATTTGTGTTAAAGATGCATTGTGTTTGATTTAGAGACATCTAGTGGTGAGGATGCTGCATTGCAACCAAATGAATACCCCTCCCTTTCCAAGCGTGTGGGGAAACCTACAGTGGGCATCAAATGCCATAAAAACACGAAAGGCCCTCTCTAGAAATAGAGATCCAGAAATATGGCGATCTCCGTGGAAGAGGACCTGCTGCCTATACATATGAAGGGCTCATTCTAAGCCCTAAAGCAGGTGATTATACACTAATGAAAACATAATGATAAATACTATATTTCGTTTCCTGCTAATCGATCTCCCTAAATCCTTCACACTGTACTTTTAATCAGTCAGTTTTAGGGCCTGTGTGTGTGTGTGTGTGTGTGTGTGTGTGTGTGTGTGTGTGTGTGTATCAATGTTGTGAAGCATCTCCTGGTGTCACAAAAATATTTCACATCCTGTCAAAAACAATATTCACACTATAGTATGCACACGTGTACAGAAAATTCAATAATCCATTAGTTGATGAGTGCACATGGATTCAGTAGTTCCAGTTGATAGGAGGGATTGGAGTGATGGATGTCTATGAATCTCTGCCCATACAGATGGAGTGGGCAGATTCAGCACCTTCTATTGTATTTAGAGAAGCCATTAGACATTTTCATACTTGTAAGTTCATTACAGATAACACATTGTTAACCTGCTGGGTTTCTAGACAGGGCCATAACAGGGCTTGCTTTACCCACAGGAAGACTCAGCGTGTGGGAGCAGGGACAGGAGCCTCCCCTGGTCCACCGCATTACTCATATCTTGGGGGAGGAGGTGTGGGTGTAGTGTCTGTGCATTCCTGATGCATTGCTTAATAAAAGCACAAATGAATGGTCTGGAGCTCTTTGCTAAGCCTTTTTTCAAGCTTTACAGAAAAATAAGAGCATACTGAAGAGACGAAACTATGGTCTAATATTTCTAAATTGATAGCTTATAAAAGGTACCCTCACGAACTCATCATCAGACATCAGATAATTGCACTGCATTTGAATCCAAACCTCGTGCGGGGTTTTGGCTGTTATGCTCTGACTGGACACAAACTAAGACAGAAAAACAAGTCAAATTCCCTCAAAAGTTCTGAGTCAGATAAATCAGCAAATGTATTCAGATGCGCTGGATTATATAAATGGACTGTTTGCACTGTTTTGCTCTATTCTGAGATATTTTGTTACTCACATCTACCCACCAAAAGTGCAGGTTTCAGCACAAGGACTTATTTCTGGATGCTGTAGTAGCAGTTTGAGGTGCAGTATTGCGGTCCAGAACACTTCATAATGATACTAGGAGTGAAACTCTGCTTTGTGAATGTCTACAATTCCAAAACACTCCAGGCGCATCTCAGATCCTGGCACACTGGGAAACCAGACTTGATCACGAGTCTTGATCCTGGATGCACCACAGACTAAACTAATCGCCTAATGTCTTCGTTAACACTGGCGAATGGGGCACACCTCAGGGAAGCAAGAGCAATTCACCTGTAAGGCGATTATTGTGCTGCTTTGATTTTTTAATGTTCCACACTGAAAAAAAAAAAAACTATGAATCCTCTTGATGCGTCTATCAGTAATTTGAAAGCCAATCCATCTTTAGTGTTGATTAAATGAAAGAGCCTGTGTGGTTGTCTTATCTGATAGAACCGGGCAGTTTCATCTGTGTAAGTGCAGATCTGCTTACCAAAGCTCAAATATGCAGACACTGTCTGTGCCTCTCCAAAGCTCTAAAGCCCATGGTTCCATGTACAGTTTTACAATGCACTTAAAGTTGTAACACGAATATTCAGGCACGCGCATGCGCATGCGTACTTGCACGCGCACACCCACACACACACACAATTTTGTTGTTTCAATTCCAAAGAGATTAAGGAGTGACCTACAAGCCAACAATGATGTACTGACAAGAGGCCTTAATTTTACTTTTTTGTGGAGCTTTATTCTGTGTGTGTGTGTGTGTGTGTGTGTGTGTGTGTGTCTGTGTAACAGTCTTAGCTGTGCCTCTGAAATTCTAGGTATCTAGGGCATATTTACTCTCTTAACAGTACATTAATGTAACACTCTGGGGTTGGCTTTGCTGATGGCAGGATAAAACAAAGATTTTTCTAAACTGCACGTTTTTGTCAAACATGCAAAAAGTTTCTATAGATGTATTTTAAGTCTATAATAGTTATGTTATATATATATATAATTCAAACACTTGGATAATCAAAGGAATGACTGCTTTAAGTGCTAAAAGAAGGGCTAGTAGTAGATGAGAAGTACTTTCAATTTCAAGTACAGAGTGCAGCGTACAGCATGTTTATGCAGTGCAGTGGCAGTGAGACAGAAAGGGTACCATTTTGGTTAGAAGCACATGACTTGCTTAAAGAAGGCAGGTTTCGTTTTAAAGCATATTTCACAGGTGTATTATATAACCTGTTTCAGACAGTGAGGTATAGAATATAATGCAATAATAAAGGTTAAGGAAACAAATACACTATATTATTTGCATAATAGCTCATATAAACAACAGGTCTTTCCTTTAAACCTCTGCAGTACAAAGCTATTCTGCTTGTTGGTTGTTGCTAAGTAACAGTAACTGCAAAACCTAGCCTGCTAACATTAGCCAACTATTCAGAGTAAAAAAAAAAAAAAAACATTAAACCCAGTCATGTAATTGAGCAATTGTTCTGACAAGAAAAGGTTTTGAGGACTTCAACATGAACAACAATACATTTGTGTGATGGAAACATTACTGGTTTGCCTTCAGACAATAAAACATGGCCTTGAATGTGTTTTAACAAACCAGATCTAGGGACTTATATCACACTAGATTTTGAAACAGACAAACAATTGAAAAAAATGGTTGGCAACAACAAATTAATTTTTCATCATACACTAAAAACCTGGTACTATTTAATGCTAGGCACTCAATGTGAACTAGTTCAATGTGAACTGGTTCAATGGGCTTTTCAGATGGACCTTGCACAAAAGGAGACCCTGGGGGAACTCGGAGGCTGCCTTCTTGCATTGGGCTGCTTCAGTGGGAAGCCTTA
The DNA here is from genome assembly GCF_900700415.2 of Clupea harengus. NCBI lineage: Eukaryota > Metazoa > Chordata > Actinopteri > Clupeiformes > Clupeidae > Clupea > Clupea harengus. The sequence continues at coordinate 5,273,351 of NC_045161.1, read as the reverse complement.
TACGCCTGCTAAACACTGACGTGGGTTACCATTCTGTGAGTAATATATTGTATTGTGCTCAGTTCCTTTCCCTTTTAATAGCCTCTTGACAACACAATTGATGCTAAGGCATGATGGGAAATTCACTAAGGCCACAGCAAATGCCTTTGGTGTGAAAGGTGAGTCAGGGTTCGCCTACACCAACTTTTAATCAGTGAATGCCAAAGGGCAACATAGCAATTGATGGAAGCGTAAAACTCCTAGAGAAAAAGAAAAAAAAAAAAGATAAAAGATTTATTCTGCAACATCCGCTCCATATGGTCAGACTGAGGAGGACAGTTGAATCACGTGTGAGCATGTGTGAGTTGTGGCCGCAGAATTAGAGAGCATGTTCTCGGGGGGGGGAATTAGAGCTCGGCAGAGACGCAGTTAAGCCGTGCAGTGGGCTCCCTCCTCCAGCCACGGCTCTTCCTGCACTGATGCCAAGACCCAAATGAGGCCAGCGTGTCCTTATCCGTGTCCCTGAGATAAGGGCCATCCCAGCACCAGCTGGAGGAGAGCAGGATAAAAGAGAGGCTTTGGTGATTCACTCATTCATTTGTGTCCCCCTTCACCAACCCACCTCTCCCTACATTCACCCCAAGCACACCTGCAAAGCAGCCCCATTGTCATCCCCTTTTGCAGGTGATTTCACACAATGCGAGCCGTAGCATTTCCATATTAGCCGCTGCTTTTGGGACGCGGCGAGAGAAATCGCGTGCTGGTTAAGCATCTCCGCTTCCCTGCTGCTCGCCCCCCTCTCTCCCTCTCTCTCTCTCGCTCCCTCTCTATCCCACGCTCCCTCACACCATCACACCGATGTAAGCGACGTGTGATTCCTAGTCCTGGGCAACAGTAGATAGCTCCACACTGGGAGGAGAGCCGTCTAAGCCGCCGCGCCGCCGGTAGAACAGCAGCCTCTGCCTCCTGCTCCCAGAAACATCTTCCCCGAGAGCCGCTTGCACCTGGTCCCCGGGCTGTACGCGCTGAAGGTAAAGTCTGCGTTCGTATATACCCTGATTGTGTTGCGTAAGCTCTCAACGGGCAGGCTAGCGCTGCTCACTCCCTCATTTGCTTAGTTTCACTGGCGCCTTGTTGTTCATTATTCAGAGCAGCTCTCACCATCTGCCTTGCAGGATCTTTTCTCTGATGTATGACAGGCTTGCGATATCAGCCTTGAGATTGAATGCTTTGGGCAGTAACAGGGTAATGCAGAGAGATGTCATACTTTTTTTTATCTTCCATCCTTCATATTTCGTATACGTGTTGTGTGCAAAAACAACAGCATCACTGTACACCATCTGTGAACAAATATATGCAGTGTTTTCGTGTTTGTGTATGTTTGCTCTGCATGTTATGTGTATGTACATTGCGTGTGTGCACAGGCACAAGCATGTGTGCACATGTTTACATGCATCTAAACATGTGGTTGCGCATGTGTGCTTGTGCACCATTTACATGTGTGCACGACCAGTGGTGTACTTGTGCACACGTGTGTATACCCTAAACTGTACTGCACTGCACTGCACTGTGTGTGTGTGTGTGTGTGTGTCTGTGTGTGTGTATGTGTGTGTGTGTGTGTGTGTGTGTGTGTGTGTGTATGTGTGTGTGTGTGTGTGTGTGTGTGTGTGTGTGTGTGTGTGTATACTTGAATTGTTGAATGTCTCACTTCCTGTAAACTCCCCCCAGTAATCACCCGGAGGGGTTTTGGGGTACTAAATGTCATCATGAGGAAGTGAAGAGAGATGTGAGGTGACTTTGAAGCCCCCACACATGACACCTACCACTGCTTTGTATCATTGCCAGTCAGGTCGAATCCCTCAACCTCCACTTTCAGTCGATAGCCATCACCCCTCTTCTCCACACACACACACACACACACACACACACACACACACACTCTAAAATCAAATCTCTGTTGACTTTTATCATTTTGTTAAATGCATTGAGGTAACCTGCAGAATTAACTTGCATCCTTGCAGTTTCACATTGGTATGAAAAACACTGCTTTTCTTTAGCCCAATACCTCGATTTTTCATGTTGCCATAGCAATAGCATTATCAGGGTTGTGTGATTTTGGAAATGAAAAAAGAATAATAATTCCATCTGCATGTCTTTAAAATTCAGCGTGAACGCAATCCACCCTTGTGTAAAACATCCGTGTGAAGCACTCACACTGACCAGTCTGGATGCTGATAGAATGCCGCAGGTTGTGTGAATATGCCAGATATGTTGTCTAAACTGCTCTACACAATATACAGAATCAGGGCATCATGAAACAATAATCCTTTCAAGTCCTGAGCGGCTAAATGAAACAAGCTGACCTTTTGCTGTGATAATGTGAGCATGAGGCAAATATTATTGTAGATAAAGGTGCAGTAGACTGCTGCTCCAGACACCTCACTGCACAGAGGTCAAGTTAAATATAGAGTGCCGTGAAGCCCACGGGGGGAGAACATGGCCAGACTTTACCTCTTACGCTGTCACAACCAGCTACGGGGGAAGGCTGTGAGTTGAGTGTGGACCGCTGCACATGGCAACCATGAAATAAACATGGGAAAAGTTCCGCCGTGGGTATTGGTATTGGAGCCTTTTTACTCTCTGTGCATGTTTTTTCTGAGGAGAGCGGAAGTCACAGTGCAGCCTGCTAAGGGAGAAGAGCTGGTACAGTGGCAGGCTGACATGTCAAAAGAACCACGGCATAAGACTGGAGATCAGGTGGCTGGACACATTGACTGTGTGTGGGAAGTAGAGACGTGGTGGTGATGGTGGGGAGCTGCACTCCAATGAAAGAGCGCAGTGCACTTTCCTGTCCCGTTACATTAATTCATATTCCCAGATGCATGGATGTGACAATTAGGCCTTCATGCACGGGGGGGGGTGTTATTACAATGGTTGTCTCTAATGGCTGATTTAAACCATATAATTACTGATGTGTAGTATTGCCTTTAATTTAAGATTAACACAACATGAATTTGGGTCACTATGAAACACAACACTTGCTTTCTCTGATACCAAGGTTTTAGTCACACAGATGAATAAGGCATTAGATCAGTTTGCCATTTCATAGGATCATACACAAGATCCATCCAAATGATTGCTATAATGCACAAAGAATTCTAATGATTATATTCCATTATGGAACATCTTTGTGTCTAGGACACTCTCCACAAAAACTAGAGCAAGATCAGTAAGTGAGCATCAGCTGGATGTAAAAGATCCGCAATGCGCAACACCACATTAAAGAGAATTCACAATTACCCGCTTGCAGACAACCACGTGCCAGACATTAAAAAAAAATTGAAAAAAGGGGGGGGAATGTTGGAGTATTCTGCATTTTTCATGAGTCATCCCAGCTTTTATTGGGTGAAATTTTTCAGGGTCTTTTTTTAGCATCCCCTCCAGGACTTGTTTTCTGCATGGCTGCCTTGTACATGAGCTGACAGCTTCCTGACTAGAAGGATTTGTCAGAGGACTTTATAAATAGTATGGCACGTGTCTGTGCTGGGTGCAGCCTGCAGTTCTGAAAGCAAAACACCATCAAAATACGCAGAACGTTGGGTGAATGTATTTTTACCGCTTAAATCTTGCTCTAGTTTTTGTGGAGACTGTCCTAGACACAAAGATGTTCCATAATGGGATATAATCATTAGAATTATTTGTGCATGTATATGTGATGACTCTTGCTTCATGTAGAAACATGTAGAAGCCCCATCCTTGAGAGCATCACAATAACAACATCCAGATGGCATCAATAAAGCCTTTAACAACGTTCAGTTGGATTTGACCTGAATATAATTTTAAGTCTATATGCAGAATACAAAACTAAAATTGATTTCATGTCATAGTGTCATGAGTGTTAGATTTTCTCCATAGCCTTCTCTTTGTGCTGCACCATGAACGATTAAGAGAAAGTCCAGTATAATATATTATCATTTGTTATGATTATGGGTTACATTTACATCAACTGAATTTAGACGTTGGATGTTTGGATGGCCTGCTAATTGAGCCATAGAATCTCTCTTAATACATGCAGCACAATTTATACTGAAATCCCAGTTACACTCTTTACAAAGGTTAGAATATTCATGGATCTAGATTCAAGCACTGTGTGTGTCCCTTGGTCGGATCGAAGCATGACAAACACACAATGAAGAGCAAAACAAACATAAATAAACAGTTATCTGTCAGTACTTGGACTCTGTCTTGTTCTGTTTCTCGCCTGTTCTGCTCCTCACCTGTTCCCAATGATTACCCTGCCTGTTTAAGCCCTGTCTTGCCTCATGTTCCCTGTCAGATTGCCTCAACTGGTGAGTTAGCCTGTTTTTTGAGTTGTTTGCTTTTTGAAGGATAACTTAAGAGAAGTTTTTTGAGTTTGCTTTTTTAATCTGCTTTTGCCTGCCTGTTGGTCTGCCTGCCAGCTTGTTTTTTTTTTTTTTTTTTGTGGAATAAATCCTTCATCTACCGATCTGCACTTGGGTCCTCGTTTGAATTCCTGACAGTTATCCATCATAAGCAAACAGTGTGATCTCCAAAGGTTCCCCCTCCTCCGTGATATTAAAGTGTCACCTATTCATACAAATTAAAGCCTTTATTTCATACAAATGAATAGCTCTCCAGTCTGCGGTGAGCACCTTTTCAGTGCTGCAATGTCACCCTATCAGAACTCTGCTCATTTCATACAATGTACCCTCTTTGAAGCTTGAAATAGTCGCTGAGTATTTCAGCCCTTTATACTCAAAGTGATTGTCAAAAGAAGGCATGCATTACCTGCCATGATAAAACTGGATCTGACCGACAAGAACCGAATAAGTCTCTAACAGTTCAATGATTGAATTTATGGGATAATCAGAGCGGTTTATATACGTCGTAACATTTTCATGCTTAAGTTGAATGGAAGATACATTCAATGAAATACTATATTCAGTTTATAGTAGCTGGGGTTTGAATGAAATCGTTACCTGAAGTAAAAGATGCAGACCAGATGAGCCAGATGGGCAATGATCACATTTCAGAGTCCCCTGGATGTGGTCATGTGTGCTCATCTGAAGCTAGATGCCACTCCAGTCACAGCTGAACTTTCATACTTTCAACACTCAAATCTCTGTTTTGTCTCCTTTCAGAGTACTCACCATGAAAACCAGGCTAGGCTGCCTATCCATTAAGTCTGACTCCTATAATGACTTCTCTGAATTCCTGCCACCTGCACAGGCCGGGCCTGCTAAATGCATAAAGTGAGTGTGTGGTGTGATCAGACACGATTATCAGTCTCTGAATGTTATATAACATTTTATCATTTGATTCTATAATTTGACGTGCTTTTGAGCAAAGATTCATCTTCAGTGTCTGATTTTCTCTTAGGTTATCAACGGAGGAAGTCACGCGATGGGCTGATTCATTTGACATTCTCCTGTCCGACAAGTGTGAGTTCTCGTTAAATCGGAATAAATGTGACTGTCTAGTTTTTCCCATTGGGAAAATATAGAGACTGATTGAAATAATGAGAAAAAAGTTTCACAACATGTGTTGACATACAAATACTAACAATATGTCTCATAACAGATGTAGCTCTCAAGGCCCATGAGTGGTCTTCTTCTTCTACCTTGAGAATGCATATTGTCCAGGAACACTGCTGATTGGGCCTTATGGCCTTTAAGAAGGCAGAGAAAAGAAAACACAACTGTTTTCATAAAAGCATCTCTCCAGCCTGTTATGTAGCACCCTTTGCCTTGGTTATTGATGTGGAGGACTCTTTACAGTAATGTGAGTCAGTCATTGGCAACGACCTCCCCTCCAGATCACACACAAAATGGTTTCATTGGCGAGGTCGGTCATTGGCATCTATGGGAACAGCTTGCATTGGTCCCTGTGATGGCGCGTTTCATAGGCGCGTTTTCACCACGTCCTACTGGCGGACGCAACAGACTTTTGTTGTACTTTTAACAGTAACTTCTACATTCATTAATGTACATCACTACATATCAATCTGAGCTGGTTTATCTTGGCTGGTGTGTGTAGAAGCATATGGGTGCACACATATTGCTGAAACCGTGCCAAACATTTCACTCACGTTCATTAATTTGCCATTGTTGGAAATCCTCGTTCTATTGTATAGTTATTCTGACAAATCGCTGTGGTATCGAGTTCTTTTTGTATGCAGCTTGGATAAAAATAATGACTTGGTGTCCATACCGTGTTTGTTCAACAAACAATATTGGACTTCTTGCCGCCATTGAATCTTTCCAGTGTTCTTAGGAAATGCGCTCCCGTCCAGGGCTGGCTATATGGTTTGGGCCGGTTCATGAGAATCATGGTTGCGCCCTCGCAAAATCCATGAATTAATTCGTAAGGTTTTCGATGAAGAATGTGACCTGTAACTGTTTGTTTACTTTGTTGTGAAGTCCTGACCTTATTAGTATTACAACTGGTACCATTTTCACTTTGTTTAGAGTGAATTTCCTCCTGACACGAGATATCACCCCTGTGTTGTGGGCCTGTAATGGAATGTGCCAATTAGGGATGGGTTCAACTACCTGGTAAAAAGGTCAGCAGGGCAGTGATGGGGTTTTTCAGATTGGAGAAAAGGGGGTGAAAGTGATTTGTTGAACTGGACAGAGGGCAGTGGATGTGCTTATCTGACAATGAGTGGGAAACCCTATTTAATGTAACCCTTTTAATTAAACCCACAAGTTTGAGATTGGAATTGGGACATTTTATAGTCGAACCATCACACTAAAAGTGAACCCCTTCTGAAATCAGTGGACTGAAACAAGGCTTCCAACGTTATCAGTGACATAATTTTGCCGAATCAATACAAGCCTCGATACGGAGCTCTGTCTGGAAGTGCTTGATGTTCTCGACACAATCTTTGAAGGCTCAGTGTCAAGGGTAACACCACTACTCAGAAGTGAGATGCCTGTTATATTTGTGCTGTCTGTATTTAGGGACATTTGTCCTAAGCTATTGTAGTAGCTGTGCGTATTCAGCTGTTTTGTAAATATCTTATTTTTCTCAATATATATTATCAGTCTTTTTGTTTCTTTTTTCTTCTTTGTTTTTTTGCACCTGGACATTCTATAAACCCCTGGTAGAGGGTCAATAAATGACAAGCCACGGAATTTCTGTCTCCCTGCTGCCTTTTTGTGTCTACCCTAAAGACTCTCAACGCTTCACCCTTTGACAGTCCCCTCGATCAAAATTACACTGGAGGTCTATTATGAATCACCAAAAATAACCCCGCTGCATGGTTCAGGGAACGTCAAGCACTGACTGAAGGGGTAATCTTAGAAGGGAAGGTCACCACTGTGTTTGTGTTATTCTAAATGTGGATTTCAAATATGGAGTTTAAATGATCTGTTTTCAGGTTTGATTGCCATCCTGACCAGTGTAATTGCATAACTAGCACTGCAAATTAAAAGCACAACCCCTCCATAATGTGATGGTGAGAGTTATCTCTACTAAACAAACAATAGCTTATAACGCTAATGTGGCTACAATCTAAGAAATACATGCAGATATAACATTCTTTGTTGATAAAATATGCCAAATATAACACATGGATGCAAAACGGTTCTGAATTTTAAGATAAAAAGAGGATTCAATGAAGCACCTACAGGCGACACACTTCAACAGTAGGAAAGGTAAATCCTATTATTGCATATAGGTGCCATTGGATAAAAGTAGAACTGTTTGTTCCAGTGGCACCGCTGGGACACGCAGCCTTTGTTCTCGCCTCTCAATGGGTCCCTTATTGAATTCCCCTGATGAGCTACATCCTCACATTTAACTGCCCTTCCCTCAAGCACAACCCATTTGTGTGTGATTTAATCATATTGGATCAGGCTGCTCGGCCAACACTGCCACTGACGTGAGATACATGTACTGTTTCAAGTACTCTCTGCAAAGGTCTGTGAGCATGCTACACAGAGGGCCTCAGCGAGCAACAACAAGGGTTTAGTAGTATTCCAAGACATCCATATCTCGATGAAAGAAAAAACCCAGATGTACCCGTCTATCTATTATGCTGTACTAAAATGATTTGTTGCTTTGGTTTTGACTTATTGTATATGAAATCCTAAATAGAACCAGAACCCAGTCCTTCAAAATAAAATGGAAAAGGTAAATCAGTGTCATTTCAATTTCTGGCTGTATGCTCTTGGAATTGTTTTCATAATAAAGTGCCATTCCATGGAAACCCTTCCGTCGGAAATGATGAGTAAACCACAGAGTATTATGATGTCACTATGTCAATATGGTGTGGGGAGAAAACATGTTGACCTCCTATCTCAACCAAAACACAACCTCCGCAGGTTATTTTATCACTGATAGCGGGCAGGCTAATTTCTCATTATGATAAATGGGGAAAACAAGCTCATTCGGGAACTGGGGGTAGCTTGTTTATGTTCCAGTACTCTAGTTGGGTTCCCTGTTATTTTAAAAAGCCCAAACATCCCACTGGAATCTCCACTTATCTGGAGATCTAAAACGACATATTGAGCACTTCCGTTTTTCAGGGTTACATGTGACTGCTTAGTTCTTTGTTTACGTATTTGTTTGTTTTGCTTTAGGTGGCTTAACGGCCTTCAGAACATTTCTTAAATCGGAGTTCAGCGATGAGAACATTGAGTTCTGGATGGCATGTGAAGACTACAAAAAGATCAAATCACCTGCAAAACTGATGTCAAAAGCTGAGAAGATTTACAAGGAGTACATTGATGTCCAGGCACCGAGAGAGGTACATTATTATGCATACATTAGCAGAATGGCACTTACTGCACAGTATGTTGAGAGATAATTCAACTTAATATTACATTTCATTGTTTTGACTTTTGTAGATAAATATTGACTTCAGGACCAGAGAGGAGACCAAGCAAGGTCTTCAAGAGCCAACTCCCACCAGCCTCAATCTCGTGCAAGCCAGAGTGTACAGCCTGATGGAGAAAGACTCCTATCCCCGCTTTCTAAGATCCAAATTCTATCAGGACTTGCTTAACAAGACTCATCTACACTGTCAAAGGAAGTCAGTTTGAGGAAGCGCTACAAGGTTATCTTGGATATCATTGAACGACAACCTTCAGCATTCACATACCACGTTACGTTTTTGGTTCACCATACTGGAACCCTGTCAAGTCTGGTTTAGAGAAGAAACATTACAACTTTACACTGTACCCTTTAGCGATCCTTATGTGAACAACACATGAATGTTTGGATGGTTTCACATGTAGAGTAGACCAGCTCCATTAGATCTAACTGTTTATGTTAAAGGTTAAGTGTGACCAAAATCTGTGGTTTTTGTTAAATTAGTAGCTTATATTGGTTAGCTTTTCACAGTATAGTCAAATGTAATGATGGTTTTGCCTTATATTTTTAAGTAGCTCCGAGCACAATGAAAGAGCTTGGAAGAGGGTGACTGGACAGAATTTTTGTCATTCCCTTCAAACTGGTACGCACAGATTTCAGTGAATGACACACCTGAACTCTGGTGAGGTGATGTGGACCTAGCTTTTTGTGGACCTTACCTTATTCTTTGCGTTACCAAAAAAACAAAATTTAATTACATACTACCGTCTTCATATTCACACCTACATTGTACATTGTCTAGCCTACTCTTGCTTGATAAATGAATAATACAAAACACAACCTCTGCAGGTTATTTTATCACTGATAGCGGGAAGGCTAATTTCTCATTATGATAAATGGGGAAAACAAGCTCATTCGGGAACTGGGGGTAGCTTGTTTATGTTCCAGTACTCTAGTTGGTTTCCCTGTTATTTTCCCACTTATCTGGAGATCTAAAACGACATATTGAGCACTTCCGTTTTTCAGGGTTACATGTGACTGCTTAGTTCTTTGTTTACGTATTTGTTTGTGTGGCTTAACGGCCTTCAGAACCATAAGCCTATAAAAATGGTATAATCAGCCACGAATCAGCAAAGTAAGCAAGTAGGATAGGCAACAATCCACCTATTGCATACCAGTCAGCCTGTTACATAGGTGTATTTTGATCAAACGTAAAATGAGAAACTATGGCCTCATTAAAACCCTTTACCATCACATTTTACACAAGTCACAGAATATTTACAATTTTTAATGTTGCAGTTCACAATCATTCACTTTTGTGTATACCCACCCAGTACAGCTGCTAGTTCATTGTCAAGTACATTATCTAAATGTAATGTCACCTGTGTTGGTTAGCATAGTCACACACTAATGTCAGAACTGAGAGCTTAACTATGAAAAGGCACTGAGGAGCTCTGTGAACCTGCAACCGCTCTGCAACACGTACACCTCTTTCTCAATCCTCAATGGAATCTGCACTGCGCCTGACCATGGGATCTTGTACAAACACAATCACTGAGGGGTACAATGTTGATCAATCAGATTCATTTTATAAGACTAACATTATTTAAATTGCTTAATTATCATAATGGCAAAAGTTTTTTTAATATTGTATTTAGTTTTGATGTCATTATCATTCCTATTCACAGCCATGACTTCATCTTGTCAGAATTCTTGTAAATCAATCATTTTGCACAGTAATCTGACCAATCAGTGCAAATGTATGGGACGATTTAGGATATTAATGTTAATAGAGCATCTTGACAAGCATATATGTACATGCATGGGTTATGTGCAATGGTATCCGATGAAGGACTTGACTAAGGTGCATTCAGGTCCATGAATGTAGATATTATCATCTGGTGTGTATGTCCATGTGGGTTCTTGGTGGTATGTTTAAATGCTAGTCAGATGTAAATATCATTGCTTTAAAATTATTACTAATAAAGACTTTGGAGACATTTATGAGGTTTGGAATTATTTCAACATGTACAGTAAGTCTTCAGAAACAATTTTTTTTTAAATGATAAAATTTGAATGTATATCAATTCTCATGAAACATGAAGCATATATTACTAGTTCTACACTCACACAACAATGATCATTTTTAGAAGAAAGTAGTCACCCACTCTCTGAAACCGATGAGTAACTGGCTATTAGTTTAGCCACTTAACTGAATGGACACTTGACATTCTCTCTGGAGATACTGCTATTTGACAGTGCAAACAATGTTTAGCTGGTCCCATTGACCTTCTTAACCACACTGTTGTACAATTCCGTTTGGAGGCCACTAAAGCCTTTCATTCACTGTTCATTAAGATAGCAGCACCTTTACAGTGTGTGGTCATACAGAGCAAAATATAGCAAGCAGTTTTGGCAATGGACATACATTGTATCAGCATCTGTGCTCCCTGGGAGCAGAACATAATGTGCACCTCCAGCAGCTGAGCTTCAGGGTGCTTCATCGAATTACTATCAGCTGCCTGTCCAGTATAGTTGCATGGTGGAGCAGTCTCAGCAGCATGTTGTATTTCTATAGAAAGAGGGTTTTGGTCCCCTATGAAGACAGCTCTGACTAAACCAATTCATGTTGAAGTACAACTGCCTCTTCAGTTAATAACACTGTCAATAATAGATGCTGTCAGAATTAATTATTCAGAGAACCAGGCAAAAAAGCAACTTGAAATCCTCAAAATGTGCACTGCCAATCCTCTTGGACATATAAAAGGGTTGCTGACTATTGCAAACCATTACCTATCTTTAAACACCTTTCCCAATTTCCCAATTTTAGCTTGCCTGCATGGGCTGTTAGATTTGATATTTTAGAGCAGGCTGCTGAAACTCTCCCTCCCCGAAATGTACTGTGTGAGTGAACTCTCTTGTACCATTGCTGATATATGAATAACTAGGACAAGGCTGTATCAATCCATGATTCTACCACTTTACCTCCCTTACGTTCACAATCTACTCTTTTAAGAGAGAAAAAGAGCAGAACAAATGTGGGCCATTTTTCTAACCGCATGTGGCCATATCTGGGTCACTCCACATCAGACCTATTCGCTCTTTTACAGCATCACATCGTTTCTTTCAGCTACCACCTGTACCCTACCATTTTGCATTTTAACATCAAAGTTGTTCATTCACGGTGTAAGACCAATATTCATTGTACTGTGACTAATAAATGTTCTCACATGCTAACATGACCGATTAGGCAGATGAAACTGTCTGTGCCCAAGTGGGCATTTATGACTGGGAATTTGAGACTCTTCTTAGACTATACACTTCTGCTGTCACAACATGAAACACACAAACCCAGAAGAAATGTATAGATATGTTGAAAGTACTCAGATGTTGTATACAGTCATGTCTTTGAAAGGCAGTTGACAGACACACAGTCTCCCAGATAATTCAGTCTTTATGAATTATGCATCTCATAAATATGTATTTATGATGACATTAAGCTGAATGAAAACTATCAGATATAACTTAAAAGGACATTAAGACATGATATGAACACTTAATAGAACAACAAAATCAGACACAACAAGATGATGGCTGAACAGAGGAATTGAGTGGGATTTATTCTGAGCCTCGGAGTGTGAGTTTTGAGCCGCTAGCAGCCTCTGGAGATCAGGCAGGTGAGTACTGCTCAGAACATGAGTAACATCTGCAGCCTCCCGGCGAGGCTTTCCCCTGAGATGAGGCACAGCTAGACAACATGAGGTCTGTCATTTAAACATGTGTAGAAGACTGCACCCCAGAGCAGTTTAAGAATGTTTTCATTCTTTCATTCAATTCTACCCTGGTGTTTTCCACAGGAAACCAGGAGTGGAGTTAACAGGCAGGCTTACAGGGGGCAACATGCTAACCTACCTGATCCTGATCATGGTTGGTACTGTGACATGTATTTTTGTAAGAATAACCCATATTGTTTAATATCTCTACAGCTTTCATTCTTCAGGTGAAACAAATCACAGATAAATCATTTCGCTGAATTATTTTTTTTTTAAATTAAATTAATTTCAAGTTTTGTTAACAGGGTTTAGTTGGATAACAGATATCGATTGGGCCTAATCTACTGGACATTTTAGTTAACTTAGTGTAAAAATCGGCATCTCATGAAAGAGAATGAAAGCCTTGTTTATGAACCTTTGGTTGTTTTCCTTCCGTGACAAACATGTTTATCAAGGCCTTTGCAAAACAGAGAGACCATTGAGTCATGCCGGGAAGCACCTTCGGCTTGTCCTTTAGCTGTTTTTTCCCGGATATGGCGCTGCCTCTGCCCTGGCTGGGTGCTAATTTTACAGTATTTTTGCAGGCTTTACAGCCGACACCGACCTTGGTGAGGGGCTCAGCACTCACACTAAGCTCGTTTCTCATGTTGCTAGGGAACTCTGAGAGACTGAGAGACAGGGAAAAAGAAATGATCTGGAAAATTCTCTCCCTTGCCAATATATTGTTGCGAGCAGCTAATAAGAATCAACAACTCACCATGCTTTTCACAAACAGACACATGCACACACACACACACACACACACACACCCTTTTGGAGTTTCAGATAATTTAAGTCTTTTGGGCATTAAACATTGTTTATGTGAGAGCTTTGAGCCTCTAACCACATTTCTTTATTAACTATTTCTTATCAGGAATTAATTTGAATATTTTTTTTAATGTAATTTACTAATGAAACATCTGCAAACAGACACGATTCATGTTGAAATGACAAATAGATGGTTATAGTTTTAGTTTAGGTATTTAGAAGATCCTCATTTCCAAAGTGACTTGCAAAACATTTGATGAAATAATCGAGTAAGAGATGTACGATGTACTGCAGTATGGAATGGTAACTAGAGAAAAGGGTCACAGTGTGTGACGAGTCTGAACATCAATTCAGATTTGGACTGAAACGTGTAAAATTCACTGTCCACGTCAGAGATGGCTCTCATATTATTCTTGGTAAGAGTCTTCTTCATACGGATACTTAAAAAAGAAATAGCTGAAAGACTTCTTTGTGGCTGTTCTTGGAAGTCAACACCAACATCAGTTCATGGAATACTCTTCCAAGAGTGCGGGTCTGTGTATGCCCTAAGCCAGAGAGGACTTGCAAATATAATTGATTTTCACCAATTCATGGGTTTCTGTTGATTTTCATGTCATCTGTGATGGAAAGATAACAGTCTTTGGGCCCTATTTCCATGGGTGCAAAACATCCTTGCACAACTAGATATACAATAAGCAAAATGACGCCCAACTAAGTCACCTCTGTCATGTATTTGGATTTTCAAGTGTGGCATGAAAAAGGCAGATGACCTGAACATGATAATATGTCCGGCGGTCATTATCCAAAAATAAATCCCTGACAGGTCTTGTTTCGTCCTGAAGGGATTTATTTTTCGATAATGACTGCCGGACAATACATTATCCTGCTTATTATACGGTTACTTGCCAAAACGATAGAAGGCATTCCTCCAAAATACCTATTTTTAATGATTTTGTTGCCGTTTCGTGATTTCCGCTAAGAAAAAATAGTTCTTCAAGCAAATAGAACTTTAAAGTTTCAGGTGTTGCGTAGCAACCCATTACTTGCTGACTTCAAGTTACATTGACTTTCCATTACGTTAAATGACCGGACTACTTGCGGAATGATATGAAAGATGTGAATTAGAAGCATAAAACCCGTTGCAAATGATAGCGGTCATTAACTTTTCGCAGCGGTGAATATCAAGACATTACAGACCTGCAAACGTTGGGGTGGCCAATTCAAATCAACGGAACTTTTTGGAACATTCTGAAGAGCCGTATAATAAGACTGCATATAGTTAGGGATAGTAGGGTTGGACTGCATATAGTTAGGGATACATAGATAAATAGCTGGCTATCAATGTTAATAATTCATGGGGAAACTGATGAGAAGATTCTTTATTGAAGAATGAGAATGTCTAGTCTTTGGTCACCCTCTTCAAACAAATCAGGCCTTCGTCATTGAATGCATGAATGTTTTGTTCAATGGTTGAAATCAATCTTTATCTTTAATAACGCTGCTTCAGTGCACAATCAGCTCAGTTTGGGTGTTTCCAAGTTAACCATAACCACGGGTTTCTGAGAAAACTGAGGTGCTGACCTCAGATCAGGTCGACTGAGGTGGTTCCCGGCTAGAACCAGGTGAGATGTTCTCTCAGCATGATTCCCTATTTCCTGTTCCTGGAGGAAGCGGCGGGATGCTTTGTCCCCTGTCAGCACAAGCGGGGAGAAACAGATGTATGAAAAGGGGCGCTCCCCGCCGAGACTCCTCTCTCAGGATTTAATGGCCCCCGATCTGAAACATGTTACCCCTCTCAGCGTGGGTGCAAAGATGTTGTCTTCAGTTCAGGAAGAGAGACAGAGAGTGAACAACAAGGCTATTTTTCTCACATCACATGCTCTGCTATGCTCCATCTTTTGATAAATGATTTCCTGGGAGAGGATAGACTGCAGAGAGCTTACATCAGAGATGAGTCACTGATACCTCAAGGCTAGGATAGTTGTCCCTTTCACTCACACAACCTTACACAACCATATAGACGGGAATCCTTCAACGATGATTAATACACCCAAAGGTTAATAGGTCCCACTCAGGGGTGGCTAATCCGTTTAAACAGATGAAACATTGATTAATAAAAAATGCACAAAAGCAAAAAACAACACTCATCGTTATATTTCATGATTGATTACTTGCTTGTGTTGCTGCGTATACAGACAAACTGACAACATAAGCTGTAAAAACACAGGGCCCACAGGCCAAATTTGAAATGACATTAAGTGTCATTGGCATGGAACATGGACATGGAACGCATAGATTTCAACAGCTGCAATCTGTTCTTTCATTGGTCAGCTGACCTTGTCTCCCAGGTTTTGAAGCAGGTTTTGAAGCACCGGTGGGCGTTTTTGAATCAATTGTGTGCATCACTATCACAACATTCTGTTGGTACCTGTAAGCGCTTCAGTTATGCTAAGTTATTCCTCACATTCAAACAATACGAGAGATCACAGACAACACCACAACAATAAAGAGATCCTTGCTTTCAGCAATATTCCATTTCTGCTAATAGATGCCACTGAAAACTACACACTGTACCTTTAAGAGTGAAGTTAGACCAACACCTGTACCAGAAAACTGGGTTTCCTACACAACCCTCAAAAAACTGCTGATGTGCTACTTAGTTTTAGCTGGAGTTTAGGATTTGTTTCTAACTAGCTAGCTCATCTAACATGTGACATCTGATTCAACACTGAAGAAGTGTTGGAATCTACAGGTTTTTTCTTTTTTTTACGCTATGGGAAACTAGAAAGCATAGGAGAGAACAGCAGCATCACATATTAAAGCAGTGGTTTGTGAATAAGTTTGCTAGGATAGCTAGCGTCAGCTAGCAAAGTAAGAGAGCAGGTGTTTCCCCGTCGTTGGCTCCCACGGTCTAATGCTGTCTTGTTATTGTTGTTAATATTGAATTCCCTTTTAATTGAGTTAACGGGCTTGTTCATGTTTTTAAATTTTGTTTTATTTATTTAAATATAATTTATTTCATTAAATCTTTGTCTACCGTTTGTTTGTCTACCAGCCCGAATCACTGACAGGGATATAACTATAGAGTATCGGAGTCTACCGGAAGTTTGTAGTATTAGCATTTTAACCCTTCCTGGTTTTGGGTTTTCGCAAAATCGATGAAAATAAGGTGAGCGAAACAACACAAGTAGAAAACCTAGGCAAAGTGATCAAATGCTAACACTGAAAACTCCCACACTCTATTGGCAACACATTTAGCCTAGGTCAGGGGTTTTCAACCAGGGGTCCGTGGCCCCCTGGTGGTCCGCGACGGCATTGCAGGGGGTCCGCGACATGAGCCTATGTTGATCAGTTCACCATTGACTTTTTTTTTTTATAAATATACCTGGGCCCGTCGACATATTTATGTCTGAATAGCAAAGTCCCATTGCCCAAAATACTGATGTAGACCCATATTCAGCGAAGAAATTACACTGACAAGTTGTAGGCTATAGGCAGAATATGTGTGCGGGGGGAGGAGGCGTGGCGGCGGTTACAAACATGAAAAAGAAGGGTACGGGACTGTAAAATGTTTTGATAATCACTGGCACATCAGTGGGCCGCGGATTACTTTCTGGTCAGAATGGTGGTCCCTGGGACAAAACCAGTTGAAAACCCCTGGCCTAGGTGAAAATTCCAGTATTTTCTACAGCCATTTGACAATTATCAGTAGGAGCATGGGCATCTAATGCTTGAATGCAGTACATGCGATACATTAGTACAGTAGTATGCGATACATTGAATCTGTTGAAGGTTAGTCTCACCATTTTAAAGTCTCATTTTGTCCATTTGTTTACATTCATCAGTAGTCACAATTGAAAGGGCTTTTTTTTTCTAAATGTTCTTGTGCCGTGGCTCTTTCCTGAATCCCCCTAGCTTTCTTGGGTTCACAATTTGAAGCTTCATACTCTGTTTCAACCTCCAGCTGCCACTGGTCTCACTAGATGTTCCTTATCATCAACATTCATTTGGGTGGCAGGAACCCCTCAGGCCACTTTCATTTATCATATTACACCTATAATCAAATGTTCTATGTCTTCAGTACACTCACAGCACATTAGGTAAGCGTGTTCCTTTTTTCTCCTTTGAGTAAACAAATAATGTTCCCACATGAGAAAACACTGGGGTCACTTGAAACATAGTGTTTTTTTTTTTCAATTTGCATGTCCATGAATCACATGTTTTTCTATACTATACTAGTACTTACCTACCTACCTTCTTTTTAGTCACTGCTACCTTATTACAAGGTGTAGAGATTTCTCCAAATGTGAAAATAAACCACATCTGATTTTCCTAAAATAATGGGTGTGTATTGCTGTAGCAACCTCTATGCTCTGACGTTCTTGGAAAATTCAATGCTATTCTTGGCCTGTTTAAGGCATAAGGCATAAGGAATCTCAGGACGTAAATATGACACTATCGTTCTGCATCATTAATACGTTAGGGGCATCATAGTATTCGTCATCAGACTACCATTGTTTATACTTTACACCAATGACTGTTGAGCCTGCACGCTAAACCAGTTTAACCCCCTGGGGACAAAGGTAGTCTGACATGCCTTGATGTTTCTGTATATTTCCTCTAACTAAAAACATTGATGCACTCACAACTTCTCAGATGATAGGACTCTTGTCTAAGGGTGTAAAGGCATGCACAATTTGTGGTTTGGCTTTCACTGCAGAAGGAAACACATCAGATCCTTTCTAATAATTCAGTTCATGGCACATACTGTCCCAAGGTTCTGAACCAAATACTTTGGTATAGATATGTGTACATTTACCCCTCACTAATATCACTGACCAAAAGCCATCACCAACACCAATAATATTTTCAAGAATATGTCTTGATTTGTGGCAAGACCCTAAAACAGCAAACAATTGATATGGTATTTGGAGTCCCAACTCAAAGATTCAAAAGTCTTTGCATTGCCAAAGAGTACATGATGCTGATGCTGAAGTTTCTTCATTATATCATATCATACAATACTTCATATGTCAGTCAAATATTGAAGATCATTTAAGTGTGTATAGAATTATTCCCTTCCTCCGGGTCCTCCGGGCCTCCAGTGTTGTTATCAAATCAAATAATGCATGTGCTATTGGCCACATTTGTTTGTTGTCTCTGTGTTTTCTCAGGTTGCTCAATTTTTCTCTAATTTCTTGATGCAACTACGTGTTGTCAAATTCACGTGTGTGGTTTCTGTATTTGCAGTTTTTGCTTTTACGACTGTTGTCTTCATTTGAAAGTGTTGTGGCCTCTCTAGGCCACCGAGGTAAAGATAATTGTTTCACCCACGAACGTAATAACTTCCCACAAATGTAATAAACCATAAACGTAACAAATCTGCACTTTTTAAACATAAGAATCCCACAAACGTAATAACTTCGCACAAACGTAATAACCTTGCCTACCACAAACATAATAACTAATTTCCCACAAACGTAATAATTATTACATTTGCAGGAAGTTATCATGTTTGTGGGAAGGAAACATTTCTTTATTATATCAAATGTAATAAATCACTAATATAGGGATTCTGTTAAATCAGTTATTAAAGTACAAATATATCAGTTGTTGCAAATCTTCACCATCTAAAGAAATGTCCTCATATAAAATATAATCCTTATGATTAATTAAATTTTTAGATTGGCTGAGTGTTGATTGCAGCCATACTGCAACACAACATAAGCACCACTTCTCTCATGACTGTGGGGGAGCAGTTTGTTATTCTTCCTTCGAGTGCAATGTTTTCACCTGAAAAACAAACAACATGAGGGACAAATGTGGGGACATAGAAATGATCAGGGGAAAATAACCAAGGTGTATCTTTTGGTCTCAGTAATTTCCCCACACTCCCACGTCTCTCCCCCGTCTCTCTCTCACACACACACACACACACACACACACACACACACACACACACACACACACACAAGCATAAACTCACTCTCGCACACAAACACACACACACAGCAGAGCTCAGCAGTGATTGGCTGAGGATTGGTGACGCCTTGCTGCCTGCTGTATATAAGCTCTGAGTGTTCTGTCTAAAGGCACATTACTGAGCTGTCTGCCAGCCACAACTGAAAGGATTATAACCACTGTCTTTTTGTGAACTCACAATGTGCAAAGGACTAGCTGCGCTGCCTGCCTCATACCTTGAAAGGTACATATTTCTTCATTGCACAGTTTTCCTGGATTAAGATGTCCAGAGTAAAAGTATGTTTTTTAAAATAGTGTTAATGACATTTAACTTGAAATGCATTGATCCATTAACACTGGTGAACAGGTATTAAGGGTTTTTTGTGACTTCTGATAGCAAATAACAAATCTCATGATGTGTTTTTACTTTTATCCTAGTAATATGATAGGATTGAAATAAGCATGTGTTTACTTCTGTTTGTCACAGAGTGAAGGAATTTAAGGCTCGCTTTGGAAGCTTCCTCCAAAGACAAGACTGGAGTCTGCCCTTCCTGCCCTACAAAGAAGGAAAACCCAGGTAAATATGAATGCATTGAAGCTGCTGTCATAGACATCCTTTAATTCTCACCATGAAGATTCTCCAGAGAAAATGGAGGTAGCAAAAAATTAACCAGTTCCTTCTCTTTTATCTACAGACCTACCTTGGAGGAATGTTTGCAGTGGAAAGAATCATTTGAAAAGCTTCTGTCAAGTAAACGTAAGTAAACCTTCATTGAACAAACAAGCATGCACAGATGTGTTCAACAGATCAGCATGAGTAGATGATCACTACATAGAAAAAGAATACATCATAGCTTTTAAAGAAAAATGACAGTAACTGTAATCCTCAGTCTGTGTGAACACTGATTCTTACCATCAGAGGTTCATACAATCTCTGAGGAGATCTGAAGAGGTAGCTTAAACGGATCTGACTGTGCCTATAACCAAACCTCTTTTCCTATCTCTTATTTTCTTCAGATGGATTGTACGCCTTCAGGGCCTTCTTGATTTCGGAGTTCAGTGAGGAGAACATTGCCTTCTACTTGGCATGTGAAGACTTCAAAAAGACCAGATCAGCAGCCAAGCTACCATCCAAGGCAGAGAGAATATTCAATGAGTTCATCGGGACTGAAGCACCCAGAGAGGTTCGTTTCTACCTTTAATCTCTTACAAATAATGCACTTCAGGTCCAGAGGTGTGGTGTGCTGTGGAGTGGTGTGTGTTTATCTATAATGACCACTGACAGGTTGTACTAAAGACCTTTTCCCTCTCCTCCTTTCTTGCCAGGTTAATATTGACCATGAGACCCAGGATATCACCAAAGCCAACTTGCTTCATCCGACAACATCCTGCTTTGAAAAGGCACAGCACCTGATCTACATCCTGATGGAGAAAGACTGCTATCCACGGTATCTGCGCTCCGCCGGATACAGAGACCTCATCAGTCAGCTCACGTTCGGCAAACAGCATCCAATGTGCCAGAAGAAGGCGTGAACAAATGGGAGATGACCACAACCACCATATGAAATCACAAGAAAGGTCTATAAAGTCCAGCAGAGAAAAGAAGTGAGGACCACAAGGACGGTAGAGGGTCACCAGTGGATGTGAAGACGGTGGCTCTAAGGGGGACGTTTGGTGGTTCAAAGACATTGGCTAACCAAAGATGGGGGAGGTGGAGGTGGAGGTAGCGGCACGCCCGGGAAAGCGGGGCCAAAAGAGGAAGCAGCTGTGATGGAGCGAGCAGAGGACTGCTGCCTCATGCGTGTGCAGACAGAGTGAATGTTCTGAAGCAGGAAAAGCACTTATGCAACCAGAGAAGCTGCAGAGGCGAAGGGACTCAACATGTAGGACTCTAAGAGATGGAGGCTTGATGCACTCCATGTAGATCAGAGTACACGTACATACCTTTGATTTATTTTTATACAGTTTGATTTATTTATTGATGTATTTATTATGCCATGGAGAAGCTCCTTGAAAGAAAACTGAAACTGAAAATGTGTTTGAAGATCGGGAAAGATGTGCAATACTTTTTTCATCTCTATTTCTACTGGAAAACGAAAAATAAATACTAAAACCATGTCAATGTGCTTCCGTCTTTATTTGACAAAACAAACTAATCAAAAATACATGCATTCTAAAAATATATAATTGTTATCTGCAAAAAAAAAAACCTGCACATGGTTTATCTGCATAAAATACATACCTAAACGTCCCATTCCAAGCTTTCAACAGCTCATCCAGTATCCACTGAGGTTTATGTAGGCATTGAATCTGAATAACGCAACACTGCACTACACCATGGTTTGGTTACACAATAATAATTCAATGGCTTTTTGTCCCGTGCGTTTGCTACTTTAAGCAAAGCCCTGTTGAACACAGGAAGAGCTCTGGCAGATGGGGTCGATTTACAAAGCCACCATGGCAACTGGAGCTGCCCTCCAAAGCTCAGAGCACACAG
The DNA here is from genome assembly GCF_900700415.2 of Clupea harengus. NCBI lineage: Eukaryota > Metazoa > Chordata > Actinopteri > Clupeiformes > Clupeidae > Clupea > Clupea harengus. The sequence continues at coordinate 5,251,496 of NC_045161.1, read as the reverse complement.
TGGCCTTTTCCTCTTTTATGAAGGCACTTGTCATGATCCATATGCCACGCTGTTAGCTGATGAACTGAGCTTTACAGCAAGGATTATATTTGAGGGTGCATGTCCAACATTTAGAATATATGTATAGTGCCATCACAAAACAGTGGTGGGGTATGCATAAATGATAATAAGAATTACATCGAGATACATATACCTAAACTCCTCTGTGTTTTACAGTACTAAAGCCTTACCTACATGTATCCGTTATGTGTTCATGTTGAATACCTAAAAGGTGGCAGAATACAACACACCACATTTACAGTAAGAAGAAAAGTCTGTTTCTTATCGCACTCTACAGTACCCTAAGCTTAGACTGAAGCAGCTGCATTAGCCAATAACTGATTGAAATATTAAGATCACCATTTGTATTTTCCGTCGCTCAGGACTAAGGATTTACATGAAACCACTCAACTCATCAGCCTGATCCCTCTGGTGGTTATGTAGCAGGTTTTATAATCACTGTTTCTATCATGAAGAGACCGACATGCAACCATAGAATCATGAGCACTTTTCTGTGTTTGAGATCTTACATGCTAATAATTCAATTCAATGAAATTAAATAACAGACCGGTAGTATAAAGGCAAACATCCTGTACTCTTGAAAACTGGCCATTTCGGATGTTTTCTTTTTAAGATTAGGGCAACCCAACCATTTACATGGTCAACATAGGAACAGTATCCTGTGATGCCACCTGTGAGTGGTTGTAAAAGTTCCTCTCACCAGAGTCTGTTGGCAAAGATTTTTCTGAATCTGTGCACAATCTGGGCAAGTCATGTACAGCCATATTATGTGCACTGTAAATGCTGCGGGAAAACCATTTTAACAACAGTGCATGGTGCAATTATCTTCAGGAGACATATAATCTATATAATATGGGCTGATTGTATTCTCTTCACGTCTATAGGTACACCTATAGGTATCACTGTGTATATTGTATAATGAGATCAGGTTCATAAAGATGAACAGTATTACATGTGTGTGCATGTTGAACTGTGTTACAAACGGCTTTGGGGTTGTTAACTTGGGGTTGTTAACTAACTTAAGATTGTATCTGAGTGAGAAAGGATATTACTGTGCATCCGCAATATGCAAACAGGTCCTTACTAGAATATACTTATGCTCATTATCAAAGAGGTTTAGGCAATCACATGAAACAGTGGGCCAACGTCAAAGAAAAACCTCTGTAGGCACTGCCACCTAGTGGTGAATTATTTTACCATCATCACACAAGCCCTTTATATCTCCCTTAAACTATATAACTGAAAATTGCACTGGCATAAAATCTGACCAACACATAGCACTACATTTGCCAATTACATTTTCTTTAGTGCCGATTGTTGTGCTACATTAACATTTAGTCATTTAGCAGACGCTTTTGTCCAAAGCTAACGTGCTGTCATCAGTATCACCCAGACGACTGCAATTTGTGACACATCACTAAACTAACCAGAGTAAGGCAGTTGAGCAGTTTCTCAGATAGATAAACTTAACAAGACTTACTGATAGTCTTAGTGTCTTAGTGACCAGAGGTAACAAGACGAAAGGAAGAACGCTGGTTAACACTATTTGAAGCGACTGACGATAAAAGAGAGCATGATATTGCTATATCATTAGAAACATTACATAATAAGAGATGTATAATCTAATAGGGGTGGTTCATGTAAAGTGTAACCAAATGCTGAACCCTGTCTGTGCGCCTATGGAATGATCTTAAGGCCAAGCTCACTAGCACTCTTATTACAGCCCATTATAACAGTGTTGTTGTGCCTCCATGAGTGTGCCACGATTTGATATAGTTCCTGTGATTCTGTCTGTTCCATATCAATGTTACTTTTGTGATTAATATTCAAATTTAGAATGTGTTAGTGGGGAATTCTGTTGCTATCTAGTCAGTGTGTTATGTGAAATGCCCTGGTGTAGTTTTTTTTTGCTTGTGTATTAGTGTGTTTGTCTACCCTTGCCTGCGCATAGTGTCTGTCTACAAGATCCCTGCCATCCCGCCCATTCTGTATCAGTCCTGACTCCTGTGTGAGATTAATAAATGGCAAGATGGCAAAGAGAAGCCTTTGAGATGCTCCATCATTACATTAGTGTCAGAAGTCAGATGGAGCGCCATGAGGAGGAAGGGAAGAGGATGACCACGGCAAGAGACATCGAGGACATGATCACCCAGCTGCAGCAGGGAGGGGCGCCGCCAAAAGGCAATATTCCAAGAGCCAGAATGGGGTTAGACCTGGCTGTGTTCCCGCCCCACGACCAATTCATCAGAGAGCTCAGCTAGCACAGCTAGCTTACCCATGCACGCTGCTTGAAGCCCTTGAGCAGGGGTTTTCAACTGGTTTTGTCCCAGGAACCACCATTCTGACCAGAAAGTAATCCGCGGCCCACTGATTTTTATAGTCCCGTACCCTTCTTTTTCATGTTTGTAACCGCCGCCACGCCCCCTCCCCCCGCACACATATTCTGCCTATAATACTTGTCAGTGTAATTTCTTCGCTGAATATGGGTCTACATCAGTATTTTGGGCAATGCGACTTGGCTATTCAGACATAAATATGTCGACGGGCCCAGGTATATTTATAAAAATAATGTCGCGGACCCCCTGCAATGCCGTCGCGGACCACCAGGGGGCCACGGACCCCTGGTTGAAAACCCCTGCCCTAGAGTATGCAACAGACAGGAGATAGTGATGGAGATGGAGTGGTGCAGGACGGTGCGTCTGTGAACACATGAGTGGAGGAGAGTGGAGGCTGTCCAGAGGTGGGCATGGCTGGAAGAAAGGGCTGAACTGATAAGGGGACTGGTGCTGCCTCCAGCAGGGTGCCAGCAGAAACAATCTCCATCATCCAGATAACGCCCACCCCGGTCGACCAACCGCTTCTCCCGCTGTGACAGGATAGTCCAGCTCCAGCACCCAACCTGGCAACCACGAAAGCCACAGCCACCCAACCTGGCAGACAGCCGACAGAGGAGCAGTGTAGGGAGGGGACCACCGCTGCACTAGTCCCCAGTTCCTCTTCGCCAAGGCTGATGTTCCGTCTGTATCTTCTTAGCCAACAAATAATGGAATCATAACTTAATTTTAAAACAAGCAACATTCTCAAAACTGCAAAGCATTCTGGTACTGAACAACAAAACATAATGCGAGATGTGGCCACCCTGAACTTCTAGTTCACTCAATAAATAATTAACTTTAAAGTGCTTCACTCAACATATTTACAAAATAAAAAATAAAACACCCGATGCACGAGGGTTGGACGCACGGGCCATTCTAAAGGACTGTATTTGAGCGGCCAGGTTGATGATCAACTCTGTCGGGCCCTAGTGGAAACAGGGGGCCACCGTAGTTCCCATGATTCCATGTTCCATGTCAATGTTACTCCTGTGATTAATATTCGTATTTAGAAAGTGCCTGTGTTAGTGCATAATTCTGTTGCCTCTTAGTCTGTGTGTTATGTGAAATGCCCTGGTGTTGTTTTCCTTGCGTATGAGTGTCTTTCTCTACCCTTGTCCTGTGCGTTGTGTCTGTGTAAGATCCCCGTCATCCCGCCCATTCTGAATGCTGTCCTGTCCTGAATGCTGTGTGCGGTTAATAAACGGCAAGACGCCAAAGACGAGTCTTTGCGTTGCTCCATCATCACAATACATCTTCATATGCTCATACATTTACCAGTCTTGCAAGAGAAAAATCATGCCGCGTGAATACATTTGATGATAATAGATTCCCAGCCATTGTCTCTGGATGAGGATCTGGGTTTCAGGGCTTCTGGCAAACAACCCAGCCCAGCCTACATCACTCCTCCTCGAGGCAATGCTGGTGAAAGAGGACCATCAAACTAAAGAAAAATGGCTAAACGGCACGTCTGTTCTCTTTTGCATTGCATCACGATAATGGGGCAATATATCTGTATCTAGAGTCTAGACACACATGACACGTGCTCGAGCCCACAAAAAGGAGTCACATGTTTCAAATGTTACTGGATTGCTACGGTCTGAAACAGTATGTCATGCCATACAGAAAGAATGATGGGTGTATGTATCGATCTGCAGGAGGACCGCCAGGTCCCCAGACATTCTAGTTGGGTTCCTGATATGAAGTGTAGAATACCTCCGTCAAGATAGTTGATAGTGATAGTTGATACTTCTAGTAGTCAAGTCAGTGTCCTTCACTGGCCCAAACATTTCTCTAATCCTTGCCAGCTCTATTTTTAACAAGCGTATGTACCAGTGGGCACTCAAACATTTATGAACTGAACCCATTTTCAACTGCAATGTCTGAAAACACCAGAACTTCAAGATGTATAATCTCACAATAACTAGATTTCACAAGAACAGTGCCCAGGCTGAAACTATCATTTTACCCTGTGCCTTTCAAAACTAAAATCCCTCGCAGCTCATGGGAACTGGATTTTTGTGATGTTAGTGAATAACGGTAACTAACTTCATCTGGGACCAGTTAGGAAGTTGGCGTATTTATTTTTTTAGTGAGTGTGCAGTAGTGTGGCAAGTTGTTTAAGTGCAGAAACAGGTATCTCATTTAGGCTGGGTGGGTCGCAATACAAACATTAAATGCAAACATGAAAATTAGCTTATATAGAGAAAAAACAAATCAACTATGCATCACTATGAGCAGCTAAGTACATGGGCATCGCCACAATATAACTTTGGGGGGGTCACGTCCCCCTCACTTTTAAAAAAAATTCGTTTGGACCCCCCCACATTTGCCATCAAAATATTAGTGCATGACTGGTCTACTAGACCAGCATTCTTTCCATTGCTTCACAATCAAATCCGTTCCACTTTATCAGTAGCGGGAATACCCATAGCAATGGAAATCCTTTCCGCGTTTTCCTGGTTTCCTACACATCACGCACCAGATTCAACTCCCATACTCTTTGATTGAAGTGTTGCGCTAGCTGTTCCACAGACTAGATGGAAGGAGGTTTTTTTCGAGGAAGAGGAAAGTAAGTCAGAGTTGCCCAAGTTCTCCCTTTAGTGGCCAAAGCACCCTTATGAGACATTCTCTGGCTATAATAGCATTAAGTCACAAAGATCCTTCTGCAAACATTATGATTATAGCTACATACGCAAGCTATTTACCTACAACTAGCACTAGGCAATACCATACTTTATTTACCCCTAACAAGTGGAACAGCATTTGTTGATTTTTTATTCTGGGACTGAAATATGTTGTGCTTTTGGCCGTGTTCAGACCTAGGCGTCTGTTTCAGGCAGAAAGGGATGACCAGGATGTTTTTTTCAAGTAGCTAAAAAAAAGGTTTATTTTTTAACAACCGTGAGCTAATCTGGAGTTAACGTTAGCTAACATGCTAGTTTTTCTAACGACTTTTTAAATCCTCCTTTTAAATATTTTGCTCTCATTAAATGGAGAATAAAGTGCCAAAGTTGTCAGTGTCAGTCCTCTGTGTATTACACCAAAACATTATCCTGGCTATCACCAGACCAAGCTCAATCTTATTTAAGATTGCAGATCGGGCTGGGTTAACCCAGTCTACCAGAACATAATAGTAGTCAGTGATTGCAAAACATGCCGACTCCAAGGAAAAACAATGAAAGAGAGAGATCATTTTTTTATCTAAAAACATGGTAAATATACTAAAATGCGGGAAATTGATCTACATCTTTCAAAATTTTCGGGGGGAAAACCCCCAAACCCCCTGCCAAAATATGTCCCCCCCACTCTCAAAATGAGTTGACGCCCTTGGCTAAGTACCATGATCCTCTCACCTCAGAGACCAAGAGTGTGACGGGGCACCTGCGTGACACGCCACTGCAGCCTGTAGGCTGCTGCCTTATTGGACTGGATGCAGGTGTTTGTGTGGGTGTGTTGCATGTTTGATGTTCGTGTCTTAGTTCAGTTAAAATCAGCACACATTCAATGTCTTGTCATAAAGGTTCCGTTTATTGAATTTACCAAAACATATCGAAATATCACTTTGCATTGTACGTCTTACCGTTGTTAGTGTCTCGTCTTGCGTCTGTTTGTTTAGGTGCGTGAAAATAGAATAGAATAGAATAGAAAAGCCTTTATTGTCATTGTATTTATACAACGAAATTTTGAGTGCTTCTCCTGTTGGTGTGACGAGGGACAACATATAACACAACAACAACATATAACATAACAATACTACAACTATCCAAAAACAGTAGGAACAGCCCCCCAAAAAATATATATATACATTAAGAGTAGAACAAAGTGCGGTGGCATAGACTAAAGTACTTCAATAAATACATCAATTAATACAGCTTTGTTTATGCACATGTGTAAGGTGCCTGAGATGGTATGTGACTTGTAGTCAATAAAGTGCTTAGTGTTTAGTGCATGTCGGTATTTAGAGTTCTGATGGCTGTCGGGAAAAAACTGTTCTTAAGACGCGTGGTCCTTGCTCTAAAGGATCTGTACCGTCTGCCTGAGGGCAGGAGAGTAAACAGGTGGTGGCCTGGGTGAGAGGAGTCTTTTAAGATGTTATTGGCCCTGCTAAGGTAGCGGGAGCGGGCAATGGATTCCAGGGAGGGCAGTGAGCAGCCAGTGATTTTTTGTGCTGTGTTGATGACCCTTTGGAGGGCTCTCTTGTCTGCTGCGGTGCAACCGGAGTACCACGCCGAGATGCAGCAGGTTAGTACACTTTCGATGGTGGTGCGGTAGAAGGCCACCATCAGTTTACACTCCAGGTTGTTTTTCCTGAGTACTCTCAGGAAGTGTAGTCGCTGCTGTGCCTTTTTTACTGTCTCTGAGGTGTTGACAGACCATGAGAGGTCATCTGATAAATTGGCTCCTAGGAATTTGAAGGTGTGGACCTTCTCCACACAGTCCCCGTTGATGTAGAGTGGGGCCGGAACTGCACTTTGCCTTCTGTAGTCCAGAATTAATTCTTTCGTTTTTGTGGTGTTCAGTGACAGATTGTTGTCTGAGCACCACACTGTCAGTTTCTGTACTTCATCCCTGTACGCTGATTCGTCATCTTCTGATATGAGCCCAATCACGGTGGTGTCGTCAGCAAATTTAATGATGGGATGAAAAGGGCGCAACCAAGCGCGAGTTTTAAAACGGGATAATTTCCGGGTAACTCGAGTTATTGTTAAGAATGTATTTGAGCTGCTTTTTTTATGGGTCGGCTATGCCGTCACCGAGCCAAGTTGCTACATATGGCTTAGGCCATCTTCCCAGCCAAGTGGGACATTGTTTGTTTTAAGTATGGCTGCTGTGAGCCACAGGTGTTGGTGCCTGAGCCTTTGACACACCTGCCGTATAATAATTGGCATGAGCCAATTGGAGGTCGTGTCTAGGCTACTTTAACTCGCATTTCCTTTTGTTCGAGAGAGGCGTAAGCCCTACAAGCTCTCACTGACCAGCTAGTGTGGTCTTTTTTTAGATAGTCGACTATTTATTGTACATATTTGTATTGAGGCTGTGATGCCAATGTATTTGTCTTTGCTCAAGTTTAATTTCTATTGCTTTATTTTTGTATTTAGTAATGTCCTTGTTTTCCTGCCTTATGTGAGGAAATAAAAACCTCATCCTTCTAACAACTTCTACCTCCTGAGTATTCCGTGAGTTTCCATCTAGCTCTAACCGTGACGGCTATCTTGACCTTTCACAAAGAGTAAACATCATGTGAAGAGTAATGCCATGTGCTATTATATCAAGCTTATTTAAATAGCCGAACCATAAGCAATGTACCCATAGACAATCGTTAATCTAATTAACACAGAATAAATGCGTCTAAGATGTCATACTAGCCCCCCCAACAGCATCTTATCAAGCATCTATTGATATTAGGGGCATTCAACTTAAGGCAGCGCTGCGCAACACAGACTTAACATGATGCATGCTGCATGCATTATTCCATGGACTTTTTTCTCCAATGTCACATGCCATTAAAACCTTGTTGGAGCAGGGCAAGGAAAAAGATTTCAACTATATCAACTGTAAACAACAATAACAAACACAATTCCGTGAGATCTCCCGTTAGTCATGTCAGTTACAAACGGGAAGGAGAAACTGTCCGGCTTGACCGCCATCTTTTTTAACTCCTCCCTGTTCACATTGACCAGTAAGTTAGTTGAAGTCAGTCAAAGTCAAAAGCGGATGCACAGGTACAGTTGAAAATTACTTTCAGTTTTCATTAAAATGAACATGATGATAATTAATTATTGTATTCATTTAATAAATCATGTTGGAACACATTCAACAGGTCAGCAGCATTGCAGGTCACATAAATTGTGTTGGGAGTTTTCTGCACATTTTTATCATCAGCCTACACTATAGCATGAAGTAATAGAGCATAAAGGTGTTTCTTACATTTTAAAACTATTTAAACTATTACTATGCATTCAAGCATCACTAAAAACACTGTTAGACAGACAGACAGTCAGACAGCATTTCTAACCAGAATGCATTGTGTTAAGTCCAGCATGCATCACGTTAAGTCAGTGATGCGCAGTGCTGCCTTAAGTCGACTGCACCTAACTGCACTACCCCTCCCTTACCTGGGCACAGGTTATATTACCCAAGCTCCTCCCATCAGGAGTCAACCACAGTGCTATTAATAGTTACATACAATACATAGTGTTTTACCATTGTTAACACTTTCTGTAGACACACATCGAGTTATACTGTCTGGAACACAGTAAAAACACCCCTCTCCACAATAGTATCTTCCTTTGCTTGACACGCACGCAACAATAAAGACGTTTCCCTCAGAGATGCTCTGGCAACCATCTGGAAAATCACTGGAAAGCTGGCAAATTTCTTACAGTTAGTAGTATTTGGCACCATCCACTAAGACGCCACACTGCTGCCCAGTGCAGCTTCTCAAAAACAGCTGCTTTAGTTCAGGAGTTCTGAACTAAACCTAAATTGCACCAAAGTTAAGGGCAGATATTCCCCTCTGCCATTTGGCCACTAGATGATGCTATCTACTGATTTTCTGAATACACAAGTTTCTGTACGTTTTGCCACTAGGTGTCTCTAATCACAACAGTCAATACGTTATCAGGTAAATGGACAGCTTGTCCAGCCTGTGTTTCAGATCATAAAGACCTAAAGTATTCAAGGATCAAGGATCTCAAGGTACGTGGCAATTACAAGGTTAAAAAAAATAATGACTTTTTTTCCAGGTACCTAATATCTTAATAATGTGGTTAGGAAAATCATTAAGCTCCCATCACAAATTTGAAAAGAAAGCATGTATTTTCAGTGCCTCATGTGGAAAAAATTAATTGGTTGAATATGTTGATGTAGAGAGTGCAATGGCGGTTTCTCTTGAAAATAAACCCAACTCTTTAACCTCCTGATCTCCGTGCTTTTGGCTAAGTTAAATGGCTTTTAATTTATTTCAAGGGAAATTCTATCACAAACATATACACCACATTATACACCACAGGTCTAATTTGAATTTGCTGATCGCTCCAGCAGCCTTAGATGACCTTGGAGTGGGGGAGAAGTGGAGGTCCAAAAGACAGTACAAACTGTTTGAGAAAACGAGACATTGCCCTGATGTCACTTAAAGGCACATGAGGCAGAACATTCCGGGCTGACCAGAGGACCTAAGGAACAGACACTATCTCTAGTCCCTGTCACCTTGCATGTGACGCTGCCAAGATTATTCACCCCATTTTGCTCTTGTGCTACCAAATGCCTGACTTAATATTTTAACCATATGCGACAACGTATGTTGTCATAACAAGTATGTGGTCCCACTGGGGTCCCATGTGTTCAAACAGTTGATGCCGGCCTGGATGACACTGCCTCCATCAAAACAGGAACGGCTTCTTACACTCGCAGCGTGGGAAAAGTTTGCCGGCCTGTCCCCCTGTGGGGAAAACTGTGCTATCCTGTGACCCCAGCCCATGGGGCTTTCAACTTCCTCCAGTGGATTGCAAGCTTTCACAGTGAATCCCCCCCACATCAGTCTCATTTTTCATATGTGTTATGTCATCTTCAGCCAAGGCTGCCGGCTGTATATTTCTAGATTGATGGGAAGAATTCCTGGTATTTTCCTGGTATTTTTCAATATCAAAATCAGTCTTTTTAATGATTGTTATATTTCTGTTTTTCATTGGCATTCATTAAGTCACATCATCATTGCATATTTTATTAGAATATAAGAATCAGAATAATTAACCATAGTCGTTATCAGATCTATAGTTCCATCAGATCTTCATAACATTAAGTCAACATGCTGAAAGAGAGACTTGATTTGAGTTTTCATTGGCATGATCCATCATGATATGACGCTACTATGATTTCAAGTTTTAAAAAGATTTATAAAGAGGAAAAAAAGAATCTTTTATAATGCATCACACAGATGTTCATGCACATTTTTGTCACCTTTAAGTTCAAATTCAGATACAAATTTAAATAAATGTAACTAACTGCTTCCAGTGATTACAGTTCTCAAGGGACTTGGGTCTGCCATGGTTTTGTAAATGAATGGTTTTATATATATATATATATATATAAAAAAAACAGCACTAGTACCATATTGAGCAATTTTCTTTTGTAGAGTATTCATCATTATGGTGGACCACTGTTCCTTCAATATACTTCATAACACAGATCATCCTGCTTTTAAAAATGTGATAATGTTATAACTTAATCTGCACTTGAAAAGACTTTGAAGTAACAGGGCATACCGTCATGGTGTGCTTATGAGGCTTGATTCAGGGTAATTCTAATAACAAGGAATGTTTGTCTTCTTTTTTGGAATGTGACTTCTAAATGGAGACCATATGCCCCTATAAAAGAAAGTCCATACACCTCACATCTTTTCAATAAAGGCTTCAGAATACCTGAAAAACTGTTTTCAGTTTCAGCGACACAAACAAAGGTCCGGATAAAATCTCTCTTGCTGGACAATCACATGTACGTGGGTTTGTGTGTGTGTGTGTGTGTGTGTGTGTGTGTGTGTGTGTGTGTGTGTGTGTGTGTGTGTGTGTGTGTGTGTGTGCATGAAAGAGAGACCTGTAGTCAAGGGACCTGTTTCTAATTTATGTTTTATGCTTTCCTGCTTCTAAAGGAATTCTTTGGATTTCTCCATGAATCAAAAACTCTCATCGTGGTGTTTATACCTTTCAGTTTCCCAGCTGAATCAAAAACTCTCATCGTGGTGTTTATACCTTTCAGTTTCCCAGCTGAATCAAAAACTCTCATCGTGGTGTTTATACCTTTCAGTTTCCCAGCTGAATCAAAAACTCTCATCGTGGTGTTTATACCTTTCAGTTTCCCAACTTTTCCCTACAAAAATAGTTTCCATCTCACATACAGTAAGTTTATATTCATCATTTTTATGAAGCAAACATCAGTATTTTGTAATCAACAAAATGGCAATGTCTGTAAAATGTCCTTCCGATCCCTGTAATGCCACTGTCTGTTATGCTATGATGTTGCCAAAACCACACTCTAGTGGTACTGCAATGTTGCCAAGGATGTGTAGATTAGAAATGTCTACAAGGTGGCATATATTTATGTTTCCCACCATGGAGATCATTGCACAGACGTTTTTCTGGACAACTCCCAGATCTGCCAAATGATCACCTCATTCAAGCGCAATTTTCCATAATGGCTCAACATTTCAGTGTCTCGTTTGGCTTGGCTCACTGCTATCTGACTCTTTAAAACCTGAAGTCATGAAGTTAAATCTGACGCATTATCATATAATCCAAAATGCTTTCAAACTCAAATGAGAATATACTTACTGTGTCTAAACATACAAATACTAAATCCACTACTTTTTAGTGTCAAGGCACTGTCTCAATCTGATAGTTTTGCTTAGGCCAGATTCATGATTGCATAAATAATCAGAGTCCATTAAACCCTTGACTTGCTGTCTAAGGCTCATACCTCTCCACATGTTAGTCAGGTCTAAGTTTAAACAAACTGGTCTTGGTCTCCCTTGGAGTGAAATACATATTCTAGAGGAGACTATGCCTCAAAAGCAGCATAATAATGCAAAAGTGCAACCTTGTACCATATATGGAAATCTTAACTTTCACCTGGTCATAACATATTTTATATGCTCCTATTTGGCCATGTTTACCAGTATTGGTCATTGGTTTCTTCAGTGTGTCTTTAGTCAGTGTGGTTGAGATATTTTACTTTTTATTTCAAAGGTGAAAATGGCACGTTCCTCTATTATTCTCATTAGGCTGCTGTCTTTCCCCAAGCTCTTCACCCCTTGCTTGTAATTTTTTGGTAGTGACCTCACTAGTTGTTCAAAATACATAAGATGTACTAATTAAGAAAGAGTTTTCTCTGACCTACCTATTATGTGTGTCCATGTCCTATGACAGGGCTGGGAAACTAGTCAGGATAGGGGGCAAGATGGATGCAGAAAAATGTAGAGCAATCCAGAGTGCTTAGGATCTTAGGCTGGGGCGAAGGTTTACATTTCAACAAGACAACGACCTGAGGCATGCCACCAAGTAAACACAGAAGTGGTTTGGGGCAAACTCTGCGAAAGTCCTGGAGTGTCCCAGTCAGAATCCGGACATGAACCCAATTTCTGGAGAGATCTGAAAATGGTTGTGCACCAACGCTCCTCATCAAACCTGATTGAGCTTAAACGAAGAATGGTGGAAACTTCCAAAAGAAAGATGTGCCAGGACAATTCCAAGGGCCCTGCATAGAGCACAATGACCTATATTATTATCACAAGTCACTTAGTGTCATTATTATTATTATTTATTTACTATACAATTACAAATCAAACTAATTTGTGGTTTGTTTCTCTATTTGCTTTGGTAAAATCCAGATAGCTTTTATACTTCACCCCTCTCTCTACTCATTGAATAGTTCAAGGGGCTTGGGCATCTCAGGCAAAACACATTCTTGGTTTAAATCCTATTTGACTGGACATTCTTTGGAGTACATGTTATGGCTAGGACAAACGTCCATATCCCACCGCTCTCCACAGGGGTGACCCAAGGTTATGTGCTAGGGCCCCTTCTCCTTGATATACACCACCTCCTTAGGTCCAATTATCTGCTCCCATGACTTCTCATATCATTGCTATACAGACGATACCCAAATATACCTGTCATTCCCATCAGATGACCCCACGGTCTCAGCTCAAAACTCGTCTTGTCTCTCAGATACACATGGATGAAAGAACACCACCTTCAACTACTTTAACTCCCTAAACTCTTGGTCACCCCGGCCAGTCAATCTATCCATCACAATATCAACATAAATATAAGTTCATCTCTCACCCCAACCAAGGTTGCAAGGAACCTGGGTGTTGTGATTGATGACCAGCTATACATCTCTGACCATAAGCTCCGGTCGTCGCGAGCATGGAGTAGACACACTTACTTCATAAATGTAGAGAACTTGGTCCCTTTTTTCCAACTCTACGAATATTCACCTACAACTGTTAACCCATAACAATCGACCCCAGTGAGAAGATGGACACAAAAAACAGCAGAAATACAAGATAGAAAGAAATATTGCCAAGGATAGCGTAGCTACTGCCACCATGCTAGAAGAACATAGAGCGGCCCTTTCGACTGAATTCAGATCCGCTTTCTCAACCCTTGAGACAAAACTTGACATGATTCAATCCAAAGAAGATGACCAGGACCGACGTTTGCTATCCCTTGAGGCCAATGCTGGAGACTAGCTGCTCAGTCCTAGCCAACGACAATGCTAAGCTACAGGCAAAGGTGGTGGATTTGGAGGGACAAAGCAGAAGGAATAACATTCAGTATGCATCATCGGCCTACCTGAGTCTGTCGAGGGCCCGCGTCCCACAGAATTCTTTGCTGGGCTCCTGGTGGAGGTATTGGGGGAAAAGGTCCTTCCTTCAACACCAGAATTAGACCGTGCCCATTGTGCCCTCACTGCTAAGCCAAAACCGGAGGAGAAACCTCCATCAGTCGTTATTTGCTTTCACAAGTTCCAAGTTCGCGATGTGGTGATATGGGAAAGATGAGAGGTAAACTCCAGTATCGTGGCAATCCAATTCACATATTTGAAGATTACAGTCCAGGTGTTTTGGACCAGCGGTCTGGATACCAAGTTGTTGTGAAGGAGCTCTACAACCTTGGCCTCAAACCTACTCTGCACTACCAAGCTAAACTGTTTGTCACGCTTGATAAAGAAGGCAAGAAACGGCTATTCTCTCCCCAGGAGGCTCAAGAGCTTGTGTCTTCGTTCAGCCGTACACAGGCGAACTAGTAGAAGGACCATACTAGGCTGACAAGGGGCAGCATGGATACAGAGATTTGCCCACAGCTATACCACACTACAGACTTTAGGCAACGTAATCCAACGTGAGCTGTCAATCATACGAACTGAGTTTTTGACTTGACGTGAGTTAAATAGGATGGCGGTTCGGTTTTATTTATGCTGCCTGCTATGCTAACTGTTTATCAAGCTTAACGTCATGCACGTGCCTTGGCTGCATATGTTTTATTTTCTGATGTTATTTTTGTCAGTAGTTCTTTAGAAGTGAGATGTGTTCACTAAAAATATTGCCAGTGAATATATGATGGTGATCGATTTGTTTTGTGGGTATAGCTCATCATCTGCATAAAGGTTGGTTGTCACTTGAAATCTAGGCTAACTTTTCCCCCCTACCTTTCTCCCGACTATTGCCTACTGAGGCATACAATAATTTTTACAAAGAATTCGGTCTTAACTTTGCCTTTGGCTTTACTTTAAAACTATCTATGGGTACTTTCATTGTGTAAAGTTTCATTTTGATAGGAGTAAAGGAAAAAAATAAATTTTTGGGGTGTATTGTTGCCTGGCATTATTAGCACACATCTCAGATTGATGAGAATTAAACATATTTCCTCAACTAGGATTCCTTAGGACTTTTAGTATGTTGTTCTGGACACCTCATAGAAAGGCTCTATGCTGAAAAAAAATATTTTACAATTAGTCTGTCGAAAATCCTACTTTGCCTGGACTAGTAGCTACAGTTGAGGTAGGTCTCTAAGTGACTAAATGTTGACACCCAGTGGTGAAAAATAATAGCAGAATATAGTACATCTATGTCTTCTGTGACCATATTTTACAGAGGTGTTCAATGGGGCATTACTGGCATGTGACAAACTTTGCAGGAGTAAAGTTGACTAAAATTGCAAATACACTAGTGAGAGATGCCACACATGTACCTCTGACCAACCATACATCTCACACCCTGGACACAAACTATTCAAACTCCTCCCCTCTGGTAGGCGCTACAGATCATTGTTCGCCAAAACCTCCAGACACAAAAACAGTTTCTTCCCCATCGCCGTCTCACTACTGAACAGCTAACCCACTGAGGCATATATATTTATATATTTATCCCTGCACTTCTTGCACTCTCCACTTCTTCTTTGCACTACTGTTTCACAGCTACTGTATATAGCCATTCCGCCTTGTGTAAATACTTTCTTAAACTTTCTTAAACTTCTTAGACCGTTGCACTGTTGCACTGTTTGTTTTGTATTGCATTGTGTTGTAATGTATATTTTGTGTAAGCACACAGAGTCACTTTACCAAGTCAAATTCCTTGTTTGTGCAAACTTACTTGGCCAATAAAACCTGATTCTGATTCTGATCATAGGTCAATGACAGGCTAAGTATTAGGTAATTAACACTAGACTACAAAAGGTAAGCTTTGAGTCGTCAAATTGAGTTTTGTGGGTACGCATCAATAATGCAGCCTATGTGGGCTGTTATGTTCTTTCATAAGGCCTAAAATCAACTTTAGCTTTATTCGACCCACCAGCTAAAACTGTGGCACACAGCTGGACATAAAAACCGCCACGTTAGCCTGGCCCAGAATCAATTGTGGGTATTCTCAAAGATAGAAATGAATGGTGGCTGATGTCTACTTTGTGTCCCAGATCTACCTTGAGAATGAATGTTGATACAGTAGAGTTCTCCCTCATGGTAGGAAAGTAATGTGGCCTTGGAACAAATACATTAGATTGTAAAATAAAAATGAAGGTGTATTGTTAGTGTTCTGATTAGCTTAATACTAGATCATCTGTTACACTACAAATTGAGGTATTGGGAGAAGGTGTGACTATGTAGATCTTAAAGTATTCTGTTTCAATTGTTTTAAGTATTCTTGAGTTGTCACCAAACTTGCTGGGTTAATGTGAATATAGCCCAATAGTTTCTTGTTAACCTTTAATATTTCTTTTGATTTTTGTTTAAGTACAAAATGTTTGACTTTATGCATCATGGTCATTTTCATAAAGTTGTTATGATGCCTGATGCTTGTAGTCTTCCACCAGCATGGTCAGTTCACCACTAGAAATATTACATCACTGCAATAATCTGTTATAAATCAATTTACAATATGTGATGGATCACTGATCTAGCATTATCAATGTACAATATGTGATGGATCACTGATCTAGCATTATCAATGTACAATATGTAATGGATCACTGATCTAATATTATCGAGAGAATAGCTAATGAACAACTGCGGCTGCCGGGGAAGAACTCCTCCAAGAAGAATCAAGCACACTTGCTACTCTCATCCATTTTGTTGTGTTTCCGTTCCTCATAAGAATGTCTCTACTGTGAAGGGGAAAACTCCAATTAATAATGTCATGTGAGGTCATCTGAGCACAGGCAAAATCCAGTAGGCCCCTCTCCCATTTCTCTCTCATTATTTTTCACATGGCGCAAACACCAAAGAAAATACACTGAATTAATTTATAACGTAATATATAACACTTAAATAAAACATAATGGAGACCATTTCACTTTCATGACTTCACCAAAGGTTGTGTTGCCAGCTCACCAGAAATAAATGGGCAATATTAAGATGAGTAAATGGACTTCATCATGGAAAGTGTTTCCATGACATCCAGTTCATTTGCTTCTTTAAGGATAGACAATGGAAAAAAAACAATTTATTTACGCTGCTGAGCGCTCTACTTAGCTTCATCTGGGGTTATATAATGACAATGTTCTCTAATTCAAAACAAATAATTATAGCACACATTCTTTCCTTATTAAAAAGAGAGGCACCCCGGAAAAGCCTCTGCAAATAAACGGCTTAAAGTAAGCAATTAATAGAGTTCTGGGAAAATATCTGTTTAATTTCCTCTTGACTCTTCTGTGAAATCTTAAAGTAGAGGATAGACTGGTCGGAACAACTGGCGACATGATTATATATCTAGAGCACTTGAACTGTTGGACTTCATTCAGGTTCCTTTTTTAGTTTGAATGGGATTTTCCGTTGTTTTTAATGAAGCCTTCAGTGTATAACATTCTTATAAGGAGGAATCCACGTGCTCCTCTTAAAATAATATGATTTCTATTTCAGTACAGCTTCACATGTAGATTAATGGGGTCTGCATTCTGATGTATGTAATTGAAGGCCTTGACCACTCTTTGTTTCATTCATTCATGCAAGAACTGCTGTAGGTGTAAAATTGGTCACTTTCACACAAGTGGTGCAAGCAGAGAGGGCACTGCAGCAGGTAAGGAAGCAGGGGTCTTGGGTGTGGGAGGAAGGCAAGGGCAGTAAGGCAAATAAGAAAAGAAATAAAACACACTGCAGAGCTGTTGTCATGGTGGTGAAGTCTTCAAGAAATGTCACGTACTACAATGGAGCAGATTTAGCGTAGCCCCACCACTGTTGACATATGCCATGGAAGGAAGTAGGGTTTCAAAAGGTCGGCTCTGAAACTAAACAAAGACTCGGAGTCACAACAAGAACCTGTGAATAGGACAATATTGGTGTTCGTTGGTGTGCAAGGAGGAACATAAAAAAAATGCTAGCATGAGATTAGATGGACTTTCCTGTTTAATATCTGGATCTGGCAAGGACACATGGCCTCAGGGTAAAGCCTGATTGTGGGAAAGGCCATTAGTCACTGAACATTTATGTTATCATAATAACGTTATTATAAAGATTACACTGACTCTAAACTGGGCATCACAGAAGGAAACTGCCTACTAGTATATGTATAACATAGGCATTTTATGTCTTTGAAATGAGGCTGACCATACATCAGATACTTAGGCATTCATTAAAGGAACAATGGGATACGTCTTCCTTGGTTTCTTATGGAAGAGATGCTCAATGTAGGTCTACCATCCACAAAGTCAACCATCCACTTAGTCCATGCCTGAGCCTTGAAGAGCATTTGCAAATGCATTCAGAAACTGCATTGAAATTAGCTCATATGGGAGAGTGCCAACTAGCTAGGTATCTACTACCCTTCATCATGACAAACAGCCACTCAGTTATCCCTTTTGAAAATCCTTGAGATGTTTTAATCAATGCACAACAAGACAACAAATAAGATTTCCATTTAATTCAATTGGCTTCAAGTCATTCTTCATGAACTGCCTATTGTGCACTCCTAAAAGAAAAGTAAACGGTACACACAGAAAGAAGTGTTACTGGCTCTTTATCTGTTGAGTTCGCTTATTGAATACAGAATATGCTTAGAGCTGTTTAGAGACTAACTATCAGTGATAGCACACATCCCCTGGAGATACATCCATTAAATTGTAATCCGAATGACAGACATTTTCAGAGGAAAAACTATCCATGGTGTAGATAATGCATTTAGGTGGAAGCTATGATTATTTTAGAGGGTTGCTATTGCTTGTGGCCATATTGTTAACCTTTCTCTGATGTGCCAGATGGCCAACATCATTTAGTGTATAATGTCCCTTGAGGGTGATTCATTCTATTAGTTCTATCGGTAGAATCTCCTAAACATGATAGGACAGAGTTCCTTTTTCTGAGATTATGTCACGCTTCTGCTGCCAGAGATATTTGCACTGAAATGAGTGAAGCCATTCAAAATACAAATGCAGTGGTCTTTGTCACGTCTCGAAGGGGTAAAACAATGTTATCAGGAATCAATGCTATGAACAATATATGAATGCAAGGCTAGTGTTGATATAACTCGTGTGACCCAGTTTTTTGTGATACAGAGACGAATTCTGTACACATTGCATAGTATACTATGTGTTTTGTTGTCACCTGGTCGGCGAGCAGTTTAATATCTAGATTTGGCTTCATTTCAACAGACCATCATAAAAAATAAACACTATCTTTCTGTCACTGACTGAATACTGAATACTGAATACAAACAGTAGTAGATTTGGGGTTGATGTTAGGCATATGCTGATGTGGTTAACAGGTAATGGAAGTTTTAATTTGACAGACATTTTAAAGGTTTGTTAAGTATATGCTAAATAACTACTAATTGTCTGTTGATTACCGCATAATAGACCATTAGCTTAGGGTGCCCCGTGGATGGTGGTGGAAAGAGAGTGGCGGATGAGGAGCTGGAGCAACATCAAATATGCTCCTTAAATGAGCAATTCACAGATGCAGGAGCTATTTGCAGTTTGAAGGATGTGATCTGCTGCCAAAGCCATAATTGCATATTTGTGTACGTGTTCTCTCGCAGGGGTGATATTTGAATTCCAATTTTCCAGGACTGTTTTGGAGTTATCTTTTCATTCTACCTTGTTTGTTTTGAATTATGGATGAAGACTGCATAGTGGGAAGGAGGACATCTAATTAAAAATGGTCAAAGAAATCTTGCTTGGAAAATCACACTTTAACTCAAATTAATAATTTAAATTTACGGTCAATCCTGTTGGTATGCTTAAACCCATATAACCCACCCACATGAGTAATATTCCAACGGGTTATCATCGGTCTGTGAAGGAACATTCACCACAGGTCATGATGCTCCTCGTCGGTCTGTGAAGGAACATTCACCACAGGTCATGATGCAAATTCCCAAAACAATAGCAAATATGTGTGATGTCACTGTCACCCTGATATTACTGAATTGCTGTGCCTTTCAGAACGTGATGAATGAAGCATTAATTATCTGCTCATTAGCTATGGTTTCCATCATATAATTAACTTTTCCAGATTTGGTAGGGCTTCACGAAATTGCCTAAATGAGCTTTTATATTTGTTTACTTTCTTTGCCTGTGCCATATTAGTTTTGGTTCATTTTGATGGTGATACTTTTGAAACATCAGACACTTTTATGAGACAGATCATCTTGTTCCATTTCATGTCACGAACAATAATGTGTCAGTCCCCATCCCTTAGTAACACTTGTCCTTCCTTCTCTGATAGATAAGTTGTGACACTCAATGTATTTATAACACTCAGTGGTTCAATTGCATGGTAGTATGCAATGATGATATGATGTTAAACCAGTTGATGATTTTATTAATCTTGTTTGAGTATGAAATAAGTTTACACAGCATCCCTTGACTAATGCTAAATATAGCCGCAAAATATACTGTCAATTAATGACACTCTATTTCAATGGAAAACTATGTCTCTTATATACTATTCTTGCACCCCAGGTCTGGGTTAGGGAAAGGCCACACTGACCTGACCTTTTGATCAGGCACAAGCACCCTTGAGGCAGGGGGATTCAGACAAGGGTCTAGTAGTGGGTAAGTTGAAGACGGCTTTACTGGTGAATATCTCCCACTAACTCTGTCCTACCACCAGCACGATGTCCATCTAATCCTCTTTCCTCTCTGACTGAGAGCAAGAGCTTTCGTCATCTCCGTGAGTTAATTGTCACCACCTGGTGTTTCTTTTTTTTTTTTAGGCAGTCTCTCTCCTTTCTCTCTGCTTTGTGAAATGGTTATCACCATGACGATCTCACCTCTGGTTGCACGAGGAACACAAAGACCCTCAGATAAAAGCAGCCTGTTCTCACCCTGTACGTGTATTGGGGACATACAAGTATAGCATATTGTACCTTCTATCTTTATACAAGAGGGCCTTTCAGTCTACAATGGACGGATGTCATCAGCTGCAGTCTTCCATTGAACCTTGAAGGTTTTATCCTTTTAATTTTGGACCAAATCTCGTAATATTGAGAAATATATATCATTCTCTTGTAGTCAGCCTAGTGAAATGATATGTTCACCTGGATTTTGGAGAAAACACAGAGAATTGTTACATGTATTATACATTTTATACTGTTTTCTGAAATGTCACTGAACTGCTGCTGTAATAATAGATTTCTGGCTGAATGCCTTAAAAGATCAACACACAGATGTCAGGAGTAATAACTACAAAACATACCATATCTTAGTATTGAGGCCTGAAGTGAAATTGAGACCAAGCAATTAGTTTAACTATGGTAATTAAGTGGCACCAATCATTTTACTGATCACTCTGCCCACCACTGCACCATCATTAAATTGATTTACAAGGCATTACATTTAGTTGTGATGATCTCTAAAATTATCTTTCATATCTGTATTGTCAGTGGAGATTATCCTTCTACAGTGCTTTCTGCTCACAGAAGAAGCTAATAATAAACATTCTCTGTATGTGTGCACATAGGGGGAGATAGCACCCCGCATAGTGGCACAGACATTGATTAATTTAGTGTAAAAAGTGCTGTGACGCAGCTGTAGAGGTGTATGTTTTAGGTGAAGCCCAAACTTACCTCTCACATTCATTACGCTCTACTTTGTAAGACATTATTTAAATATTTTCCCACATGCTTTGGAAATAAATAGTAACGGATGGCGGTTCACTCTTATACTTTTTTTTAAACTACTTTTTAATTCACTGTCCTTTCTCACCACTATTCAGTGTGGTCGAATCAGCACAGTCTGTTGTTTTGTACAGATGCCTTTGATTGGTCCAGAGTTTCTGGACAGCTGCCAATGGATGGTTTCTATATAAACATGGAGAAACAGAGCTGCGCAAGGAATTCAAAAAGAACAGAGGGAAAGAAGCTTATGTTGTAGGATTCCATTTCGCACACCAAGACTGATTTCAGAAAATGTGTAAAGGATTAGCTGCCCTGCCCCAGACATGTCTGGTGAGGTGAGATCTCCGACTGGTTACTCTCTTCTTGCCTTATTTTAGCCTTTTCTGTCTTTCCCGCATGCTTGAGGTCTCTTGCATTTACCTCCAACATCAAATGTCACTACTCCAGAGATTAAGCTCCCATTGAAGTACAATTTCAAAATGTTGAAAAACTGAATTTGCTGTGAAAAAAGAGGCAAGCAGTTATTTAATAGATGTAGGGATTTAACCACAGTTACTAACATTGGGACTGTGAATGTTGGACTTTTGAACAGTAGATCGGAAAGACATAGGCATGTTTGTCACTGAATCAGAGCTGTTATTTGCTCTTTTCACTTTCAGTAATGGTCACTATACTCTGCAGAGCACTTCATTGAGTGAACAAGCACCATTTATTCTAGTAGAACTGTAGTAAAACACAGTTAGAAAAGTGTTTCAGGGCTGGCTCCGTACTTCCATCCATATACTTACTGGACATGTTCGCTGATCTAGCACATCACTTGTATTTTTTCTGTCAGCTTGCAGTGATTGTGACTGCCCTCTAAAAGTAGATTATGCCATAGGGGATACCATGCCGAACCATGGCCGACTTAACTTCAACCGCTACTATCCATTAGTCATTTAATAGCAGTTTCTTCTAAAAATAAGAAACTAATCCCTAAACAACATTTGTTTTCGAAAACAAAGTTCATTCCGTTTGGTCCAAATAAAATAATACCCCTCTTAATGCAAGAGGCTTTTCCTCATTAGTGATAATTAGTGATGATCATTAGTGAACATGTTAGAGCTGGTGTGGCGTTCTGTTGCGTGAATGTTGTTGTACTGATAAATCTGAAGTATGACGCACTGCAGAGGTTATTAGGTTATCAGGTTATCAGACATTTGCTAATGAGAATCAGCATTTTTAAACACAGTCACGAAAAAAGCTTACGCTGACCTAACAAATACAGAGCTTTAACAGATGATGGCTTACGTGCCACTTACGGGAGCCTGGAAAGTAAATGTGGGCCAAGACAATATTGTTATGCCTCATATCAGACTAGTTATGAAGTGGGAAAAATGTATGATCTGTTTTGGAAAGTCTGATCAGGGCAAACTCTTGGTAATTAAAAATGCCTCAGCACGCTTCTCATCATAATGATTTGAGAGCTGATGCATACCAAAATACAGGTCAGGAGGAAAGGGGGTTTATTGATAGGACAGCTCAATATGTGTGTTGAAATCAATAATATAAGTCCTTTACGGCCATTTTAAAGAGGTATTGATCCTGCTGGATAAGTGCATGCTGCTGCTCATTTTGTAACTACATCAACTCACTCACTTTTTGCCAAAACAACTGAACATTAGTCATACATTTCCCATCTTGTGTAAGCAAACAGTTATACAGATACGAGTTATGTTGACTGATACAATATATTTGGCACAAACTTTTAACCCATTGACGCACAACACTGTTTGTTTTTTTCTCTTTCACCTTTCAGGGCTAAAGAGATCAAGACTAAATTAGGAACCCTCCTTCAGAAGCCAGAGAATGCCATTGACCTGATTATCCCCTATCCTGAGAAACCAGAGAGGAAGCCGGAGAAGCTTCAGAGGTAAGGAGCGCTCCCACCGCAGCACTCGAGCACTTTTTCACCATACCTACTGCTTAGTTCTGAAATTACGTTTTATAAATGATAGAAAGAAACCCAGCCTTTTACTACTCTGTGTAAAGAGGACGCCAGGGCTATAATATTAGTTAGTTAATCATTTGAGTGATTTATTTGATGTTGGTCTCTGCTGTTGCTAAAAGTCAGTCTGCATTTACTCATAATTGTCATTCTGTCATTCACTTTGAGTATCCATAAAATCCCATGTACAGTCTGGCCAATATCCCATAGCATAAAATAATATTAAGAATAATAAAAATTGCCTATTGTCTTTGCTATTATGTTGGTTGCTAATTTGATAGGATTTCAGTATTTGATGCGCAATAACTTAACACTTAACACAAGTGCTGTAGCTATATCTGATTGGTATCAAATTCGCACCCCCTGACTTGATTCATCGCCTTTCCCTAAGATTTCAAAGTTAGGTTTTAAATACCTTCGATAACAAAGACCATATGGTATCAAGTGTGATGGTGGTGCCACTGAGAAGAACAGTGTAAAAGCTAGAGATGAGTGAGATCATCCCGTAAAGATTCCCCCATTTATTTAAATGGAGGAAAAGTACGTATCTAATACCCTGTAAAAATTGATAGGGAGAGAGTGAGAGAGAGAGAGAGGTAGAGATAGAGATAGGGAGAGAGTTAGAGGAAGAAAGAGCAAGGTAGAGGGAGAGAGAGAGAGAGCTTTGTGAGGAGGGAAAGCTTGTCATGGAAAAGTGCAAGGGGAGTGTTTATATTCTAAACTGCATCCCAATTGACAGGGAAAAAAGCGTGGTCTACTGGCAGGTCTTCAATTGTCTTACGCAACAGCTTACGCAAGTCTTGCTCGGAGACGTGGTTCTATAGTGGCCCAACTTGAAACATCAATGTAAATGTAAAGATCTTCACCGGAATGGCACTTGAAATTACATGGACCACTGCCATTGTAAATGAGATCACTGTTACAGTTCCTTTATCAGGAAGATTATGTATGGATGTATGGATTTTGGATGTATGGATTTTGAGGGAAAAAATGTTGAGTTTACTCCCCATAATGAAACCGGCTATGTACTTGAGTACTGTGTATACTGTGCATATATATATATATATATATATATATATATATATAATCATTGTTCATTTGTGTTATTTTGACCTCAAGACCCAGCCATGAAGAGGCCGTTCAGTGGCGTGAGTCTCTGGATCGGGTCTTGGCCAATGACTGTGAGTAACACCAGAACTACATACAGTGTATGGCTTTCTTACACCTCAAAGGACTAAAACATATGAAACCAAACTGAGCTGAATAATATTTTTCGTGCTTTCGTTGACTATTAACACCAAAATTGAAAGCTGTATAAGGTAAACTCTCAGTGCTGTATAGTTCTTGTCTGAAGACATCACATCTCTCATTGATTCATTGTCTGTTGAAGTAGTACCTCAAAGTACAATCAATCTGTTCAATACCTCACACAACAACAACGCTTAACACAATCATTGTGCTGCTTGGCTAATGCGTGTTTTATTTGATTTAAGAAACAGAACATCGATTCTGTGTAATTGCTAATCATCGATTTCGTTCCCACCGCTTTTGACAACAGAACATAAAATATCACTACAATGAATAGAAAGCTTCTCAAAGAAAGTGCTTAATAACCTTTGAAATTGGGTGCTTTTGTATTTGGGCTCTACGCTCATCATAATAGCAGAGGCGAACACGCCGGTGACGGGTAGGACCATGTATAATTCCATTTATGTCCCCAGCACTTCTTAAACCAAAATGACTCCCATGGCAAGGGCACTATGCAAGAATGTCCCGATAATTCGGTTATATATTCCATAACAATAATATCCGTCCTGTCTCGTCCATGCTTTTTTTTTTCAGCTGAGCAGGATACTCAGCCCACCACATCCACCAAGTATGTGTATATCCGTGTCGGAAACCTTACAAACACTGCTCCAGGTAGACTGATGAGCAGGCGCTGGAATGCGTAAACTGTTTTGCTCATCTCGAATAAAGTGCGTGCAGAGGCAGACAGGAGCTTTAAACTCTGCCCGCCCTGCTTGGCTACCTGATGTAACATATTGGTAACTCTCTACATTAGAGTTCTGCCAATGAACATGAGGTAATGCTATAGTTGACTATGAACAATCCATCAACCTCAGTGATATTAAGCCAAGAGTAATATAACATACTGCAGAAATTCATGGTTTACTGTGTCAAGTAATATGTTCTTAAATGACATCAATCATGCACTAGTTAATAAAAAAGAGATTAATGCCAGCATTAACAAATATTAAGGTAACGTTCATAGTTGCAATGAACGTGTTGTGTAATTAATTCATGATAATTAGAAGAGCATCACCCTTTTATCTGTTTGATTAATATGGATTTTGTAGGGAATACTATTTTATTATTTTTCTCATACGAGTCTGTGTCCCAGTGCACATGTTTTCATCTGAATTCATCTCTGTAAATGATCAGAGATGGAATTGCTGCCATACAATATGATTAAACAATGGCCCTGGAACTTCAATAAGACTAACTACAAAGGATGGTTGTGATAAATGCAAGATGAAAGGATGGCACAAAATCAGAGAGCAACAATTTTTTCAGCCCTTTTGTTCTGACAAGCACAAAAACATAATGCGAGGAAACAAAAAAGGGTCACTGCATTCTTTTATTTAACGGCAGCCTTGTCTGATGGATAATTACTATTCACAAGGCTTTTGCTTTCAAAACAATCAGCTTTTGCTAAACCAGCCTGCTCTGTCAAATTGACTGTTTGGCAGATGTTCTGCTCATTATTCAGAAATGTGTTACCTAACCTCTGTCAAATTACCTAAAAGAGCTAAAAACAAGCTACATAATATGAATAATAAATCAGGCTCACGGATGCAATGCTGTGTCTTGGAGAGTTCTTAGTTTTTTCTTTCCATACAATTGTGGACTTTCCTCCACAGGTGGTGTGGCCATGTTCAGAAGCTTCCTGAGATCCGAGTTTAGTGAGGAGAACATTGAGTTCTGGGTTGCTTGTGAGGACTTCAAGAAGACCAACAGCCCCATGAAGATGGCTAACAAGGCCAGGAAGATCTATGAGGACTTCATCCAGACCGGTGGGCCTAAGGAGGTGGGTTGAAAGCCAATGAAAGATTTTTATCGTCACATTAAACATTTAATTTGGATGACAACTGATATTATGTGATAAACTCACAGGTAATCACACTCCCAGTGTACTTAGCCTTATAATTGTCTTATAAGTCTACTTGATGTTACCAGCTGAAGTAAGCAAAACCAATTAGGCCACAATGACTCAAATTAACCTCAAAGGAAGACAACATCTGGTGATACTCTAGTGAAGTTGAGATGGATAAGCACTCACTATCTCAGGCTTCCCAGCAGATCTCTTCATGTGCTTGCTTCTTGGAATTAACATACTTGGAAGGAACAGCACTATGTGTGTGTGTGTGTGTGTGTGTGTGTGTATTTGTTTGTTTATTAGGCTCATGAACACTTAGTACACCTATCCATTCTCTGTTAAAGACCCTCACTCCCACAGGCAAGCATTGCGTAAATGCAAATGTGAAGGAGGTTGAATGAAGAGAGCTTGAGAGAGAGAAACAATAGAGGGTTCAGGGACGAGTGGTTGATGGCACAAACGTTAGCCAAATTTCTTGGAGTATCGTCTCCCCACAGGGCTTGGACCAACATCACTGTGGAGAAAATTCTGGAAACAAGAGTGGCACCTGCCAAACAACTCATATCTCAGCTATACGTAGTTTATTTAGGTTCAAGCCTGAATGCTGTGCTCTTATACTGATGTGCTTAAAATTAGTCATGGCACTTTGTTAAAAGTATGGGTCTCACCATCTCACCATGGGTCTTACCATTTTTTTTTTTGTCAAATGTATGAATTGATTTGTTTTATAACCAATTTAATCTATATTTAACCACCCCATTATATGTGTATATACCTTCTCCTTTACTCCCACTTTGTTACAGTTTACAATTCTTCTTCCATTTTCATCACTCATTCATCACAATCCTCTCTGCCCTCTATCCCTCTAAGGTGAATATTGATCATGTCACCAAAGACATCACTCTGAGGAACCTGGTTGATCTGTCTTCTGCCACCTTTGACGTTGCCCAGAGTCGCATCTTCACCCTGATGGAGAAGGACTCCTTTGGCCGGTTCTTGAGGTCTGAGATGTACCAGGAGCTGATGAAGTAAATCTCTGGCAGAGCTGCAAGGGAGTCAGGTTACCCAGGTTACGCAGCACACAAAAAAATGCCCTTTTGTTTGGTTTTGAAAGTAATCTATTCCTGTGAGGACAGGAGGAAAAACTGCAAAGAAATGTCGTGCTAGACAATTTGGACAGGTAGACTAAAATATTCAGCAAAACTGAATTTACTGTAGGTCTGAAATTGTTTTGTCTCCCTGCAGCCTACTAAAATATTAATAAATTATTCACAGGAGAACAAAAATATCACACATTTTGAGAAAATTGGTGTTTCCAAATGCTATTATGTTTCCCCAATTAAATGGAATATTCCAGAATTATCCAGTATACTCACATTCACTTCACTACAGCACTTTTATTACAGCAACATTTTGCTTTATGTCAGACCTACCATTAACCACCTTTGGTCCCATAAGAGAATATAACAACATTTATGTAGACTCAGCAAACGTTTTAGAACTTTTTGTCCAGAAACAGGATAAGTGACTTGCTGAAAGGAGAAAGGGCCCCAGAGAATATCATACAAACTTTAATGAAGTTTTAGATTAGGGGTGGGAAGCAGAACATGTCCTTTCAAAAGGGCCAGTTTAATAACTCAATAAATAGGCCCTCAGACACAGATACATGAAGCACACACACATACACACACACACACACACACACACACACACACACACACACACTCACACACACACACACACACAGTAAGACTAGTATTAAGTAACCTTGAAGAAAGCCTCTGGAAGCCTTAGGAGAGCCTTCCTGGGAACAGAGAAGAGAGATTTGTGCCTAGCGCCTGGCGCTGCACTGCAAGTTGCTGAGATGGGAATATCAAGTAGGAACAGATCTTGACAGAGAACTGGGTGGATCTTGGGCATGACAAACATCCTGAGGCATTGCCAAATATTTCAGTTTAGTCCTATTCCTCCACCACTGAGATTGTAGAAAATCCACGTTGACTGGTTTTGTTGTCTCCCCTTGACTCTTAAATAACACATGTAACTGATTGTTTTCTTTTTGGAACGTACTAAAACCTTATCCTGAATTCTAAAAGCTTTCTATCGGCAAGATTCAGATTATAAGCCTGCTGTTTAAGATGTGTTGTGGCATGTATCAGGGCATAATCACTATAAACCCTATTATGCTCAGTATTTTTACGATTATATGTGTGCGGTGTCTTTATACAATACTACACGACGTATCTCACAATATATACCTATAGCAATTGGCATCTTAAGTCCTTATTATTTGCCTGGTCACTTCAAATGATTTGAACTCTGCAGGCCAGGAGTTCACAATTATGGTAATTCTGCTCTTTCAAACTCTTATTTCAACTCTTTTTTACCAAGCCCATGTTTACCAAGTATCAAGCCCATTTGAAACAAGAGAATATCAATCAATAAATCAATAAAGGGCCTTTTTTGAGGGCCTCCCTTTCCAGTTTAAAGGTATCAGAATTGTTTCATCAGATTTAGCCATGTAGACTGAGTTAGCCAAAGGTACCAAGGCTAGTGTTTCTTTTCTGCTAAATATACTACTTCAATACATGTCATTACATCAACAGAATTCTCAATTTCAATTTTGATTATTTTATTTGATGAAGATGCCAATAATAACATACAAATATTAAGGACTTAATTTATGCTAATCACATTATATTTGACGTAGAATGTGCATGTATTTTGTGTAGCCAACCATATAAAAATGCATCAATACACTAAATATCTGAGGATGTATTTATTTTTCTATGTAAATATCTATGATATGCAGGTATTTAATTTTAAGTTATTCAAAAATGCAGAGCTGGAATTCATCCCAGAACAACATGGCAAGATCATGTCATTCTTTCATTGTCATAAATGAAAAAAAAATACTATAAATATATATACATATAAATTTGATTTCTCACTTATTCTGTGTCAAGCATTTGGATATCAAAAATGTTGGGTCTAATCTATTTAGATATCCAAGAATTGAGAAAGATGATATTCACTTTACTGTTTGCTTTGTTGGGTGGCTTACTATTCATAATTGTGTGCTGGAGTCCTCGTGGGCAGCACTGTTCAATATTCTCCAAGGTTCTTGGCTCCTTCCATTCTCTCAATTTCCTGCAAGAACCTACTCCGGGTGTTTTCAAAAGATGAGTGACTGAAAAAGAAAAGAGGCAAGGATGGTGAGAAAAAGAGAGCATGAATGCATGAGGACGTGTGGGGAGGAGTGAGCAGGAACAGATGGACGAGGGAGACGTTGCCAAAGCAAACACTGTCAGCGCCGGCGAACATGCTCACAAGCATTACCCCACTTCTTCCTAGAAATAGCCCATAAAAAGCCGGCGCTGGGCGACCCGAGGGGATGAGTACGGCTCACGGACATGCTCTTGCTTTCCACTGAGCTTTTTTAAAAATGGCTGAAGTTTTTCCACATCAAGGACCTGTGTGTATCTGTGCGACATGTTCAGAGAGTTCCTCTCATTGGCTACATCCAATAATCCAGGATGAGAATTCACCCAACTGTATGCATTAAACATTAAGGATATAGTCTTAATGTTTTAGCCCATTTGTGTTTTCCCTGTTTCGCTGAAACACTACGTGGGGGAAAAGGAGCATTCTCTGAAATAACTGGTGTCCACATGTTTACACCTTCACAGGCACTGCCTGCTGGAGGCGAAGTATGTTTTCTAATACCTGTGTTTAATAACCCAGGTGATGTGGTCTGTCCTGCTTGATTTTGTCGTAGGTCGTGTCTTACTTTCACCAAACAAATGTCACTCTGTGAGCTACGTGGCTGAGTAATGCTCTCATTGGGCTCGAAAAGGGAGACATGTGTATGATATAGCTTAGCCAGCTCAATAAATTCCCCAGAGACTGGAGGACAAAAATCTTTCCCAATATTTCCCAGGAACACAAACACATCCAGACAGCCGATTGCGAATGCACTCAGGGAGCGATGGGAAGATAAGCACACGCACATACCTTGCTCATTTGGTCATTGGTGTGGAGCAGGCAGTTGGTAAGGTCTGGTGGGACATCCACTCCAGACTCCTTCAGCTTAATTTACATTGTTTGCTTGAAACACTAGCACAAGGGTTTGCATTCCTCAGACTCTAAATATAGGGCAGCAGGATTGATAGTTACAATAAAACTGTATGAATAGTTATTGTTTTCGTCAGGTCTTGAAAGCCTGGTGAGCTTGGGCAGTATTTCCTTGGAAAGGCCAGGCGGGTTAATGCACTGGGGTTTTAGTGCTCATTTGGCTCCCTTTGAAAGATTAGATGACGCAGTGCACTCTCTCTCTCTCACTGACAACAGTTCTAAGGTCAGACTTGCTTGATTATGCTTGTTTGGAATTTTCTCATGACTACATTAAGGAGTTCTGGGTCACTAAAAAAGAAGATGCAAGCACCACAAAGTATGGAAAACAACATCGGTTTTACATTAGAAATAGATTAGAATGGTAGGGTAATATTAGTAGAATTAATAATATTATTTATTCATAGTAATATCTGACTTATAATTCAATTATTGAGCATGTGTGTGTGTGTGCATGCACGTGTATCTGCACACACATACATGGAAAAATGCCCCCTCCCTCAAACAATAATAACCAGCTCACAACAAACCTGCAGGATTGAATTTAATAACATCAACCCACTGTTGAGGTCTAATGACCAGGCCTAACTCCCCAAGCAAAACACTGATGAGATGAGATGGGGAGAACAGAGGTGCAGTTAAAGCGTTTAGCCAATTGGAGGGAAGGACAGAGTGTTCTGGCAAAGCTTCATGTTAATCATATCTTGCAAATTCGAAGGGCTGTTTGTAATTTAGATATTCTGTATGCAGAGTGAAAGGAGGTACTGTTTGTAGATAAGATGTAGGTAATAGCACAGTTCTGTAAAAAAGCACCTATGATAAAGCAATATACGTACCTTAAATGAAAGGTCTGTATGCAAACAGTTTGAGGCTATTTCACACCATTGGACTACTCCATAAGGTTTTTATCCCATCCAAATTAAATGTCAGAACTGTATCAAAAATGTGATATTCCATATATTGTTCTTTGCTGTACAGTGTCAGCAAGTTTAAGCGGTCTCTGTTTCTGTGTAATTATCGCCGGTGATAAACAGCTCTGGATAAAACATTTATGCAGTAAAATGTTCATACAAAGGTCAATTGCCTCAAAAACATAATTAAATACACTATTTCTCTATTCATACACTACAACAGCCTATACGAGTGTGTGTGGGTGGGTGGGTGTAACCATTCTGTGTGTATTTATTTGTTCCCAAACAATAGAAACGATTAGAATCTCTCTTCTATGGACACCTCACATCTGCAATTCACAGCATCTCATAATGGCTGGCTAGCCCTCAAGCCACACAATGAAAGCTGGAACACATAATTTGAAGATATCGGACCGACTGAATGGCCTTTCTTGTGATTGATTTCAGTGATTCCAGGTCCTGTGGCATTTTGCCTATTCTAAAGCTTTCAACAACACAATCAAAATAGCCAGCATGTTCCTCCACCTCCGTCTTTGCATTTGTGCTGTTGAAACACCTCCGTATATCCATCCATCAGTGAACACTCAAGCCTTCCAAACAACAGTTTGAACCCATTCTCTAATCTGCTTGGTCGGGGGCACACAATGAACACCAGAGAAGCTTTCCATCCGATTGTTTAAGTTTTGGTGTGTGGTGGATTAAAAGTAAGATGAAGCATAGGGAATCCTACTGTGTCGTTATAATATCTGTCCTCGTGGTGTATCATATTAAAGCAGCAATGCGGAGTTCTGCTCCACAACGAGCAAGCTAACCTACCTAAAAGGAATGCAAAAACCCTGCAAACAGCACCAACAGCCCAGTTGACATTGATAGAAGCTTGCCAACACACTAACTGGTGTCTTTTGGCAGTATAGCTGGCAATGTCATGCTGTGAAAGCTTTTCTTCCATTTTTGCTGGGTGTTCCAGCCCAGAACACAGAACTACATAGGACATATGTGGCTAGTGGGGAAGACACAGGTGTTTATCTGTCCTTCACATGACCATATGCTATCAAAATGAATTTGAGAACTAGTTGCCAATATAACCTTAAAAAAAAGTGTCACATTGTTGCATAATGTTACTTTAATTTACAGTCTTTGCCTTTTATTATATTCAAATTAGCTGCAAGAGACCAAGGAAAAGAAAACAAGCAAAAGGCGGAGGGCTACATGTCTTGTGGACACTGTTAACAACTGCAACTATTGCAAGGGTTTGTTGTTTATTCCTGCGTGAACACTGCTTGGCTTAGATTAAGGCAGGTTGAGGTAAGGTAACATTTTGTCTAAAGTAATGTTTGGTCAAAACCCCATACTGGGGTATCTCCAAAGGCTCAGGCAAGCCCTATCCAGCACTGGGCCCTCTGACTCATATTGGGCCTCCTCACGTACTGCACCCCTTGTTTGTGGTTAGACGAGCAAGATCAACCAAATGAATGTGCCAATAAACAATCTATGAGTGTAATCAAATGGAAATATGCTATTTGATACACATGATGGCTCGGGCCACGATAACATGGAAGGGGAGGCCACATGTGGATTTCAAGAAGTAAAATACATTTATTAAAGAGAATAAACGTAACAACTGAAGTTAAGTAAAGTCAGTATACGTGTTGGATTGTGTAAGTGCAAAGCAATCAGAGTAGTGCCATGTCATTTATAAGCAAAAGAAAATCCAAAATGGTGGACACCATGCCAAGTTGGAGAGCCTGTTTGAAGCTCCAGTCAGGAAGTACTGAACACCTGCACCAATTCCACCTGCAGGAGATACAGGTAACACACGGAGACGAGGAGGAGCCAGACGGGGCTGTGACACATTGGTATTGAAATAATTGGAATTCAATTAATTGGGATTAAAAGGGATAATTCAGGATACATTTTATTAAACAATAAATCAACAAAAAGATAAGTAAATATATCTACTGTAAACACACATAATATAACACAAAAGAAACAATGCCAGCATCCATTTATTAACTTAAAAGAGGCAGAGGGACATTTATGGACAAAACAACATATAACATTCTTTAGTCTTAAGTGATTAAGATCTCAGATTTGCCCTCAATACATTTCAGTATAGTAACATCAATGAATTTAGATAGGGGACACGATCACTACAATTTAGTTTCAATACAGAATAATTGGAACGGCCACAAAATGCACACATAGTATTAATAAGATCACTTTTTCACATAAGACTATATGGTTGCCAGCATCCAAAAATCAGCATGTCTTTTAGTTAATAACTTAATAGCTTCAAAGGCATGGTATCCTGGTTAGCTGACAGCAATACCACCATTTATATAAGACTGTTTGCAAAAATGTTATACAATCAAGCTTAACATAGGATACATTTACCATATCATTTTCTGTGTGATGAAATGTTTGGTTTGAATTCATTCTGTCACAACTTCAACTTCAACACAAACACCTGTAACAGTAATTCTCTTGTAAACCACAGCTTTGTACTCAACATTCAGTCAAACTATTGAGTTAGATGTAAACCATCTATCTTTGTACATCAAGGGAATGTAGAATTGAAAGGTTTGGATTGACTCCCAATCTATTTGGGTTGGAAACTGGAAGTCAGCGAGGTAGTTAAAAATCAGTGGCTTTAAGCATTTCAAATATCCTTTGACCATACAGTATATTTGGTGAAGGTTCCTATTATCCATGGCTAAATACTTGCAAAGCCATCACGGTCATGTTATAAGAGCCTGTCATCTGTCAAAGAGCACAATTCACTAATTCATACTTGATACAGAAGTTGAATTCAGCATGTAAGCACTCTATGTTCTGGGCGCAATGCTGTCTAACACAACGAACTACCAGTCAATCATGCACAGCAAAGCAGGAGATGGCTGCTGTCTGTCAGGTCCCTCTTTACTCCCCTGTCGAGGCCACAAGAGCTTCCAAGAGTGCTCTGACAATTTCAGGAACAGTTTTGACTTCAGAAAACGCCTGTATGAATCTGTCTCCATCAAGGTGACGATCTTACTCTGGGCCTCATCAAAACAGGTGACATCGGGGCTCAACAGGTTGCTTCTGGTCTCCTCTCGAGTGGCTGAGTCCAAATTGACCTGTGGAACAGTCAGGGGATATTGTTTCACTAAAATGGATCAGTTTTATCCTGTGATTGCAGTGTTATTTAAAACAAGGAATATAAGTTTGATGATAAACAAATTGATGGTGTTCATATTTCCAAATCTATATCTACTAGTTATAGTGAATTGTAAATAAACAGTACATTGTAAATATATAACTATTAATTGTAAATATACAGTATATCTAGAACTGCTTTAAAGACAGCTGTTTGATATGGTCCTTACCTCACCAGGGGAGTCCATCTCCACATATTGATCAAATATCTGTTTGGCTTTGGCAGCCATTTTATCTGCAGAGGTTTTCTTGTATTCCTCACAGGCCATCCAGAATGCAATGTTCTCCTGGCTGAACTCAGACTTCAGAAAGGCTTTGAAAGCTGCCAGGCCAACTAAAAAAGACAAATCATTTGATTGATATTATGTGGAGGGACATTTGTGAATAAAACCATACACAATGGCAATTTGTAAGTACTGATGTCTCTCTGCCTTATTAATGTAACATGACAAAGCAGGATACTGTTTTTTCAAATACAGTTTTTTTGCTTCTAAATTTATTTCTGTTTTATCTAATAACATGACAACCAGGATATCTCTACACAGACATTCCTGAGACATCATGTGATGTGTTTCCAGTCCCCCCTCCCAACTGTTCCCTTCCCTGGGTCTGCTCCAGGGTTAAGACACTAGGGACATGGGGTATGGGCGGTGTGGGGTTGGGGTTAGTTTATAGGAAGCTTTAGAAAGAGTGGCCAGAGCCACGTCTCGGGGGGATTTCTCTGAAGGCCATTGCTCCTCAGCTCCGTACCCCTGGTGGCTGACGCTCAAGAGGCCACCAAGGCGGAGCAGCAGGCCCTGTCGGGGCCACCCAGGGCAGCCAGACGACACGTAGCGCACGTCCGGGGGGCCATGAGAACGCAAGCCAGGGTGGCGTAGGCTGGGGAGACAGGGACAGGGCTGGGGGGTCTGGTGGGTGGGCGGATTCAACCCATAGTCTACACACACTAAGTGAACGGCTTTTAAAGACAGACACAAGATAAATTAGTGGGAACTGCGGACCAGACTGCAGCTCCCACACTGTCTGGCAATTAAGAAGTCTCAGTGTCTTTAGGGGGAAACTAAACAGCA
Source organism: Clupea harengus (assembly GCF_900700415.2). Lineage (NCBI taxonomy): Eukaryota > Metazoa > Chordata > Actinopteri > Clupeiformes > Clupeidae > Clupea > Clupea harengus. The sequence continues at coordinate 5,215,508 of NC_045161.1, read as the reverse complement.
ACTAACTTCTCATTTTCCAAACGACATGTTTTTGTTTGTAATTTAGACTTCCTGTATGAATAAAATACTCCACTGGCCACCTGTTTTGCTTTCCTCCCTGCAGAGAGACCTTATAGGCCCTCATTGATTATCCATCTCAGATCGTACACATGCCATCTATCAAGTCACACATCATAACAATGATATTTTCTGCAAACAACACTTCACATTAATAGATGCATTGAGTTTGTCGTTCCAAACACCAATCTTTACCTTCATTATTGATGACATTATTGAAGGATGACTTCCATTTTTCAATGTCAATGGGATTCTCTCTGAAGAGACAAAAACAATCTTAATTATTTAATAGCCCTAATGTGAGCTGTAATAGTCAGCGTCATAATACCCCGGAGCCCATATGACAAACTCTTCATGTGAATAGCCATTCATAGGATTAATGACAGTTGACTATGACATGGTTGAATGAGACATCAGTTTGTGTTTTTTGTCCAATTCTACAAATATATATAACATTTTTGTATAAATAAATAAAATTTCATACAAACAGATGCCATTCCAACAAAGCATATTATCATGTAAGCCTAGGAGGCGTGGTGTTTTTGGCAATTCGCCTGCCTCCTTCTCCTCTCTTACCTTTTCACCACTGGCTTCTTTTTCTTCGGGGCTTTCAGGTCAGATAGAAAGTCAGTGTTTTGAAGAAGGTTTTCGATACGGTGCTTTATGTCCTTGGCACTGTGGGAGGGACAAGAGAGAGAGAGAGAATCATGTCTATGCTTTCAAACAAAGGAAAAGTCTCTAAAAGTGAAAGAAATTCTAAAAAAACAAGCAATGAATACAATCGCATTTCTACGTTGATTAGAGAAAGAAACTGTCACTATTATAGAAAATCAAATGGATTCCTTTGCAACCATGCATCTTTCATGTCTTACATGTGTGCATGCGTATACACAGACTAATAAGAAGACTATTCTAATCCGTTTCCTCTGTGTCATATTTTCAATGTACCTTATCTTCTGGTCATTCTAACTTCTAAACATGTTCATTATCGTAGTTCATTTAAGTAAGTGATCCTATTCTTTGTGTTAATCAATATTAGTATCATCAGAAACCAGCTGGGATTGAATTGTTTGCCAGTAGCTCACAAGTAATAAACAATGAACAATCATTTCATCTGATTATTAGTCTGAATCAGAATAGACAAGATCATGTCCATACCTTTTCAAGCAGGTTGCCGGTAAAGCTGTGAGGCCTTTACACATAGTTGCAATATTGAGTACAGATCCGACAGAGAGAGAGTGTGTGTTCAGTGACGAGTGCAATCCTTATACGCAGTGACAGTGCAGCCTTCCACCCTGCCTGTGCTTTTTATATGACCAGAGTCCTGGGGGGAAAGGAGCTGGCCAATCACGGTGGAAGAAGGAAAAAAACAGGCAATATTCCTGGACTCCAACATGGCCATCTGTACTGTTTCACAAAGCAACCTTGAAATACTGACATTACAATTAGGATTGAATAAAAGAGAATACCCTTTTTTGCTCTTTGTTTTTGCTTTTTAACTTTGTTGAATATGTCCACTAGACAAACTGAACTGTGACCACATCACTATGCTTGGAATGGGAAATAAACAGCATCTCCCTTGTAACCCACAATTTCATAGCTTATAGCTGTCATAGCCTCTTAGAGACAATAGGGTGGTAATATGCTTAAGCTCAACTGAACTCAACAGCATTCATGGAAAGAATCCCTACAGAGATACACCTGTGTCTGTTTACCTCAATAACTGTAAAGAAACTATAGGAAATTACAGGTTCTACAGTTTCTGTAGTTTGTTTCTGTTCTTTACAGTTATTGAGGTAAACAGACACATGTCTATCTCTGTAGGAATCCTTTCCATTTAGTCAGGCACTTATAATTACATTATGAACCTGCCAGTGGCGGAAAGAAAACGGTTTACTTTGACGTGGCTGCATCAGGTGGAAATACATGATACTTATTATTTTATTGTTATGGAAGACTGAGTGTGAATGAAAATTAATTATCCATCCCATGTTGTTTTTATCTGATACATTAATGGGATTAGTATGTGAAAGAGGCAGACCCATTCATGCTTTACCAGGCGGAAAAAAATGTATAGGCCACCGAGTATTTACCGCAGGGCAGCAGATATTTGACAAAATCAATGTTTAAGTCATTGTTAATAGTTACAAAAATACAGTATAGAAAAAGCACTGAAATAAATGTATGCACATACAAAGTAATCTCATGATGATAAGTCTGACTCATGCATGCCTAGTTGCCTATTAGCATGATTCATGCATTCATGCCTCAGATGTCCTCATACAGAGGCTTATCTTCAGGCCTTGTTGGGACATACTGTATGTTGTCATCTTTGCTCCATCTTTGCTCTGTCTTAAAGGTGTGCCTGCTGTAAATGTGCAGGATAGCAGAGGGAGTACATCTATTAGAGGGAGACAAAAGAATAAGAATAAGCCCAAATGTAAGTTAATTGCAACACATAATTAGTCTGATTAGCTTGTTAAGCCTTCAATTCCATAGAAAGGTGCATTCAATCATTAGAAAAACTATCTAAGGTAGCCAATTGCAAGATGTGCTTCTCCTTGATTCTCCTCTGAAGAGTGGCAACATGGGGGCCTCAAAACAACTGTCAAATGATCTGAAAACAAAGATTGTCAGTGTTGTGTTGTAATTTCAGTTGATAAATGAAGCAGTTCATATCCAGCCTGCTCATTGCAAATGTGTTTTTTCTTGTTCATGGTTGGTGACCACTGTATTAGAGGGAGAAAAAAGTGGTTTCACCTGCAGAATAAGCCCAAATGTAAGTTAAGGCATGCTTGTGAATGAGACACAAAGAGAAAAAGAGAGGACAGGCTTAAACAGAGCACGTCAAGCATAGACATGAATACTTAATCATACTTGAACTGTGTCTTGATTGTTTACAGTATGGAGTTCATATGGAGATCATTTTGTGAGAGTAACTATTTGTCAGTATCATTTTGCAGAGGTTTCTGCCAATTAAAAAAAAAAAACATAGGACTTCAAGTATACATTAATAATCATTATCTACTGATTTGATTAATATGGTCAAGTCGTCCGAACGGAAAAGCTACAGAAATATTGCATGTGGGCCAAGCTTTGTCTGTGATACAGCATATGGCATTAAGCAGCACACAAGAGAACTACATTGCATTGCTTCAAACTGTAGTATAGATCAAAGATGAAAAAAGGACATCAGTAGCTTCTGTTTCCTTGGATCTAGAAGTGGCCGTCCACCACTGATACAACCGTGGATGTATTGGTACACAGCATTAGCAGCACTTTTGCAAATGTACGACCTAAAGGTTAAATGTTATTTAATGCCATAAATGACTTATAATAATAATAATTATAATGATAATAATAGAGTTATATAATTTACTTGAAGGACCACTAATTCAGTGACATTGACAGGAAAGAAAACAGTTGTAAAAATTATGTTTTTATCAAAAGAACCAGGGGTAGTATTCTACTCAGCAGTATTTCTCCTTGGTTTCTTGAGAGACAGTTTTTACTGACTGATTGTCTTATGCCGTGTTCACACTTATAATTCTGTAACCTTAACAACGGGAATCATACATTCTAGCGATACATTATTATCCGTTGGTTATCGACTACCTATTGTTAGCTAGCTACTATGGCGAATAAAATGCAATTACTTGCTTTAGCGTTGGCGTTTGAGGAGGAGGAGGGTGTTCGTGAACAATCAATCACAACACCTACAGAGCATCAAGTAGCTAGCAGCGGGATTCTTGGTTATTTCTATGTTGTTGTAGAGCGAAGGTCCTCTTTTCATTGTCTGGTCACCCAGCAACAGGAAAACCCTGGTTAATTAATTCCATAAGCTATTTTCTTGTCATCATCTGTGTCAGAAATGTATTTGCTGGGGTTTTTTTTTTTCAAACTAAAATGTCATTATTTCTCCTTTCAGGGTTTCGGTCTTCTATTGCCACCTATGAGTTAAAACTCCAACATGTCAATCAACCAACCTGCTGTTATTAGAAGCTAAGAGCTTTCTAAAGAAGGTACTAATTTATTACATTATCTGTGGTACACTAATGGCCATCCTGGATCTATGCAGTGCCTGCTGAAAGGCAGGTAACACTGAATCTTTTTTTATTGATTTTTCCCATCTCATTGCAAAGAGTGGTTTACCACTGGGTTGTTTGTAGGCGTATGACTAATCCCAGGAAGAGCAGCACCCAAATATGCTGACAAAGAGGTCTGCCTACAAGCACTGTTTTCCATGGAAACCCAGGATGGACATTCAAGGTTGAGATGGTAACCAAATGAATGATGAGATAATGGAATCTAAAGATTTGAAAAAGGAAAGAGGAAGACATCACATCAGTAGCTTCTGTTTCCTTGGATCTAGAAGTGGCCGTCCACCACTGATACAACCGTGGATGTATTGGTACACAGCATTAGCAGCACTTTTGCAAATGTACGACCTAAAGGTTTCTTGATGTTATTTAATGCCATAAATAACTTATAATAATAATAATTATAATGATAATAATAGAGTTATATAATTTACTTGAAGGACCACTAATTCAGTGACATTGATAGGAAAGAAAACAGTTGTACAAATGATGTTTTTATCAAAAGAACCAGGGGTAGTATTCTAAGCAGTATTTCTCCTTGGTTTCTTGAGAGACAGTTTTTACTGACTGATTGTCTTATGCTGTGTTCACACTTATAATATACTTATAATTCTGTAACCTTAACAACGGGAATCATACATTCTAGCGATACATTATTATCCGTTGGTTATCGACTACCTATTGTTAGCTAGCTACTATGGCGAATAAAATGCAATTACTTGCTTTAGCGTTGGCGTTTGAGGAGGAGGAGGGTGTTCGTGAACAATCAATCACAACACCTACAGAGCATCAAAAGGAAAGAGGAAGAAAGACAGGTATGCACTGGAACAGATACAAATACTTGGGAAGAATGGTCATTTTAATTGAGTTGACCCGGCCAATGAGAGTCATGTTCAGAGGGGACCATTTTGAGAGGTCTTGTTTAGTTTGTTCTAACAATTTGGCAAAATTAGCCTTGAAGAGGTGATTGTAAGAGCGTGTAACATTAACCCCTAGGTATGTAAAATTATTCCTAGCAATCTTAAAAGGTACATTTAAGTAGTTGTGATGCCTGATGATTAATAGGGAAAAGTTCGCTCTTGTGCAAGTTCAATTTGTATCCAGAGAATTAGCTAAATTCATTAAGCAAGGGCATAGCAGCAGGTAATGACACACCTGGATTAGAAATATAAAGCAAGAGATCATCGGCAAATAAAGATACCCTGTGCTCAGATCCCCCCGCACCACACCTGTGATTTGGTTGGAATCGCGAAGTGCTATTGCTAGTGGTTCAATAGCAAGGGCAAAGAGTAGAGGACTGATAGGGCAGCCCTGTCGGGTGCCACGGTGTAGAGAGAATGGAGTGGAGTACTGACTATTGGTTAGGACTGATGCAGAGGGTGCGCTGTACAGCAGTCTTATCCAGGAGATGAAAACTGGGCCAAAACCAAATTTCTCTAAAACAGTAAAGCCCATTCTACCCTAACAAATGCTTTTTCTGCATCCATAGAGATAATGCATTCTGGAACAGATTCTGAAGGGGAATATAAAATATTAAAAAGACGACGAATATTAAAGAATAACTGTCGGTTTTTAATAAACCCAGTCTGGTCAGGGGATATTACGGAGGGGAGGACATCCTCAAGCCTTCTTGCCAACACCTTTTCTAAAATCTTCACATCATTGTTTAACAGGGAGATGGGTCTGTACGAAGTACAGTCCATTGGGTCCTTCCCACCCTTAGCTAACAGTGAAATGCAGGACTGAGCCATTGTTGGTGGTAGAACCCCCTTCTCAAGGGATTCTGTGAGAACAAGGGTTAGATGACTAGAGAGCTGAATAGAACATTTCTTATAGAACTCTACAGGAAACCGGTCTGGGCCGCGAGATTTTTGAGACTGCATAGAGAATATAGCTGATATTACCTCTTGCTGTGTAATGGGTTGTTCAAGAAGTTCCTTATAGTCTGAAGATATAGCTGGGATTTTTAAACCGCCAAGGAAATCCTCCATTTCATTACTGTTCACTGTAGAGTCAGATGTATACAAGTTACTAAAGAACTCTCTAAATTTAGAATTGATCACATTTGGGTCAGAGGTCATTTCTCCATCATCAAGTCGCAAAGCACTAATAGTCTGTTTGGCTCCTGCCCCTCTTAATTGGCTGGCAAGAAGTTTGCCTGTTTTCTCCCCATGTTCATGAAAATCACTTCGAGTCCTCTGCAAAAGGTGAACTGTTTCTTGGGTGAAAAGTAGGTAAATTATTGTCTACAGTGTAGCCTACTACACACATACATTTTAAAGACTTTAAAGCACTGATGTGTCACATTTAAAGCCAAGGACAAAATGTATGTGTGTAGTAGGCTACACTGTAGACAATAATAAACCAATAATGTAAATGTATATATATTTCCATTTATTCAAATTGTATCCTTTTTGGAGCTTTTCCCGGACTTAGCCGCCATCGTATGTTATACAAAAATGAAAAAATGCAGAATGGGATATAAAACAACAAAAGTATTAACTCATAGGTAGGTTTTAGTCAAAAAGTGTGAACGAGGAGGCTACTGTCCTTGCGACTACTCCATAAACCCACCAACCGGAAGTCGGTAACACTGAAACTTAACAATGGATGAAGATTCTCTGGCCAGGGTCAGCTTATTAGAGGGCCTCTCTGTGATGTTTTCACAACAAAGGATTTCCATTGTCTAAGATAAGAACAACCCAGACTACAAATCTCTCACATCTGGTGTAACCTGTTACACCTCCTGTTGTAAGGAAGAATTATGAGTGAATGTATATGGATGTAACATATTCACATGTAGGGCCCTAGTTTGGAGGTGAAAACGGCTGGCGGAAACAACCTATTCTTCCGGCGGGTTGTTTGTCGCCAGGCGCTAAATCAAACTCTCCTCCCGAGGCATGGATTTTGGAATTAGGCACAGCGAAATATTCTTATTGGAAGAGTGACACATGATGCCTACAATTTCTGTATTAGCAAGGAAGCAGGAGCAAACCTGTGTTATGGGTTAATGCAATGAATCTATCTCAGATATACACAAAGTTAATATATCCTGGCATGCTCTTAAAAATGAATGAAATGTTTGTTTTAAGGTTAAGGTTAAACCCCTTGAAGACTCTGGGAAAAGGTAGTCTAATTTTTCCAACTTGAATTAAATACTCAGTAAGCAGTAAACTAACGTCATCCATGATGTAAATACACAATCATGACATTTCTTGTTATTTCTATTCACATATTGTAGTCTAATTAGTCTAACTAGGCCACCAGGGAATGCAGAAAGAGATTGCATTCAGGCTTGTCTAGAGGTCAAGAACGTGCTTTAGCGACAGATCTGGCCTCATTCTCCTAGCAAAACAATGCCATGGGGGTCTTCAATTATCTGCGTCCACACGGAAATGTTGGAGCGGAGCGGAGTGGTTGAAAACGCTGTAAAGACGTCATGGAGCATGCGCATAAAGTGACAGAAGACAGAAGTCGAGATCCAACTAGCAATCTTCCGATTGCTGAACGACTTCTCTACCACCTGAAATCACTGTTACCACAGCAAACAGGACTAGTTAGAATCGCGCACTTCGCCTTAACCCTCATTTGTGTTAAGTTACCGTTTTCTTCCATCTAGCATAAAAATCTTTTCACATCAGATTTGCTCCTATTGCTATTGCTGACACTTCGCACGTGGCACGGTGGCTCAGTTGCTTGCACTGCTTGCACTGCAGCCTCACAGCAAGAAAGTCATGGGTTCGATTCCCGCATGGGGCGCTGTTGACTCTGGGGGGGCAGGTCCTCCCCAGACCTTCAGTGCTCAGGTATCTCCCGGGCCTTTCTGTGTGGAGTTTGCATGTTCTCCCCGTGTTCACAAGGTGTTTCCTCCACTACAAAAAAAACCCCAACAGAAAAAACATGCAAAAGAACAGAACACTCTTCGTCGGACCAAGACAGACGGTTCATCTCACCTGGTCCCCGGGGGCTTAAAAAAAAAAAAGCTGCCCACTGCTCCTGGGGTCCTGGAGGAAGGACAGTCCGGGATGGGATAAATGCAGAAGCTAAATTCACAAACGACCTCAGGCCTGCGTGTGTGTATGTGTCCTGTGTCGCCTCCATGTATTCACGTGTGTTGCAGTGTGTGGTGTGTCGCTTGTGCGATTAAAGTCTGACAATTAAAAAAATTTAACAATTAAAAACCGGTTTTGAACAATGGTCTGATGCAAATAGATTAACGTGTGGCTTGTTAATGTCATCCCTTTCCTAACCAGCTTCTTAACAACATCGATTTAGCTTATGTTGTTGCTGTTATGAAGTGACACAGTGGGGTTAATAAGTGTTCAGGCTAAGGTTGAGACCGGATTCAAAAAGTTCCGGATACAGGGACCCAACCCGCCGGGTTCGTGTGGATGGAAGGCACATCCAACCAAAAAAAATTCCGGATTCAGGCAATCCAGGTTCCGTGTTAACCTTAGGTTGCAAGCTATGTTTGCGTTGATGAATTTGAACACCTGGGGGGTATTCGTCGTAGCTCGCTAAGCGGTTTAGCGAGCTAGTTTTCAGGCTAAGATAAAAAACGCCCCTCTTTTTGGTTCGTGGAAGCAACTTTTGTTAAATCACCATAGTAACATATCAATTAGCACTAACCTGCTCCAGCGCAGGCTAACTTAAGTGTAGCTGGATAAGCTTGCCACACCCCCGGAAAAAGGAGGGATCCCATTGACCAAGGACTGATATTAGATATTATTAGATATTAGATATTATTAGATAGTTAGATTAGCGTAGGGAGAGAGTTATTTGCGATCGCCAAGATCCATTATTCCATTATGATGAGTTCTTGTATGAACGCTACCGATTCAGCCGACAAGGAATAATTAATTTACAAGACCTTCTCGAGTCATTTATTGCAAACACCACAGTCGAACATTGACTGTCTTGCACTTTTTTGCGAGTGGTACATTTTTGTAGTGTCGGTGATGCGGAGAACAAAGCACTCCTAATTATATGAGTGTTATTAGTACACCATAGCATATCATTATTGTAGAAAATGATTAAGGTGGACTAATGATACGAATAGAGAGAAATACACACAATTTATTTTCACTGCTTCAATTTATTGCATTTGTTATTAATACATTTACATTTAGTCATTTAACAGACGCTTTTATTCAAAGCGACTTACAAGGAAATGTAAAACTACACCGAGGAAGGAGGTGAGGGGATTCGAACTAGCAACCATGCAGTTTTAAACCGGTAGAAGAATCCTCTGTACCAGTTCACACTTGCCAAAAGGTATTCATACTAGTGCTGTCAAACGATTTAAATATTTAATCGCGATTAATCGCATTTATGTCATAGTTAACTCAAAATTAATCGCGATTAATCGCAATTTTTTATCTATTCTAAATGTCCCTTCGTTTATTTATTTTTTCCATCATTTTATTTTTATTTTAATGCCCTTATCAACATGGAAAAGTTGATTGGCTTGCTTTATGCAAATGTTTTATTTGATTGAAAACCAATATTGCCAAACAGGGCGGTACAAAATAAAATTATAAAGTGCACATTTCAGGTAAACAAGGACTCAGCCTATAGTGCAGTTAAACCATGGCTTAATATTTTCTTTTTTTCAAGTTTGCTGGGAACATAGCAGTCAGGCCTCTTATTTCAGAAACATTGAACCGTAACAGTTAGGTTACCAATAAAAGGTAAGCCTACTACTTCTTTGCTTTCAGCCAGCTGCCCGTTGACAGTTTCAGACAACAGTGAAGCTCGCTTCTTTTGCACAACACAACTTTTAAAAGTAAACTTTCCATTCAGAAGCTTTTTATCATCCATTTCGCCGTATCGCGCTCACCATTCACTCAAACCGTAACGTTAGCCTACTACACAGTTTGCGAGGCCAAAAAGAATGTTAATCTAAAAAAAAAAAAAAAAAAAAAAAAATAATTGAAAATAAAATCGCGTTAATCTCGGATAAAAAAATTAACGCCGTTAAAATGCACTAATTCATACATAGATATCACCCTATAAACATCCCAACACACCTTGCTCTCACAGCGGTGGCGGTGTTGAATTTTGCCATGATTATGGTCTTGTATTCTTCATAAGCGTTCATGTTCATCTCCTGCTCGCCAGCGGAGAAAAAAAGAGCCCTTTTCTTTGAGTTTAGAACCATTATACCGTTAGAAAATCATTGTTTTGGTGATCGACCTTTCCTGCCTTTTGAAGTAGGACATGCACGCGCAATTGCCCTGATAACTTTAGCCTGGTTGAAATTAACCACATGATTTGGAGGCGGATGAGCCGTTGACGAACCGATATTTGCTGTTCTCAATCAGCTCGCTAATGTTAACGGGCTAAAAGGACAATTGATTAACTTAGCTTCAGCCCTTACCCTGGGGGGTATTCCAAGAGCTAAAGTTACGTCAACAAACCTGGCTAAGTTAACTCAAAAATAACTTTAGATTGTCATGCAATCTAAGTGAGCCAAACACTTTCTTTTTTTACAGGCTGATAATCACATAGGCTACCCTGATTAACGGGATGTGGTATGGCATTTTAAAACAAGTGAGCCAAGCTACAACTATGTTTCAACAAATGTAATTGTTTGGAGCAACAGATGAAGCACTAAGGTTTATTCCTTGTACAACTGTCCAGAATCCACAGCGATATTGCCATCTTCTTACATTGCAGTCTCATCGGACACATTCAATTTAAAGGGATCGCTCAACAATGTTATTGGTCGACTGTACCTAAACCTTTCAATAATTCACTTGGGCCTGGCTCTGCCCAGTCAGTGCCTTTGATCACACATTTCCCATTCGCTTCATTGCTTCCGCATTTCCACCAGCCATTTTCGCCACCAAAATAGGACCCTACGTCTTGAATCGATCCTTACAACACAGGCAGTAGTCTGATCATGGTAATGGAAATATAATTTCAAATCTATATTGCGAACACCACATCATTAGTACTGCACTTCTATAAATTGTAGGTTGCGAACACAACATCATTAAACCATACAACATAATATATTTATCGTACAGGAAGTTGTGCAGTATATTATATTTTCCTTTGTTTTAATAGATTCATTGGATTAATTGTGCAAAGCTTATTATTTGTACACCTCTATGGAGTTCCCATTGCAATGACTCACTGAGCTCTCAGTTACATTTACATTTAGTCATTTAGCAGACGCTTTTGTCCAAAGCGACGTACAAGGGAGAGAACAGTCAAGCTAAGAGCAATAAAAAAAACATGGTGTAACAATAAATACTACTTTACATAAGAATTTGAAAAACGACCTAGAAAGGAAAAAGAAGTGCAGGAATGTAACTGCTGAAGTGCAAGTTAAGCGCTAATCAAGGTGCCAGTTAGGAAGGGAGGTGCTCTCTGAAGAGTTGGGTCTTCAAAAGCTTCTTGAAGGTAGAGAGGGACGCCCCTGCTCTGGTAGTACTAGGCAGTTCGTTCCACCAACGTGGAACTACAAATGAGAATAGTCTGGATTGCACAGACGGCAGTACCAAACGACGCTCACTAGACGAGCGCAGCGTCCTGGGTGTTTGCCCTTACAATAGCATTTAGGTAGGTGGGAGCAGAACCAGCAAGCACTCTGTAGGCAAGCATAAGTGACTTGAACTTAATGCGAGCAGCTACCGGCAGCCAGTGGAGCTCAATGAGTAGCTGGGTAACGTGTGCCCTTTTCGGTTGGTTGAACACCAGACGCGCCGCCGCGTTCTGGATCATCTGTAGTGTTTTCACCACGCAAGCCGGCAGGCCCGTTAGGAGGGCGTTGCAGTAGTCAAGGCGGGAACTCACCAAGGTTTGCACCAGCAGCTGGGTGGCATACTGGGTTAGGTACGGCCTGATTTTGCGGATGTTGTATAGCGCAAAGCGGCACAACCTGGAGACAGAGGCGATGTGGGCCGTGAAGGTCAGTTGGTCATCAATAATGACCCCGAGGTTTCTTGCTGTTTTGGATGGAACAAGAGATAAAGAGTCAATATTGATATTGATGTTGTGGTGGATGACCTGTTTGGCTGGGAAGACCATCAGTTCCGTTTTGGCCAGGTTCAGCTGAAGGTGGTGATTTTTCATCCATGTGGATATATCAGCAAGACGGTCTGAGATCCGCGCCGAGACCGTGGTGTCCTCAGGAGGGAAAGACAGAAACAGTTGAGTATCATCGGCATAACAGTGATAGGAAAAACCATGCGAGCGGATGATAGGGCCCAACGAGGTGGTGTAAATGGCAAAGAGAAGTGGTCCCATCACCGAGCCTTGGGGCACCCCAGTGGTGAGGCGGTGAGGTACAGACAGCTGACCTTGCCATGACACGTTGAACGAGCGCCCAGTGAGGTAGGATTCAAACCAGGAGTGCGCATTGCCAGAAATGCCCATACTTGACAGTATGGACAGAAGGATGCGGTGGTTGACTGTATCAAACGCAGCTGATAAGTCAAGCAGGACGAGAGCCGAGGATTGAGCTGCTGCTCTAGCTGTCTAGCTGTAAGGCCTCCGTTACAGACAACAGGGCTGTTTCGGTGGAGTGACCGCTTTTGAATCCAGACTGGTTTGGATCGAGGAGATTGTTCTTTGACAGGAACTCGGTGACCTGTTTGGAAGCTGCCCTCTCAATGGTTTTAGATAGGAGCGTGAGAAGTGAGACCGGTCGAAAGTTTTCCACCTGAGTGGGATCGAGAGACGGCTTCTTGAGCAGCGGCGTTACCTGAGCCACTTTGAAAAGAGAAGGAAATGTTCCCGAATTAAATGAAGCATTAATCACCTGTGTTATTGCCGGTAAGACGGCAGGCGATATGGCTTGAAGGATGTTGGATGGGATGGGGTCCAGCGGGCATGTAGTTGGACGGCTACCTGTTAGGATTTTGGAGACCTCACTCTCGCTGAGAGGGATGAAAGAAGGAAATGATGAGCCATTGACGGTTGCGCCCTTAGGGGGGGGAGACAGTTGGTCAAACTGTTTCCCGATGGCTGCCACTTTCTCTGTGAAAAAGGAAGCAAAGTTATCAGCAGTGAGGTTAGTAGCTGGGGGAGGAGGAGGAGGAAGGTAGAGCAGAGTTTTGAAGGTGGAGAATAGTTTCCGAGCGTCAGTTGCACCGTTGATCTTGTCATTGAAAAAAGTCTTCTTAGCAGCAGTGATGCTGGATGAGAAGGAGGCCAGCAGTGTCTGGTAGCTTGCAAGATCGTCCAGTGCTGCAGATTTGTGCCACTTTCTCTCAGCCGCTCTGAGTTTGGAGCGCTGCGTTCGGAGGATATCACTCAGCCACGAATGAGACTGGGTAGATCGAGCAGGTCTGGTGGAAAGTGGACACAAACTGTCCAAGCATGAGCTCAGAGTGGAGCAGAGAGAACTCTAAACATTAAAATGTGATTTTAGGTGCTTTCAGAGGTCAACCTGAGCCATTGTAACGTCTCGGTTACTTACGTAACCTCGGTTCCTTAAGCAGGAACCAGATATAACACAATGGTACATGACGTAATGTCATGGCTACAAATCGAAGCATTTATCTATTCACGCCTGAAAGGCCGCAAGATCTGTCAGCGCGCGCTCCTGGCCCCGCCTGCCAGGAGTACTATAATACCATTACGCGCGCCCAGATCTGCCTTGGAAAGAAACTGAGCAAGACAATCAATCCAAGGTAACACTGTACACGCCAACCTTGTTATATCTGGTTCCTGCTTAAGGAACCGAGGTTACGTAAGTAACCGAGACGTTCCTTATCGCAGTTCACTGCGATATAACACAATGGGACCCTATACATTCCCGCGTGATAATACAGTGGCAGCCAATTACACACACCAGCTCTACTGAAGCCTTTGCCCTCATAGAGGTTCATACGGCCGCTGGCGGTGAACATATTAACAGGGCAACCTTTGTCATAGGCGGCAAGGATCGCGATCCTGCGCCTGTAGGAAACCACCCTGGAGTGTTTCATGTGCAACAAACATGTAGACACCGATGAACACACTTATCATATACATCGTTCTCAGGTCAGGGGATTCAGAGATCGCTCGCCTGCAGAACACCAAGAATTTAACAGGGCCACCTTTATCATAGGCGACAGGGATCCGTGATCCTGCGCCCGTAAGAAAACCCTGGGATGTTTCATGTGCGACATAACATGTAGACACTAATGAACACACTTATCATATCTATCGTTCTCAGGCCAAGGGATTCAGAGATCGCTTGCCCGCAGAACGCTATGAAGAAAACCTTGTTCAGCCACATCTAACATATAGAATCTAATGAAAGTGTGGCGAGAACTCCAGCTTGCAGCTTTGCAAATATCTTCCACTGAGACGCCCTTTAGTAAGGCCCAGGAAGACGAGACCCCCCGCGTAGAGTGCGCATGCAACTTCTCCGGGGGATCTAAAGACAAGCTCTTATAAGACAACACGATAGCCTCTACTATCCAACGGGAGAGGCTCGGTTTTGATAGAGGTCTGCCTTTGGCGCGTGCACCGAAGCACACGAATAGCTGATCTGACTGTCTGAAAGCTCTAGTGCGCTCTGCGTAACAGCGGAGAGCGCGCACTGGACAGAGTTTATTCAAACGTTCCTCCTCTGCTGACGCAAAAGGAGGAGGCGAGAAAACTGCTAATTCAATCACCTGATTGCGGAATGGGGTTACCACCACTTTAGGTGTGTAAGCAGCATTAGGTCGCATAACCACTCTGTCACCAGCGATCGAGAACTGAAGGCACGATGGACTGACTGACAGGGCTTGCATGTCACCAACGCGTTTTGCTGACGTTAACGCCACTGTCTCCAGGGGCTCGAACGGAGGCCCTGTGAGAGCACGTAACACCACTAGCAGATCCCAAGAGGGTATGAGGTGTCTCTCTGGCACCCTGAGCCGTCTCACCCCCGCCATAAAGCGTGACGCTAGCGGGTGACTGCCAGGAGAACTGCCATTAATGCCTGCGTGGCAGGCTGAAATGGCAGCCATGTACACTTTGAGAGTAGAAGCCGCCTTCCCCTCATCAAACAACTGCTGTAGGAATTCGAGAATAACGCCCAGCGCGCAGTTAACGGGGTCGTGCTGACGCGCAGCACACCACTGCTCAAAACTGCGCCACTTCAGCGTATACAGAGCCCGTGTTGATACAGCTCGGGCACTCTGTATTGTAGCCACCACCGCGTCCGACAAGCCTGATGCTATGAGCCTGCACCTTTCAGGTGCCAGGCTTTGAGACGCCACCACTCCGGATGGGGGTGCCACACCGTCCTGTGCGCCTGCGTTAGGAGGTCTCTCCGTAGAGGCAGCTCCCAAGGCTGCTGCACTGACATATTGACCAGATCTGCCACCCACGGCTGGTTGGGGGGCTATCAATATCAATTCCCTGCCCTCGCGCCGCAATCCTGCACAGCACCTGCTGGAGGAGCGGGATCGGGGGAAAAGCATATAGGGGTAGGGCTGGCCACTGGTGGCCCAGCACGTCTATGCCTAGTGGGGGATCGTCGCCCCCTAGCGAGAACCAGAGCGGGCAGCAGGTGTTCTGCCTGTTCGCGAACAGGTCCACCTGCGCCTTGAAAAAACGCACCCAGATCTGACCTATCACTTGTGGGTGAAGGCACCAGTCTGCTGCTCGAGGATCGCCCCTCGATAACAGGTCTGCACCGTAGTTGAGGTGGCCTGGTATATGAACTGCCCTGAGGGACAGGACGTGCCTCGCTGCCCACAGGAGCAGGCGAGTCGCCCAATGGTGTAATGACGGGGAGCGCACTCCGCCCTGGCGATTTATATACGCCAAGGTCGCAGTGTTGTCCGTCCTCACTAGTACATGCTGACCACTCAGCCTGGGCAGAAAGTGTTGTAGAGCTAGGACTACTGTTCGCAGCTCTAACACATTTATGTGAGACGCGGCTTCTGTCACAGACCAGAGACCATTCACGCCTCTCCCTTCGCAGACCGCTCCCCAGCCTTTGGTGGAAGCGTCTGTGGTCACCACCACACGACGCGACACTATGCCCATAGTGCCTGACGCGGCGAGAAACCAGGGGGTTCTCCAGATCGCCAGGGCTTTCCTGCATCTGGAGGACACCACTACTCTGCGATGCCTGTCTGTGACTGCGTTGAGCTTCATAGACAGGTTCCATATTTGGAATGGCCGCATACGCAACATCCCTAACGGGAGCGCTATAGCGGCCGACGCCATCATTCCTAACAGGCGTTGGCAGCGCAGCGACGAGACTGACTGTCCCCGTCGGAACTGGCGCACGCATGCTTTGATGGCACTTATCCGTTCTTGAGACAGCCTGACCTCCAGATCATACCCAGAAAATGCGTAACTTGCCTGGGGCAGAGAACGCTTTTCTCTCTGTTTACAACAAAACCCAGTCGATACAGGTGTGCCACCACTAGATGGCCATCCTGCACTGCTGCAGCTTTTGAATGTATCACAGACTGTATTACTCTGCTGAAAGGCGGAGGGGAACGGGCGAATTGCAGAACGTAACCCTTTGAGACCGTCTTTAGCACCCATGGTGACACTGCGCATGCGCGCCAACTTTCTGCACAACCAGGGAGGTTGTGTTCTGAGTTGAATTTGTAGGGGACTAACCCGCTCATGGTCAATGAGTCTAAGCCTAGATCTACACCCACTCCGCCTAGGGAGGGGGACGAGATCTGGGGCTGCCCCCTCATGTTTTCGAAAAAAAATTTGGGGGTGCGATAGCACTGTGTGCATCGCGGGGGGAGTTGCACAAGCATGCCTGGGCACTGCGCCATCTGGGACAGGAGTTAGGACATATGATTGTGGTGCTTGTGAAAACCTGCTTACCGTGCTGGACATGATTTCCACATGTGAGCGACGGGCTGATTTCTTTGGAGGCGGTGTGGGCTCCACCGCTCCCCCCTGTTTGACGAGTGGCTGACTGTCACGGTCAGGGAGCCTGAGGTCTCCCTCTGCCGCGGAGCCTGGGCTGCGCCCTGGGCAGGGCGCGCAGCTGGTTGTTGTGCTGCAGGCTGCGCTGGAGGGCGGAAGGGATGTCTCTGCCAGCCTCGCCCGGTGGATACCTTTGCTGGAGGCGCTGGCGAGCGGAACCCGCTTCTCTTCCGGCCCGGTGCGGGTGTGGTGTGTCCTGAGGAGGACGTCTCACCCGCGCCACTAGAGCGAGGCATCCAAGCCTGGAATACCTCTCTGCTCTTCTGCTGTTCTTCGAACTTGGCAGCCATTGTGACCACTGCTTCCCCGAAGGCGCCCTGGACAGAGACCGGGGCGTCGAGGAGTGGTGCTTTTTCTCTGTCTGACAGCTTAGCCAGTGATAGCCACAGAGACCTCTGGGTAGCCACCGCGGCACCCATCACCCTTCCCAGTGCCTGTGCCGTGCACCGAGTTAGTCTGAGCGACAGATCCGTCGCGCGACGGAGTTCTGCCACAGACGGGTGATCTTCCCCCAGCAACAAGGCAAGCTCAGTCAGGAGCTTTGCCTGGTAGCGCTGTAGCAATGCAGCCGTATTGGTCGTGCAGGCAGCCTGCCCTGCAGCCAAGTAGGACTTCTCTGCCAGTTGAGCCTGGTGTCTGCTCACCCGCGTGGGCAGGAGAGGCTTCTGGCCGAGACGCATCGTGGGGGATGCGGGCGAGAGGTAGCCCGCTACTACATCCTCCACCTGAGGAAAAGAGAGGTAGCCCCTCTCCTTAGCCATGTGGAGCTGCATGTAGGGCGCGAACCCCGGCACCGGGGTAGGGTATCGCCCATGTCGCCTGCAGTTCCTCGTGCACCTCCTCAAAGAAGGGGATGCTGGAGGGAACTGACGTGGCGGGGCCAGCATAGAACTCCCCGTCCAGCAGCGAGGACCGCACACTGGGAGGGGGAGGGAGAGGGAGCCCGAGGCAGCTGGCTGCTCTCAGCGCAACCTCGTGGAGCTGCTGGCCCAGGAGCCGAGACGAGGTAGGAGGTGTCTCCACCCGCAACCTGACGTCATGGCTCGTCTGCATTGCTTCCGCGATTGAGCTGTGCCCATCGGAGAAGTCTAGCAGACTATCATCATCCAGGCTGATGTCCAGCTCGAGCGCATCGTGGGGGATTGCCTGGACACCGCTTGGTTGAAGCTCCTCCGCCTCGCTGCCCGCAGCCCCAGGGCTGACAGGCGGCGGAGACGGGGAGAGACCCGGGTGCGGAGCTGCCGCCGCAAGGCGACTGCTCACGCTCACCAAGTCTAAGGCTGAAGACGCACTCATTCTTACGGGGGCGTCAGCCCCGGATGGAACTAGTGCAGTCTCCTCGGCGTCCTTGCGCTTCCAGAACGCAAGGCGCCTGGCAGCCTTAGCTAGCGGGAGGCTAGCACAGATGGGACAGACAGGGGCTTCGCCTGAGAAGGCGCCCTCCGCGTGGTCCCTGCCTAGGCAGGTCACGCACCGACGGTGGCGGTCGCCCTTGGGACGGACGTGACCGCAGTCGGGGGTAGTGTCTGGCCATCTTTTATCAATCTGAAAGTAGAGAAGAATGTTAAAACACAAGCACACTATCTGCAACGAACACGTTGTTAGCAAGCTAGCAGGCTAGTCAGGGACTTAGCCAGCCAAGCAGCAAGGATAGCAGCCACTACTTTCAAAAATGAAATTAAGCCAATGAATTTCGTAGCGCCCTGAGCTAGTGAGGGTTAAGGAACCCGATAACTCACCAACCCGTAGAGAGCGAAAGCACACAAAACTCTTTTGACTGTGGTAAGCGTTTGAGATATACTCAGAGATGTTCACTCCGTCTTGCGAAGTTTCAAAAGAGGCAGATCTGGGCGCGCGTAATGGTATTATAGTACTCCTGGCAGGCGGGGCCAGGAGCGCGCGCTGACAGATCTCGCGGCCTTTCAGGCGTGAATAGATAAATGCTTCGATTTGTAGCCATGACATTACGTCATGTACCATTGTGTTATATCGCAGTGAACTGCGATAAGGAACTAGTGTTCAGCAGATTTAAATGTCATTCTCTTCCTCGACTGTGAAACCTGTGCCCCAGTGAACAAAAATGGCAGTGCTAATTTGACGGTCCACCCACGCCGATGAAATCTCCCTCTTCCAGTGCTGGCAGAGCCTACTTTGGAGTCACCATAAATGAGTCTGTAGGCTGCCAGCCTTGCGCTATGTTACACCAGGAAGCGTCCCAGTAGTGAGCAAGGGACCAGCAGGATGGCACAGTTCTTGCCTTCGGCATGTGATAATTGGGTAAAGTTTCCGAAGAACATGTGACACGATCCGTGCAAATTTCTTAGTTCTGTTCCTTTTGTTCATACTTGTATTTTCGTTGGAAAGACTTTTTTTACTGCAATATTTTCACTTATCTATGTTATGGGCTCTCCTCACAAAGATCAATCGTGCCATGCATATATATATATACAATACTTTGTATGCGACCTTGATCAATCAAACAACATCGAACAGCTCGTCACTGCAATGACAGGGCCATAGGTTCAGCTGTGTGCAGTAGTACTTTATGTCGGGGAAGAACACTCCAGGAAGAAGAGCCTAGATATTGCTGGTCACTACTGTCATGGGCAGATAATATAATCATATGATGGATATGATGCTGAATACAATGTGAAACAAAGGCATCACCATCCATAGATGCTGACTATATGATTTGTAATGATGGTAGGGCATAGGTGATTTGTTCAAACAAAGCATTGAACTTCACATAATGTCTTATGTAACTAACAAATGATACAATTAACTTCTCAAATGACTTCCTCTGCCTAACCCTATGAAGTGTGGCCAACCATGTATAATAGCTCTATGTCAGATATTTAAGATAGAGACTGTGCTACTTCTGAGGTTTTTTAGTAGGACATCATATGACACTATAAAATGTAGCAAAAAAACGAATTTCCCACAAACACAATTCCAGGTACTTGCTCTTATCTATTACTGAAGCACAGACAACACAAGCAAGTAAGTGATGCATTTAGTGTGATTCTGTTGTCACACAAGTGTTCATATGTTTTTATTTTTACTTCCACATTACCTCATAGCCATCGCTTCTCATTCTTCAAACATTGTCATCCAGAGTCCAGAGCCTTTGAAGGGTAATCAAACTAGCCCACATACCTCTCTCTGCATTTTTACCTTACATGTGTAGACACTTAGAGCCTGAACCTACACTAAGTGCACCCAGTCAAGGAGGCTGCTCAGAACTGTGGCCAATTTAAAAAAAATTGCCATCCGATAGCATCAATCACGTCTCCGTGGGAGGAACGCGCGCTCTCTTGGATGTGAAGTCGAGTGAGGTCATGAGGAGAGGGGAGGCTTGACTGCGATACCATGGCTAGCTGAGACTGAACCCACTGTGACAGCACAAGTCCCTCTGAGTGCATTCATCTCACCAGATATCCAGGTGCAAAAAAACAGAGAGAGAGAGAGAGTGAAGGAAATGGCCGGTAAAGAGCAAATAAATGAACAGGACCAGGGTCCTTTCTCATTAAATCCAAAGGTAGGGCTGAGGGCATGAAGGCATATGTGAGGTGCTTTTATGTGGGGAGAAGAGGAGAGGAGTTACCAAGGACATACAACACATGACCCACCAGACCCTTAGAGGGATTACAGAGTCATTGATCCAAGCCAGGTGAACTGATCAAAGTCAAGAGATGGAGGATGAGGTCACAGTCTCTGGCAAGCATTACTCATTTTAATGTCATTCCATCCCTTTTATTAAAGCACTGTAGAACAGCTCACATGTAACAGGGCCGTGTGGGGCTTCAGGAAAATGGAATAATTTCTTCTTGCAGTGAGTTGGACTCGCATAAGCAGTAAACCCTGTAAACACCTCACAAGTTCAAGTTTAGGAATTAGGATAATGACATAATGACTTAACCACAACCAGTCAACTACACATAACCAGATATGCTATTTTTGGTGAAATACTATTGTTTTACCTGGTGAACCTCTGCAAGGAGTATGCAGTTTACTACTGGGGCCTAAAATGCACTATACAGTGATCTGAATGAACTTATGTAATGACAGTCAGACTGTCACAGAATGACTTTTGTTGTGTCTGTTAAAGGTGCATTACAAAGGCCTCTACAGTTATTATCAACAGTGCCATGCTTTACACATGGGAAGTTATACCTGCTAGTACTCAATTCATTTTCTATGAGAAGCGGACAAGAAGTGCAGGTGGGCAGTTTGGGTGGCAGGACGGCGGGTGGGCATAGTCCTGAGACTTGCCAAGTGGGTGCATGAATCTGTAACAGAAAAGAAGCTTCCGTACTTTTGTTTCCTGTGTGCCTCCTCTGTCAGTGCTTCTTTTCAGCGGAACTGATTCAGACCTTTACAAGCAGCGTCAGGCTCATTGGGAAACAGGTGCAATCTAGTGTCTAGTGTCTTATCGGCTAGATAAGAGAGTCTCTCCCTTCTGACAGAAAGAAACATTGTGTTCAACAATCAATCAGCCGCTGTGTGGCAATTCTCAGACAAGGGGTTCGTTCATGAGGAGAACTTCATCAGTTCTTCGAATACTGCAACCTAGAACCCAAGGGTGTTTATTGTTTTGTCAAAGCAGTGCCCATGTTTTATTAATAATAGTGGGAGTGTTTTAAAGTGTCCCTGACCTGATGTTAATCAGAGTGAAGTCATCTACCCCCCCTTTGGCAAACCTTGCAGTGACTTCATTTGAAGGTGATTAGGTCATTTCCATCTCTGCTCATACACTCATGAAGAAAATATTGTTTCAAGAAAGGTGAACTCTAACTAAGAGTGTGACATCATAGGAGTGTGAAATCTTAGGATTTAGAAAGATTGAGAAATCCCACATGAGATGTTCAAAGTTCAGCGGAACAGGATGTCATTAGAGGGGTTATAGTGGCCCATCTCATACAGCCATTTAGATAAGTAGGCAATAAAAAAGATCAGGTGACACAGAAGAGAGAAGTGAACTGCATCTCCCCCTCTGATATATGATCCACTGATCAAACACTATGGACATTTATTAGACTTTACTTCCCCTTGTTTTCAAGTGACATAAATACTATAATATCACAAGGGAACGTTTCTTCCATACTTTCTGTTGCTGTTTACTTTTCTGGAGAGCAACAGCAATGACACTGTCAAACACTATTACATCATTCAGACACTGAAGTTCAAGGTGATATGACGATTCACTGTCATAACTGAGAAGTTTACAGCCATCTTTATAAAATAGTATTCATTAGTTAACCAACCACAAGAGGAAGTGGTGTATTATGAATGCAGATATATACGGTACCTTAAGGCTCAAATATCATATATCAAGACCTACAAAGATAACATCTGGTTGCTATAAAATGTTCAACTGGAATAGGTAACATTTATTATACGGCTCCTCAGAATGTGGCAAAAAGTTCCGTTGATTTGAATGGGCCACCCCAATGTTCGGAGGTCTGAAATATTTCTTTATAATGACCACTGCAAAAAAAAAAAAAATTAAGGACCGTTGCCATTGGCAACAGGTTTTGTGCTTCTAATTCACGTATTTCATATCATTCCTAAAGTAGTCCGTTCACTTAACATAACAGAAATTCACTGTAACTTGACGTCGGCAACAAAATCATTAAAAAGAGGTGTTTTGGAGGAATGTCTTAACCGGGATGAGCGGGATAATGTATCAGAATCAGAATCAGAATTGTATTTATTGCCAAGTAAGTTTACACCTACCAGGAATTTGTTTTGGCATATTGGTGCAGACAATAAACATAAAACATAAAAACATAATAAGTACTACACATAAGAAAAACAATATATGAAATCAAATATATAAAATATTTTATAAAAAAGTAACAAATATAAAAAAATATAAAAATATTAAGAGGTAATAAAATGTTAAAAGATATTAAAATATATTTACAAGATATGAATTTGAAGTGGAGGAGCTGTGCAGTCTATCAGTAATGTGCAGTAATAGCAGTAATATAGACCCCTACATATGACTGTGTGAGGCAGTGAATACAAAAGGGGTTTCAACTGGTTTAACTGAGCATTGATCAGGCAAAATAAATAGGCAGAGGCGCTACGTGCAGGTCAGCACAGTGTGCAAGATAACCATCAGACCAGATGGTGGTAAGTGGCCAGGCTTCACTCTGCAGGCTTTCATGTGAGTGGTTGACAGGTGGGTTCTGACAGGGAACAGCAAACTACCCGTAACGAGGTCATACATCCAACACAGTGTTTGGTTTGTGTGTGTGTGTGTGTGGGGGTGTGTGTGTGTGTGTGTGTGAGAGAGAGAGAGAGAGATAGAGAGAGAGTGTCTACTCAGGTTGTGTTTTACTTTTAGCTGATTGACGCTCATGCAATCTCTATTACAATCAGAGCACAGCTGACAAATCACTTTCCTGTAGGTAGTGAGCTGAAAAGTCAAACTACTAAACCTATTGGAGATCTGTGTGGTCATCTGTGAACCCATCAATATGTGCTATTCAGCTTAGAAAAGGCAATACAGAAGGACTACACCAGTCACCAGAGTAGAGTAACAATCTTCTGGTCTGGTGATGGAGTGGTCGGGTAGACGTCATTATGGAAATTGCGTTTCTGAACATTAAAAACATGGAGGTTTGAAAAGTGTATGGCTTTTCTAGCATTCTTTTAGCTGGGCCAGTCTAAACATTGGGACATAGTCTTTGAAAAAAAAATGCATTAGTTCCTTAAAGCTTCTACACACTTTTTCTACGTGAGGAATGCAGGAGAGATAAGGGCCGTACCATGAGAGGACACTTTTGTCATCCCAACATCCTAACCTTTCAATCCATCCTGATTTTCACAGCTACTTTTGTCTGATTTACGTTTATGCTCTCAATGCAATTATTATCATTAATGATGTTATCTCATTATTCAATTATGTATTAGAATAAAAGGGAAATTTGCATTTTGTACAAAAAAAAAGCTATGCTGATAAAAATGGTTAATTGCACCTTCATAAAAGCTTCAATGACAGTATGCAAAACCACACGGGCTCTTCTATTTTCTGTCCATAAACATCAAGTACAATCATTTCATCTGAAGAAAAAACAAATGAATGGAGGAACGTGCATACAACCTAAGTGAAAAGATAATTGATGCCTTACTAGAAGTCAATTTGCGTGCACTTCCAATAAAGGGGTGTTTTATCCTGTGAAAAAGCCACTTTATGTGAAGAGTATAATTATGTGCTGTCTCTCTGTTTACCCACTTCTACTGCCTAAAAGTATTAGGATTCCAGGTCATTCAGAAACAATTATCCACAAAAACAGTACTGAGTGAATTAGACATTGTTTTGAAAGGAAATCAACATTGCATTTACTCCAAGGTAACTTTTCCTTCCATTCACTTTGCCATGGTCTGTTGTTATTGACAAAAGATTTAATGGTGGTAGTATCAGCTTAAATAAGTGTCCTTCTTTGGTGAAAAACGAAGGCATTTATAGACGTTGTTTCTGGTGGTCTGAGGATGTGTTATACACATTCCCAAAAGACCTATAACGCTGAAAATAGTCCTCATGGGTGAAATACACAGAAGTTTTGCATGCTCCCCATACGTCTCTTTTAAGCAGCTTCCGCGCAGTTCATCTAGAGGGTATGGAACCGCTACTTGCTTTTGACAGCTGGATTGTAGTTTTGTCATTTTAGTTGATTTGTTTTTGCATATCTTTGTCCTTCACATGTTTCCACTATGTAAATACCGCCAAATACCACAAATATACAGTAATTCAGTACAGTATAAGTATTTCAAATAATTCCACATAAATATACATGTGCTTCTATGCAACTGGATGTGCTTAACACTTTCCTTTCAAACTTCACACTTGCTTTTCACAGGGTCTGAACAAACTTACTGCATGTAGCACATCAAATAAACAACTCCCTTTATGTAATATCGAGCTTGTTTACAGTATGTGAGGAACACATCATATCTAGTACAGAAATAGCTGTCAGTGAAAGGGAGAGCTTCAGGTCCCTTGGGGGTCTTGGCCCACCCATAACATGGCCCTTGGGAGACATATAGAGAACATAGAGAGAGGCTGTGGATGGGAAACGCTTTGTGACACTAGCAAGTAAATCATGGGACATACGGTACATCCACATCAACCTAAAAAGGTTCACATAAGAGTCACAGATCCACTCCGTCAATGGGCATCTTGTCCTCCCTTTGACCACTTTGTAGAGGCTTGCTTTTAGACACTCTTTGCAAATCAATAGGACGGTGACTTCATTGGTTTGAGAGAGGTCTGGATGTCCCCATGTGCCCAGATGATACTATATCTTACTGAGTTTGTAGGGCATGCATGTCACAGCAGTGGCTCAACAGACAGAGAGTGAATAGAGAGGACTTTAGTGCCACCATGTGTTAACAGAACAATATGCAGTTGTAGAGAGTAGTTGTTAATAAATGTGTGTGTGTGTTTGTGTGTTTGTGTGTTTGTGTGAGACAGAGAGAGAAAGAGCAAGAGAAAAAGAGTAACAAGCTGTTAGTTTGTTTGTTGAGGGTATATGTTTGTTGGTGTGCATGTGTGTGTGTGTGTGTGTGTGTGTGTGTGTGTGTGTGTGTGTGTGTGTGTGTGTGTGTGTGTGTGTGTGTGTGTGTGTGTGTGTGTGTGTGTGCGTGTGGAAGAATGTGTTTGTTTGTTGTGAGACTGTTGTTTGTTGGTGGGTTGGTGTTTATTCAGTAAATTATGTTTTCTTCAATTAAATAAGAATGCCAAGGGATGCTTCAGTGTATTTTTCCCCAAAAGAGAAAGGAAGACTGCTTTGAGGGTGG
Source organism: Clupea harengus (assembly GCF_900700415.2). Lineage (NCBI taxonomy): Eukaryota > Metazoa > Chordata > Actinopteri > Clupeiformes > Clupeidae > Clupea > Clupea harengus. The sequence continues at coordinate 5,189,649 of NC_045161.1, read as the reverse complement.
GCATGGAGTGACCGATTCTGACCTACCTAACTTTTTTGTGTGTGTGTTTGTGCATGCATGTGTATGTGTGTGTGTGTGTGTGTGTGTGTGTGTGTGTGTGTGTGTGTGTGTGTGTGTGTGTGTGTGTGTGTGTGTGTGTGTGTGTGTGTGTGTGTGTGTGTGTGTGTGTGTGTGTGTGTGAGAGAGAGAGAGAGTGTGAGGTTTATTATTCAAACATCATAATAATTCATAATAAAATAAAGTGTGTGTGCAGATGCGGTGTGTGAGGTCTTAATTGCAGTAAACATGCTGCATTTGCATCCATCTCTCTTTGGGTTCTTAACATTCTCTAAGGATGCAGCCCAGGAATCCTAACAGGGTCTCTCTATCTCCCTCTCATTATGGGTCTGCACAGCCCAAAGACTGTCTCAGATAAAGCTGTCTTGGTAGAGTTGTAGAGTTTACTGATTAACCTGAACCTAAAGAACAAAAAGGCGGCCCATTCAATGATCTTGAGTTAGGTGACAAGTCATTCAGCCCTGTTTGACAAGACACACAAAAGAAGGCGCAACAATTTAGTTCCTCTAAGATTTAGGTTAAGGTGCATTGTGCAGTAACCTGGAAAAGGTTCTTTTTGTTATTCACCAAGCCTTCATTTTTTTTTTCTCTAGTACTGCCGTCCCGTTCTTTCTTTCTCTCTTGTTCCTTCTTCTATCTCTCACACACATACAAATACATGGACACACGCATCCACTTCAAACACCTGGCACTATCACAGACTACCAAATGCCTGGATGACATCCAGCACTGGATGAGCAACAACTCCCTACATCTAAATGGCGGCAAGTCAGAAGTTGTTCTTATTGGCACCCCCCATCAAACAAAAAAGGCCAGTATCACCCACATCACCATAAATGGTCACTCAAACCTCTTTGCAGTTCCCCGGACAAAACTGACTAAAATGGGAGATTGTGCCTTCTCCTCGCTGGGGCCACGACTCTGGAACAAGCTCCCGGAGAACATTAGGGCCTTAGATTCCCTCTGCTTTTAAATCACACCTCAAAACCCATTTATTTATCTCTGCCTTCACCTAAAGTCCTGGTTTCTGTTTTATTTTTATTTTCTGTGTTGTTTTTAGAACGCATTGTTTTAATTGCTCTGTCTGAAATGACTCTGTTTTTAATATTACTTCGCATTTTTGTTGTTGTGATTGTCTATACCATGTTAAGCACCTTGAGACCTCTTTGTATTTTAAAGTGTGCTATACAAATAAAATGTATTATTATTATTAAGTGCTGTACCACACAGCAGAAAAAGTAATTGGTATGAGATGAAGGTAACCAACACCACAGGTCAGATGGCTGACCCCCAACATCAAGGTCAGGGCCCGCAATCCACATTCCTTTTTTTGCTTAATCTCCATAACAAATCCCTTCAAGACTTTCAAAAAAATATTTAAGCAAATACACTTCTATTTCACGCTAACTACATCAACAAAACAAAAACACCAGATAGCACTGGTAAAAGCTTGCTACCAAGCTAAACTGGTGTATTTTGGTGTCATGCTACATTTTCCCAAACCACATAGTCCTTATCCTGGGTAATACAGGTGTGTTTATCTGCCCCTCACAAACTATCATAATTTACTCTCTTCATTCTTTTTCATATTTCACATTCTTTTACACCCTCCATATTTTCTCAAAAAGTGCACAGTGCACAGAAAGAAATAGTAAATTCCGAATTCACAAATGATTTCCCAAAACTGGAGCTTTTTCACACCCTGTGAATTAATTCTAAACCATTCTATTCGCTGGTAAAAAGGAGGAGGAAAAAAGCAGGACACAAATGTTTAGACAAAGCTATAGCGCCCCTCTGTGGTCTGGTGTAGTAAAAAGTCAAGGGTGCGTGGATGAATATGAAACTACAGACCCAGGAGCAAGCATTTTAGTTTATCATCAGTGCTCATCATTCAGGTCCACAACACTGGGACAAAATCAAGAGATCAATGAAGAGAGAGGTGATTTGAAAAACTGCGGAAACTATACTATTTACACAGGTTGAAAGACTCAACTAAGTGGCAGCCAGAAACCAAGGCTTGCTGCAACCGAAATCTCTTAGGAACATTAATAGAAAGAAAAATAATCCAAATAGTCAAAAGCCTGTAAGAACTTCCCACAAACATAATAACCCACAAATGTAAAACAAATCTGCACACTTTAAACATAATAATTTCCCACAAACGTAATAACTGTTGCCTTCCACACACGTATTAACTAATTATCCCCAAAGGTAATAATAATTACGTTTTCCAGGATTTTTTTTTACATTTGTGGGAATGTAAAATTTCTTTATCACACCAAATGCCATAAATCGCTAATATAGTGAAACTAGAAACTAGAATTATGTTGTCACAAATATTCCTCTAAATATAATTCTTCGAATGAATTTAAATTTTAGACTTGTAGGTACTATGTCCAGATTATAGTTAGGGGCTGAGCAGAAAAGTTACCAATTGTCATTGTCAGTTTTTAAATTATTCAGTTTAAAAATGATGATAACCGATAAATATCGTACATCACTACATCATAACAACGTGATTCTGCAGCTTAGTCAGAATGGACTGAAAGACTGATTTCACTGTGTGTCAAATAATCATACAGAGAGTTTCCTCTGCCATGTGTTGGCTTTGTGTCTTCACCAGCCTAACTGGACTTGGGGAGTTCCTCACTATTGGGACTGGGGTGTTTGGCTTCAGCAAGAGAGGACCGACTACGACCATCATGAGGGAGTTCAGCTTCAGCAAGAGAGGACAGACTACGACCATCATGAGGGACTTCAGCCTGACCAGCACTGGAAAGGTTGGCAGTAGAAGATTATCTTAGATTGATCCTGTCATACATCTGTGTTTGCAAGACAGAGCCCTTTGTATCAATCTGATTATTTTTGTTTTGTCAAAACAAAATGGTAAATAACACCTTTGCCTCCAACAGTAGTCTTTCAATGGACAACAAAAATGGAGTGCAATTAAGTGCTCATCCACCTATTTGTTTTGAAAATAAATCTTTCATAGAGATGCAAAACGTGACAGCTGGTGTATTATCATCAAACAAGTTGTAGTCTACTCTAGACCCTATAATAAGGTAGCCTGACGATGTCATACTCATAATTCTAGTCAGAATATGAGTCTGAGACCACTCCATTGGGCTGTGATTATGGGGCGTGTTTCAACCGAACCAGGAGAAAAAATGCCTCTTCGCTCAATTTGTTACCTACAACCAATCAGAACAACGTAGTATGTGACCAGGGCCAGCTGATAAATTAAACTTTTACCGGATCCCGTAGGAAGGAAGACAAAAACATATTTTCGATTGACAAATGCCTTGATCGCGTTTCTCTGTTCCTCTTTCAAAATGAATGCACTGTCAATGTCTAAATGGACTCGAATCTATACATTTCAGCTCTCCAGCGGCAGCCATTTTTGTTGAAAACGAATTCAACCCGTGTGTTGATTACGTTACTGTTGATCATCTGTCCATCATCGTATAAAGCCCGCCTTGACAATTTGATTGGTCCGGCAATTTCTGTCCAGAGATAATTTCTCCCCAACGGAGCGACACCAGACCGAACTTCCCAACTTCAAATGTTGTGAGCGGGGCTAAGTTCGGTCTGGTATCCAGGCTAATAATAAGGGGTAAACAAAAAAAAACCTACAGTATATCACGCTGAACTGTGAAAAAAAAAAGAAAACCTTTGAACTTTTCCAATTATATTGATATTAGAAATGCAAAGACAATAGGATGACAGATCAACTTGATGTTAGCCTTAACTTGGGTTAAAACTTGGGGGTCTTATCTTAAGAGCTGTTTCAATTAGAAAAAAAAAGAATTCTATGCGTTAGAGCTACAACAATGTTACAGTACATGCATTTCTGTGTAGTGAGAAAACAGTTCTCCAGTGAGGAGGATATCAGGCATGCACACACATCAGGGCCGGAGTGGGGCCACTTTTCAGCCCGGGAATTGCAGGCCCAAGACCGGCCCACTTTTTCCATGGTAGTGGAAATTGGATAAATGAAGCAACAGTTCAGCTCTTACTATCCTGTAGTTTTCTTTTTATTAATACCATAGAAGTTAACAAAAAATATTCCACTATTCCACAAGGATAGGTTGATAAATTAACAAAAGCAGAAATAAATAAATAAAGCATTTGAAACGTATCCCACTCTTCAACAAAAAGGCATATTGAACTAATGTTTACAGTTCAACTCACAGTACAGTATACAGTTACATTGCGAATAGCACCAACAGCATCTACAGCATCAGTAACCGCCTAAGCAGTGCACTGGTTTCAGCCACTTCATCTATAACTGTGTCGTTGCTTATAGACATGAAGTTCCTTCTCTGTGCACATTAACATGAAAGCCTCCAAGTTGTCCTGACTCAATGAGCTTTGTAGCCTATTTTAAGGTTGAGAAGCTTCTCTCACATGCAACCTGTGTGATGGACAACAGAAACTTATATGCTAACCCAATGACATGAAAAGCATCTGTGAGGAGGTTGTACTGTGAGAGTATTAAATGGACACAAATGGCACAGTTTTTGCAGGAGGAACAGGTCCTGCTTTCAAGCTCCATCTTCGGTAATATTTTGCTTGCGAATAGGTTGACAACGCTACAACGATAGCCTAATAGTTACGTTGCTAATCATTAGGCCTATGTCTCTCTTTACCAGTTGCCACTTGTGTTTGTCCTCTTGAAAATAAATCGGTAAGCTTGGCACATTTGGCAGCATCCTCATCCAATGCCTTTTTTTTTTAACCTGGCTTTTTCAGCCCCTCTTCCTCCCATCCATCCTCCCTGACGTGTATCGTTACGGTAGGGCCGGCCTAGCTATCGGTAGTCTGAGAAAACTTTTTGGAAAACACAGGCTATGGACCCAACCAACTCTATTTGGGAGGGGAGAACTCCCTCACATGGTACAGCCCATACAGAGGCTGCGGTGTCAGAATGCGGAACGTGTGTAGCCTACTTTAAGAGAAGATGGACTAACGTGACAAATGTCAAAAAATAAAATTGTCGACCGGCCCAGAAGTGAAGCGGCCCACCGGGAACTCTCCCGATTCTCCCGATTACACATCCGGGGCCTGACACACATGCATGCACAAACACACACACACACACACAAACACAATAACAATACAGGCCTTCTTAATTTTGCACCTTGGCCTCTAACTATGGACTTGGACTCTACTAAGCTTGATATAACCGGTAGAGTTTCACTATATTAGGGATGTATTACATCTGATGAAATATTTTTGATTTCCCACAAACGTAATGAGTTCCTGCAAACATAATAATTATTCCATTTGTGGTAGCCAACAATTACGTTATGGTGGGTTTGTTATGTTTAAAACACGAAGATGTGTACTATGTTTGTAGTTTACGGCGTTTATAGGAAGTTATAACACTTGTGGGTGTAACACTCATAGTTCTCTCTGACCTTACTTATCTGGGTGAGACATTGAAAAATGGAGTTGTGACATGAAAGTTGGTCTTTTTGTCCATATCCGCAGGAGAAGATGACAATGTTGGTACTCTAGTCCCTGATAATGAGGACAAGATGGGTCAAGCATCTGATGGGTTTTCCCACCACCTAGTGGCCGAGAGAGGGATAAACAGAACCTCTGTTGCTCCGTGTAAGACGTTCATCCTTTACCTCCTGTCCCCTCCTTCCTTTGTACTATTTTTGCTGCAGTTACATTAATCACCATTTCCTTACACAGGGGACATGCACGTTAGTTGCTTAAAAACATTACAAACTGCCCGCATATGCCAGAGTCAGATTCAGAGACATGTGTTTATAATCAAGCACTGTTTTTTCAAGGAAGTGCATTTCTGATGTAAAAATGTACTAAATTTAGGCTATATGAGGATTATATTTCAAGCACAACAGAGACTATGGCTACAAGCACATAAACAATACTGAACACGTTTGAATACTCCCACTTATCAGCGATTTGGAACTTCCTTGATATGCCTACAATGCAAAGCCCTGTTAGGCCTTTTGGAGCATCTGCACTATGTCAACACTGAGCTGCGAACAAAGTGCCTGGAACACAAACCTCATATTCCTGGATTCATTTCCGTTTTATTTTAATGTGACACAGATGGAGTACAGTTCAATCTGCTTCTTCTTTGGGTTAGAAAGTCATCCAGTGGAGCTTGAGTTAATGACTTACTGCTCTCTGCTCAGAGCAGACGCCTAAGAGGGCTCCTACTTTCTACATTATCTTGACATTGTTGCGTGTTCTGGGTTCCCAACTGAAAAAAAAAAACGATGTAATGGAAACTCTACACTCATTTAAATGCCCTCAACGCTTCTGCCCTACAGCATAGCTGCACGCTGCAGCACCATCCCTGTGTGGGGTTTTCTCTCTCCCCCGGGAAGGAAGCATCCCGCCTCTGCTGCATGCGTGCCCCACATTCGTTGAGCAACTTCATGACTTATTGAGATTAGGCCAGCTGTCTGTTGGAAGACGGCCTATTATGAGGCTTTTAAGGACAGCCCTAGAGTGCCGGGTACCGGCGGAGGCCACCAGGGTTGCCTGACTCCTCTGCTGACCCACTGCCCTCCATTTAAACTCTCTGGCTTCACTGCACTGATGTCAGTATGGGTGTTTATTTCCGTTTTGACACAATTTGGAGTGACAGACGAACATGGCACACGAAACTGGAAGTGTTTTTCTAGTTAATTAGCATTCATGTTGAAAATAGAATTAAATGATGCATCCTGGGAATTTGAAGAGTCTTATTAACGCTGTCAAATGTACATCAATCCAATGTCAATAGAGTTTGAAACGAAACCATGTAGAACTATATGAAAGCGAACAGTATGTACTGAGCACTGTACCGAGTTGGATGATTACAAATGTCCTTAAATTAATTGGATGATTGTACACAGTTACTGAGATGTGGCCAGTGTAAAAAAAAACACGACTTTTGGTGTCTCCCAGTTTCTCAGAACACTTAATGGCAGTGCCAGCTTTAACCAGTGTCACAATTGTACTAGATAATTGTAAATATGAGCACTTAATCATTGGATATTGCACTTATGCAGTGCAAGACAGACACATTTCTGAAGAAAATCATGTAAAGGACAATAAGGCACAGTGTTAGCAGTTAACATCCATAAGAACTGTCACACAATCATATTGACCTGACATGAAACATTTGAGACACATGTGCTGAATAGCAAAGAGCGGTAACCCGTTTAAAACACAGCTAGACTACAGTACTACACAGCTATAATTCAAAGTCTAAACACCAACAGCACAGTCAGAGCAGACTAATAAAATGAACAAAGTTAGAGACAAAATTGTGCCTCAAAACAGTCTTACCAGCAAAGACAGTCTTTCTGAAGATTGTTTCAATGACAAATACAACTATTCAGCAACGCTATCTGTTATAACAGCTCCTTTGTCTCTCAGATAGTATATCCAATCAACCAATATGAAGCCAGGTTTTAATGGCTTGCATAAATGGGTGTTGAAAGTACTGAAAGTTGTGCTTAAAGTAACACTAAAGACTAAGGTCAAAGACTAGTGTGCTAACTACCTAAAAGGTATGCAAAATCCTTGCAAACCTCATAACAACACAGCTGGCACTAATAAATGCCTGCTAACATGCTTATGATATAGTTCAGTGTCATTCTGTAAAATCTTTTCTTGCATTTTGGTGGAATGATGCGACACAAACCACGGAACTACATAGTGCAGAGCCTGGCAATAGCTGCAAAATGAATTTGAAGATGATACCAAAACTAATTGTCAACAAAAACATACCTCAGAAAGTCCTAAGTTCCTGCACAGTGTTGCTTTAAGTGAAAGTAAAGATACTCTAACAGAATGAAATGTCTCAACCTCTAAATCCACTTGGAGTACATACAAACATGCTTAAAAGGTAAATAAATGATGACACTGGCCAACTAGAATTCATTCATAATTTCTAGTAACATCAAAAAACGTACCTTGTACAAAATGTTGTCTGATTTCACAGTCAGTCAGTGAATGTTGTTTTGTGGCAGAAATACTTTGCTTTGTCTCAGTGTATGAAAGCAATAACTTGATAACTTGAGTAATGAGTACAATAACTTAAAATACAAAATAATCCAGTAAAGTACAAATGGTCAACATGAATATTTAAGTGCAGTGACTAAATATGGGTTCTCAATCGATTAACACCCTTAACACGATCATACAGAATAGAATAGCACAGCAAAGCTGACACATACAGTAGAGCGGCATAGTTAGAGAAAGCACTTATTTTGCATTGAACAGAAACAGAATAAAGACAGGCATACAATAAGCCACCAGCAATCCCCAAGAATAGAGGAAAGTCAAAAAAGCAGGCTTGGATTTCAGACCACGTACCACAAGCACAAGCTGTTCGATGTGAATTTCATTCCCTCTAGTTAGCAGATGGTTTTGGACTCTCTCACACACTGCACCTCCATCACTTTGGTGCCTGTCTCACTGCTGCGCTCGCCTTCTTTTGCCAGGAGGATGAGATAGTGCTCCTGTGATTCATATACTTGACTATACATGGGATGCATGCCAAAGATATTTTTCTGTGGGTCTTATTTAATTAAGAACATGTTAAATTAATTTCTGTCTTTATGGTTGACTTTTCAAGTATAGGTGACTGTATTTGAGGATATAAAAAGCTGTCTATAACGCATACAAATAGCTAACTGCTAAATGTTAATAGTTTTAAAAAATGTGGTTCCCAGATGCACAGTTAGAAACGTTCTGTTTGTGCAGTGGTGATTATACAGCCCTGAGATTTACACTGTAGACAGCTAATAACAGTGCAATCACACAGGCTCCCATCTAGGAGCAATGTGTATCTTAACACTACTTTAGTTCCAGAACAAGTATCATGGCCCTTTTTCACAGAAGGCTAAACACCACTTGGCTATGTTCATGCTACCACAAAGTTAGCAGGGAAGACCAAGGCCGGCACCTGCAATGGCAATGATTAGAAGAACTAAAACCATGACAAGCATCATCTTGGACAAATGCTTTCTTCGTGGACAGGTGTTTCAGTAGGTCTTGAGAGCAATGCATGTGTTACAGGGGTAGTGGTTGTTAATAGAATACAAACAGAGCTGGAAACACAAAAGCCACAAGTGATAAAAGACCAATGCCTGCGACATCTACCACTTCTGAAGGAGTGCAATACACGGCTCTATACAAAGGCTACATCACACGCAAACTCACTTGCAAGCAGAAGTTCAAGTTGGGATGCAGGGCTTATTAAAGAGTATGTATTTTTTAAACGTGTCACTTGAGGGTCTGAGAAGCTGTTCTTAGAGGAGCATCCTACAAGATGGCAGCAGGCATTCTCCCAGTACAAGCATGGAGATTGGTATAGCTAAAATGTTCCAAGTCGGAATAGAGCTTAAGTTTGCAGGTGTACTTGTGATGACAAGTCATCTGAAACGTTGTGGTGTGCTGGTTACTGGGTAACAGGGACAGCCCAGTATATGTTGGTGGCTTGTGTTTACCTTGTAGACATGCAAAGGATAGATGACACATCGAGGGGGCACTTGGAAAGAGTTGCCATTGGTAACAATGTACATGTGATATGTGATATGATATGTCTGATAAGATTCAGCCAACCCAGAGACAGGATTCTGAAGAACTGTGTATGTTTTTGCACTATGTGTGTATAGTACAGTATAGTATTTGATAATGCTTTGAATTAATCTCATTGGTGTGTTAGAGTGTAGACCTATGGGTTTAATGGCTTTATGTGCCATGCCAAGGAAGAGTTTGCATTTCAGAGTTTGAGGTTTTTTTTAGACCTCGACAGAGACATTCATAGATGTTTGAGTTTTGTACAGATTGTGGTGAAATTCTGTTTGCATTCACTTTTGAAAATAGGTGTCTTTTCAGGTAACATTCGCATTGTTGGCCACTAGCTGGTGGTATTAGGCTTGCATTTTCAACGTATCATATCTGACAGTAAGGAATGACTTCGAAGACACCATTCTCAAAGGACAGAGTTAACGTAATTGTCTGCGTATGTGGTATGATAAAAGCAGTATCGCATATTCGAGAACAAAAATATTGATGTTCATGTATTACCACACACCCTAATATAACCTAAAGTAGGCTAGTTTGCTTTTCAGTCCGTCCAAACTGCCGTCATTTAAACCTTGGGCCACTACTGTAAATACTAGTAGCCTACAAGTCGACAAGGACACTGTTAAATTCGGGGACAAACCCACAAAAACCACCATGTCGAAAATTGATTATTTCACACCTACCACTAGGCGACATTGTGCTGTCTTCAGAATCAGAGGTTCAAAAGCAGAATGAATTGTTTTTTCCCTCCTACAAACCAGTGATGTCGCTGTGTTCCAATGAAAACAGGTGGAATTCCCAGATTCGACCAATGACGCTCTCTTCCTTCCAGTCTGTGCCCAGGAGTAGACTATGCTTGCCCAGTCATGGCGCTGCTGTGAAGTTCGACACGGATGAGTGTGGAAACCGAAATTTTCTTTCTTTAACTGATTTCATAAGAAACCTCTTAAAGCCACACTGGTACAGACGAGTGCTGTCTCAATAGATAGTTAGTTCAGCGATTAAGGACTATTTTTGTTATGGCTCTTTGAGCAGGATATCACACAACGATCGTGAATACTTGGGAGAGGAAACGGTACAAAGTTGCTTTTCCTAGCTCCATGCAGGATGTTACAATTGTGACCTTACGAGCAAGCAGCGGGATGGACAACGGGAGTTAGAACGAAGACTTGAGGGATTGTTTTTGTTTTTTGTTGGTCTTGTGTAACTGTTTTAGTATTGCATTTAGCCTGTTTTGGCGCTTTCCATACGACCATCATGCCAGCGAAAACAAAGTATAATTTGGTTGATGATGGCCATGATTTACGGATTCCTTTACACAACGAAGAAGCCTTTCAACATGGGATCAATTTTGAGGCAAAGGTAAGTAGCGGAAAGTAGGTAGGGTCGACTAGGCTATGTCACAGTGGATTACAAGCGGGTGAAGTTATCGTAACGTGAAGTGTGATTTAGCATACTTTCATTTTGTGTTAAATGTAGTCCTGCGTTGTTTACAAACACAGTTTTAGGTTGGCTTTAAGACGAAATGCAAAGTTGAGGCTTCACCAGGGCTAATTTTCTTGCTATTGGCTGTAACTTACTTTGGTGTTGACAAGGTAGCCTATTGTTTAAAATGATGAGAATAGCTAATGTAATATAACTCTCTCTCTGCTTTCTTTCATTATTAGTATATCGGTAGTCTGGATGTGTCGCGACCGAACAGCAGAGTGGAGATAGTTGCTGCAATGAGGAGAATACGGGTGAGTATTCATTCTCTCCTTCTGCTGAAGCAGCCTTGTGCACGTTGTGGTTGTTTTGTGTCAACACAGACCTAGATCCTAATACAGAAAGTAAGAACTGGTGTGAACGTCTCTGTATGGGTGGTCCTGCCCCGAGGCGAGAATTGATCTGTGAAACACGTCGGGGGATTAATTTGTAAAACACTTCCAGATATAGTTCAATCTGAATGGGATATTTGTTTCAAAATGAATTTGTAACCGTATCAACACAATAACCAAAATGATCAAGAGTATGGTGACACTTTGAAACTTAGCAGTAACGTTTTAAGAATGTAGTCTCTTTTGGCTCCGATGTGATGACTCATTTGTGCTCTTGTTAACTGACCCCAAATAATTGCCATAGGTACGTTTTGACAGAAATATAGAGCTCAATTTGACAGTTTAAAAAAAAAAAAATCAGGAGGTTGGCTTCAATTCGACATCACCTTCTTTCAGTATTATTATGCAAGCATTTATTCATGTTGATGAGAAACAAAACTCTGCACATTTGCCAGGATATCGATCAACTATAATCTTCGTGATCTCAATCTTATTTAGTGTTGGACTGCTAGTTGGTTAGTGTTGGACTGGCAGTTTACATCACGGTATTATCTGATTGGTTTTATTATTGTTTAAGGGCCATATCAGTACATGCAGCTTTAAAAAAATGTGTAATGTCAACCATATGCCCAGACAGCCTCAGTTCCGCACACCTTTGCATTTCTGTTACACTATCACACGCTAGGTACAAATTATCCTATTAACCTTTTCAATGTGCTGGACCCCCTGCCAACACATGCTAGCGGTTTGTGGCAAAGGGACAACCATTGTCCATGTTGCATATATTTTAGTGGTAGGTGATTGTCAGTTATTGAGCTCCAGAATTTTACAGTGTCACATGAAAACATATCTGATGTGATGCTTGACCTCAGAAAAGATTTTTTTTGCTGGTTATTTTAATTCATCATTGTCACTTTTCCCTTTTAGCCATTGAGTAGAATTCATGACCTTCCCAATTAGAGGTTAAATACTGTGACAGATTTGGGCCTATTTTCTATGTAATTAGAGGTGCATTACCTGACAGAGGTATTTAAATATATAATACATGTTTAAATATTAAAACATGATTTATATCTTTGTTTTTGGCACAATCATCTGGATTTTGTATGGTAGTATCAAGACCCTTGGCTGTTTCAGGTCTTTCATGATTAGTCACCCTCCACCGTCCCACGCGTGACCCAGGAGAGCTTGCTCAGGCCTCAGCTTGTGTCTTTGTAGCGCGAGGCCCAGCTCCCTTGAATCATCTTTGTTCACAGACAACTATCGAGACTCTCTCTCCCTCCCTCCCTCCCTCCCTCCCTCTTTCCTTCTTCTGTTTCAGTGATGTTGGGTTGGGCTTTCCTTTTCTTTTGCTCTACAATGCCCTGTGGCCTTTGAAAAGATTGTCCAGCATACACTCCAGGTTCTTAGAGCTGCTGACCAACTCCTCATCTGAGATGAGTTTTCTTTGAGCAACCTCTTTGAAGGAACAATCTTTCACAGAGAGGATTGGGAGCAGCTGCTGTCGACACTGATGTTTTCTGAAACAATGCTGGTGCCTCATCTGAGGCATTCCACTGTGAGCTGCCAGTACTACGCTGAAGCAAGTCTGACTAATCATTGAAGTTAAACCTCATTATTGGTTATGCACGAGGAAGAAATTACCCTGCTCATTATTGTGTGTCGAGATACACCTGTCATGTATATTGTAGTGAAATTCAGTGCTGGTAAATTAATTCACAAGGGTCTAGGTGTAGAATTTTTTGAATCCATCCTGCTATAAAAAAAAAGCAAATGCTGTTTTCATTTGGAAATGAGCATTTTAACAACTGACGAAAAGAGAACATATTAAAAATGAAGACCTACAAAAAACTCCTCATTTGCCTGTGTATTCACGGGTTGGTGAAACGGGTGCGGACATCCTTGGGACAGTCTCTGTATTTGCTGTGATGATCTGGAGTAATAAGATTACGTTTGACTTGTAAAACTTTTAATGTTAAATATCACTTTCATGTTGTAGCTAACCGTACTAGACTACTTGGCACCTACCCTGGGCAAGCCCCCCTCCCCCCTCCTCCCCATGGCATCTTAAATGTGCTGGCTTCAGCTCCTACTTTCCTTCCAGGATTTTCCAGTTCACCTTTTGTAATCCTTTTGTGGCAAAATAACTGCGCCCCATTAATTCAGGCAGTACTTGGTTTGTGCTAAGAGCCTGTGTTTGTTGGCCTGCTGGGGTGGCTGTGATGCATGGCTCCAATTTATTTGATCACAAAGTCTAATTAAAGCTGGCTTGTTTATACTGACAGGCCTGATTGACACGTACAAGGTTCAGCTTTGGACAAGGGCCAGAAGAAGTAGTCCATGCATCATGCAAGTCTCCAAGAAGGATGGTGTGCCCAAACCTCATACGTTCTATTTGAGACAGCAGTACACAGCAGCGAGCAGAGAAAACCCAGCACAGACTGTGCAGACACATGCAGTTGCCCCATTTAAGGCTTGCAGACAGGTTTATGCAGCCCAGCACGCCTTCGTCTCCATGATGCTTCTGTATTATTTGTGACCATGTTTAGTTTGACATGCTAAGCAGATGCCAACTCTGGCTGCATAAAAATGACAAGGGCCTAGACAGAAGTACCTCCCAGCCAATTGCTCTTAAATGTCAAAGTAGCTTGGTAACCTGGCTGTAAGTGCTCATATGACTTTACTCCCTGCGGTGAAGGAACACGTCTCACCTGAAATTCCCAGCAAAATAAAAACTTAAAGTGTGTTTAATGGTGAAATTAGATTATTATCAAATTGTATTATCAAGTAATTATAGTATTTATATAACATGTTTTTAATATATACCAGAAGACAAAGCTGACTTCATATGTATGCAACAAGTAAGAATACACTATTTACTTCATTGGGGGAGGAGCTTGAAAATCAACTACACAATTGTTCCGATCAAATATAGGAGTTTTAGTGAAATTGTGACATTAATCCTGAAGGTTTGTGTAATAACAGTCACTGCCTGGTGTTTAGAGGCTAAAGCTTTTGCTAATAACCTCTTTTGGGGTTCTACACATAATCAGGCCCTAAATTCATTAGCAGTATATTGGAGGCTGTGAAACCACCCTGTCAATGGCCAGAGGTTAATATTTAACATGCTCTGTTTATCCAAACACTGCCTGTGGTTACCACTTGAATTGCACAGCCTGAATAAATAATTTCTGAATCCACGTCTCTCTTAACAAAAGACAACCAAGCCTTTAGCTTAATTTGTTCCATTTGACATTTTCTCGAGGTTGTGTATTTCTCGCTCAATATTTTTCTCACCAAGGAAGGAAAACAGGGGCTTACTTTTTCTGCTCTCCATGCTCCAAGCTGTAAGTACGTGAAGTGTGTTTTAGACTGGCCCTTGCCTTTTAGTGCTGTCAGTTCCCCGCATGCTTGTACTCCTCTATTCTCTTTCTTCAGTGCTCCTAGGAGACTCAAATGAGGGACTCTTGCATGTGACTATGCCCTCTCTACTGCACTGCCAGGGTGCAGGACAAATAGAGCCAAAGCGCAGTCCAGCCTCTTCCCCTGTTTGCAATCTTAACTGGAATCTGCTCATAACCCCAGGACTATACCCCCTTTTCCCCTGGGGTCTCTTTGCTCTTCTGTCTGGTAAAGCCATTTCCACTCAATGGGTTGATCCAGCGGCGGTTGATTTATGGATTTTACTTCTCAGAAAACATCCCTTTTGACAGGCCAAGCTGTAACTAATGGAGATGCTGCCCTAATTTGATCCAGCTTTTTAATTAACGTCTGCTTCAGCGTGGTAATATAACTCATTCTCTGCTCTCTTCCCCACTGGGATGTGTGAAATAACCCAGAGATAAATATCCACGAGTCAGGCCCCAGGCGTATCCAGCTTTATGGAAGGAGAGAGAGGGTAATAATGCCCTTCTAGCCAAGATATCACTTAATTAATGAAAAGGGTACAAATGCTCTCTTAAACCCTGGTAAGATATGGTCGCTTAATTGGAACACATTCAGCTACTCTGAAACCTCAAAAGTGCAGAAATGTTGGCATGCCTCTGTTCTCACATGAAAGGCAGTATTACATTTGCTTTGTTTGGGGGGGGGGGGAATGAGTGGGTTATTTTTACATTTAATCTTGTTCTTGTTCTTCAAGATGAATGAAAAGATTCATTTTTTTCTCCTACCAGTAATGAAGTGAAAATAGGTGCCACTACCGTCAAACCATTCTTCATCAACAATTTGAAAATGTGTGCAAATTCCAGACACTACCCTAGTGCCTGAAAAAAAGTAATTCCCAAGTTTGGGATGTTTGTGGACTTAACCTGTTTCCTGTTTCTGTGTCCTTTATGGGTGGACGATGTGTTTTTATCATGATATTTTTAACTGTATGGACGGTATCAGCATTATATCACAGTATTGATCATGTAAAGTTATGCATGCCATGTTATCTTTCCAGTAGCAAAAGCACCAAAATGATTAACTTCAAAAATAAAAAAGAAACATTGCAAAGAGTAAAAATATCAAGAAAACTATTTTTTAATTAACATAAAGCGTTTCTTTCAACGAACAGTTACAATAAAACAATAATCATGATGTGGCCCCTAATTACTGGCACAGTTTACTCAGTATGACTGCAATATCAAAAAGCAGGAAGCTAAAACGTAATGAAAAGTCATCAAAATAGCCATTAGCCCACATCAGCCTGTTGACTACAATACAATTATAATACCAAAAATACCGCCCACCCCTGGTGTCTTTAAGCATGATGTGAGGTATCAGTTACTGTGACCCCATTAACAACTTACAACATTTTGTCAATTAGTTTGAAGTTGCAGTCTATACATTTTGGGGAGCTGTTGAACAAAAGTTGCTTTCCACCCAGCTGTCATGCTGCTGATAGCATATTTTTGCCTCTACAGTCTGGCTGCTGTTGATGAAGAAATCCGCTTTTCTATCTCCTAAAACATGACATGACAGGAGAATAGCTGTCAATAAAAGTCCTATCTTGAGGAGAATCAAATCAAACTTCCCGGAGAGCCCACCCTTGGTGAAAACTGAAATCTTATCAAACCGGCAGCTTGGACAAGCTGACCGCTGGCATCGCCCAAACTGGTGCCCGGCACGCACTTAATGGGGTGACATGGCTCCAGCGGAGGGAGAAATCCCATGGGCATACTTAACTGGCAGGTCTCAACAGGGTGGAGAGGGAAGTAACAAAATAGCGTGAAGAAAATGAGCCAGGCTCTATGATATTAATCATCCTGTTGGTGCGTTATGTAAGGTGTTTTCAGCTTTCAGCCACATTTGTCTTTTATTTGTTGGTGTGATTGTGATTAGCTCTGTCATCATATACCAACCACGCCTGTTACGCTTTCTTACCCTGTGCAAACATCAAGGCAGTTTTAGCAGTCATGTGTAAAACATTGGAGAGCTCAGAGGTAGACATCATCACTTTGAAGTAATGGAGGCAATTAAAAGGTCCCCCAGAATGCATCACAATCTCCTTGCATGGATGCCTGCCACCTTAAAACAAGCTGCGCCCTCGGTTCAGTGGCTCGAAGTCACTCTGGCAGTGTCTCCTTCCACTGTAAGAAATGTGAACTGAATTTCCCTTCCTTACGTTTAGCTTTGAGGTTGTGTGAAATTGCAAGACATGGATTGCAACTGGCTGTGCCTCACTTGCATTGAATGATGGATAAGATGTTCCTTTTCTTCAGTGGAGTTCACTCTCTTCTCTCTGTTATGGTATTGGGTTATTGATCCCCATAAGCCATAGCAGATGGGTTATTTATAAATGTCCGCTGGGCATGGCAGTCATTCAGGAAGGACTCTTCTCTGCTTCTTAGCACCCGACTTACAGTTCAGTGTATGAAAAAATGTGTTCTAACAAGTCTGCTATGTGCCTATAACATAGTGATTGTGTTGTAATTGATACTATTGGTAAAAAAAAGTATCCAAAAATGGCAATCCAAACTGCCGGCATGAAGTTGAGTGATAGTCAATTCACTCAATGAATGTGGATTAGTGTGGTCTGCAGGCTGTTGTGTTACAGTATTTGTATGATGTGTAATCTACTGAAGCTCTCCTGTCTGTCCCTCGTCTCACACATTTGCTCATATACTCCATTTTCCATACTCTATTTCTTTGTCTTGCACACTTATGTTACACTTACATTCTCCCTCATCATTTCTTTTCTTGTTTTAAATTCTTCATCAGTCGTTGTCTTCATATCCTACTGTTTCTCACTTGAAAATCCCTCTACCACGACTGTAGTGTATGCCATGAAAACCAAGTACAACTGAGCATGGATATCTTTCACTCTTGTCTCCTGGTCATAAGATTATATGTTGGGTTGGGAGGCTGTGATTTATATTGCTCTCAAATTGGCCAGACGAGTCTGACCGTCCTTTCTGAAGGTATTCCGAATGATAGGTTGTACAAGTCACTCTCGGAATCAGAACTGACTGAAATTGCTGCCCGCCTCTGCAGCGGCAGAAGATGTAATGTGGTATAATGAGGGGGCTGAGAATTGGAGAGCACCTCTGATTTGTTGTGAAAAGCTTGGCGATCCCTTTGCTCAAGAATGACGGACTGTCATTTCCTATCCAAATCCACCGCTAATTTTCAGAGTTAACCAGTGATTGCTATTGACAAGCAGCCCCAGAGGCTACTTCACGGGCAGTTTCCTCATATGATTTTGAGATAAATATGACATTTAGAGTGTGTTACTGGATGTAATTGGAGCTTTCATCCAAACTACAGGCGGAGCGATGTTGAAATGAATGGACACACATACGGTTTGTACGGAATAAATGGTCTACCATAACATTTGAACCCAGAGGGGTGTGTATTTTGAAGCTCGTCTTCCCTGTAGGCTACTGCCCATGACTCATTTACCCCTGGGCCAGCCATGCATTGAAAACTGGACTTCTGTAACATAAAAGCATGACTCATCACAGAGTGGCCCAGGCGCTGACCGCTGAAAGCCGTCCAGGTGCTGTTAACCAGTTACCTCTGTCTCTCCTACCCCCCACTTGTCCTCAGCTGATGATGTCTCCCTGACGCACTCTAACCTCATCCTTGGCCCTGGATTTAAAATGCATCTTGGTCGCATCACATGTGTACACAGCGCTAAATACAAGTGTGAACACAATTGACCACATATCTTTTGTAGTGTAAATGCTAATCGTCCCTGACAAGGCAGTAGGCAGTAGCAAAACACAGGCAGCTTGGACATGCGTGACAGACACAGGTTTAAACACAGGTTTAAACACAGGTTTAAACACAGGTTTGAACACAGGTGTAAACGGCGATGTGTCTCAGCTGTACACTTGTGATTTTAAAACCAAGTGGAAACAGTGCCTCTGTCGGCTGCTTCCATTACAGGAGATCTCTGCCTGTGACCTCTGGAATTAAAAAAGTCGGGAAAATGCTATACATAACCTCGGCTACTCGCACACTCACACCTTCTGTCGGCCTACCATGTTTTCCTGGAGCTCTAAGCGCCTCCAGGGTTTGAGTACGCCCAGTCACAATCCACCTCATGCCATCTCATCAAGCTCTCCGGGAGCAAGAGAAAGTGAGCTTGATTGTGTTGACAACCCCTGCCCTTTACCATAGCCCTCCATGACTAGCAAATGCATTTGTAGCCCCACATCTGGGATGCCTCTTTCTTATTACAGATCCACTCCCGTATGCTCTTCAGCAACAGTGAATGTCCCTTCTAGGTGACTGCAAGCTGGAGCTGCTGTCTCAGGGTTGACTGACCCTGTGCTGTGTGAGCAGGTTCAGGCGCAGGGGTTTTCACACGATCCAGTCTCTCCGAGTCTGGCAGGACCTCGCAGTGTCAGAGAAAGCCCAGGCCTCGAGATTGATTGCTTCCCCTGCTGTCTCGGTTTCATGATAGGAGACAGAGGCCTTTAATATGTAATAGGTCTGGCCAGGCATATTAGCATGATTACCATCCATTATCACAGTAATGCGTCCTTGCCCTCTCCCTGAATGGGAGTTCCTGCACGCTTGTAGGTGTTTTTGGAGTGACCGGCACGTTAAGTGGAGGCAAGCTAGCTATAAATATAATATTTTTTTTGTATTTATTTTTAATTTTTTTTTTATAAAATGTTCAATATGCCCTGGCATGTTTGAGCTTGCTTTCACTCTCCTTTGATTTAGTTGAAACCCATCTGCAAAAAGAAAAGTTAGCTCTCTGTTGGCACAGGTTGAACTTCCTGTATAACTGTGTTGCATCCAACTTCACTTAACTTGGGCACTCATATCATTGCTTATTTGCATTGAGTGTACCTGCCCATGTCCAGTCCC
This sequence comes from Clupea harengus, assembly GCF_900700415.2. Taxonomy (NCBI): domain Eukaryota; kingdom Metazoa; phylum Chordata; class Actinopteri; order Clupeiformes; family Clupeidae; genus Clupea; species Clupea harengus. The sequence continues at coordinate 5,169,901 of NC_045161.1, read as the reverse complement.
TAGAGAAATTATCCCTTAGTCATGGCTCTCACTGGGCACACAAATTGCTGAGAATAATTTAATTGAACTGAATGCTTTGACACATCCAATTACACTGCATTGTTGTGTTCTACAAGCAGATCTGCTTCAGAAGCTTGTTGTTCACTATACATTCATTTTTTTTAAGTCTAGTGGCCTTCTTGCGAACAGTAAGGTATTTTACCCATGTAAAAGAGTAATTGGATTCAACGGCTGTGGTATACCGAGGGTATTCACTGAACATCATTTCAAATAGCCATATTTTCTCAAGCAGAATCAAATCTAGGTCTATGCAAAGGGGTTGGTAGATACAGGCAGACCAAGGGTACTTGGTATTTGCTGCCTTGGCACTTTTGAAGTTCTGCAAATCATTAGGCGTCAGACACAGCATTGAACTTGTATAAATTACACTTTTCTGAACAGTCTTATACTGGCATGATGAATAAGCAGTCCTGAATAATGTATCGAGACACCCTGACTCTTTTAATCTTGTGTGATTTTAGTTTTCTGTGTCATTGTGACTGTAGTTGGCACTACATTGGTAGATGTATGAACAGAGTATGCCTCCGAAGGGCTGACTGTACTGAATATGTCCAGAAATGAAAGTACCAAAATGCCAAGTTTCTTTAACATAAGATACTATAGGGTAGTGAGCTGCTATACTGTGACTTTTTTTTAGAAAGATTCAATAGCTTTATCCACTCAGTGAATTGCTCGCTTGCTTGCTAAGCCTGTTAGATTGGAGTTTCACATAAGGCCTTAATGGAATGCCTACTTCACAAGCTCAAGGGACTGATCATTTGTAGCGGCCTAAAAGATGTATCCACGTAAATTATATGAAAGCATAGGGGTCGAGGACTTGGAACACATGCAGGCGTGCTCACCAACATCCCCATCCCAGACCCTCTTCCACACCATCCCCTCCACCCCCAGCCCATCTGCTAGTGCCGCATTTTGTGAGGTGGGCTTTTTTTTCTCTCTCTCTGAGCAGAGGGGGTAGTTTGCAGGAAGGGTTTACTGACAGAGGAAGTAGGAGAACAATGATGGAAGCCAGTTACCAGGGTGAAGGCACACATATATACACACACACACTCACCGAGTGAGCCGCAGTGTTGCGTGTGCCGTCAGAGCAACATAAAATTGTTTGGCCGGCACAGGAAGGAAAAAGGATGAAGGACCATTGCTCCAAGATTAGCCCATGCTTTGAAATTAGTTCTCTGATTGATAACACATGCTGTTACCACAGCTACATTTATATGAGAAATATCTACTTTCTCATGAATGTTTCATCAATGGAATGGCACAGTTTGCTCTGTAGTTCTGCACTATATCTTAAGAACATTGTGTTACTACAATAATGTTCCTTGGTCCGCCTCAGGAATGCTTCTCTGCTCTGTTCTGTCTCACACGTCAGTATTCACTGGGACATTTGGTAAGCCCTCTCTGTGAGGTCAAGGTGATTATTCCCTTCAAATGGAAGTAATTATTAGTAATTAGTCAGATTGGGGGATTATTTTAATGCCAGTAGAAATTAGGTCTGATCTGGACAAGCTGGCCACCTGCTGTTACCTGTTATGATACCAGAGACGTTACAAGGGAGGAGACAAATCACTGATGGGAAAATGAATGGGGGGAAGCACTAAACATGTTGGATTTGTAACTGGAAGTCCAGCCCTGTATTCGCCTCCCCTGCACGTTCTGTTTATTTCCACTGTTGCCATAGTAATAGCCATGCTGCGGCAATTTGGTGCATGCACAATAAGCAAGTCAACTCAAAGAATCATTTTTTTTTTAATCAACTCGAAGAATTAAGTCTTTTTTTTTAACCTTCTTTGAGTGTTTGGGGAAACAATGTCCACACTGTTTATGTCAGATTTAAACTTGTGATGTACCTTTTAATGTCTGTCCGGCCATCCTATGTGGAGTTATGGATCTCTCCCCATTTACTTAGATAGGAGCCTGATCCTGTTGCCTGGAGGCATTGCCAAGATGGCTGCCGGGTGGCGAGACTTGCCTATAAGGACTTTGATGATACTATTCTCTACAAGTTATCATGGGCTGATATAAGGACTTTGATGATACTACTCTCAAGTTATCATGGGCCAATCCTAGTTCTGGTAGTGCTAAAGCTGACAGTACTAAGGTAGAGGGTCCAGTGACCAGACCAGTCAACTAAGGAGAACAGGTCTGCAATTAGTTCAATTGAATAAGATCATGTAATGCCATTAAACATTCAGACATGACTCAACTTTTCACTGTAATGAAGCATTGTAGTATCTCCAATATATTTGGTGCACATACAGTTTGGGGCTATCTAAGTAATTTTTTTTACCTGTTTTCAAAATAAGGTTGACCTTGACTTTTACCATGTATTATCAGGCTTGGCATCTCATTCTTGTCAGCTATGATCGACTTGCCTTAGACTGGGAGTTGAGACCGTTACCTTGGTGATGAGAGCAGGGTCCACTACCCCTCACTTTACCAGCCTGACACTAATGGGGGATTACCAATAACAGCTTAACACTAATAGTAGAAACATACCTGCTCAATTTATATATTTATATATTCAGAGGCTTCACCATGGACTTTTAGTCCTTCCCTCAGATTGGAGGAAGTGGCACAGCTGGTATATTGCTGGAGGCATGAAAGTGTTATTATACTGTAAGCTAATATTGAAAGAGGAAGTGGGTGGTGTCCATGGCTCCCCTACACATTATGCTCAGATAATGCACATGCTTATTGTGGGGTTTGTTTTTATTTGAGGATTTTCCCACACTTGTAGTACAATGCAATCCCGTCTTCTTCATCCTTGGTTTGTGCTTTAGATGCTTCATATACCCCAGCAGTTTTGTTTTTTTAAAGACTCTATAAGGGGCATAAAGCCTGTTCCATCTACTTTGAGCCATCAGGGCCACCATACTGGTGCAAGGCTGTGAGAGGGCCTGACAAATGAGGGGTCCCCGTGGTGACTCGCTGGCAGGTTTATGTAACTTCATTGGCATGACACTGATTTCTGCTGCCCGTGTCTTTTGAACTTCCTTTTTGGTTAATTAAGATGGTTAATTGCATCGCTCCCAGTCAGTTTATTGATTTTTCTAAATGACCCTCTGTCCAAGAATTTGAAAGACATGGTACATTGTTTGGGAAGAATCGCTGAGTCGCGGCGGGGTTTTACCGTGTCATCGGATCTTTACGGTCGGTGCATCCTTTTTTTTCTTATTTTTCAGCCAGGCAGTACAAAAAAATATATATCACTTTACACACTCTTTGTTTGTTTTGGGGACACAAATCTTTCACTTGTAGTCTGCATGGGTGGTCATTTGCTGAACCAGCAATACCTCAGAAGAGAACAGTGGTGATGTTTCAAACCTGAGTCTGTGTTGCACATGATATTATGTTGCAGTTGCTGCACTTGTTCATACATGAAGTTCACACTATTGGGAAAATGTTTCCTTTTGTAAGGGGTCTCAAGACCACACCTCGGTTACTCATGCCTTTAGCGTGGAGTCGTCTCGCTTCCCTCCAGCTAAGCCATTCTCAGATGGGTGACTCATTGTTTGCCTTGATAATAGTTTTACCCGGATAATCACCTTAGCATATGGTCTGCTGTCTAGTCAGAGGAGAGGGAACAACAAAAACATTGCACGTCAACTCTGTTAATCAGAGGTTTACATCATGACCTGCTTATTCCAAGCATGTAATATGATTATAAAAGAATATGTGGCAATAATGTCAGTGTGTTATGACTTCTGCATAACTATTCATGTCTTAATAGCTTTGTATATGAGAATATCCCAAATGTATTGGCAACTCTAATATCCACTTTATTACCCTTTGCTTTGCACACTTTTTGCCTGTCACGCCTATTGAATGTGGTGTGAAGTTGCTGTGCTGAAATTGTCTTTAATCCTCCTACCCCAGCCAGGCAGACAGGCATGAGGGGTAGGGGTGGAAGGGATTGATTAGCCCCGAGTTGGAGTTACTTTACCCATTTAGTGGGCTCTCCTCTGTAGCACTTAATGCCCACGAGAGACACATGTAGTCATTCATATTGGGGGGGGAGGGGTGATTATCAGAAGCAAGAGGCTGAAGCTTCTTAGGCAGCAGAGCAGCTGCAGTCCCCCGTTTAATTGTACCCTGAACAGAGACAATGGGTTAGAATAGAGGGGAGGTAGTCAGTGGGGTCTCATTCATAATTGAAGTGGCTCCCTTGTGTTTCGATGATAACTGGATAGTGTTGAATTCTAAATGATAAGCTATACTTATTTAGCCATTATGTCATTGTAAGTATTTGCAAACACTCCAGTATTAATGTATTAGTAATGTCTTGGAGTGTGTCCATGTTCTCTCATCACTGGCTTATTGTAAAGGCGATGCTGTTTAATGCTGGAGGCTGTTGGCTTTGGGATGAACATTTTCATGTATGGTCTCCTTTTTACTCAGGATGGTGTACAGGAAGTTCTGTGTCAGTATTTGGCCCAGACTGTGATTAGCCAACGAGAGCCATAAGTCCACTGATCCTTCAATACCAGCATATTGTTTGTTTAATTACCTGAACTGATGTTGCCTCTGTGCACATTGAGATAAATAAATGTATGCAGAGTTAATGGTGCCAAGGTCAATATGACGTGGTACAGTTTTTTCGGAACCCTCAAATAGGTGTAGTATTTTAGCCAGTTGTCATGGCAAATCAGTTTTATGGGTAGTATGCTTTTGTACACTTCAGTTTATACAGCAAAGCACTATTCAACTCAAGGTCAAGACTTCACTTTCCAAGAAGCATACTTATAGGTTGCACATTTCACATTCATATTTTGTTAAGTTATGATTTATTGAGTACAGTTTTACTAAAAAATATAGTACTGCAGTTTATTGAGGTTCCGCTTTGTTATTCCATGGTCATTTTTGTCTGATGCAGATCCACAATTTACCATAGTCTTTGAAATTATAAAGGCCTTTTCATAAATATGTTTCTTTATAAAGTGACAGCCTATGTCTTTGTTTTAAAAAATTTGAAATAATACTGTACTGTAATGAAGCCCATAATTTGTGCTGGGTTGCACCCTGCATTGTCGGAAAAAGAGAGAGAGATGAAAACGGCTTACTACCTCTAACTTGTTAGCACAGAATTGCATCCTAACTGTCAGCTGAAGGACAATTATGAAGATTTTAGTAGTAGTTTAATGCAAATTATGGGCATGGGCAGAAACAAACCTGAGGGAACGGGAGGACAATAATAATGCTCCGTGATTCCATCACCGATTTCTGTGGAATCCGGAGGAGCTTGCAGTGTTTTATATGGGATTCAGAGGAACTATGATTTATAGGACTTTGAACCTTTTCTGTGAAATATTGCTGTCAGATCATTTTGTACCTTCAGAGCTGTTAATAGGCTATATGACTAATGGTTGTGCTAATTGAAGAATGTCTTCAACCTCTGGACTCATAAAAATAGGCCAGGCAGACTGAGCATGCTCAAAGTAAAGATAAAATTAGACGCACTGCATATATTCAACTGTTTACCCCAAAGTAAAGGCTGTGTTTTTATTGAAGTACATAGTACTGCCAGTGAGGTTTGAAATGCACTTAAAGTGAATAGAAAATTGAAACTTAATCTGCCTAAAATGCTATTTAAAATTCCTAATGCATACTTAACATTGATGCCTTAGATGTTGGTGCACCAAAGGGCTAATTAAAAAGTCATGCAAAACTGATCTGAACGGATTAAACTGAGGAAACTAATTTTAGTATGATCTTGCTAGTAAATGCTTAAGGCCAAACGGATATAAACACACACACACATGCACACACAGACACACACATACATATATCGGAGACACCTTTCACACACACCCGCGCACACACACACACTCACAAATCTCATGCACCTTTCCCTTGTCTGATAAGAGGCTTTTCTTTTCCTGGTAGTGTATGCAAATACAGGAATTCAGGCAGAATGACATGAAATGCTGATAAGAAAGAGAGTGTGGGAAGCGCCCCAGCACACATCTGTGGGGATGTGGTACAGTACTGGATGGAGACTTTTTCTTTTCATTAAGGCTTCCTGAGGTGCTACTATGGGTACTGTACATCCAGGTCTTTTTGATATGGGAATCTGGCAGAATGTCAGATGTGCCCGAGGTGCTCCCACACGCTTCTGGAGACAGTGGGAATTCACAATGTGCTCAGCTTTAATGCAATACACATACACAGCAAGCTCGCTTTGAAAGGTTCTCCAATTACAAAGATCCCTTTCAAAGAGAAGTGCATCACTGTATGCCTGTCTTGTGTCAGAGATCCGCTGGGCTGGGGCTGCCGGTGCGGGTGCGGGTGAAAAACAGACTTGTGGGGGTGTGTGTGTGTGTGTGTGTGTGTACAAACGTTGGGGGTACAGCATTATATATGGCTGATGCCTCTTGTCAGCTGTAGACTGTCAAAGGGACTCCTGGTTTCCGGACCTTTCCTGCCAGAAGTCAGCAGCCTTTAAATCACCAGAATCCTGACTCAGGACTCAGCCTTGTGAAGGTACCAGGCCACGAAACCTGCTCCTCATAGGGACTCCAACTTGAAATAAATGGCTGTGCTTGTCAGCGCTTCAGCTCCAAACAAAGCTGTTAAGAGTTTTCTCAAAGAAAGTCAGATAATTTACAACTCTGGGAGTTGAAAGCCAGACAGGCTAGACAGGCTCTGAATTTGCTCAGTCTCTATGCTTAATGGCATAGCTCTCCTCCACAGTAGGATACAATAATAACGCTACATTGAAAATATGCATGTAGTTTCTCATAGCACATACTTCTGTTTATCCTAATCTGTAGTAAGATCATCTCTGTGTACCCTAAATGTAATCCATTCATGTCCATTTTATGTCCACATGTAAAAGAAGTATAACACACTCCACCACTACACATGAGTTAGCGGTGCAAATTGGAGCGCTTCTCTTTAATCTGTCAAACACACATGAGAGTATCAGAGCTCTAAAAGAAAAAAGAGAGTTGGAGAACCCTTTTAGCGTAGCAGCTAGTGGTTTTTTTTTATGCCCCCCCGTCTGGTTTGCTCCGTTTTCAGTTCATTTGTGTTCGTTCTGTTTTCAGTCTTTCAGTGCTGTTGATTTATTTGAAGGCAGAAGTGTTTGAACCGGGCAGATAAGATCAAAGCAGTCTTCCACTGTGAGTTCTGGAAGCCCTCTCTTGATATTTGGGAGTTTAAATACGTATTGTGTAAGAGTTGACTTTCTTCACGTTGTGTTTTCTTGAGCGCACCTGAAGCCTGTACTTTACAGAAGCACTGTAACATAACTGTGGAGGAGGAGGAGGAGGAGGAGGAGGAGTAGGAGCAGGAGGAGGAGGAGGAGGAGGAGGAGGAGGAGTAGGAGCAGGAGCAGGAGCAGGAACAGGAACAGGGGGGCAAATTACCTCAAAGGCTTTAGACAAGGAGAATAGGGTAGTGCATTACATATTCAGAAACGCCAGATGACTATGGAAAGTTAAAATCTTTGGTACATTTCCATAAAGCTTTAATAGGCCAGCTTATCTGGTGATCCTTCTTTGAGAAGTCATAATGCCACAATATTTAATTGAGTCCAGTTTAAGCAGTTAAGCCGTTTCTTTAGATGGGCCGAATATTAACAATATAGATAATGGAATAATCTTATTTGCAGTAAGGGTTTTAGCAGTTGGACCATTGTTAGTATTAATTATAGTTATATTAATCTTTTCGTTCTTTAAGATTAATCTGCTATAGAAATGCCGTAATGTTTCTTTGTTGCTATAATTGATCAGAAATGACTCTGGCTGATAAAACTCCACATATACTGCTGATATGGTCCTTCTGCTGAGAACAGTGAATAGCTTTGAAACGGAGGCTCAGTCTTTGCACTGCCTTCCTGACACATCTGTCTCAAACTTGAGATGTGAGTTTGTTTGAAAAACATTGAGGCGTGAAGGATATAATCCTAAAGCATGTCTATTCCCCTCGCCTGTCAATTACAGCACACAGCCATAGCTCTCCAGTGTCGAAGTGAATATTGTCCCACTGGCATACTAATGGGAGGCTCTTAGACAAATAGCTCACAAGAGAGGCACACCCCAGTCACTTTGCCAAATATCTCATTAACCTCAGTTTATGATTTCACTCAGTTACTTATTTTCCTGAAGAGGTTAGTGGAATATATAGCCTGGAGTTATTGTTTTGAATCCCACTGGTTTGTGAAAGTACATAAAAAGTTGATGTGGCAGAAAATGGGAAGTGCGAGTATTGAAAGGTGCCATGCATCAATAGCACGTCCCTGGGTTCCCATTATGGGACAGAAATAATATAGTATAGTATAGTAGCAGGTCTTCCTCTAAGGTTGGATTTTCACCTTCGCTTCCTTGAAGTTAGCTTTTATAAAAAGTTTAAAGGTTTGCTTTTCTAAGAGGGTGATCACACCTGCAGAGGAACAAAATGGCTTAAGGTTGAAATGGTGAACCAGAGCCAGAATATAATGTGTGCCACCCACGTAAACTCTGCGGAGCACAATCCATGTGTATGTCCGCCATCATTTGCACTGTAAAAAGGACTTTATTGCTCTATTAAAATTAAGTGTTATAGTGTTGCCGAAGCCTTTGAAAGTGAAGTTTCATGTATGAAGAAAACTGAGTTTGAAAATTTCATCTGGAAACCAGAACACCACATTCTTTATGCTGTGTCAGTATTTTATCCATTGAACCCAAACAACGAGGCTCTGATTCATGCCAAAGATGTATGAAGAAATAAGGCATGGCGATGTATAAGTCATTAGACATTAGCATCAACCACATTGTAGGATGGATGAAGGTGATTCATTTTACATTGGATTTACTTGGATATGCGGTAAACTTCCTTGAAGTTACTAATGGCAAGAAAGTGTTTTGGGTGTGGCCTGTGTATACAATCTGAGAAAAAATTCACCAACCATCTATGTCACCAACAAGTAAAAAGCATCAGTAAAACAGAGCAGCCTTTTTGCCTTGTGACCCTTTTAAATAAGTTAAAGGTTTTATCACAACTAAAATGCCATTTCTATATCACAATCAAACAATGTGGCTTCTCCCTGACACAACAGGCTGAACTCAGAGAGCATAGGTTACTTTGGCAGCAAGTGTCACTAGTATGTGGCTAACGTGATGATGTAGAGCAGCCTGTGCCGCTCTCCGACTGTGCAGATTTGGCTGCAGAGCAGAGAATACACCCTGGAGCAATTTTGGTTTCGTGCTCAGAGGCTTTCCCCGCCCAAAGCCAGAGATGAAGAGGGCTCTCTTTAATCACTTGCGTGGGGAGGCATGGCTCCCGCACTCTGCAGACTTGCTCCAAGATTTACTGTTCATTCTGCTTTAGCTCCTGTTGTCAGTGCAACCGGCCAGACACCAGGTCTGTGGAATGTTGTCTTTTTCCAAGCACATCAACCACCGCCACCACCATCCACGCTCCACGCTCCCGCTGAAGGCTCTCCAAACAGATAGGTCAGGAAGGAGGGGGGGCGGGGGGTCAGGCTGCAGCAGACAGGCCTTCCTACTAAATAACATTAGCAGCTCTGTGACACCACTATGATGATACAAGGACCATGGGCTTGCCACGGGGCTGGGGATCCCTTGGGGGGGAAAGGGCTGGGTGTCATGCTGTGCTTATCCAGTGGCTTACATCCTCTGAGCCCTCCCTCCTTCCTGGACCAGTGTTGTCAGGATGATAACGTCACACAGCAGACAAGTTTGGCCAGCCAAGATAATAAAAAAGCCATTTCCATGATTCCACTTGGGGACAGGAATGCTGCGGTCATCATTTCGGTTCCCACATTAGCCTTACCCCCCCCCCCCCCCCACCCCCCATCCAGTACTCTTAGTGGAGTCTTTTCATTAGAGCAGAGAAATGTGCATATCACTGGTTTCCAGCTGGCTTGGCGAGAGGGCTCCACAGGCTCCATGCTGTTAATGACTACTCTGAAAAACGCTCTTTGTGGTGAAGGAGGAACGATCCCCCCCCAACCTCTTCTTTGGAGCTTACTCCTCGCTCCCAAAGGCCACATTAACCGAGGAAGACTTGGGTTATTGTGCAGTCTGTACAAACTATCAGGGAATTTGAATGCCTCCCTTTCCACGGCACAATGAAGAGAAGATTAGACATTGTTTGTGCAAGCCCAGCCACCGGTATCTACCCTGGCCAGCGGAGGTTACAACTTGTAGTGAGGGTGGCTTTGATCACTACTGTAGCTTCATCTCCGAGACAGCCCGTACCATCTGACATTTTAATCCTGCAGATGTGACTGGTGGCTCTCTCTGTCCGCTATCACCTGAAGGGGAAATGGGTGGACAATTAAGAGCGTTCCCCTAATCTAAGTCAGAGTGATAAATCAAAGCAAACTGCTACACAGAGACAGAGAAAGAGAGTATCTGAGATTGAGCTGCTAGTATTCTACAGAGAGAAGGCAATCTCAGAGAGACATTTTATATGACAAACCAGCATCGCTCCATTTAATCAACAAATATAACCGATGGAACCTTGCGAGCCCCATCTCCCAAATATCATTTTGTCTGCCCAAGAGAGTTTGAAGAAGAAATGAAAGCAGGTTACCATTTATGGTGGTTAAGAATGAGGGCTCTTTTCAGACGACGGGGCCATCAATAAGCAGAAGAGGTATTGAATTGTATTCCCTTTTGGATTTATGCGGCGTGCATGATACTGTGTGTCTCTTTGGGAGAGGCATTTCAAATGAGTTTATTTGTGCCTCATACGCTTTTTGTGTCATCTGTAAAAGTATCCAGATGGTTGCCGTGCTGTTGCTGCATCAGTTTCATTTAATTGATGAAAGGGCTGTCTACTGATCTGACAAAGAAACTTAAAGACCTGTGGATTGCACACTGAGAAACAGGTCATTTTTAACTGTGAGGTAATGAGCACTAAAATAATGACGCACGGATCTGGATGTTAGAGTACAAAGGTTTTGACAGTTAAAGAAGTGAAAGCACTTTTATCTGTTTTTTTTCTGAAATGCAGTTGAAATATGGCCAATGCACTGCTTCACATGGTGTGTGTGAATCCCATTCCTTGAGGCTGTCATCCTAAGAAGTGAAACGCTGTGGTGACAGTCACTTAATGATTCAATCCAACAGTGTGAATAAAACCCTGGTTGATAAGGGGATGTGTTATGAAAGAGTACAGACAGAATGTAATCTCTGATCATGTGTCCATTAATCATGTCATAAAACTAACAACCAGATGGAAAGAATGAAAGCGGTGATCTTAACTGAATCGAAATAATTCCTTAAACACAAGCTTCATGAATGTTTCCCTTTTTCTCTCTGGAAATGTAATTTTGGGAACCATCATAAATATTTGCTTTTCTAAGAGGGTGATCACACCTGCAGAGGAACAAAATTGCTTAAGGTTAATGGTTAACCAGAGCCAGAATATAATGTGTGCCACCCACATCAACTCTATTAAAATTAAGTGTTATAGTGTTGCTAAAGCCTTTGAAAGTGAAGTTTTACGTATGAGGAAAACTGAGTTTGAAAATTTCATCTGGAAACCAGAACACAGCATTCTTTATGCTGCGTCAGTATTTTATCTATTGAACCCAAACAACGAGGTTCTGATTCATGCCAAAGATGTATGAAGAAATAAGGCATGGCGATTTATTAGTCATTAGACATTAGCATCGACCACATTTTAGGATGGATGCAGGTGATTCATTTGACATTGAATTTACTTGGGAATGTGGTGAGCAGAGAATTGATTTGAACTTCTAGCAAAGGTCCAACTTTCGGTTGAAACAAAATGGTTATGAATGTGTCTTTAGCATAATCTTGGTAATATTTCAGACATTCTAACCAATCAAAGCTGTGAAATGCTAAAAAGGTAAGGTTGTCCAAAATCACTATAATGCTGTTAACAATCACCCTGTAGAAATGAATCTTCACTCAAGCAGACAAAAACAGAAAGTGGTGATTCCTCAGCCTCTACTGCTTCAAAGTTTTCTGGATGATTGATTTGCCTAAAGCTTTAGAAAATGTCAGAGACATGAACAGCACCAAGAGGCCTCGTAGAAAAGTGAATGAACAGCAATGGCTGCTCCACCTATTCCATTTGAATCGCAGGGTTTTGTGAAGGCAGTGAATGTGCAAGAGTGAGAAAATCAGAGGAATCGTAACCCTCCCCTGGCTACAACCCACTCTTTTCTGACTCACAATCTTTCATGTGAGATGTTCAGTCGGGGTGTCACATAATAGGCTGATCTTTTTTTTTTTTTAAGATTGTATTGCCAAAGGGCTTTTTGTCTCTAATTGGATTTGAGATGAGAGTCTCAAGGAAGGGGATAGTGGACGAGTGCTTTTTAAGATTCCATTGCAAGTTTATGGTTATGCCTTGAAGAACTAAAACGGTTTGGGTCTTTTAAGATGTAAAGATGTTTGCACTTTTCAAGTTTTGACTGTTCTGACAAGGTTAGACTTCTCAGATGGCTTCCAGCCATCGCCTTATTAGCAACATAACATCAAGAAACTATTTTTTTGTTTTATCATTAACAGTATGATCGAGGCAATGCTGTTCGTGCCATGGTTGTTGTTAAAGACTTCTCATTAGTGGATTATTTTCACAGGAAGTAACCTGACATTTCAGTGTAACACAATATGGCAAAACATCTTGGGAACATATCTTCGAGTCGCTATGGAAACACCTTTCATCATAGTGTTTTTAGTATCCATGGATACAGCACTGTGTTGAATGGCAAGTAGCAGCTCTTACAAGACATAAAGGATCGCCATCAGATTAATCAGAAGTAATTTGTTAGCCATGCGTTAAAACATTCAAAGACTAGCAGCCAGTCTTCAGGATATGCTCAGCCAGTTGGTTTTTGTTCCATTTACTGGCTCCTTTCTTACACCGATGGAGAACAGTCGATCATATTCCGTGACAACTTATGGTAGCTAGACTAATGGAATTGCCCATAAAGCCATTTACCTGACAGACAGACGAGATTCCCTGAGAGATGCTTGAACAAATGTGTTCCCTTTGCAGTAAAGTCTTTCCGGGTGTCAGCAGTATTAAGTCAAACATTACATTGCCAGAGCACATGGCTCCATCAGAATGTTGGCACATTCTCATAGTTTTCAGCTTAGTAGATGAATCGTAACCGATTTACCTTGCTCTTGCCTTTTTTGTTGTTTCCTCAGCTACATTTAATTGGTGGATGTCCCTTAGTTTAATTTCCACACAAGCGTCCCATCTTACCCTTCGCCGTAAGCTGTTTGTTTCTCAGCCTTGCCCATTTATTTTGTGAAACTATGCTTACGTTTCCATTCTCCAGGTGCCCTTAGGGTTCAGATTGTTCTATATATTTGTGTCCATACATGTGACCTGCAACACGGTGTTGTTCATACCACCCTGGTAGTAAATGTTTATATTATATGGCACCGACTCCTTGAGGTCTTGAGGTTGTGTATAGGTCCAGTCTCTGTATTTGATGCCTGGAGCCTGGTAGCAGAAGTAAACAGGCTCGAGTTGTCGTCAGTCTGTCAAAGTGTGTGTAGGTGTGTTTTTATTAAATGCTGCACCCACTGAACCAACCCACCCCCTCCTCTCAGCTTTCAGTCTCCCACTCTTTCTCTCTCTAAATCACCTTCGTATTGAAGTGATTGATCTCTTGGTTCAAGAATCTAGATGAATTGTAAACTGTAAAGTGGAGTTGAATTCAATGAAACGACCATTGTGATCATCTGACTAGTGTGTGGTGGAGCTTGGTGCAGTCTAATGTTGCAGTGCATTGTCTAGTGCAGTGCAGCATCCTGTCGGATGTTTCAATGAGAAGCTCAGATATGTAAAACCATTTAGCAAAGCATACCTTCACGAAAAATGAATTTGATATTGGTGAATTAAAGTGAATAATGGCATTGCCAGAGAGAGGAGATTTTGATTTGCTTTGCCCATCTCATTTAAAAATTAAAGGGGGTACAGAAATTAAGTTGCTGTAATAAAATGAATAGCTTGCAGGTTTTTTTTTTACCATCGTAGTGTAAGAGGTAATTACATTGGGTTTATTCAGCAATTTCATGTGTTGTTGAACATCCAATTAGAAAAGGCATAATTTCACCAATTGAGACTGAATATAGTTTAAACTTTATCTCATACTGAGATCTAATAATTCACTAGATTAAGTGACTCATTAAGTTACACATGTCATGTGGAATAAGATTAACTCTTTGAGCCGTGGCAGTAACAGCAGAGTGTTCTCTGTAAAAGGCTGAAAGAAGCTGTAGACATTTTACTGCAACAGTAGTAGTGTCCTTATTGGTGTCTGTTAAACACCGTACACACTGGTCAAAGGTGTTGTTGTTTTTTGTAAAGACCATCTAAGTCATGTCACCGGGTGGACTGAAATAAAAGTCCATTGGGTGTGTGGGGCGACAGTGGTACAGTGGTAGAGAAGTTGTTTAGTAATCAGAAGGTTGCTAGTTCGATTCCCTGTCGAAGCGTCCTTGAGCAAGACACTGAACCCCTAATTGCTCCTGATGTGCAGTGTGCCATCAGTGTAAATGTAAAATGTAAAATGTGTATACATTGTAAGTCACACATATGTAAGTCGCTTTGGATAAAAGCGTCTGCTAAATGACTAAATGTAAATGTAAATGTGTGATGCTTCTCTTGTATGTAATAACTAAGCAGTAATGGTTGTCAGCGTTTCCATGCTGTTGGCTAATGTGAGGATTTTCAGTTTTTGGGATTAGATTGTGTTTTTTTGTGTGTTCTGATTTTAGCTTGATTGGACGACTGCACTGTGAACACTACAAACATATAACAACCCATGTGTGAATACCTACCTCATTAGCAGTGACTCCCTTCGTTTGACTCTGCTTAGCATTGCTTAGGATTGTTCCTTGACAAACTATGCTTATATTGGCGAGTCTCACTGTGGTGAAACCATGATTATTTCTTACCTGAGCTGAAGCACATTCCCTGCAAAAGGCCATCTTTTATTTATGGGTCTAGGCATGCTGTATACTATATGCAAGACATTTGACATTTCAAACCATGACACCTCGCACAGTTACTCAGACTGGCTGAATGTTATGTAGTAGAGACTTGCTCAACACATGGGATTTGAATGCCCTTATCATGGGACGACCATTTCCTGTCCTGTCTGTAGTAAGCCGTAGTACCTGCAGGATATAATCACTTAATTCCCTCAGGCTTTTAAGAATTGCACACCTCATATGACACTGCTGTTTAAAACGTTTTTGCCCTCTGTGAAAGGATTTTAAACTATTTACTGCACATCCTGTAATGCACATGGTCACGCAAACGGTTAAAATCTTTATACAAGTGACTGACTTTATCTAGTGCAGTGTAGTTGAGGATGTGAGTGGCTGTTTTGTGAAATGTTATGTTATGTCTGTATTGTTGGGCTATTATTAGCTACAAGGCCTTCAAGCTAGGACAGACACAGAAAGGAGCAAGAACCACAGAATGACAATGGCTTGCTTCTCCTACATGGAGGTAAAAGAAGAAGCTTTTGAAGACCCAACTCTTCAGCGAGCACCTCCCCTCCTAACTGGCACCTGACTAGCGCTTAACTTGCACTTCAGCAGTTACATTCCTGCACTTCTTTTTCCTCTTTTCTAGGTTGTTGTTTTTCTAATTCTCATGTAAAGTAGTATTTATTGTTACACCATGCTTTTTTATTGCTCTTAGCTTGACTGTTCTCTCCCTTGTAAGTCGCTTTGGACAAAAGCGTCTGCTAAATGACTAAATGTAATGTAAATGTAAAACATGTACAGTAGCTCTAAAAACATATAATCTCAACAAGGACAGTTATTAAGATAGGACATGATTTAATTGTGCATATGTACAGTTTCTAAATGGGAATATATGATATAGCAGTGAAGGATTTAATTAATCAATACTCAATTTCCTCAGTTAAATCACAGGTACTGCTTTGCATTAAAATGTGTTGAAAGTGTGTACTTGAACAATGAACCCCATGAACGTAGCAGACCAGATGCCACTTATAGTAATAATAATAATAATAATAATAATAATAATACTAATACATCACATTTATATAGCACTTTTCACAGTTCTGAAAGATGCTTAATATATATATATATATATATATATATATATATATAATAATAGTGCAGCACTATGGATATTCTGACCTGCAGAACACTCGCTCTCTCCCCCCCTTCTATATCGCAGAACAAAGGGCCTCTGGACAGAAGGATCTTGGCACCCTATTTTTGACCAAGTTTTGTGTGTACTTGAACAATGAACTTGAAGTGTGTACTTGAACAATGAACCCCATGAACGTAGCAGACCAGATGCCACTTATAGTAATAATAATAATAATAATAATACTAATACATCACATTTATATAGCACTTTTCACAGTTCTGAAAGATGCTTAATATATATATATATATATATATATATATATATATATATAATAATAGTGCAGCACTATGGATATTCTGACCTGCAGAACACTCGCTCTCTCCCCCCCTTCTATATCGCAGAACAAAGGGCCTCTGGACAGAAGGATCTTGGCACCCTATTTTTGACCAAGTAACAAGTAACTCATGGAACCATTGTCACATGTGAAAAGCAGCCGCCTCTACAGAACATCAAGCATGTGTTAATTGATTCTTGGCTTCAACATGTACCCCCAGCTTATCCATCTCCTGCTGGGATTGCCAATGTCGAGCACTGGTGGCCTAAGCAATCTAATTATGTCTGAGACAAACAGGAAGTCAGCAGTCAATGTGTGCTTTTAAAGGAATTTGGGTGAAAAGTGGTAAACAAAAGACATCCTCAGCTGTTTGGTTCCAGAGCACAGCAAGGTGTCCTAAAGTAGCACACACTGTGTTTTTTTCTTTTCTTTGAGCTTTCATTCAATGCCTCTCAACGCCATTTTCTTATATCACTTGATTCCATTTATTTAATGTGAATCGCGGAGGACTTTGTGCACACTTTCAAACAAGACCCTTGTCTTGTAATATAATTTGTTTGATCTCCGTTACCTGAATAAGATGACATGTGCACCTCACCATTAGTCATTCATGGGAAAACGTTTGTTTGTGTGTGTCGGCTGAAGTGGTTTTATTAACACATTCTCACTACGCTTTTTCATTACATTGAATTAACACTGCCACTCTTAACCCTTAGGGGACGAAGGCCTGTTAAACTTTTTTAAGGTAGTCTGACATGATGTTTTTGTATATTTCCTCTTACTAAAAACATTGATGCACAAGTGGCATATATGTAGAAGATGAAAGGTTTCTGGGGGTGTTCTTTTTATGATTCGAGGACAAAGACTCTCTGAGCTTTTAAAGGCATATTGACAACAAGAACCCAAAAAAAAACGATTTTCCCACCGGTGGGAAAGGGTCCCTTAATTAAGTCAGGAGAGTTCACTGGATTTGAGGGAGTTCATGGCTGCTGACTGATGTGCGTCCTTCTCATGTCTTCTTTCCACAGTATGAATTCAAAGTAAAGAATATCAAGAAAAAGAAAGTCAACATCGTGGTGTCTGTGGACGGGGTGAAGGTGATACTACGGAAAAAGAAAAAGGTAAGCAAGGTAATGCTGCCTCAATTTACTTTTCACTACAATCAAATAGACAGCCTTTGGCAAAATGTGACTGACCATTCTCTTTATTTTTTCTGGGAAATAGGCTGCCCTAATTGGAGGAGATTGTTGTCTGTTTGTCAGGAGTGGAGGGCAATCAATATGGCTTGATGAAATGGAGGAGGGCTAATATATTCAATCAATGCAGAATCTTGACATGAAATCCTCAATTTGCTGTGACTACCACCGTGGCTTCAAGTGGCCTGGTTTTGATGGAGGAACCAGCTTGTCATCATTTATGTTGGTTCCTTGGAGACTAATCCAGTTTGAACATGTCTTTTCAAGCTTGATTCAATTAGGGTTAGTCCACTTGAAGGGGGCGTCTAATTGAGTCCTCCATCGTTCCCACCCTTTTGTCCGGAAGTCATAAGGCTCCAGGGTACCTGTGTTCATGTGGGTAGACATCAAGGCCTAATGGAATCACTTATCTCTCACGAGTGCACAGGTGACCGCCATAAGGCCATATGCCATATGTTCAATCAGCCGGTGGAATGTCTGTGCCCTCCGCTCCCTACACATGGCCATAATATATCACTTTGTTCACCCTTAGGACCATCGCCTTATGTTTTTGGATTGTGTGACATGATACAGTTTGCTGGGCCTAGAGATGCAATAAGTGCCAAACGGCTAATGGTGTTTGCTGCTGTGTGTGTTTGTGAATACTTTGTGAAAATGTGAGCGATTTTGCTTCGCTCTTGAGGTTGGAATTCTTTTTTTTTTTTTGATTCTTTATACATATTCGGATTTTTTTCCACTCTTGCATTCTTACAGAAAAAAGAATGGACTTGGGATGAAAGCAAGATGATGGTGATGCAAGACCCCATATACAGGTAAGAATCCAAAGGGCACAGGAGTGACGGGTGTGGCCCTAGAACCTGTCACAGTTTGTCTCTTGTTGGACTTCTGACTGAGGCTTTGGTTTGGTTTTGAAGAGAATTGGTAACAGACTAATACCAAAACCCAATGCATTATATAAGGGTCCTAAGGAATGTTACACTAGTCTCATGGCATCAGCATGTTGTTGGAAATGATGCTGATGGAATGAAGAGAAGAGTAAGAACTTAATTGTGGCGTATGGCTAAATCCAAGCATGGTCATTTCCAACTGAACTCTTAATTCTGTACGGCACCACCTCCCATATGTTTTGTCTGGGCTGTGCCACCATTCTAATTGCACAAACGGTTGAGTCCACTTTATGTCTTCTGTTTTTTTTATGGACTAAATGCAGTCAATATACAGGCCTTGTTGATTACAGCGAAGCAATAAACGGAAACCACTGACCAGAAGGATTTAATGAATGGACTACTATTAACCAGAAGGATTTAATGAATGGACTACTATTAAATGGGGCCTTATTTCTTTCAACATCTAAATTTTAGTGGTCTTCTCAAACTCGCCCCATAAATCATGTCATATCAAGACAATGGGATTGGAGCAAACGTCCCATTTTTCCCTGTAGGTAGTGCAGCCAGGTGTATGCCTTTGATTGTTGTGCCTTCTTGCACATCCGCGTGCAGTCGAGCACACACACACACACACACACACACACACACACACACACACACACACACACACACACACACACAGTCCCGGTGTCACGCCTCCCTTTTAGCAGTCTGAGGTGAAAATGGAAAAGTTTGGAGATGGCCGGGGCCTCCACGAGCACTGGGCTGAAGAGCGGCGGTGTATTATTTGCCCTCCGTGTCTTTCAGAGAGTAGATAATGAGAGGCTGTGGTGGGAGTCCAAATCACAGGATTAGTCTGGCGGATGGGCTGCCCCTCTATCTTTTAGGTGGCTGTGCATGAGCACTGAGAAGGTAGCCGTTGCCAGGTAGCAATCTTTCATTCAGCCCCCCATCCCCAAAGCATACACACACACACACACACACACACACACACACACACACACACACACACACACAGAGAGAGACACACACACACACACACACACACACACACACACACACACAGAGAGAGAGAGAGAGAGAGGCACACACACATACACAAATACACACACAAGGTTTGGGAGATTTCAAGGCTCAGACATATTTGATGAAAAATGGGAAAAGTACAGAGCTGTGTCTGCAGCATTAATCACCGTTTACATGCACACACTTCTCATACATTCACACACACATACACACACTTTTCATACATACACACTCACACACACATACAAACACACACGCACATACTTACAAGAAAAAGAAAATTGCCCAGCCAGTTCCCAGCAAAAGCAAGCATGGAACATTTATATCACTCCAAATCTGTCTTCAAGTGCTATATGAGGCTGGCCCTCTGGGATATAGATGAGAAGTGAACAGATGACGGACCACACAAAAGACGAGCCAGTGTGGTGATAACCCTGCCTCTGATGGCCCAAGACAGAATGAATGAGAAACAGAGCTATCTCTCTCTCTCTCTCTCTCTGTCTCTCTCTCTCTCTCTCTCTCTCTCTCTCTCATTTTCTCTAAGCAGTAGAGCCAACTGGGAATTGGGCTGTTGATATTTATTTTGCTTGGTTGCTCGGTATGGCTGTGGAATATAGAACAAACAGCAGCATGCTTCTCTGAGAAATTATGTTATCTGAAAAACGACATGCTCGCAGTCGCTTTTAGCTCCAAGGGCTCAAGATGATGTGTCAGCACTGTTTACAAGTTATATTAAAACAGTAGAATTGGGTTATTGGTCTATTGCTAGTACATGTGTGTGAAGTTGGCTGTATGCTAGATAGTGTTTCAAAGTTGATGCATCATTTTTATACATTAATACATGTTTGTGTTGATCAGCACCTTGTATCCTTCAGTCAATGTCATTGCTGGACTTAAGTGCTGGATTAAGTCCAAGACATCAGGCTAAATATCTGTCTCAGCACTGTAAGAAAACACCCTCCCAAATGCTTTCACCTCAAAGCTGCCAAATCATTCAAATGAGAGCACTGTCCTTGCTCAAGAGTGTGTGTGCGTGTGCGTGTGCGTGTGCGTGTGCGTGTGCGTGTGCGCGTGCGCGTGCGCGTGCGTGCGTGAATGAGTGTATGTGTGGTTGCGTATGTGTTGGTCTTTGTGATGCTGAGCCATCAGCGGCGTTTTATGAATATGGCCCATTAGTGCCTGCATGTTCATGACATGCCAGCCATCATCTCTGAGTCATGCCGTTAAAACAGACTCACCCGGGAGGTGTGGGGTAAGGGGAATAACCTCTAGGTGCGGTAGTCCATCATTATGGATCAGCATCAGTGTGGCATGGCTGACCTGCCAGTTATATTAATGCCGCATCTCCACGGACTCTCCTCACACCCAGCGGAACAGAATAGAGACTTGGAGTAGTCACCCCCCCCACCATCTTGCTGTGGTGCACTGATAAACAGGACGAGATGCCACTGATGAAAGGGCTGCAGTCGGTGGGAGAGGGAGTGCATGAGCGTGTGCACTTGTCAGCTCAGTGTCTCTGCTGATCCCCTGCTGATAAATTACAGGTGTCGACTTTTTTGCCCGGAAGCCTTGATCAATGATGTCGGGAAGATGATTGTGTGCCTGTGTTCACACCCCCGTCATGTCTCGGTAATGTTCTCAGCAAGGAGGACTTTAAAAATGAACCGCTCAGCTTGGTATTGCCAGAACAGCTCTGGTTAGGGAATAACAAATTAACTTGGGGACCATCTGAACGCATTTGATCGCACCACATATTGACTGGAGATTGTTTCAAAGTCAAACTATAGTACTTACTAAGAGCGACCAGCGTCTGGGAAACTTGGCTCCTAGTTTCAAAGAGGCAATCGAAGTCCTGACAGCAACCCCAGAGCACAGTGTGCCTTGTGTTTCATGATGAAGAATGCCGTCTGAGACTGTAGAAGGTGTGTTCCTATTACATCTAATCATTCTGTTATTTTTGTTCGTTTGAGAAATACACATACATGAAATGCATTACTGCTAATAACTAACCGTTTTATGGTCATTTAAAGTTTTATTACGCATAAAATACTGCTTCCCCAAGTAAATAAAACACAGGCAAGTGAATGGCATTTGAAATCATAAAGCCTCTAGCTTTCAGTTCGCAGTCAGTCAGGAGAGAACTGTCAAATAAATTATTGTTGCTGTCAAAAAGCAAAAAAAAAAAAAAACCTGTCAATTAAAAGGGCCTATTTAATACTTGGAACAATTTAGAACAGCAAATGTAATTGAGTAGGAGGAATTTCATTACTCTTTCGGTTATTGTATCTGAAGTGAAGTTGCTCTCTGGCCGTGGGTGGACATTCAGGCAGGAGAATACCCTGTTAATAACACATGGCACTGAGGATGTTTGAAAGGTTTGAAAGACAGCACTCAATAAGATGCATGGATGAATCACTCCAATTAATTGTGGCTGCACCACGATAAGGGCCTGAAAATACTCATCAACTTGTCAGTCTGATTTAATGTCAGATCTCATAATGTTGGCCTGCAGTTCTATGTAACATTGTTGCATAATTTTTTCATCTCGCTTATTCAACTCCTCACAAAAAAAACCTCCTCTTGCCTACCAATAAACAAGAACCTTTTTACCAGCCACCTTCACTAATCCTCTCACTCCTCACCATCCTCTAATAAGCCCATCCATACCACTATTCTACAGACACAAGACAAACTCCTATTCAGACTACCTCACTTAACATTCACACATGGTCTTTTCTCTTTGTCTCATCACAGTTTTATCTACTTACAAGGAGCTAAAGCTAAACGAAGACCACAAATGGAGACCACCGGAGATGCTTGTTAAGCATCCCCCCGTGTGTTTGGCTCTGCATCGACCATGTTTACGTCTGCTAAGGACATTGTGAATGCCTTGCTCAGAATGCCAGCGTACGCCCATTACTAATTCCAACTTAATGAATTGCAGCGATGTTTGACACTATAGGTTGCTAATGGCAAATCAATTCCGATCTGGAGCTCCTCTCAGATGATTTTCCTCAACAACTTGCAAGTTCCTCGCTTATTAAAACTTGCCGGCCTCGCTTCCTGGGGTTTGGCCTCTGCTTTGGTCTGGGGGATTGTCTGTCGAACCTCAGTTTAGCTGTTATTTTCCATGTCCTCATAATGGTGGATTGCTGGGAACGCCATAGCAGGGTGGTGGTGCCTTTGATCTGGGTATGAAGGCTGTAATTATTAAGAGATTAGTAGGGAAGGGGTCAGTGCAGATAATTTTTCTCAGCGTTTCGGAGAGTGACCTGTTGTCAGCATAATTGTCCCAGCTTCCCCTCCACCCACCCACTCACTCACCGACCCCCAGTGTGAAGCATTCTTTTATCGTTGAGTACTGTAATCCTCGCTGTTCACTCTCATGCTCCCACATTCACACCGTCTCCCAAACGTAACCTGCCGTGTTCCTCTGTAACAAATATTCACATTCTGCCCGAGTTAAGTTCTTGTGGCACCTTCTCTCCAGAGTTTGACTCAACCAGCTCTTCACGGCCTTTTCTATGTTTTCTTTTTTTGTCAGGATATTTTCAGGTGACATGAAAAGAAGGAGTCAGACTCGAGCAGGGTCATGGTACCAAGCAGAGCTGCTGGAACCTTGGCTACAAAAGGCTGAATATACCGATAACTGCAAGACTACTCCCTCTGCCCTCTTTCATGGTCTAATGAACACACAGGCTGATTTTGGTCCTGTGCACTTAATACCTTTTTTAATGTCCTAGTCTGATTGGCTAACCTCCTCACATGTGAAATGAGGCCTCATAGAAGCCATGCATATTGTCACAGTCACATTTTCTAATGAAGGCACATCTTTTTAACCACTCCCCACTTCATGCTGATTGTTACTGTGGTTAACAGTTGTTCACATGGTTCGCTTTGTGACATCCCCTCAAAAAAGAGCTGCCCATGGCTCATATTACAACACCTTTGTAGTTTGCATTCCTGGAATATCTGGAATAGGGACAAAGGAAGAAACTGTGTGAACAGCATTGTATGTGGCCTTTTCAATGGTGTCTCTACTTTAAACTGGACTCCACTATTTATATTTATTGTTGTTGGATCCTTGTGTTCTCAGCTTAGCAGGTCCAGTATACTTAACCCTTGCCAAGCTTCTCAATTAGTGGAGGTTCGTGTTGACTGAAACCTCATATTAAGAGATTAAATAAGACAAAGGTCTCACGTCAATTTAATCACTTCATCCTGATTAGCTGTTGGGATAATCTTGCTAAAGTGGTTAATTACGGTTATCTTTATTTATATACCTCCATGTTTAGTTAAGGTGAGAGCCATTTTAAAAGAAGGTGTACAAACACAGAGTGCAAAGGACTCTTGAGCCCTGACTGAACATTTTTGTAATGGCAAAGGGATTTATCCAGTAATGCATGGCTTGGCAAAAAAGATATGAAAAAATGTTTTGTCAGTTTTTTCTTTTTTTTTTCCCTCCCCTTTAAATACAAAAAAAATCCTTTTTGAAAGAAGTGAAAGAAGTCTTGTACGGTCTGGTGGGAAGTCTTCACAGTTCACCAGCAGGCAAGTTCTATAGCAGCCCTAGTCTTAAAAAAAAGCCCTGGATGAAATCCAACACTCCACAGCGCGATAAGAGGACCATTTAATCATCTCCTTATTGATTCCCATTTTAGCGCAGCAAACTTTCAGAGCATAAAAGTTCCCTACCTATCAAGCAAAGGGCATTTGTTCCATCCGATCCAAAAGAGTGTATATCCGATGACATTCTATAGTTGAATGAACCCCAAAACTGGGAGTCACAGGCAAATGTCCAATGGGTTCATTAATCAAAAGCTTTCTGTTGTTTAGCATTTCTTTCAAAGTGTGAGTAACACCCAGTGGCTTGAGGAGAATTACTATTGAGATGACCGTGTCTTGTTTTCCGTGGGTTTGTGTTTATCTGCACTGCAGGATGACCTTGGAGCCTCCTCCTGAAAAACACTGATCACATTCTGCAGGCATTTTCATCAACAGAGTGGGCCCTGGAAGGCCAACAAGGAAACTGCTGACACTGTGGCTGATGCTGAAATAGATAGGGGATACTATACACAAGCCCAAGTTCATACACAAACAATAGCAAGCAGCCGTGTTTTCTTGCAATACTCACGGACTTCAGAGCATGTTTATGGCCTCGCAACAAGAGTGGATTGTAATAAGATTTTCAGATCTCAAGCCTGACATAAGTGCAATTCATTTCTCCATATACAATGGTTATTGAATAATTCATTCAATGTGGCATGCTGAATATGTTTTCAAAACTTCCCTAAAGCCTAAAGCCATATGGTAGAAGCCTTCAAACGTATAGTACATGGGGAGTCTGCTCTGCGGTCTGCTGTTTCAAACATATGTGCATGTGTGCTACCCTGTAGGATAGTTTCTGCTCACATCATCATAATTAATTAGTCTTCTGTTTTCTCTAGTCTTGTGTAACAAATTCTCCAGTGCTACAACCATATGGCCCCATGTGCTTTGGCCTCCCATAGCGACTTGTAACAAGCCCATGAATAGCAGGCAAACCCATCACACTCCTCCAGTACATTAACCACGTGAGACTTCTACGGACACAGGGCCGCGACTAATGAATTATGGGTAAGCCGGTCCTCTGCTAGGTGGTGATTACGGAGTGCTGCAGCTAGGGCATCAGCTGTGTTGCTTGACGGATGTGTCCCTAGGGTAGCAGCTTTCACCCCTTCACTGAGAAATACGCTTGACTGGGCTTCAGGAACCATGAAACCTCTACTCATCTCCCCTCTAGACTTCACCCCCACCCCCCAGATATGTCTGCACATCATGATAAGGGAACTATGAAAGGAGTTCCTTAGCTCCTCCAGCATAGCATAGACACAGGGCAACAGAGACAGCTTTGTTATCCAGCACACAATCATCACATGTTATTGAGAGAGAGAGAGAGAGAGGGAGACTTCCACTAGAGAGGGGTAGCCAAGGTAAATAGACTCCTGTATCCAAGACTGGCCAATGAAGTAAACAGCCCTGTTGGCCAGGAGACGGGCAGAATATGTAGACAAACTGTGCTCCTCTTTGTACATCTGCTTTTCATGGAATGAATGCTCCTATCTCGTTCCTGCTGGGCGCACTGCAGTTCCGCAGACTGTTAGAGTTGCTGCATCTCAGTATTACCAGCGCAAAGAATGCGACAACAAGATTATTACTGTAGGTGTGTTTTGGAAAATGGGCAGAAACAGTCAGGCACTTAGACCTTGTCCATCATTTCAGAGGAATCAAGTCTTCAGGGAAAGCAAGGTGAAGGAGGGGAAAACAACCGTAAAACAAAATCATCATCTTGCCCCATGGCCGCCGCCACCACCACCACAGCCTTCTGTCAGCATCACAGCAGAAACATTACCCATTGTCATGCTGCGTGTGAGCGGGCTTTGCCCTAATACCTCTCGCTTACCCGGTTCATCACAGGAGGTTTTTCCCTCATCCCCGCACCTAGACAAACACTTTTCACCAGACACACAGCTTCGACCACCAGAGGCAAACTGAGCTTGTAGAATCAGTGTAAATCAGCAAGACAAAAGCCACAAATTTGAATACTGAAGGGACCGGAATAGGTCATAAGAATATGCCATAGTCAATAATTCAATGATATTATACCTAGTTATAATTGTTACTTTTATTTGGATTTAACTAGCATGTAAACAGTTCCTGGGTGAATATACTTGGTTTTGACCAGGGGAGTGAGTCTCATTGGTCTCACCTCCCCCCCCCCCCAGGTCGAGACAAAGAACCCTGCATCCATGGCCCATTTGAATAGACGGGAACACCCCTTAGATATCAGTGTATTTAACAGACTGTTCCTCAAGGAATAAGTCAGATATACTGAGGTGAAGTTCTGTGAGGAAGGATGGATCCTCAGTCTCTGTCTCACAGTGGTCGGCCGCCATTCTTCAAGAATAAACCTGAATCCTGACTAATCAAACCTAAGACTGAATCTTCAATATATGGTATACATTATATCCCATCAATACCAAAGAATTCTCACAGAAAGTTGAAATGAATTTAAGAACAGACCTGTTCTCTGTATAAACCGGTATTAGATGCTTTTGCACAGACTTTGAATCATAGGGACATGATTTATTTTCAAATGGGGCCTAGCAGTTTTGTCATGATTCTCCACTTTGCATATCCCTCTGCTTCAGATCTTAGCCACTGGACTGTGTGCGCGGTGGTGTTGAACAACGTGAGGCTGGTTAAAGCTGTGGATGGCGATGGCTGACGGCGTTGGTTGTGGGAGGAGAGGGGGTGAAATGAGGTCTCATTAGACCTGTCAGCGAAGCACGGAGGAGCAACCGCCCGGCGCTTAATTAGAGACCTCGCTGCCAGTTCTGCGCTACGAGACGGAGATCCCCGCCTGGCACCCACACTCGTCCGTCGCGTCCCCATGCACGACGGACTCGTTTAATCACCCTCAATTAAGTGCAGCCCTGGACTGGAAGGAAAATGTGTGGTTAGACGAAGCCAATGGTCATTGGTCAGGGTTTATCGAAGTGCAGGCTTGGTTTTACCTTCGGCGTATTCAGGGGTTGTCCTCTTAGGATTAAGGCAGTGGTATTAAGCACCATGTGTGGTCTGAGATGTAATGAGCACAGAAATACTGATGGATGTGACACTGACTCCTTGGGTAATGATCAGAGTAACCGTATCTGCGCAGTTTCTTCAAACAGTAATGTTCCTGTATGCACATATTTTTATCACTGTCGAGGCATTCTGAGGCAGCAAATGTACGAGAGAGAATCTTTTCATTTTGTATTGGATGTTTGTACAGTTGTTTTAATAGACATGGAGGGGCAATCGCTCTGTCGTTAGCTTAGCTGCGTTTTAGAATTGATCACAGGTTAATACCTTGCAAGTCACCTAGCTTCTTAAGTCCCATTGCTGTGTCATGAGCGCCTGTGCTATAACCTGTAGTTTCAGTTTAGGCTGATTTACATTTCAGTTGTGAATTCTCACAACTACCACTACAGCTTGCTTTTTGTGCGTTTTAACTTCAACCTGGTGCGATGATGGTTAAAGGAACAATTGATAGCGAAGACTGATATTGCACAGATGGCAGGCTTGTAGGCTATGTATATCTTTGCCTAGACATATGACGTCACATAGACAACGTAGCCGTCATAGGCCTTACTGTGGAGTGGTTCCTTTTCTCACAAAAAGACACACAGAATGCAAATAGCGCATTGTTTTCCCATCATGCAGTGTTGATTGTATTAATAACCTAGGCTTTTTAATAATAAAATATTTATATTTGCATGGATCAGACTCCATTATTGATATCATTATGTGGCATTCTTACATCACTGTAGGTCTGGACATCATAGTTCAGGCAGTTTTTTTGCATATCAGTTGAACCCAAACTTTTGTTTTACAAGGCTCCGTGTTAAACTTCAAAAACTTGAGGTAGTAAAGTTCTAAAGCGCAGCTAACGCTAAGCTTGCAAAAGCGCTAACTGACAGAGCAGTTGGCCCAGCTGGCCCGAGGGGGTTGACATGTTGTTATGGCTTGTGGGCTGTGTGTTGAGCTTTGCTGATGAAGAATGTGAAAGCCTGTGTCAGCTCTCTGAGCTCAGAGCATGATGTGCTGCTTACTCATTGGAATGCCAGTCACAACATTAAGCATTGCTGCTTGTGTTTTCTCTGCTGAATAAGTGATTTTCTGTTGTTTTCCTTATTTATTTCTCTCATGTTCGCAGCCCAGGCCAATGCAAGTAGATGCAGCTGCATTATTGCCACTGATTAAAAAGTCATGCATTGATTTGTTCCTAACCAGTGGGTGTGTGTGTGTGCCAGCCTGAAGGTATATAGGGCATAATTGTCATTTTTGTACATTCGATCTCTGAAATTTGAATTCTGACTTTCTCACTTATTTGTGAGGGGTGCTGTAGATTTGCCTAATGCTGTACTGTCAGTGGAGCAACCTGTAGGCATATTCAGATCAGACCTGCTCCTTTTAATTAGTGTTGCTAGATGGGCTGCTTCAGCCTTCGCTCATGGCCTCCCCTAACTTAAGTCACCCTGTCTTCTTGCTGTCACTAACCGTTTCATCTGTCTTTTTTTCATCTGGTTCATGTGCAGTGCAACTGTCTATTTCCTACTCCCTGACTTCTGTCTGGGAGTTATAGCTTGTGTTTACCCTGTTAAATCTGGTAGTGACTGATTAGTACCGTCTTATTGACCTGAAAACACAAGGTTGTGACCAAAGACCACCACCACCGGTATGAGTGTGTATGAATGACTACTGGACTCTGGACTCTGTAAAGCCACTTCGGGTATATAGAGAAGCGCTATATAAGATTGAATTGATTGATTGATTGATTGATTGAAAGAGCTTTGTATGTAGTGCATGCATGCACCACTGTGTCATGTTGATGTAAACATGGAGAAATAAGCATTTTATTCAGGCGGCAAGATTTCATTTCATGTTGAAGTTCAGGTTTCAAAGCGGTTGCAAATTGGCTCCAAAGTCTTCTCCTCTGCATTCATCTTCCTCCATGCAAAGTTTTTTGTAGAAGAGTAACCCAATCTAGTCAGTAATACAAAGCTCAGACAAAATTGTTTGATCTTCACCTATAAATGTTCTTATACACACAGCCGTTTTATCTGCGTATCCTTTAGAACCAATACTTGTATGACTTGGTGCTGTGAGAAACAAGTACGCCCACAGTTTGTGTCATCTCAGAAGCTGCGGTCAAAAAGGAATGACACGGACAAAAGTTCAAGGTCACTTGAGAAAATGTACTTTTTTTTTCTTCTTCTGAACGCATTGATTGCACCAGAAATTAAATTGATGATGTGACCTTGTTAGGGATGGGTATCGTTTGGTTTTTATCCGATACCGGTACATAACCGATACTTTTAAAACGATACCGGTGCCTAAACGGTGCCGGAACCGATACTTTTATAAAATTAAAAATTTAAAAATTTAAAAAAATTACGATTGACGACATTTAAGAAAGGCTTTTTTTTATTGCCAAATATATGAACTGTTTAAAGTAGATTATATATATAAATAAATACAAAACACTTTTTAACTTAAAACTTAAATAATATATGAACTGTTAACAAAAGTTTAGACTATACTTAAATAAATACAAATAAATACAAAACACACACACACACTCTGTACACACACTACAGCTTCAATACTTCAGCAATTCTTTTGTAGAAATATCAGCATATTTGACTTCTCCGGCAAAATGCAACACCTTTCCTGACTAATCGCATGACCTGCACAGGAGAAAACCCTCTCCGATGCTGTCGATGAGGCCTGTACACACAGATATGTATCTGAAAGTACACAATTAGGGATGGGTATCGTTTGGGTTTTTTCCGATACTGGTGCTAAACCGATACTTTAAAAAAGATACCGGTGCCTGAACCGCTACTTTTTTTTTTTTAAAGCACAAAGCGACGATTGACGACATTAAAGAAAGGCTTTTTTTATTGCCAAGGCAATTTTTTTTCTTCAAATTGAACAATATATGAACTGTTTAAAGTATATTATAAATATAAATACATACAAAACACTTGGCTTCCAACTACAGCTTCAAACTTTTTAACTTCAAACTATGAACATTATATTAACTGTAAACAACAGTTTATAGTATACTTAAATAAATATAAATACAAAAAACAGCTTCAAACTTCTTTTGCAAAAATATGAGCATATTGGCTTTGTTTGCATTTATTTCATGAAATTTCACCATTTTATGATTTGTTTATACCTATCTTTTCTATCTTGTTACTTGAACACACTGAGTACTAGAAAATGTTTACTGCCCCTTTAAGAGACTACCCGTAGGTTAGCTGTCATCTCCGTATATTTTTCAGTCTTCGGTTGCTGATCTGCCGTTGACTCTTGCCTTCTCTCCCCTCTTTTCACGCAATTATTTTGTTGCATTTGCTGCACGTCGCGATGTTTGAATCTTTTTGTGCGAAATACAGCCACACTTTTGACCGTTTAGCTTTCGGTATTTTCTCTGTTAAAAGGTTGATGGCTAGTTTTGTTTGTGCTTGCCTGCTCTTCACTGTCATATCAGCACCGGTTCCAAATACAACCGGTACCTACCCGGACCGAAATGCAACGCAGATTTCGGTGCTTCATTTCGGTGCCTCAGCCAATTGAACACGGTCGCTAGGCAGATTTTGTGGGGCACATGTAAAACTGCCCCAGCTCCCAATGTAAACTTTGTCCTGTGTCGCTCACGCTCATTGGTGTTTTCATAGCAACAGTCTTATCTGATAAATGCAGAAATGAAGCACCGAAATCTGCGTTGCATTTCGGTCCGGGTAGGTACCGGTTGTATTGGAACCGGTTCCATATTGGTACCGGTTCTCGGTACCCAACCCTAGACCTTGTACATATTTATAGTTTATTCATATGTTTTTTTTTATCAGTGCTGTATAGGGTTGCCTGGGAGAGGAGTGCAGTCATTTGAAGTTTGTAGGCATCGAAATGGAACCTCCTGCATTTTCATCATCAGTCTTCAGATCAATATTTTGAGCCCATCTTTAAGCATGAGGACATTTCCATGAAAATGTGCTAAACACCCATATGTTTGTGTGAGAGAGAGGTGCCGTATAGGTCGATCTTATGTCTATCATATGAATCCTCTATGATCCTCCTGACTTCTGCAAATGTGTGTGTGTGTGTGTGTGTGAGAGAGAGAGAGAGTGTGAGTGTGTGTCTGTGTGTGTGTCTGTCTGTGTGTGTGTGTGTGTGTGTGTGTGTGAGAGAGATAGAGAGTGTGTGTGTGTGTGTGTGTGTGAGAGAGTGTGAGTGTCTGTGTGTGTGTGTTTGAGAGAGAGAGAGTGTGAGTGAGTGTTTATTCGCAGCTTATCCCCAACTTATTCAATTTGATAACTGACTCGAAAACAATTTTCGTATCTAAAGGGGAGAAAAGCATTGCTTTCCACATAGTGGACTCCATAAAAGGCATCTTTATCAAACAGTCTCTTATAATCCCTCCATTGACATTCTGGGGAAGAATAGTACTGAAGCGGACATCATTTATCTGGGCATTTGAAGAAAAGTGCCCGCCGTAAACATGAGCACAGGAAGGGTAGGGTGGCATTTGGAAATGTCCTCTTTTGTTTCTGGGGTAGTGTTTGGAGCCCCATGACACACTCCCCCCTCTCTCTCTCTCTCTCTCTCTCTCTCTCTTTCTCTTAAAACTACTGATGACATTTCAGGGCTTTTGTTTGCACACAGGACTTGTGAAAGATACCACAGGCTAAAGCCACTGGGCCAGCGTGAACTGAGAAACATTAAAAGGCATCAATAATTCAGTTTGCCTGGTGCCTTGTGATGGGTGGAGAAGTCTCCCCCTTGCATCCGTAACAAGTGTGGGTTGCATCGGTTAAACTAAACGACGGTGTAACGAAAGACTTACAACCGAAATGTACAGTGGGAGGTTCTTCATCAGTAGAATGCATTAGGAAGCACTTCATCAATAGAATGAGTGCCTTCCTTATGCCCTGTGTCTGTGAGGTGAACTAAACGAATGCAGAGAGGAACACATGCACTCTACCATAAGGGACTTGGCAACGCTCTTCATGCTCTTACTCTGCTGCTTCATCACTTCAACTGAAATGTTTATTGTTTATTTAATGTTTATTAGAAAATGTATATTTATATTAGTCGGTGAGTGTCTGTGTGTTTCAGTAAGAGTATCTCACTGATTACATGACTATAACAAATGACAGTCGATGGTAAATAACACTTTATTATAATAATAATAATAATACATCACATTTATGTTGCATTGCAGTTTTTAGTACAAGTCAAAGCTCTGAAAGCCTCATCAAATCGCTTTCACACCATTTCGTGCTCATGATTCGAGAACATTTCACATCGGAATATTACTACGTCAGAGAGAAATAACATTGATGCCTTGAGCGAATCATCCCATTTACTCTGAACTGGGAATAGTAATTTGATTTTCCTCACACCTCATAATAACCCTCCCCAGTCAAAACATGACCCTCTATTCTATACAGAATTAGAAGGGAGTTGCCACGCTAGATTTGCTTTCTGCTTGACATATGCGATCCGTTGATAATGCTCTGCACCTTTTGAAACAACCCCGGCTTAATTGTTGGAGCCTAATTCCAGTCCTCCGGCCTATATTATGATATTAAAAGTGGTGTCAGGGAGCTGGAGAGATGTTTTGGCTGCTGCTTCTCTCCCTGCGTTGATGAATGGGGAGGCTCAGGAAAGGCTCCCTAAACAGCATGTGTCTTCCTTCGAAAGCGCTGAGTCGACATGCAGCCAGGGCTGTCAATGGCAGCAGGAGAATCAAATTAATGAGAAGCCCTATTTTCGCCCGTCGTTGTTTCGTGCCACAGCCGTGAGGTCTTAACACGTTCATTTGAAAATTGCCCACCTGAGCGCTTGCCGACAGGATACCAGCGCCGACCCTGCCAGTTGTCACGTCTACCGCTCGCTTGGTTTTTTCAGTTTTTTTTTTTTTTTCATTTAAGCGAATCAGAGATGCCCTCTTGTATGCCTCACGCTCCCTTGACATCTCCACTTCTCACCTCACACCTCCCCTTTACACTCCCATGGGACTGAAGAAGGGCATGTTTATAAAGCCATTTGCACATACAGCAGTGAGCTTGCCTCCATTTCAGTGCACTGGAGAAGAATATTGACACATGATATCATGGACTATACTGCATGGATGCAATAGGGGTTTGCCTTTGTAAATTGCTTGGTTTTCTCTCCAAAAGGTGTAATCCACTTTCTGTATTCGTGAAAGACTAGTAAAAGAGACTAGTTCTCGCACCATCATCCCTTCTTGCCCAGGTTGGGCAATTTCATTGTAACTGATGAATGGTTGGACACTGTAGCAGTCAGTTACGCAACATGGGAATCTTTGTGGCTCAGTCTAAATTGTTGCAATGGAGAGATATTATTTGTAGATTGGACAATTTGGTTAATTGTCCAATCTACAAATAATATCTCTCAACAATTCATTCTGAAAATCTCACAGTCCTGATTAAGTAGTCCCCCCTCCCCCAAGAGCGTTTTTGTCATTGCATCCTGTTCAGTGTTTGTGCTGTCCAGCTTTCCTGCTGTACCTCCAATAGTGACATTAAACATTGATGTTTGCTCATCATTGATGTTTGTTTATTTAACTGTCAGGCTCCAGTGAATAGAGTTAACGTGGAGATGTTTATCATTATGTCCTGAAGGTCATATCAATGAGGTCTGTGTGCTATAAAGCTTTGTTGAGAAACTTCACTACCATTAAGATTTTAAATACCATTTAACAAAATATGTAAATAGACCTTTACTGTACAGTACTTCTTTTTCCAATCACAACACAGGGATGTAATATAAATATTGAGAAAGTTACCACATGAGGCTAAATATAAGGGGTTCACAGATCTGAAATGCTTACTTCTGACTTTAATTTGACTGTCTTACTGGGGAATAGATAACTGGAGAATTAATGAGAACAAAAAAGTACACTTTTGTTGGACTCATCAAAGAAAATGCATGAAATAGGCATGAATCTGACTGACTTGTTCAGAAATCAGTGAAATCAATAGAAATGTTCTGAAAAGCGTGGGGATTTTCCAGGATTCTTCCTCTCAACAGAAGCTGGTTGGGTCATTAAAATAGATGCCTTTTTGTTCTTGCGCCTTGTGAAACACCACCATGGCAGGGTCCCTCAGAGCATGCCTGCTCGTTGATTCAGATGTATTGAAGTTATTTCAGTTGTCACTGCTCTGGAGCCTTAGGGATTTTCTCCCCTTTATTTTCAGCCCAGCGACCCCTTTGATATCCCCTGGCAGCCAGGCCATTTGTCAATTGATAAGGCTGTGGAGGGGACACCCAGTGTTTCACCCAGCTAGTTCCTAGGCCACTCTCCAGAGCAGAGAATTGATCTGTATCAGGCTGATTGAAGGAGAAGAGGGGAAATTAATGTTTATCCGATTCCCTGACCAAAACGATTGCTTTTCCACTCTTTTACCGGCTAGATGGTCCTCTCTGATAGGCTTTCCTGTTGGCTGTTTGGTCTGTCTGTCTGTCTGTCTGTGGACCTGAAGGTTGGTTCAAAGCTAAGCATCCCCTCTTTTCTGCTCATCCAGTTAGCATTACAGGCTTTGTCTTTGTGCAAATGGGTAGAAATGACATGCAGTGAATGGCTTTCTTCCGCCTTACAATAAATCATTCCAGTTGGTTACCCGCAACATCACAAAAGGTCATCTATAATGGTCATTGAAAGTAGCGGTAATAGAATCCACAGAAAGGTTATTGAGATACCATCTTCCCCTTGCCTGTCATTATCCTTGTGTCTTCAGCTTTCTGCACATGGGAAATGCGAGTTTAAAAGGCTTCATTTTCTATCTGCTAGTCTCCAAGTTTAGGAGCTTTACCAGTAATTAATTTATACACTGTTCTCAAGGCTTGTTGACTTTCAATGTTGAGCTGTATAATTATTGATTCTGCTCAAATAACCACTCCTTGTAGAGGAAGGCAACTTTGTTATTTAACATTCACTTGGGAAAGTTTGCAAGGTGGTTAAATAGTCGAAGAAATTATAACGGTCATCTGTAGACTGTAACTGTACTCAACTCATTGTGTCTAGCAACATACTAATTATGGAAATCTTTGTTTGTTTCAGGATATTTTATGTCTCCCACGACTCACAGGATTTGAAGATCTTCAGTTACATTGCTAGAGATGGGCAAAGCAACGTATTTCGGTGCAATGTTTTCAAGTCGAAGAAAAAGGTAAGGCCTATTGTCAAGTAATACATTGTGTAGCAATCACAGTTCCCCAAGGCCAACAGGAGTCCTTCATGCTGACTCCCAGTTGTCAGTAAGTTAAGGTTATCGATAGAGGAGATGAAATCACAGTCTAGCTTCATAACCTTGCAAATGATGCCTATTCAGTCTTTGGAGAGATCCATTCACATACCCTTATATAGAGGAAAGAGAGGGGGAGAGAGAAAGAGAAAAAAGAGAGAGAGAGAGAGAGAGATTAAGAGAGAAAGAAAGAAAGAGAGAGTTTTTGGACAGTGGGTTCAACAGAGTTCTACCTCAGCAGGCTGGTACCGGCTCCCTGGGCAGGGTAGTTGAACTGTATGTGCTGCTCGTGAGCAACTGTGTTATTCTCCCCAGTCACTCGAGCAGAAAGAGATTCACAAAGCAAGAGCAGTGAAGCGTACGCGTAGCACCTACTGAACAGCGGCCCACAGTGCACCCACCCTGCTAACTCACTCTACAACACAAACGTGTAGAGGGTCCATTTTTATTTCTCATTTTTAGTCTCACATGAGTTTCGACCGTGACCCGAGTGAGACATCACTGATCTCCCATACAGTAGATAACCTAGGTGGACACGTATGGATAGAAATACAGAGGTATTTTGTCATATAGCTGACACATTATGCTTTCTGAAGTATCAGTGATCTCTTGTCTCAGGGGGACAAAAATCTCCTATCTATGTTTAGCAGTATGGGAAGGACAAGGTGGAGACTTGAACTGGGGAGGATAGATGTGAGAAGAAATCGCTTCTCATACCAGTGTCATTCTGTGGGTCTTTGGTCCAAAGTTGTGTTTGAAGAAGCCAGCACTTAAAGCCACCAACATTAGCAGGGAATCTTCAAGATCCGTCCAGGAAAATCCTCATTTCGTGTCAAGACGGGTATAAAAGGAGCTTTAATTGCCCTGTCATTATCAGAGATTACTAAATGACAGCGACACCCTCGGAGGATTCATTTGAAGCATTCAGGCAGCTTGCAGAGAAGAAGTGCTGCCCAGCATCTTAATACCACCTGAGTGGCTCCCCGTGGGGCTCAGCGGCGTGATCGACTGAGAGATGGAGCCCAGGCCTCAGATCCGACAGCCAGGATTTTCCCCTGCCAGCCTGGTGCCAGAGGGCTGTTCGTCTTGCCACACACGAGGACGAGGAAAATGGTCGTCCTAACACAGCACTTAGGCTGGCACTACATCCATCTGCGGTTCCCCTACTGATAAAGATTGATAAAGATCAAAGTGGGTCAAGATAAAAGATCTCGATTGAAATAGGAGAGTGCTTTTAAAACGCTCTTAATTAGACTTGTAATGTAATGTAGACCTGAAGAGGAGCTATTAGGGGAGGTGCCAGTACACAAGATTTTAAGGCTCGTCTTTCCCCGGATCCAAACTCCTCGCGTAAACCACCGAAAGGACACTGTGTGTGGTTATTTTCACCTCTTTTCATTTCAGGTAAACAGCCCCTCGTCAAAAGATAGCTTTCATGAATTTCAGAACAACGTAACTCAAAGGGTGCAGTGAAAGGTGAAGTCTTGTTTTCCTCCGGCTCATAAAACATGTCTTCCTCTTCCAGTCTCACTGCATCTACAAGGGCTCAATATTCGTAAGGGTTGCTTCCTCCCAGTGACCACACAGAGAGAGGGAAAGCTGCCGTTTTCTGCCGGCATAAGTTAATCAGTCAGCGATTAAGCCAGCCAACAAATGAGTGTGTCTCAGGAACAGGTGTGGTACTTCCAGATTCAATTACAGACTGCTACCTGCTCCCCCCATCCACAGGAGGGGGAAATGAGTGTCGCTCTAAGGCACAGTCTGTCAAATCAGTCACGGCGATAGGCTTAAATATAACTACGAGGGCCAAAACGGAATAGAAAGTGCCATTCGTGTGACCTGGCAAGCCTTCAAAGTTACTGTGTTTCAATGCAGAAGTCTATCAGTTATGGATGACACACCTGCGAGGTGAACAGCTGCATAGACACATCTTAGAAGTTGAGTTAGCTCACACCTTTATGTCCACGCTCCTCTGAAAATGTATAGGTCCATGGAGGAAGATTAATAGATGGAGTGATACCGGTATTATTTCATACCATCAATCCATGGCAAGTATTTCTCTATCCTGAGGCCTGCTTTTGATGCCATACTGGAGGTCTGGTATTTCTTTTTTCCATTTACTTGGCTTCTGTAAAATAATGGCACAGAATTGCCAAACCGACTAGACATATGTATCTGGCCGTGCCAGTCTAGTGTGGATTCTACATCTAGTGTCCAAGCAGGAGCTGCTGAAGGTAATTGCTCTTCAGACTCTGGGTCTTTGCCTGCCTCATTTCACTCTCCAGCATAAGTGTTCATTACCAGCCAGCCATTCAAGAGCCATTCAAGTAATTACCCATCAGCTCTTCTCATTTCTCTCTGATGCTCTACACCTAGCTGTGGATTGATAATATAGCTTTTTGTTTTACTCCCAGGCATCATCGGTATTTGTTAGATAAAATGATTTACATTTTTTTTTCTCAAACTGTCACTTTTAATACATGGGTTTGCACGCAAGTGAAGCCATTATCTCACATCAATGAACAAATGGAAATAAGTCGATGTCTGTATGTCCACTGTGGTGATACGGTTTCACAAACAAGATGTATTATCTAGAGCAGGATGTTTAATATTGCAGTAGTTGGGGGAATCCCAGGGGCTCTGAGGGTAAGATGATGAAGAACATATGGAATTCTTCCTGACACCTTGTGCTGTAGGACCGGTGCTGGAGCGCTCTGCTATCTGCGCTTTAATACTTCTCTATTGCTACCCAAGGCCCTCGTGACAAACTCAGCTGCATATGACAAAGGACCCAATCATTCCGTCATCTGCAGTGAGTGGGCAGAAGTTGTGGTATTATTAATATTTTCTGAGCAGACGTACATTTCCGGCCAGATTTGTGATTTTGCGCTTCGAAAAATATATGTCAGTCATCCAGTTTGTACTTCAATCAGTCCAGAGCTCTTCTAATGGAGCTGATCAGTCATACTCCTCCAGGAGGGCATAGTAATGTGAAGCAGCTTAGTAGTGTGAAGCTTATACTGGACATACAACACCGATCCTGACCAATAAACAGGTTGTCAAAACAATGGCTTTAAATATGAAATAAAGACATCACTGAAGCCTGGTGTTTTATTCTTCATCGCGCTAATGTGATTCCTCTCATCTTCGCACATGTTAACTAGCATGTCAATACAATTTAGTTTAAGGTGACATGATGTGATTAATACATTGGGTGCAATCAATACATGGATTGGTTTGTTATATACAATTACATAAAATGCTGTCATGCGATTAATATACGGTGCAGTTAATAGTCGGGAAATTACAGTACCTTGGAATGTTAATGTGTTTTGCATGGATGACATTTATTCCAGTTTATGGAGAGTGTGGACATTGATGGACACATCTGATTATCTCCCATACACAAACGGAGGACTGAAGGTTAACAGTGACAAAGTTATGCCTCTAGATGCAGCCAGATGCTCCATCTGTAAAGGCATATGGCGTCCCATAGATTTTGGCGTCATCTTCCATGAACGGAAAAAAAAACGTAACTCGCGGTTGAGTTACCATCTGCACTGTAGAGCAGACCTCCAAATTTCATGGTGTTTGCACCTGGCCTCCACTGTACTCCCCTCTGCCAGAATGGGATAATGAGCCCTCCTTCCTCCTGAGAGGTAGAAACTGCAGATGCTTGCTCTCGGCAGCCAGACTGTTCTAGAGAGCCGGGTCAGGAAAGGGAGATGTGGGGCCAGCTCTCTGGGAAAGAAGCTATTAGGACACCGACACCTCATCCTGGAGGTGAACTCCGCTAATGATAAGGGCCTCCTGTGAAGGGCTGGGCAATTTGGCTTTAATCTCCTTTTCCTTTTCCTGAGCCACCATATTGATAAAAGCAAGTGTCACAGAACCAGACTCTGTAAATACTAAATTGTGGCTTAAGGCACAAAGAATACAAACCTTTTTTTCTGGCAGGACCTATGTCCCCTTTGGATTAGAACCATGACTTTTTCCATTAGTAGTGCTCCACCAGTCAAGTTTGAGGACTGCTGAATGCAAGCTAAGCGCTCTCCCCTCTCCCTCTCCTCTCCTTCCCGTCTCCAGAGCCAGGCCATGCGGATCGTGCGGACGGTGGGGCAGGCGTTCGAGGTCTGCCACAAGCTGAGCCTGCAGCACACCGAACAGAATGCTGACGGGCAGGAGGATGGCGACAGCGACCAGGCCTGCGAGGTCTCCGCGGTCACAGGTAGAGAGCATCTTCACTCTTCCCAATCTACGTCAGTCCTCTCCTCTGTTCTCTCTTACTCTTCTCTCTTCCTCTCTGCTCATCCCTCCCTCTCCTGCTCCTCCTTAAAGACCCAATTTGGCACCTCCTCCAGTACATGTCTCTAGGCTTCTTTAGTGTGTGTGTGTGTCTGTGTGTGTGTGTGTGTGTGTGTGTGTGTGTGTGTGTGTGTGTGTGTGTGTGTGTGTGTGTGTGTGTGTGTGTGTGTGAGTGAGAATGCATGTGTGTGTGTATGACTGAGTATTATTGTTGAAATCTCCCAAACCTTGTGTGTGTATTTGTGTATGTGTGTGTGCCTCTCTATCTGTGTGTGTGTGTGTGTGTGTGTGTGTGTGTGTGTGTGTGTGTGTGTGTGTGTGTGTGTGTGTGTGTGTGTGTGTGTGTGTGTGTGTGTGTGTGTGTGTGTGTGTGTGTGTGCGTGTGTGTGTGAATACGAAGGTTCTTTTTAATCTGTGGTAAATGGGATGAATGAATGTTAAAGGAGCTCCTGTGGTGCACTTAATGCAAGCCGCCAGCGATTCCTGGTGAGCCCAGACCACAGCATGCCTGTCGAGGGCAGCAAAATTAGATGCAACTGGGAGGGAGGGAGGGAGGGAGCAGGTCTGTATGTGATGGGGAGTATATGAGAGAGGATGATACTTTGCATGTGTGTGTACGTTTTAGACAGTACAAATAATCTGTGTGTTGGTGTGAGAGGTCTGCTTTAGACAGAGCGTGTGTGTCTGAGTTGGCTCACGTAACGAGTGCATGCTTGGGTTTCGTGCAAGAGCATCTGTGCATGTGCTCACCCCTGTGACGAGCAGTGCCTCGTTTGAGGGTATCCGAGTGGTTGCAGAGAGATAGAGAGAGATAGAGAGAGAGAGAGAGAGAGAGAGAGAGATATAGAGAGAGAGAGAGAGAGAGAGAGAGAGAGAGAGAGAGAGAGAGAGAGAGAGAGAGAGAGAGAGAGAGAGAGAGACAAACAAACAAAGAGAGGAGAGCGAGTAGGCGACCACCTCGGGTTCACGGATCCGGGGGGGCCGGCGGGCCAATTATCTTCGCCAGCATTCACCCTCAGGTCTGCCCGTAGAGCCATGTCCTTTCATATGCAGATGAGAATGAGTGCCGTCACCCACCCCCACACACACACACACACACACACACACACGCACGCACGCTTGCCCTGCTACTCAACAGCACAAGGATCCCCTGCCCCCGCGTCACTCTCCTCGCTGACGCACCACTGTCACGCCGCCCCGGGTGCTCATCCAATCCCGTGCACATCCTCCTCTCCTCTCCTCTCCTCTGGGGGGACAGAATGGCCTTTCAGGAACGAATTGTTCCTGGCCATGGACAGAGGGATGATTCGTAGCGGGCTGCCACATTCTAGTGTCATGGTGCAGCCTAGTCATTGAGAGTGTGTGTGTGTGAGTGTGTGTGTGTGTGTGTGTGTATGTATGTATGAAGCACTGCATGAATGTATCCGAACCAATTTAACGAAGGCTTCATCCTCCTCCTCCTCCTCTTCTTTTATCTTCATCCTCTCTGCCTGCAGATGTTTGTCCCATCCTCGTCTGAGCTCCCCTTATCTCCTCGCCTCAGATTTCAAAATTTTTCAATAAACTTCTCGAGCGACTGTTGGGGTGCTTGAGGATTGTTTGCATGACTAATGAAGTACTCACTGCGTTCCAGAACGGGAGTTGACCGGTGCGGAGAAGACGTTGGCAGAGGAGACTGACATTGACGCCGAAGAGCTGGCCGTCCCAGACAGCACGGTGGACGAGTTCAACCGAGGGGTCACCGACCTCGACGAGGCAAAGAAGGACGATGAGATCACCATAGATAGAAAGGTAACTCCCTAGCAGCCTTTACAGCAGTGTGTCAAGACATTCAGTCCTCATCATAGTGCTGTGTAACTTATTATGGATGACATTAAATGTCACAATGTGAGTATTACTCAACACACATTTCACTCCACACATGAATACTCACACATGAGAATTCCAGTGCACATAAGGCCTTAAATATTCATGGTGTTTATGTGTAGCTGATGTGACGGATTGGCATGTCTCTGCGCTCAATGAGAGGGAGCACCATGCCTGCAAATGATAAGCAAGGACATTGTTATTCCACTGATGGGAGGCCTTGTTTTCCACATTTGTAAGAAGCACGCTGCACGGAG
Organism: Clupea harengus; assembly: GCF_900700415.2. Lineage (NCBI taxonomy): Eukaryota > Metazoa > Chordata > Actinopteri > Clupeiformes > Clupeidae > Clupea > Clupea harengus. Next base: position 5,128,027 of record NC_045161.1, on the reverse strand, counting down.
AGCCCTAATTAGAAGGCTGGAGAGACCTGGGCTCCGTTTGGAATGCAGCACGCTCCTGCCTCCCTTATCCGTTGGTATTGGTTTGCTCCCATTTCATTACAACGTGTTTGTGCCCGGGGCAGGTTCAAGGCTACCTCTTGCCTCCTGCGTGGTGATTTGTATGCGGTTTGTTTATTTAAGCACATTTTGCATTTAAGGGGAGAGCTGTTTGAATTGAAATGGAGAAAGCTGCTTCCCTTTGTTGCCCCGTATCAAGGTTGTTCAATATCAATTTGAATAACAGCAGTGACAGGTAGTGCATTGTTATTTTTTTCCGCTTTTAGTTTTTTGTTTTGTTATTGAGTTGTTTTGAGTATTGTTTCCTTTGTGGTTGGACCTTTTTGTAAGTGGCAGGAGAATCCCATACACCTTATCTCATGAAGAGCTTTTACTCAGGGAACCAGCTGTAAACTCCCAGCTAACATTACACAATACAGCCCGGCACCAAGATCCTATCCAGCTCATAAATTGAGGCCCCACGGCAGTCTTTGTGAGCGGGATTAAGGGGATGGTATTTATGTGGATGTTTGATTGAACGCAACAAGCTGTGAAACACTTAAAAACATGAGTGCTGGTGTGAAGGGTCTCTGTTTTGCTGTCCCCCTGGGGCAGTGTGAGAGTGATCGATTACCAGTCCGTGAATCAAGATTCAATTCAAAACAATAAAATTGTCTCAAGGTGCTTTACAGAGCCCAGGGCCTGAACCCCCTCAGATCAAGCACAATGGCAACAGAGGCAAGAAAAAACTCGCAGCACATAAGGGGGGCCCCTCTGCTTGAAGCCAGCCAGGGCTTGTGGCAGGAGGGGAGGGGAAACAATCAGAAGCATAGCAGATGAAATCATACACGTATCAGGAGGAGTATGCTAGCATACATGTGGTAAATGTACACAATACATACAAACATAACATGATCTATACATGATACATGCAAAAATGATAGAGGATAAGGTGGGGAGAGAGCATTCAAGTATTGTAGAACAGCTTAGTGGGTATACAGTGTGCTCGTAAGGTTACTATTACATGGATAAGTAGAATAATGAAACAGAAAACTATGTCGATTGTTGCAATTGTTTACATTGCAGGTAAATGCTAGTGCAGAGTATGGGGTAGCAGTACAATTTGATCAGGTTTCATGGATAGGTGAAGTGCTTCTCCGTACCTAGGGGTAGCATGCACATGGAGAAGAGCAAGGGTCCAAGCACAGAGCCTTGGGAACACCATAACTTACTCTGGTGTGACTGGATGACTTATGACTTGGACATGAACAAATTGATGACGATCAGAAAGGTAAGGCCTTAACCAGGATAGGGCACAGCATTACAGCATTTGTGTTGTAAAAGAAGATGTGTGTGTGTTCTGTTCTTTGTCCTTTTTTCTGTGTTCAGTTATTGTTTTCCCAGCCATCCCCAGCTGCCTTGTTTTGTTGTCAGAGAAGCAGCAGAACAAACAGCTTTAAGATAGTTGCCCTTTTAGTTCTCTCTGAAGGTTCCAGTTGCTGCTTACAAAAGCAAATCAGTTTTACTCCACCATCTTGCTTACACTCCTCGCACAGAGGGCCTGGCCTCCACAAAACCCTTGCAGAATAAAATAAATCCAGATATCTCAAAGGACTTTTCTTTTTTTTCTCCAGCTCTTTAAATAATTAAAAGGAGGGACTTTCTAAAAATCAAAGATTCGTTTCCACTTCATGAGTGGTTTGAGTGTTCTGAAAGCTTCTGAATTAGTAATGACCATCATTCAATCCTGCCCGGTGCAGAGCACCATGATGGCCCTGCATGCCAGCATTCAGTTCAATACACCATCAAGCTCAATTTACATTACCATTTAACGTTGCCCTAGCTCCATTTGGAGAAAAACAAAATCTAAATTGGGTTTTTACTCAGCAATTTCACGTGAAATTGATACTGTTCTGTTTGATGTCACTGCTTTGAATATTGAAAGGCTGGGATTTAGGTTTCAGTCTCAGATCGTGATCTTGCCCATTAAAGATTAGGGGCGATCGATTATCTGGTCGTTAGATAATCAGGGTCAATATTTTTCAAATATCTGATTATCTGCCATCTGTGTATTTTTATCTAAATTCCTGATGAAAAAACACTGTTAAAAGCAACGCATGTAGTATCCCAACACATCTCTTCTGTCAGGAAAAAATGATTTTGGTATGGTAGTCCACAAAATGGCCTCATTGGCTGAGACAGGCAATGTTATCTGACCTTGAAAATCAAATGTTTTCTCAGACCTGCGGCTGGAAAAAAGTACCCAGTAAAAGTGCTGTTGTGCTCAAACCATGGCGTTAACCAAATTGCACTAGGCTAATTGGACCTTTTTATATCCGTATAAGTAGTCTATGCTTAAGATTAAAAAAACGGTCTTGCTGTATAAAAGAATTAAGGACTAATTGATGCACTTGAATGCATAGCCCTTCTGAATTACTGAGCAACCGGTCAAAAACGTTAAACTTTGCTTTGATTTAAGATTTTTCTTCATTTCACCTCATTGAGTTATTAAAGCAAGCATTTGCAGTACACAGTATTTTCACTAACTTCATCAGTCCTTTCACACTGTAGAGTGTAGGAGAGGCTCCTAGAATCACCCTGCTAATTTTAAGGTTATTTTATACTTCATGTTGAAAATGCAGCCTAAGTGATGTAGCAATTCACTTTATTTCTAATGCAATTATTTCCTACGTAATGATTGAAATAGTGATAGGCATCTGTTGCAGAGCTTAAATAAGATCAATGTAACCACAACGTCAATATTAAGCCCCTTTTAGTCAACCGTGGCTGCGGTCAGATAGTCGATCCTATCGTCCTTGAAGCGCTTGAAGTGTCATGAGGTCAAGGAAAAATGTGAAGTAGCATTCATAAGGACTTACTAAAAGACAACCTCAGTGCTAGGAGAATCCGACTGCACTTACACTAGGCTAGGTAATTATGCGAAAGTAGACATTATTGATGTGGCTCATGCTGATCAGTTGTAGATTGGGTTGGGTTGGGTTTGCTGCTGCAAGAATTTGTTGGGCGATATATCTCCTTTCCTTTCATAAAAGATGCTCCATTGTACCCTATGCTAAAGGAGATACGATAGGAGCATTGAAGGACCTTCCCTAAGCATTTAAATACTTCCGGATCATTTCACTCCGTTAGGAACCTTCCTAAACAAAAAAAGACTATCCGAATAGGGTCATCATCTCTCTCTCTCTCTCACCGTCTCATTCGAACATGCATGCCCACACACAACTGAGGCACAACTTGACAGCTTGCCCATGCCAACACTCAAAATAGTTTTCTAACCTTCTTAACTTTTTATTAAACCTGCTTTATATAGATATATGCCTGAAAACATAACTAAGTAAAGAGGGTTTGTATTTATTAAGCCCATGTTAATAAGCCTATTTGTTTTCACATTGAAATATCGGCTTGAAATTTCGGTTATCGTCCTCTTTCTGTCACAGACAATCATTATCGTATCGTGCTCTGGAAAAAAAACACACTGGTCGAGCCCTGTTATAGATTATCGGTAAGTGCCACACTGATGGACATGGCTTGCCACTGTTCAGCTCTCTGTATTGAACAATGCCAACAATGTGCCCGAATTCTGCCCTTCTTAGTCATGGGGCACTGGCTTTCTCCAAGGGCACAAACAGCCTTTGCCCACTGAAGAGATTTACCCCCCTGCAGGTCTTTGCTGAATCATTGGGCAGACTAGACCATTAGGACGGCCTGTTTCAGCACCCTCCACTTCAATTTGGAAACAGGGTTTTTTATGACGCCCAGTGGCATGTCTGAAAAAGATGCATTAGTTTAGTGGGTGGTGCACCAGAGTGAAAAACTGTGGTTTGGGGATATTGCCCCCTTTGTCTCTTACCTCAAGGTCTGAAAGAGTGATTGACCTATCTGTGCAATATTTGGGCTGTCATTCAATAGTAATAGCCTAAAGTGTAGTTGATTCATGAGGAGACAAATATATATAGTTCCCCATCTTATTTGTGTGTCTGTGGAGGATCTGCCTTCCTTCAACCTTAGCAGTAAAACCTGATGGACGAGGTCAGCATTCACTTACACAGCACAGCCATGCATGCTAACAGCTGGTCAGAAACCCTTGTCAGGAAACACACCATGGACAAATAAACGTTTTTGTCAAGATGAATTGAGCAGAAGCCTAATGATTGCAGCTGTTTGGACTTCAGAATAGGTATGATTAGTCTAACTGTTCTGACTACAGAATAGGTATGATCAGTCGAACTGTTCTGACCAGAATAGGTATGATCAGTCGAACTGTTCTGACTTCAGAATAGGTATGATCAGTCGAACTGAGCAGACATTTAAGGAGTCTGCAGTGCAACTCTGTCAGGACAGAAATATTGCAACTCCTTGGCATTGGACTGAAAGGTGTCATCCCTGTAATCCAACAATGACTGACTGTGAAGTTAAATCTAATCATTTAGCACAGCCACAACCTTTAGAGTGATCCAGGCTTTAAAAACAGTTTTCACCTACATTCAGGCAACACCACCTAAAACTAAGGTATTTACACAACCTTAAAACACAAAGTGGTTAGACTGTTAGTTTCAGTGGTGATTTATTTGAAAGAAAAAGCATTGTAATTAATCATAGGATGTTCTGTGGTGTGGCATCGTTATAGAAGATTGATAGGTACTTCATTAGAATTTCTATTTATAACTGAAATCATAGAATATTTAATTATTTGTACTGACACTATTATTTATCTGCAGTTTACCAATACAAATCATCAGTCTTTTGTTTATATGAAAAACCTAGATGACACCTCGACTCAACAGATTTTTTTAATTCTAGTTATACACATGCAAGTAGTCATAGCCAGCAACCCAACCTAGCCTAACCAATATAACAACTGCCCAACCAAAGATCCTGCGCAGCAGGGTAGAACAACGGATTACTGGCTTGCCAACTTCGTTGCCTCGCTTCCGCTACCAGTTCCGCATATTTGAGCTTCTTCCTTTCAAATGCTTCCTCAATCACATCTTCAAAGGGAACTATTAACTCAATAAAGCAAACATTCAGAATAGAACACCATTTGTGATCTCATAGCAGTCAAAGCGATACACTGTGGATCTACCGACATCAGCCAGCCATCTCCAATCCTGCACTTTGTTCCATTTGCCAGTACTGTTTGCACGTGCCTGGTGTCGACTTCTCTGGCACAAAATAAATCGTACTGTCCCTGTCATTAACCGGCAAAGAGTTATCCTCAACTTTGTTAGTCTCAAACAAACACGCAAATTATTTTAAGACCTGATTATGTCTCCACATGTAGCGACATCATAAGTGGCTGCAATGGTTAATTTAATGCGGTTAGCATCCATAGCCCAAAGTTCTCCCCAGCTGATCTTCCTTGTCCCAACACCATGCTAGTTCATCCATTGCCCTCGTCTAGTTTCCTCTTCTTACTTGCGAACAAAACTAGGTACAGTCTGCCTCCTCTACAGCAATTTAGCCTTACCCCATGCTTTCCAACTGTCACCTTGCCCAAAGCCTGCTCTTCCACTCTGTACCTGCCCAATTATATGCTGTAATGCGATGATTATGCTGTTACCATTGTGTTGTGTTCTTGACTACTGGATCCTTAGATTGTAACAAAATCATCTCCAAGCTGGTTTTAGCACATTTTAACTCCTTCACAAACTGGCTATTGGTAACTCCAAAATTCCTTTTCCATAGTAAGCTACCGTGCATGGCACCCCAAGCCAAACTGCCTTATTCATGACTCTCTCAAATTTCGCCACCTCTAAAATAGCAACTTCATACACAGTCAAAGGCCACCTTACGTGTGGCTGAAGCCCAGACTGCAAGCACCTCAGTTCCATTTCAGTTTACCAGGTAAGAAGGTCTTATCAGTAGTACTGATAGCCTTAACAATGAATTTTCTAAGCTCTAAAACCTGTCCTCTGTCACTCAATTTGGACCACCTGCCTGAGCTCATTATAGGTTTTTCTACCATAGAAGAAATCACCTCACCACGTCGCGGCTTCTTACCCTGACTAACGCTGACATTTTTTAAGGGACCTAAAAGTAGCTGAATGCCTTCCACAACAGACTGTGTGGCACCAATCTAAAGGCATTCACAGGATCCACAAATACCACACCACAGCCTGAATCATGCAACTCTGTTCTAAACATCCAGATTCCTGCTTTCTGCACGGAAATACCTCTCAAACTATTTGCCTTAAGATAGGAGACCATCCTCCATGCTACCGCACTAAAGAAGATATGTCCTTCCACATTAAGAAGACTGATAGGCTGGAATTGGCCTATGCATACGTCGTTTTTCTCCTTTGGAATGAAAATACCACCTGCCTGAAGCCACATCCTGCCCCGAAGCCACATAGGATTTTTCCAATAGAATCACCACAGGCTTCCATAGATATTTCAAAACATCAGACGCTCCTTTATAGACACGATATGGTACCCTGTTAGGGCCGGGTGACAATGCAGCCCTTGCACAGCGCGCAACCTCTTGCTCCTCTCTTCACCTGGATCGGCCATCGTCCTTTGCTAAACCTATCTTTCAAATTGTCTGTATGTCGCTGTTGAAGACACTCTTCTAGGTCCTTTCTTTCCACTCTCAAACTTCCCATTTTCTCTGAGATTTCAGAACCTTAAATGGATCCTTGTCAAAGTTCCAGAAAATTCAGTGAAATGCAGACACTCTTTTGCCAGGGGTCTCTGTGTCAATTTCACTCTCTCATTTGTGTTTGAAAAATTCCAGAAACGTACCATGACTAAACAACAACACAGCACCTAAATGTGTTAGATTAAGTTTGATTTAAACTTAAACATATCCCCTGGTATAGGTTCACTATTACAAATATTTGGCACAAAAATAACTGAAATACCACTGAAACACTGTCAGTGTTTTTTTCTTTGTTTGTTTGTTTTTTCATCTCCCTTTGTGTTAAGATAATAATTGAACATTGATTAGTCATCAACACCCCTGTTCTGGAATTTTTGGCATCTGCATATACTTCTGGACCATATTTAGCCAATTGTCATAGTCACGTTTGATGGTGACATTTTCCTTCTGAAGTTTTGGTTCAAAGCAATTGGCATAACACAGTACCCGTCATCCCACACTGATCTGAACTGACTCCATTCAGGTGAGTCATCCAATTTGTATTGAGCATCATAATAGTAGCACTCTATTTCAGTCATTTGTAACAGGACTTGATGGAACCTGAGTCATGCCGAGCCACATAATGTTTTATACCTGGTAGCAGGGCATGGGTGAATCAGCCCTTACATAAAGTGGACTCTAAAAGCACATTTATCTAGATGACATAAACATCATATTGATGGAAGGACAATGCTGTGGGCTTTATTGTTCCAGGGACAGTTGAGAGGCACAGAATGGATGTTGTCTTGGTTCACAAAATCAGGTTTTTATGTAGATTATATTGGTTCTGTCGGTGGTCATTTCTGAGTACATACGTATTCTGATGAGAAGAGATCAAGGAAAGTGTGGAACATTCTGGAAAATGAAAGGCCTCCTTGTGATTGGCTAGTCAATAACTACACTTAAATTTAGATAAAGATTAGTTCTCAAGGATATGTAGGTTTATTCCAATATTTAGTTTGTTTTTTGAGGTTTTTCTAAGATATTTAGAAAAAAGATCTGAAAAGCAGTTTGGCATTTCACTCTACGAGTATATTTATAGTCTTTTCTTTTGTGTGTGTTTAATTCTGCAGCATTTGCTAGTTGACATTTGAGATGAATGCATCATCCCAGTCTGTTTCAGGTCAGCACATTAGCTTATTGACCATGTTAATAGGCCTCCGTGACAGGTAGCATTAGTTTCAACATAAAAAGTCTATGAAAGTGTTTTCTGGTTGACGGTCTCTCTTCATCATACTTATTTTTCTTCTGAGACATCTTTTTAATAGTGGAAAGGAAACACCAAAAGGGAACAGACATTGCTGTGTTTGAATCCTTTTTTAACCTGAGTTAATGTCATTGTTGTCTGTGCATCCTATTTTACTTCGTATCAGTTTCCCGTTTCTTTTATTGGGAGAGGCAAGCTTTCCTTTTCTTCGTTATTGTTCTTCATCTCTGTCTGTTGAAGAGCCAATATTCTCGAGCAAAACTTATTCAACAGCTGATCTTGAAAATGGCCTGGGTCCCTGGGAGGCTCCTTGGAAATGATGGGGTCTCTTTTGTGACTTTCACCTGGCAACAGTTTTCCCTGCACCGACAGGAGGACTGAGCATAAAGGCCCACCATGCAAGAGCAGTTCTTGGAACCGTACTGTTCATTCTTTCCTGTTCAGGGTTGCTAGGATACACATTTGCCACACCAGATAAGCTGTAGTGTATCATAATGATGTCCATGAGGGGCAGTTCTAGCCTAGTGCTGCCAGCAGAGGTATGTGGGGAGTGGTTTAGCTCAAGACAAAAACAAAGAGATAAAACAACATGGATGTTCTTGTTAGCATGGATGCCAGAATTGAATTTATCAGACCATATGTCAATCAATTTATCTTCTCTAATTTAGCTGTGAATGCTTATCAGAAATTCTTGCTTAGTTCCACTAAGCCTTACCTCTGCTGGCTTAAGTTTCACAAGCTCAGTCTTCCTTGTAAGACAAGGATGTACAATTCGATTCCCTCACTGTCAGTATAATCTTCTGCGCCCATTAGCCAAGTTCTCAAGGGGAATTTACAGACCACAAAGAACAGTGAAAATTGCTTGGCTGGCTGTGCCAGGCCGGTGTTACTCTGGCCTTTTGCCAAGACTGACGGCCCTCTCATATTTGTGTGTTTGTGAGTTCATGTCAGAGAAAACCGTAGGCAAAACACCATGGAAACAGAATGGCACGTCTGCCAGGCGCAGCTCCTGGTGGATGACGACAACGAGACTAGTCACAGGTTGTCTCTGAGTTCTCTATCAGGATAGTTCATCTATCTCTCTCCCACCCCCACGTGTCTAGCTCACCCTGGTGCACGTGGATGTCTTTGCTGTGGAGATGGATTGGCTAGATTAGAGCTGGCAAGGACGTTTTAAAAGGCTCCAGAATAAATAAGCACACTTTTTTAAGAAGGCCTGCCAGCTGGGTTGATGCAGGGCTTTCACGTGGACCAACTCAGCCGTCCCCCAGGACCCCGTCTTAATCTCATGGCTGCATGCAGGACGGAGAGTCTGCTTTCTGCCCCGGCTCTGAAGGGCACAAGTGTCACTGGCAGTCGATAGTGGAGATCTCCCATGTGCAGACTGCAGAAGCATGGCACTTTCTCATGGAATCGTGTAGCGGTTTGTGGTTGCTTAAAAACTGTGAAAGCTGTCCCCAGTCTGTTTTCATCACATCAATGTTTAATGCAAAATGCTTTTGGCATCCCTCACATTGCCAAAACTCTGGGTTTGTTTGTTTTTCTCCTCTTTGGATAAGTATCAGGTAATCATGGCTTGTTATCCCAATGCCTGAAGCTCCATAACGCTTCAGAAAGTTGGGAGCAAGTCCCGAATGCTTTGTATTTTAATTATCATAATGGAGAAACTGTTGAAGCACTCAAGCAGCACCCCCAGGCTCACTGAGGGTCTGCCAGTCATGTGAACTTAGAATAATACAGAGGGCTAATATCTGGGCTCAAAGTGAAGGTTAAGTATTGTGCTCTATTCATATCACCATGGCGAGTTATTTTAAAGACCTGTGCTTTTATAGATGATTGCATTTATTCTGTGTGGCAGAACAGCCTGAATGGAATGGTTGGCCAAGTGCTGTCGAAAGGCTGTGTGGCTGTGATTTTAATCCAAAACCGGACTCATAGGAGATGGAGTGATTGAACGAACCTAGCCAAAGACAGGCCTCTCACCAGCTTGATTGATTCCTGGGTGGGATTTTAGAGCAGACTTGTCAACTCACTGTGCACATGCTATTTCAGATACCAGCTAACAGTTCAATCAACAACCCAGTTTTATGCATTTTACTGGGGCCCCTCAGCAATGTGATGGAGAGAAATAGTAGATAATCTTTTTTCAGCTGTATAATGGACGACAATCTTCTAGTCAAAGAGAGCAGTTGGAAAATAAAATCTGTCCTACGATTCACATATGTTTCCCTCTGGGTCTCTGAGCCCTCTCTTCGTTTCTTTGGCATCCTCTTTTTAATTTGTACCGTCTTGTAATACCTGGTGCACAGCATCTCAGTGTTGTTTGTCTTTTATGGGTCTGTATGGAGAGGAAATATCCTGTTGGTTTGAGCACACCGCTGAGAGCCGCTTGCTCATTTTGCTTTATTATGAGAGCAAACACAAAAGCAAAGTGAGTTGGCACAAGAAAAATATTGGCACATTTGAAGTTGTCACATATGCATGGCAGAATGGCTAATACATGGTCCCATTATCAGCTGTGAGAGAGGGAGGGAGGGAGGGAGTGATTGAAGGAATGGAGTGATGGATGGAGGGAGTGTGTGTGTGTGTGTTAGTGTGTGTGTGTGTGTGAGGGAAGGAGTGAATGAATGAATGAATGAATGAGTGAGTGAGGGAGGGAGGGAGTGAGGGAGGAGGGAGAGGGTGAGTGAGTCAGATAGGGAGGGAGAAAGGGAGGGATTGAAGGAATGGAGTGATGGATGGAGGGAGTGTGTGTGTGTGTTAGTGTTAGTTAGCAAGGGAGGGAGAGAGCGAGGGAGGGAGAGAGCAAGGGAGGGAGAGAGCGAGGGAGGGAGGGACGGCACAGCAAATTACCCTGTAACCTGCACTGACAAGACCATCTTTCATTCCTGCTCTTTCTCCTCCCTCTGTGCCTCGCTGGCTGCAACTCCCCTGAGACCAGCTTGTAACGACCCTAAACCTCACCAAAGCCAGTGAAGAACTGTTCCAATTTACTTACAGTGTAGCGTGTGTACTACTTACAATGTTATTAGGGTGAGGATGACTTTGGGATGGATGGCTGGACATACAATGACTCATGGAACATGGCTCATGAAATATTGCCTACATCGCTCAATGTAGAATAGCAGAGAATAAAACATGTACTTTATTCAAAGCCAGACCACTGCTAGGGTGAATGGCATCCAAGTTAGCTGTGCTCCCTGGGAATGGTCTACGGGCAGTGTGCAGTAACAGCAGTGCCATCTCAGCTACAGGCCAAATAGACGTGCTGACAGAATGTCACCCTGCCCACTGATCAGACAGTCCATCCTCTGTGTATGCGCTGGGCATGCAGCTCTGGGTGAAAAAGTGCCGCCAATGGATGGGCCGTGCGCTCCTCAAACAGTCTCCTGTCTGGCCCTCCAAGCCGGCTGGGTGACTGATAGGAGGCTGCGCTGGCCCCGGCGGTGAGATGATAACTGGGGCCTTTATTACTCTCCACGTCAGCACTCTCACCCTCCAGCCCTCTCTCTCTCTCTCTCCCTCTCTCTCTCTCTCTCTCTGCTCCCTCCTGGCCGCGCGAGTGGTAGCAGACTGTGGCCTCTCCGCTCCCCTGGCGCGTTGCCACCCCGGCGGACGCATTGGCAAGCGCCCGCATCCCTCTGTTTCTCGCCCCGCTCATCTATCTTTCTGGAGCCCCGGTGGTGTTGAAGGCTGGCATATAATGGGCAGATCTCACTGTCAGGGGTACCCTTGTCACATCAGTCTCAGATAGAGCGGCGGAATGACAAAAGCATCAGCAGTAAAGAAGCTGGGGGGGGAACGGCTACGCAGGGTTTGACAGCCACTCAGAAGGCATCAGTCAGGGATGGCTTAACACATTAATCTGTTGCATTTGTGTGGAACGGCCTCTGCGCTGATTAGATCCAGTTAAAAGTCTGAGCTGTGCAGAGGTGCAGAAGATGCCGTAGTTATTGGGGTTTGTAGAAGTTGGCACAGCTCACAGTAAGAAGGCTGCGTGGAGGAAGGGCTCCGTCATTTGTTGTGACAGCTCGTCAGGGTTTGACAGCAGATATATAAACCAGCAGCGGTCATATCTGGCTTTTATGACACTTTAACACGTGATTTATAGAGCACCGGGCATAAAGGGCACTTCTCTCTCGACTGATGGATGAACTTTGTGCTGTGGTGATCAGTGGATAAGCATGAAATGGCGGCTGATGGATTTACTGCTTTTGTGCAGTGTGTGCGTGGGCCTGGTCTGTTGTGGTCATGTATGGAAGGTGTGTATATATGTTTGTGTCTGTGTGCAGGCATGTGTGTGGGGGATGATTTATTATTTATGCTGGTGAGGGGGACATTCTGCGCTATAGTTTGTGTATTTGTCCATCTGCTTGTCTGCAGCGATGCATTGAGAATATCCATGTGCATTTGAGTGTGTGTGTGTGTGTTTCTTGTGTGTACCTGCATATGAGTCGTGTGTGTGTGTGTCCATGTGTGTGTAATGTTGCATCTTGGTGTGCGCCCGTGTGCATTTGTGTGTGCGTGTTTTGTGTTTGTGCTGGAGTGCTGGTGAGGAGGAAGTGGTGTCAGCCCCGCCAGCCGTCTGCACGGGAGCAGCTGGTGTTTACAGGCCGCTGTTCTGCAGTGCTGGCCCCAACGCACAGCTGCCGCTCCATCGCTCCCGAACACGCAAACACCAAACAGCCACTTCATCAGCATGCAGTGTGCCCCCCCCCCCCCCCCCCCCCCCCCCGACTCCCTCCTCCTCCAGCGCACCCCAGGCCTGCTCCTTCCCCCCCCGTATGCTAATTGCATTCGAAATGCGACCTGTGTGCACTGAGCCCCGTGGAAGCTCCTCCTTCATCTCGCCGGCAGCGGGGCGAACGATTTATCCTCCTCACCTGGCCGTCCATGTGACATCGCCTGCTGTCCGCGAGTGAATAATAAGTTTGCCCTGCACGTTGTGGAGTCGCAGTACTTCATTGTTTGCATATTCATCTGTTCAGTGTGTCCAGTGTGTACTATTATACTATTAAGCTTTATATACGCACACAAGTACACAGACTCTCTCTCACACACACACACACACACACACACACACACACACACCTACATACACACACACACACACACCTACACACCTACACACACACACACACACACACACACACACACACCTACACACACACACACACACACCTACACACATACACACACACACACACACGCACACATACATACATACATACATACATACATACATACATACATACATACATACATACATACATACATACATACATACATACATACATACATACATACATACATTTGGGGGTTTGACATTGGGCTTGAGGGGGGAGATGACTCCTCTGTTCTTTACAGTGGGTCTCTGTAGTCGCCACCAGCTCATTTTTCAGTCTGCGTCCTACTGTGCAGGTGCCAGGGCATTCAATAAAAGGGCATCCTCTATATGTCACACTTAGGCCGGGATAAGCAGACCTGACACCGTGAAATGATTCCCTCTACTGGCTGCTCTGCCGGGCTCCCACAGCAAGCTGGAGGTCAATTCCCAGCCCGGGCCGGCATTACCATATTTTCATCTCGGGCCCCAGGAAAATAAATAACCCAGGCATGCCGGGAAATATGACCAATTTGTCACTGCCACTGCGGCTACTGCTTGCCATCTCACATCGTCGGCAGGCTCTGCAACGATACAGCCCCTTACTGTCATTCACGGGGGGTTGCTGTTAGCGCTTACTAAGTGTAAAATGCTAATCATCGCAGCTCATACTTTTTCCAGAGTGATTCCTGTTATTAGTGAGAGTGCGCCTATGCATGCCTAAGCTGCGGCTCCAGTCGCATGCTGCAGACTTTCAGGGGGACTTGGTCTTGCTAGCGCAATTATATCTGTGTCTGATGCAAAGCGTGCTGGGTTTTTATCTCCGAGAGGGATCCGGTGAGTCCCTGCTGGCTTCTGCGAGACAGCGACAGATTTGCAGCCAGTGTAGTCATGCTGTTCTTACGAGACGTTGACATGCTGCATTATTTAACAAGGGAGATACTACAGTCGAAAGAGAGAGGGGGAAAATATTTACTTTGGTTCCACCCCTGCCCTGCTAAATAAACAATAAATGCTTTGAGACTCTTTTATATCTCGTCTGACTTGGTTCTTTTCAAGGGCTTCGTCTCATTGTAATGCAGCCCCTCTACCTCCAATGTCAGTTTGAATTATGTCCCCGAACTATCAAAAGTCTCTGCCATGGCATGATATCTGTGTCAGGTCTGCAGGCTGACATAAAAGAGCCCTACGCTGATACTTGTGTAATTAGCCTGTAGCCTCTTTTTTTCATACATGCAAATAGTTGCCAACCTGAGAACAATGGGCATGCTATTTGCAGTTGCATAGCTGGCTGCTTCAATGGCAGAACTGGCAGGGTAAGATGGAATGTGATACAGAGCCGAGACTTGATGTTCACGTTCAGTCTGCCGTGTACCTGGTGTGACCCTGTACAGGGTGAAACATCGTCTTTGCTAATGGCTGAAATGTTATAGACTACACTACAATATTTTCTCAACACAGAATGAACACAACCACGGAAAGTCCGGCAAGTGGTACTTTTTTTTATTTTTTTTTAAATCCTAACTCATTGGAACCAAATGCTTATTTCTCTCTGTCTCTGCCTTTCCAGGTGTCTGAAGAGGTCGCCATCCTGCTGGCCACCCCCAAGATGCTGCTGCCCTCGTCCAGCCAGCTGCCAGCCGGAGCGCCCCTGTCGGCGCACCACCAGATCCAGCTCCTCCAGCAGCAGCTCCAGCAGCAGCAGCAGCAGACCCAGGTGTCCGTGGCTCAGGTAAGGGGCACTGCTCCGGTCGCTGGGGCTCTGGAACGCTTGGCGCCAGCAAAGCAAAGGATTATTTATTCGTTTTAATTTAGCTGAATGGCTCAGTGCGCCGGGAAATGTCTTTTCTTTGCTCCGGCGCTTGGTTGTTGCTCTTCCAGATTGAGGTGCTCATGGAGGCCAGGCTGATGTAGAGGTTGCATAACAGGACCCTCTGGATAATTAAACAGCAAATAGCATTTGACCTGCTTTTAAGTGTTCCAGTGCGGATATGTGTGTGTGTGTGCGTGTGTCTCTGTGTGTTTGTGTGCGTGTGTGTCTGTGTGTGCGTGTGTGCGTGTTTGTGTGCGTGTGTTTGTGTGCGTGTGTGTGTGTGTGTGTGTGTGTGTGTGTGTGTGTGTGCGCGTGTGTGTCTGTGTGTTTGTGTGCGTGTGTGTGTGTGTCTGTGTGCGTGTGTTTCACATTGCATAAATACATCTTCAGTGCCAGTCAGGTGTGTCTGTTTGCCTCATATGTCTTGTTTAGATGAGCATTAAACTCAATTCTAATTAAGACATACCCATAAACCCTCCTGTCTTCACCCTCTGCTGCTCAGGATGAAAGCTCCATGTGTCTGGTGGTGTGAATAGTGTATCCTGTGTCCACTTTATGGACTTGTGTCTCATTACTACTCCTCTCATCCCCATCCATTCTCCTCTCTCTAAGCCTTAAAGCCTTTCTGGCCAAGGCTTGGTGACTACACCCAGAAGTCCCCCCTCTCTGCTCTTTAAGCGCCTCATTCTGAGGGGTTGCGGGTCACAATGTTCACGAGCGCCCCTCTCTTCTCATGTGGTGTCATCGGTCTCAGACCCCCCCCCCCCCTCCTCATCCCATCCTCTTGATGTGAGTTGACCCAGAAGTGTCCTTGGCAGTTTAGCGCTAATATGGTTCTATTATGGTGTGGCGGGGGAGTCTTATTTATCTGCCCTGGCGTGCACCCTGCGGCGACGGCTTATTTGGCCATGGTCATGCTCCCAAATACGCCCTGGCAGGAAGGGCGCAGTCGGCGTAATCTCCCAGCCAGCGGCAAGGTTCTGCTTTTAAAGACGGCGGGCGGCCGGACTGAGGCCCTCCCACAGGGGGTGAGCGAGGCCAGCGTGTGCGTGGATGAGAAAAACAGCGGGATGTGATGGCATTCTCTGCTGGCCCAGAGAGAGAGAGAGAGAGAGAGTAAGAGAGAGAGAGAGAGAGAGAGAGACCGAGAGGACGGAGATAAATGGAGAGTGAGAGAAAATGAGAAAGGGAGGGAGAGAGAGAGAGATTGGCATTCAAGGAGAGATTTAAAAGGAAAGAGATACTCGGAGGGAAAGAGAGGGGGGGGAGAAAGAGAAACAGAGAGAGAGACTTGGATCTCTGCGGCATTGTCCGTATGTAAATGGCAGGCAGCAGTGTCCTCTCTTCACCCCCCCTACCTAAACAACTCTCTCTTGCAGTCCTCTCGCACCCACGCAAGCCGCTCTCTATGACCTGGACCACGTCCAGACCTGACTCGTCCCAAAGCAAACACGGTGTCACTGTGTCATCGTAGTCATTGTCTGGCCTCTGATGTCCCACTTCAGTGAAGACCAAGAGGGGTGGCCTTTGAAGTGTCGTATCAAAGAGGTGTCGAGCGACGCCGATCACAGCCTCGTTCATTTATTTATCCATTTGTTTGGCACCGTCGCTTATCCCGTGGGAGAGAAGCAGTGGCAGATGAAACGACGGCGCACGCTCCTTTGGAAGTTGAAAGCCTCGCGCTCTCTGGCACATGCCAGAGCTCTGAGCAGGGGGGTTGGGGGGAATAGCCGGTTTAATCTCTCATACCCCCCCCCCCCCCCCAACCGCCACCCCCCTTCTGTTAGCAGTAGCGGCGGAACGCTAAGATTAGGCAACGCCTCTGATGTTTGCGTCTGATGTCTGATGTTCGTTCATGTTTCTGCCTCTCCGGTGAGTTGGAGTCCTGCGCCGTCATAATGAGGCCTGAGGGGTTTGGCTTGTGGACGCCACTTATCGAGCTCCAACATGCTGGATTGTAAACAGATGCCTTTTTTTTGTTTTTGTTTGCTTTTCAGAAGTATCATAACCTGCTAACCTGCAGATAAGACTGCTTTTTTTTTAGGAACGAACCCATTTTCCTGAGGGTAAATTGAGGATTGTTGAACGCTCGTTAAGGGTTGTCAGAAATGTTAGTATGGTGGCTTGTAACCGCCCACAGTTCATAGCCTACAGACTCAAATCACCATTTCATCTGAGTGTTTTTGTATTGTAACCCCACGGTGACTACCATCTCTAACATCAAGGACATCCAGGCATGAAACTAGGTCTGTGTCTCTGTGTGCATTTGGGATGTGGCAAAGAAACAATATTCATCTGGGTCAACATCATGGCTTGGGTTGCCTAATAAGACACTGCATCTTTTTCTTCAATCCTTTTAATTAAATCATCCAGTAAATATTTAATATATTGGCGAGTATATGGTAATTGCCTAAGCTGCAGTGGTAAATGGGTCTCATAGGATTTGTCCATCAGAGAACGAAACAGATCTTCTATGCATTTGAAGATCAAAGAAAAGGTTTTCATCCACTGACTTCATTCAACCAAGAGAAATGGCTTTTCCAGTCGGCCAACCAAGTCAAGGTGGGTCAAGCACATCCGTTTGGCCATCGCTGTGAAGCGGCAAGCCAGGAAGCTTTCAAAACTGCAGGGCTCAGACACAGAAGTGCTGACTAGCGCTGAGAAATACAAAAACAGCACAAAATATGCACTAATGCACTATAACCTCCACACAAACACTCTACATCATTTTGTGTGTGTGTGTGTGTGTGTGTGTGTGTGTGTGTGTGTGTGTGTGTGTGTGTGTGTGTGTGTGTGTGTGTGTGTGTGTATACTTTCTTTAAATTGCATGCTTACAAAAAGACAAACACATATGCCATGAATAAAGCATACACACAAACCTACACACTCATGAACACGCATAAATACAGACTGCATCTCAGTAAAGGATATACTCAGATCCTCACACGCTTTCCAAAGACCAGCTGGACTTTGGGGCACTGAGGGACTCAATTTATGCTGAGGGATGCATTTATGTGGAGAATTTCTTTTGCCAAACCGTGATGAGATTTTAAAGAGGCCATTGTCAATGTCCATAATTTGATTTTTGGGGACACACATTATTTTTCTCATACTGAACATCTCTTTTCATAATATGTCTGAAACGCTTTGTTAGAGCTCCCGTCTTT
Source organism: Clupea harengus (assembly GCF_900700415.2). Lineage (NCBI taxonomy): Eukaryota > Metazoa > Chordata > Actinopteri > Clupeiformes > Clupeidae > Clupea > Clupea harengus. The sequence goes on along the minus strand of NC_045161.1, from coordinate 5,110,042 downwards.
AAGCCCCCCCTCCCGATGAGCCTAGTGTGGTCTGATTGGTCAGCTCCACGAGCCCAGTGTGGTCTGATTGGTCAGCTCCGCAAGTCATTGGGCAATAAAGACTGTGTTACGTATCAGCATGTAACAGAGAAAAAGGCTGGGATTCCAATTAGGCGTTTCAGGCAGCAGAGAAAAGTGGTTTCTGCGGGAGAAAGTTACTCCCTCTGTGGTGTGCTTTGGGCTTTTGTAACTTTGCATGCACAAATAACACACTGAGGAAAAGAGAAAAAAACGGAAAAGCATAATAGGTTCGCTTTAAAAGCTTTGTTGGCAGCTGTCTAGAAGTGCTTCCAAATGAGCCCCTCAAAATTATCACATTCTCAGATTTTGCCCACGAACGCGACTCACATTGCTACTTCAAAGCGACAGTCCTCAGAGCAACGAGGTGTTCATTCTCGATAACGGCTACTGAGTTCTTTTCAAGGACAGAACTGAAACAGAGGCCATTTCCACAGCCTTTCTGTTATTGCTAGTGTCAGAACTGCCTTTGGTGTGTTCTGTGACTCCTGGCCCGCTTTAGAAGAACAGAGGACATGTCCTGCAAGCTGAAGGCAGTCGTTGAATCCACCGGGGGTAAACCCAAAGCCGCGATGAGTGGATGCAGGCAATCTCTGGCATGATGCCCTGCACACTAAAAACACAGAGCGGAAGAAGAGAAGACTTTATCTCAGACCCTCAGACTTGCCTCTGCTCAGAGAGAGAGCAGTCAGTGAGTCCGACCAGAAAGAGTTTTCTCTCCGCAGATAGGAACCCGAATTATCGGTCCTCGCGCTCTGTTTCTCCGTGTTATCTGCAGTGCTAATACTTTATCGGACTCAAACGCCTTAAATGTCCTTCAGAAGGATGGAAGGCAGGAGTCTGAGACGAGGAGTGGATGCTAGACACCAGGATTTGAATTTGTAAGCGGAGGGGAAAAGGAACTCCCACACAGCCTGTCTGTCTAATGAATGAAACCGTGCTGGTCCTGCCTACCTCCTTCTTCTCTTTACTGGGTTGTTTCTAGTGAGCTGGGTTTCCAGACTTCGCATATTTTAAGCGCATTCATGAAAAATTTGGAAGCTAAAGAAGAAAATGCATGTTTGTGCACGTGTCCTTTCGCTGTGCTAATGGCAATACAAAATGGACACTGGAGAGAGGAGCTGTGAACGGTTGTGGGTTCAAAACTAAGGGTTGTCAGGGCAACTTTACTGGAAATATATAATAAAATCGCAACAATTGATTTAATGCAAATAAACCCGTTTTCATCGGCCTTAGTCACATTATACCCCATGCAAATCTGGAGTCTGAATCCAACCCCTTCTAGCAAATACATTTCTTATTCAATTTATAAGATTTTATGGTAATTTCCAGGCATTTCCCCGCATACACAAGCAGGCTATTTGAGAACACCTGTGACCCACACATGCTCGATATACATCACAGCTGCTTTCCTTTGATAAACCATATGTGGAACCACAGTGTTTTATCATCTGTTCAAATTTGATTAGAACCAAGCTTGGAAGCATAAGTAATGAGATCATAATGTGATTAAATTAATGGATGGGCATAACCTGTTATGGGGGAGCAGTTATAATCACACCTCCGTGCAGATGTAATCTGCGTGCGTTTTGCTACTGCATGTTTGTAATCATAAAATAGAGATAGGTGTCAAGTAACATAAATCCGCAAAGTGGTGATTGTTCAAATCACCCCCACACTTCAAATTGCCAGCCTCTGTAAAATCAGCGGGGCGAGCATGAAGCCTTTTGATGAGTTTCACGCATGTGCTGCATGGAAAGGTGTGATCATTTTTCTCTCCTCCCTCTCTCTCTTTCTCTCTCTCTCTCTCTCACTCTCTCTCTCCCTCCCTCTCTCTCTCTCTCCCCCACTCTCTCTCTCCCGCCCCCTCTTTGTGTCTTTCTGCAGATCAGTGCTTTCAAGGGCCCTAAGTGGGAGGGCTTTAATATATGATACGGTACATATCACTGGTCATTTGAGTCTGGGCAGCTTTACTGCAGCTGCACGCGAAACCATTTCACATCCAAAGGACCTTTTGTCTCTAGCCCAAGAGGTTCACTAATGAAAGCGACAGTCTTTTTTTCGTCTACGGCCGTTCTATCCATCATTGAGTTGGGTTGTGAGACGCGAGCCATTTGAACGTCCAGAGGAATCTCCATCAGTGTGACTGACTGAGAGAGTGTGCGCTTGATTGTTTGGACAGTGACAGGCTGGAGAAAAGTGCCTTTCTCTCTCGTCCCCGTCTGGAGGAGAAAGGATTTACTTCAGCACACTCCGCTGCGTTCTGTCTGAAACTGTGTGTGTGTGGGGGGGGGGGGGGGGGGGTGTGTCTGTCAGGACGAGAAGGGTCTGAAGCATCTGCATAAGAACTTTCACAGAGCCCCAGTCTGACGAGTTACCATGGACAATGACCTGGACCAGGAGTAAACTCAGGAGTAGCTCACACCAGATCTCATCTTCTAAGGTCAAGGTGAAAGGAACTCCATACTCCCCTATCTTCTGTCTGTCTCTCTCCTTCCCTCTTGCTGTGTCCCGCTGTAATTGACTGATGACACACACACACACACACACACACACACACACACACAAACCCATTTGGATCACACATATGGTGAAAGATCTCATCACATCCTCACGTATGGATCTGTGAGCTCTTTTCCCTTTCAGATGTGGGTCTTTCTGATTAAAGGAAGGGAGAAATGAGCACAAAGGATGAGCTCCTCCAGACAGTCAGCAGTCTCATTACCTCCGCCTTTTGTGCTGGAGAATGAATTGCTCGATGGGCTCCTTGTGGGAGATGGTGGTGCCTCTAAGCTGTGCCATACATCACCTGTGCTTCCTATGGTGCAGGAGGCAGGGGGTGGGGATGTGGGAGCGGTACTGGTGGCCCCACTAAGTGAGCTGGGATGCTGGGAGATGAGCAGCAGCAGAATGGGTTGGGGGTTGGGGGATGGGTTGGGGGTTGGTTGGTGGGTGAAGGATGCCAGTGCTTATCGGGATGTAGTATATGAGGACACCTGGAGGACACTCCAATGCATTCTAATCAGCTGGGTCTCTCTTTCACTCTCTCACACACACACACACACACACAGAGAGAGAGACTCATCCGTGAAGTATGTGTAGGCAGAGTCAAATGCATTCACATGAATATACAAACCTGTATTATTTCTCAGACATACATTCACCTGGTACGGTAGGACAGAGTGGTTACTCCATCATTTGAATGGTTTTAAGCAGGTGAGTAGTAGTATTTACTGCTCGATCACATTACTGTGCTGTATTGAACTGTTGGTTTGATTTATTTAGATTTGTTGATTAGAAACTTCGAAACTGGCTATAACTATAGCTGTGCGACAAGAAACGTATTCAAACCTGCACTGACACTGAACTTGTGAATCTTGTAGTTAAAAAATAACTTGTGTGTGTTTGTTTGGATCGGTAGCATTAGATGTCACAGGTTTCCTGGGATGTTTGCTTCCTGTTGGAGAGAAGAAAAATTGGCCAAATTTGACATTATCTCCAGCCCTGTTCGCTGAAGTCCTGGTGTTCATGTTCTAAAGCTGGGCTGGATGATTAGCAATCCTCCTGGCGGGTTCTGTCTCTTAGCAGTTGGCTCACTGTAGTTGCATCACCTATGACTCCACAAAAAATGTAATTTTTCCGGTCTCCAACCTCTTTGAAGTGGTGCACAAAGTTTTTAAGAACCACAGTATCTGACTATAGTTGCAATATAGTGCATTTACTTCAATTACTGGTGCATTTGTTTCAGGCCCTTCCATAAAATAAATATAATGATATCTGAAGTCACACATTTAAGTTACCCCTAGATATCTTCTTTCTTCCTCTCTCTCTGTCTCTCTCTCTGATACTCTGTTCAAAATCCAATGAACAGTGGTATGTTTACATGAAACTGATAGGCAACAAAACCTTATTTCTCATGTCATATTTGGAGAAGTGATGCATAACCTCCCTCTATACCCACTCTCCCCCTTTCCCTCTTCCTGTCTTTCCTTCTCTGCCCCTCTCTCTCTCTCTCCATCTCTCTATCTCTCTCTCTCCATCTCTCCCTCCCCCTCTCTCTCTCTCTCTCTCACTGGCTTTTTTCAAGCTATCTTTCAAACTCAGTCACTCTGTTGGCTCTGCGCGTGAGTTATCGAAAAAGACAATGAAATATGCCCCGGAGTGCTGCTCATAACATTGCCTCCCTCTCCTGACATTTGTATTTAGGATAAGGTGAATTTTGATGCCCCCTTACTCCCCACTCAATCTGTGTGGTAAATGATCGATTGTCTAAATGATGGGTCTAAAAATTGGGTTTGGATGCAAAAGGAAACTTTTTGCCTTCATTGTCGGAGAAAACTTTAGCATGTCATTTGAGGACCCATCTCTAAGTTAGTCTCTAGTCACGTATGGGAACATGGATTAGAGTGTGCTGCGCTTTAAAGCACAAGGGATTAACAGCAGAACCATGAGAGATGCATTCAATGAAAAAACAAGGTTTTATGATGTCTTCCTTACAATGCCCCCACTCGATGAATCAAGCTAGGGCTTAATCACATTTCATAGTTTGTTTTCCAGATTAATTATTTATGTGGAGGAGGGACTCACTTGTATGCAAGATTCATTTTGCGGAGTGCACAGTGCCCAATTATTTGATGCTTATTTCATCATTTGATCATCTGCTGCCACTTGAGCCACCTCTGAGTGCTCTGGGTTGTGTAGTCTTGTGTGAGGGGGCAGGGGGGGTGAAGGGACGTGTGAAGCAGCTCTCCTGGGTGGTTCTTTCTGTCTCTCTCTCTCTGTCTCTCTCTCTCAGCAACCATAGCCATCAGTTGCATCACGTTTGACTTTCCAGCCAGCACACTATGTGTGTATGTGTCTCTGTGTGTGTCCACACTGTGTTTGTAAAAATGGGTGCGTCTGTTTATAAGGAATATGTGGAATTGAAAGGAATCTCTGGCCTATTGTCAGTTGATTTAGTAATGCCATGTATGGAAAAGGCTCCATTTTCTGTCTGTTTTAAACCTGCTATGGATGTCTGAGATATCAAATGTCTGTGTGTGTGTGTGTGTGTGTGTGTGTTTAGGTTCACCTGATGAAAGACCAGCTCTCTGCAGAGGCCACGGCTAGGATTGAGGCCCAGGCGAGGGTGCACCAACTGCTCCTGCAGAACAAAGACCTGCTGCAACACATCTCACTGCTGGTCAAGCAGGTCCAGGAGCTGGAGCTGAAAATGGCCAAACATGGATCAAGTATGTGGATCACTGTCTACACAGCTTTCTTATCTGTCACACACACATACACACAGACACACACACACACACACAGGCAGACCGACGGCATCTGACACTCAGTCTTCTTTTTCATCAGTTTTGTTTCGTTTTGGTGCTTTTTTTACCTCCAGTCTATTACCTTCTCTCTCGTTCCGGTTTGCCATCTCTACATCACACACACACACACACACACACACACAATTGTTTTTCCTTTCTTCTCTTTCACCATGTTTCTGTCTAGTCAGTATTAATTCATCCCCGTAGGCTGCGTCATCCGCTCCAAAGCTATATCTTATTTCTGCTTCTGTGCACACACACTTTCCCACCCTAGCATCAACAAACTGTGTGAGAGCTTCAATTACACAAGCACAGATTGTTTTGGCCTCAAACTGTGTGAGAACTTCAATTACACAAGCACAGATTGTTTTGGCCTCAAACTGTGTGAGAACTTCAATCACACAAGCACAAATTGTTTTGGCCTCAATCTTTCTTGATTGCATTGTTTTCTACTGCCTCTATCTACTCACTACCCATGTTCTACTCACACACACTCACACACCTCAGTGTTTCAGTTGTGCTCTGAAGTATCATATATTGCTTACCTTTGCATGTTTCTTTATGCAGCAGTCTATGACACCTGCCTTTTGTTGTGTGGTCCCTGTTCCCCTAGCAGACCAGCCAGTTCTCCCCCATGTAGTGTTTTACATAACAAAGCCACGCATTGTAGCGGGCTCCTCTGCTGCTGTACCTCAGGATCCACAGATCTCCTGTGTTAGTGAGTCTGCACAGGGCTAAAATGGCTCCACATACAATTCCTGCTCATATGATTACCTGCAAGAAGACTCAAAGGAACTAGTCTCTCTCTAAGGTAGTGACGCCATTCATGGCCTGTTCATGAGGTGTCTGCCAAGGAGTGTAGGCGGAGAGTGAGAGGGATGGGCAGACTGATGTAGGTCGCCCCCTGCATTCATTGCCTGTAATGATCCCCAGGGTAGAATAGTCCTCACAGGCCTTACAGTCCATCCTGTACACTGCCTTAGGCCAGAGGCACATCTGTGCATGAGCTCAGGTAGGACCTCTCCATCTTTCCTCTTTCTCTCCCTCTCTTCTTTTGTCTCATGTACTTCCACAGGACCACCCTCTTGAGATCTCCTGCACCCTCGAATTCAGTCACAGAATACTTATTTTTCTTTCTCGTTTGTTTTCTGTCGTTTTCTCCCTCTTGCACACTCTTTCTGTCTTGTTCTGTAACTCTCAGTTCAAATTCATTTGGACGGTGCTACATATTCCATGTAAACGAAATACATAAAGACATACCCTGTCTTTTGTCATTGCATTTTTGGAAGTAGCCTCACTCTCTCTCCTTCTCCCTCCCTCTCCTCTTTCTCTCCTCAGTGGGCTCCCTGGACAGTCTTCTGGAGATCACCTACCGCGCCAATGTCCCACCAGTGCTGTGTGACCCCACGACCCCGCGGCCCGATGACCTGACCCTCCCTCCGCTCGGTGACGGCACGCAGCTCTTGCAGCCGCTGGCCAGCCCCTTAGGTAGGGACGAGTGCTTGGTCAAGCTTGAGTGTTTCCGCTTTCTCTCGGGGCCCCCCCAGCAAGAGCAGGGCCCCGGGTTGGTGCTGATGGCGGACGGGGGCCTCCTCCACCGCCCGCAGCAGACCCCCTCCACCCCGGCTAGCATCTCCCCGGAGACTCAGGACGAGCTGCTTGGCAGCCTGGAGTTTCTGAGGTTCCGTGAGTCAGGTATTGGTTCGGAGTACGAGTCAACCAACACGGACGATAGCGATGACCGGGACAGCTGGGGGGGCCAGGACGAGAGTACGCTGCGCCTTCTCAACGTGCTCAACAAGCATGCCCTTTCCGACTGCCTGCTGGATGACGAGATCGCTGTGTAGCCTAGCATAGCATAGCCTAGTCTAGACTAGCCTAGCGGCCAAAACCAACAATATCAGCCCTCCTCTGTTTCCTAGCCTCAAATCCCCACACAATCAGTCACACGCTTGGTCTTGAAAAAGATGCGGGGCCAAGAGTCATTTTAATCAGCACCTTCCTTCCTGTGCACGCCTGAGTCAGGGCACCCATCGTCTGTGCTGTTCTGTCTACCAGCAGTGGAAAGCAAAAGAGGGGGTAAATGGGTCGGAGAGAATGGGTTGTTAGGTTGATAACACAAATTCCTCCAAGGTTTAGCCAGGCAAAGGAAGTTAGCCTGACTGCCCTGTCCAAAAGCCCCCAGAACTCTTGGAAGTCAGTGGGTGTTTTGAGGAAGAGAATATTTTTAGCTGAACGTGGCATCAATACCGATACAAATGTGTGTATAAAGGTTAAAGACAAAAAAAAAAAGAAAAGACATCAAAGAAAAACGCAAACATTTTATACTAGGTCTTGTGAATGTGTTTATGTAAACAGTATGTCCATTGATGATCCAAGTGTTTTTGTTTTCAGGTAATATGTCGAAGTTATTTGTGCAAGCATGTACCATACGCAGTTCTGCGGCCAGTCTTCGTTCTTGCAGTTTTCGTTTTTGTGCACATCCGGTGATGTTTAGAGCCCAGTGGTGCTTTTTGCTTAGATCGTTACCATTGACCGAGATCTCTGAGATTGTGCTGTGCTCTGTAACCACTACACTGTGCATGTCTGAAACGCAGCTCAGAACCTTTCCCCAATGACTGTAGATGTACATTAAGGAGCCACCAGCAATGGAACAAATCCGCAGTGAAATATGATTTGCGACTATCGATATCCTCTTCATCCAGTGTGGTAGGCAGCACTGAACACAGACACTCTACTCCGTGTCCTTGTCATGCATATTCAGTGGAAGGGGGGGTGTTGTGACTAGTCCTAGTTATGCAATACGGATTTCCCACTACGGGGAAAAGGATTAGAATTGGGATTAATCAGGAATTGTATAATTAATCTGGACTGTAATTAAGTGATTATCAGACAGCATTTACACAAGAATTAATGCAGTGTCCTTTGACAACACCGGCCGGACTGGGTACTTTTGAAGGCTTTTTCTGGCTTCTTTTACATTTCCTTGTGGTTTAGGTTTTGCATATCTCACCCACACATCCTAGAGAGCGAGCAATCATCGCTGCTTCACACTTCAAGTGGATGGAGCAGATTTCGTGCCACCTTGACATGCAAACACGACATGCATATTGTTTTACAGTGCGCAGCAGGCAGGAGCCGTGCCGTGTGGAAATGCGGTGCACAAAAGGCATTGCTTCACGCTGTGTGACGAGAAGAGAACGTGCCACAATGAAAAGTAAAATCATTTCATTGTTTTGCATCTCGTTTAACTACCATCCAGAAAAAACAATAGGAAGGGATTACATTACACACAAATGTAATGGTGAAATCGTGCCGTATCACTCCAAAATGGATTAGGCGTCTTAGTTTTTCTCCTAACTGGAAAGTTGTGCTACCAGGAATTTCAATCACTGTCCAATCACAGCTGAGGTCAGTAAGCATGTACCAGTGGGGTAAACTAAACTGGTCATTCAGTATCCCACGCACTAACATTGACTTAACCCTTTTTTTTTATACATTAACATTTATATTAATAATTGCCCATGCCAATGGTTCATAGGACCATAAACAACTTGACAAACCACAAGCTCAATATTTTTCATCTCCGTAAGAGGTCGAAGCATTGTCTATTAGTCTGCCGAGGAGGAAACTGTCTCATACCCAACCCTATGTCTGCAGACAGCTCTGTAGCACAATGTTAAAGACAAGATAATAAAATGGTGCCTAATGAAATGAAGCAGACAAGCCTGTTTAAGATGACCAGGTACCATGCCAGAAACATACTCCAGTTAAACAGGCTAACTTTACCTTGCCAACCCTGTTTGTTAGGGGTTTGAGTTTGATTGGACAATTATTCGATTTCCTGGTGGCAGGATTTCAGCATGCAAAAATGAGAAAAGCCTAATCTGTTTTGGAGAGATATAGCACGATTTCATCATTACATTTGTGTGTAATTTAATCCCTTCCTATGGTTTTTCTGGATGGTAGTTGAACAAAATGCAAATCAATGAAATGATCTTGCTCTTCATTGTGGCACGTTCTCTACACATTTCTTCCCTCAGCCCAAAGTCGTGTTTGCATTCCAGAGTGGCATGAAATCCACTCCATACAAATGGACACAATTTGGCAAATATGGCCTGGTGGAGGGCTATGCTGCCCTGAAGATCACCTCCACCCACACAACCCTCTCTCTCTTCATCCTCTCCCACTGGGAGGCACCGCCATCTTGACTGGGGGAGGGGGGGGGGGGGGGTTGCTTTCATTCCGCCTGGTGTGGTGTGCCAGGCTGGCAGACACAGTCACAGACGGGCCTCTTAATGGCCCAGGAGTAGTAGACCGTGTCCAGGGCCAAGAGCAGCGTACTGAGGGGAGATGACCCACAGCATCGCAATCACTTCTCCACTCTGAGTTGTCCTTTTTTCCCCCTCTCTCCTTTTGTTTGCCATCCCCGTATCTTTCTCTTCTTTTCTCTCATTTCCCCTCCTGCCACTGCCGGTTTTCCAGCTCTCTCTGGACCCAGGCGCCGTACCTGGCAGAATGTTTTTTTTTTTCTATCCTTTTCTTCCCCTCCCTGTCTCTCGCTTTGAAGATCACTATGGCGATGTGGTGACAGAGCCCCTCTCTCGTCCTCTATTCTGCTGTAAGCCTCAGTAAGCTTACCTGAGCTTTTCTTTTTACAACCCTTTGAGGGACGAAGTGTATTTCCCTTTTTCTTCTATGAAGGACTTGCTACGAGGTGAAAATCAATTATTCAAATGTCCTCCACAGCCCAGAGCAGTGCCCTGTGTCTGCCCAATTAGTTGACCGCTAATGTAGGACTTTTGAGAACTACCTACAGTTACCTTCTTACGTCATGCATGGCCATATTAATCAAACTGAAATCCATATCAGATGTGGGAGATAAATCGCGTGGCTCGCGGGGAACACCCCTCCCCTGCAGTGAGTTGTTGTTTTTTTCTCTCTCTGGCAGTCAGTAACAGCACCGTTGATTGGGGTCCTGGGAGACACCAGCATGGAGATCAAGGATTCGAGATCAAGGTTTTTTTTTTTGTTTCTGGTGAGACCCGTGTGGTTTTCAATAGTGTCCCATTACTCAGTGTCGCTTTGATTGGCATTTTGATTTTGGTTTAAAGTGGAAGCTGCCTCCACACTTTCAAAAATGATAAATGAGGATACATTCATATTCATTTGAAAACCTAATTAGGCTCACATAATCAAAGCAGAAACATTGATGCGCCGTATTATAAGTGTATTTTTGGAAATAATTTACATTCATTATCTCAATAAACCCATCTTGTTATGTTTTTTTATGGCCAAATAATTAGCCCAGCATAATTTTATAGGATCTTTTGGCTACATCCCCCAAAGCTAGATCCAAAAAGATGATCACTGATTTGATTTGGCAGATAAGTCAGGCGCTGCGGTGAAGAGCTGACCCCTTCTCCTTCACTGCAGAGAGTGGCCTGGGAATTCAGCAGGGAATGCTTGTGTAACATGCTAAAGCAGGCATTGCCGTGTTCATAGGCAGACAGTATGTGAGTGTTTATTGGTGGGCAGAGGGGTGGGGGGGGGAGGGTGCTGGAGCTGGTGCCATCTGTTTGTCACTGCTGCCTCTGCGCAGGGAGCCACTGCTCAGGCTCGTTCGGACTTCCCCTCTCTCTCTCTCTATCTCTTTCTCTCTCCCTCCTTCGTTCACTTCAGCTCTCTCTCTCTCTCTCTCTCCCTTTCTCACAATGTCTCTTCCCATCTCACTGTCTATTTATCTTCCTCTCTCCCTGGCATCCTTTTCAGTAGCTCTCTTTAGCTCTCCTTCATGCAGGTCAGAGATGTGTTTTAATTAGTCTGCCGTTTGTTTACTGTGACATTTACCTCTGGCCTCTGCCAGCCATTAGAAGTGAACCTTTGTTATTTTTGTGTTTGACCTCGACAGAGAGACAGCCCTTAGCAGGTATTGTCCTTTCACATCAGTTCCATCCCCAGTAATATCACTGGAAAGGGTTCTAACCCGCCAGTGTTTTTCTATGTCGCATGTGGCTGGAACCGTCCCAAATTAGGAGTGTTCTGCACCTTGAACAGAACTTTTGTCAGCATCTGTGATGTTTAACGTTCAGGTTCATGTAGACCACGTGGAGGTTAATCTGGCTAAAAACACAGGGGCCTCTGGGGCTGGAGGCTGCTAGCGGCTCCTTTCATTCCTCTTACTTCTTAATCTTAATCTTAATCTTAATTGGAGTTTGGTCAGGCTCACACCCTGTGTTTGTGCAGCTGCCTCTTCCGGCTGATAAGTGTAGGCAGGCAGCCCCAGTCTGAACCCAACCAGAAGCCCACCCTACCACGCATACGCATGCATATAGAAATATACACATACACATACACATACACATACACACACATACACATACAGATACACATACACACACATACACATACACATACACATTCACACACACACACACACACACAACCAGAAGCCCACTCTACCACGCATACGCATGCATATAGAAATATACACATACACATACACACACATACACATACAGATACACACACATACACATACACATACACATTCATTCACACACACACACACACACACACACACACACACACACACACATACTCATATACACATACACATACACACATATACACATACACACACACATATACACACATATACACATACACAAATGCCACAGAAAACCCCCTCCCAACATGAAGCACAAAAAATTACACACCCAACTCCCATAAGTACGCTCGGCAGATAAGCACTCAAGTGCAGCCACACCCTCCCTGTGCCCCTCGGTTGTCCCAGCAAGATTTCAGAGAACCTGTAGGTCCTGCTTTTCCACCCTTCCTCACTTTCTCACAGGTCACGGGAGTAATGAGTGGCGCTAGGCATTGCTATTCACCTCGTGAAGAGGCAATGTCGTCTCATTGAGCTCAGAGGAGACGTGAGGTCTATGGGCAGGTCTCGGACGCCTTCCTTGTTTAGAGGACGCGTCCGTGCTCGGCATGGACACATATCCTGCCCATAATCCCAGACGCCGGGTAACTGTGCCAAGAGAGGAGGGTTGCATGCAGACTGACCTTGGAAAAAAAAGGTTTATTGATCCGAGCCTCCCAGAACTTAAGTGGGGAATGCTACCATGAAATCGGTAGGAGTCTGAAATTCCGGATCAATGTGTTGTCCAAGGAGCTGATGGCTCGGCCTAAGATCCACTTCCAGTCCAATCAGAATGGATCAATGAATTAATGATGCATGTCCATTGGTTAATCCCACATAGAAGGTGCGATAGAATGGAAGATTAAAGCAGCAGATCAGTATTGATCTTGTGTCACTTTGTAGGCTCACTCTGTGACCAAAACCTGTCCAGGAAGCATGTCAGACTCAAGTACTCTATAAGCGCTCCAGAATCAAAAGGACAACCGTAACTTTATCGTCTCCGTGACTTGTGTCCACCTGTGTAATTCAGAGCATTGTTCAGAGTGTTTAGACTAAAACAATGAAATTGAATTCATGCTGAGTGAGTTGCTGAGAAAGGGCAGTACTATTTTCCTTAAACGACTTCAATCTGGCTGGCACACCTAGACGTGTTTATGAACTGAGGAAGAAAAACAAAAGGCTTAATCAACTGCCTCTGTCCCCATTGGTGGCCAAGACCTGCACTTGAAATGGGACAAATTGCTATATCAAATATTGATTGAAAAGATGTGAAGTGCATCAAAATAACATAACTGTTAGCTTCCCTAAGTGGCGTTTTTATGGTAGTTTTGCGTGTGCAGCCCCCCCGGCTGTCACCCACTTTAAAAACACCCTCAGTCTTTTCTGAGAAGACACGGCATTACCACGGCGACCATACATAATTCACATGATATGCCGAGACACGTCTGTGTCTCTACCGAAAACCCTGGGTCACATTCACTCACACCAAATGTGATTCACTCTCACTGTCTCTCTAAGCTTCTCGTTCATCCTCTCCATCCCCCTCCGTCCTCCCTGTCTCTGATTGACTCTCCCTCTTCCTCTCTTTTTCTGTCACCCTAAATATATCTCTCTCTTCCTCCTCCCTGTCTCTCTTTTTTTTTCCCCTCTCTTCTTTTCTTGGGCTTTGGCCTTTTTCCACTGCTGATAAATCAGCGCCAGGATAGAGATCCTCTCCAGCCCGCCAAGCCACCCACAGACGTGGCACATCTCACACTCAAACTCAGCAGAGAGAAAGAGAGAGAGAGAGAGAGAGAGAGAGAGAGAGAGATCCTCTATGTGGAGGTTTGGAGTCGTCTCCAGTGCCTGTGTCACCCCTTCCTACCCCCATCCCTTCACCCATCTCCTCCTCCCCCTCCCTAGGCCTCACAGTCACTGTCATTGAGAAGCACTTTATCAGGTGGTGGCCCAAGGACGGACGGAGGCACGAGGGCTAATGTGCTCATACGTGAGGGGAGGGCAGACCTCGGCATGCAGTCAGTCAGGGCAGGATTGATAACGGGAAGAGTGCTTCTAATCCCATTATGGCCCGTCTACGTTCCCAGCACCGCTGACCCGACCCCGTGACCCCTCAGCGTGAAGTGAGCAGCAGGAGACCCCTGCACATGTCAGAAAAGTGTTCCGAGACCCCCAGCCCTACCTCAGCTCATCCGGCCCCACCTCTCGCACACCCATGTATGTTAATGATTCATGTGGAAGAAGGAGGTGTGATGAAAAATTGATGTTTGACCCAGCTTTTATCGACCTGTGCATTTACCAGCCAGCTTCAGTGGCCTGCCTACAGAGGCAAAATGGGTTACAGCTCTTTTATCTTCCAGTTCTTTCACTTTATTTGTGTGAATACAAAGCTGTTGAGATTGCTGTTGACTTTTAATCAGCGAATGACTTGAACTACAATCTCCCTGTAACATACAGGAGTGTGTCTAATCTTCGGCCAACGTAACTAGAAGCCATAAAAAAAGACCTTTTGAAGTACTCCAGTCCACCGGTGATTTGAGTTAACCACAGTTAATGACCTGGCAATATTGCTGTACACCAGGAGTAATCACTCATGTTTGGAGGAGGGTGATCATTCAGGCAGCCTAGCTCTAATTATTTCACTTTCCTCATAGAAAGCACTATAATTAAGCAATCAGCAGTGCAATCATTTTTTCATGGCCTCCATGCACTTAATATGTCAGAGGCAATGGTACATGATTTGGCCTCCATTCACGCAGAAGACGTTGTCGAGCAAGCCTAATGCACTGGGATAAAAAGATCATTTCATGACTTATTTTTTTCTTTTTTCTTTTTTTTTTCCCTCTCACTCATTTTTTTCTTTTTTTTCCCCATGTTGCAGTACATCAAACACACAGTCTACTGGCTGGCAGCTTTTTCCATCAAGAGAGGATTTGAATTGTCTCTATGTAATTGAAACATCAGCGGTGATGCCATCATTGCAGACTAGACTGGAGGCAGTAGAGAGCCCCCCTCCCCCCACTCCATGCTTTAAGAGCTTACCTGCATGGAGTAGGAAGGGGTTTTGATTGTACTCTTTCTGGTGTTGATGTGCGCCTGTTGCGAGAGTCTGAGTGAAATCTTGTAAATGAGGACATGGAGGTTTGGAAGGCATTGTAACTGTGGCAGGGGATGAGGGGGGACGGGGAGGACGGGGGGAGGGGGGTGAGACACATTCCAGTAGGACTAGTGAGCAGTCCGTACAGCACTGAGGCGTAGAAGACCTGGTATCTCTGGCTCGTGACCTTTGAGCAGAGTTGACGGCGTTCAGCGGACCGTGATTGAATATGCTCGCGAGCGCGGCAGGGTTTTTTGGGCTAACAAGGTGTCCCACCGCGTTTGTTTGTTTTCTACCCTCTCTGGTAAAAAAAAAAAGAAGAAAAAAAAACGACCCTGTTCACATTCATACCCTCTTCAGACTTTCGGGTGCAACGGTGTGTGTGTGTGTGTACGTGTGTGTACCCACCACACATTGTGCTCCCCCACTGTTCGCCACGCAGCTGTGTTTATGGAATAAATACTCACAAGTATCTAAACTGGAGTGGAAGTGCACTTATTCTGTACCTTGTCACTGATCTTGCTTTGGCTCAATAAACATTTCCTTTCTTACTCCTTCTCTTCTTCTCTGTATTTTCTTCTCCTCCACCCTCCGCCATTTGTAGTTCCTAACCCTCTCTTCCGTACGCTCACTGTGCGTTAGATCTGTTATACGTACACCTACCACAACCTATCATTTCCTCCTCCTATAATAACTGAACTGCATTTGAAGTTAAATGACCCTGAACAACACTCCACAGTTTGCCTTCCTGGTGTTTGCCCTCGGTAGTTAACCCCACCCTGTGCCCCTGGCCCTGCTGGAATCAGGCCACACATCTCTTAACGTAAACACTGGATGTCTGAGAGCCCACCCGCTCCAGACTAAACTCCCTGTGATCCCGATGTTTCTGCTTTTGTGCTGTCAGACACGGGGGAGTGGCAGCTCATAAATTAACCCAGAATAGCCCCCGTGCTGTACACACACCGAGCCCAGCTGCCTGCCCCAGATTATTGAGGTGCAGGTATTTAGGAGCCCCGCACACACACTCTCCGGAAATCAAAGGCGAGTATTTTGTTGTGTGCGTCGGCCTTCCACCCAGTAGGTCAGGAAGGCTCCAAACGGCCATGGCACTGGTATTCAGGCTGGACTGCCAACAGAAAGAGGGAAAAGAAAACAAATCAATCACCAGCAGCTGGACCATTTAAGTGACGGCCTGACTGCTGTTTCCTCCAGTGACCAGTGAAGGAAACATCTGTGAAGTGGGAGAGGAAAACTGGCCTTTGTGTATTGTTTGTGAACTTTGTTTATTGTTTGTGTTGCAGTGATGCATTATTCACTTCAAGGATAAACAGGCGTGTTCCCATGACAGCTCAGTGTCAGTGAGCGACATGGAGGAAGTTTCTGTCACAGAAACGCACCTTTGGGAGGTCTAGAAGGAATTTGCATTTTTGTAGGTGGCTAAGCACTACGTAATTTGACTGAAGGGGAACTTTGAACTGACATGACATGACTAAACAGCCTCAGACAGTTACCTAGGAGCTGCTGAACCCTACATGACCGCAACAGTCTGCGTTTGGTAAATATGTTGTGTCTGTTGGAACTGTGTATGTGTATGAAACTGAGTTAATGTTTAATGTTTTTGACGCTGCAGTTGGGGTCAGTAAGACCCCACCCCACACAATCACAATCTCAATCGATCATTTTCTCTCTAAGTGAAATATACACTGGGATAGGCATCTACTTACAACTGGTGATGCTCTAACTGTTTTGTTTGTTCACTTAGTCTCCTGGTGCACAGTAACCTCAGGAGAGCCAACCATTATTAGTTCCCACCTCCTCATTACACAGAAATGCCCACGGTTATTGCCATAGCGATCACTCCCATGGAACATTAGACAAGTCCTTGATATAGCCCTCTGGCCTCTGAGGGACTGGGTGGAGGAGAGGAGTACCATGTTTGTTCACGTTGTGTATTAATTAAAGAGATGGTGGGTACCAACTGTGGAATATAAAGCCCTTCACTATTTCGTTCTCTCTGCTAGCAACAGCCCACAGGTCTGACGGCAGTTTGAAATCTTACAGGCCGTGCCCCGTCAAATATTTTGGGAGAGACGGTGTTTTTTTTTCTTCTTCTTCTATTTCTTCCCCCCTGATCCAAGGAGCCCTACATTTCAGATAAGCAAACGGCAGTGGTTTAAAGTGTCACCAATTCCTTCCCAGATCGTGACAGGCTAATGAAAGTGCCTGTTCTCATGCCGGCTCTTCTTCTCATCACACCAACGCACAACAGGGTAGACGCATCCTGATCCGACAGGCTGTTTCCAAAGCCATCTGTAGTCAGGTTACATTCATTAGACGAGGCTCGCACGCAGATATTCAACCTTCCCCGGTGTGTGGATGTCCGTGAACATGTAAGGAAGGGTCCGTACAGAATAGACCAATCAGCACTGTTTGATTTATTTTTAAGTCACGCTTCGACTACTGATATGGTTTCCAGGAACACACCGTGTGATGGTGAAGGTAAAGACGTCTTTTCTGTATGTAAACAATTAACCAAACGTGAAAAAAGCTTCGGTGAAACACGCTTAGACGATCATGTTTACCATAAACAGCCCAATAGCTGTGGTGGAACACATTTAGACCATTATGCTCAGTATTCACTCCGGCCCAGTTTTGAGCCTCTATTTTGTATGCAAATGTGCACCTGCATAAGACTTGCTCTTTATGTCTCATTTCAATGCCTGCCGAGAAATCATTTTCTCCACGAGGTAAGATGCCCCCGAAATGGAAGCACACCAGAAACCTGTTTGCCTGAAAGTGTGATGTTTCCCAGCAGCCTCATTGCCATTGTGGTTGTGCATTTTTGCATGTGTCATGTTCATCGCTTGCAATTTGATGTGTGTAGTGCCGTATCATGTCTATCTGCTGTATGTGTCGCTGTCTCTTCAAACTGAAAAAGCTTTAGAGCCAGATTTACCCCAAGGTTTTGACCTCTACAGATTTATGGTCACAGTACCTTCAGTAAATCTGGCTGCTGAGTTTCCCCCTATTGGATCCCCAAGAAAATGTTTTTTGATGTATTGCAGAGCTCCCAGCTTTGCTTGTTAAGATTTGTTCTCTATAGGAGTACTCGTGTCATCTAACGTATTCTGTCCGCCCTCCACAGTTGACCAAAGCATGTTTGAGAACTCCACGGTTGCCCAGCAGCAGCAGAAGCCCCCCGGCTCCAGATCCTCCGCCCGCCGTTTGGTTGGCAGCACGGCCAGCCCCCCCAGCAGCCTGGCCGACAGCTCCAGCCTCAGCGGGCAGAAGACGGGCAGCAGCCAGCACCTGAAAAACGCCCTCAACCTGGGAAAAGCCGTGGGGGCAAAGGTCAATGACCTGCTGCGACGCAAGGACCCCAACAGCCTGGGAGACATCGGCGTGACGGAAGTGAACAAGAACGTAGGAGCGGTGTGGTCGTGTATGGACAGCGGGCCTCACAGCGGAGTCAACAGCAGGTAACTACCTCCCAGGCCACAAACATGGACAGGCCGGTGAAAACAAGTTGTTATTTTTGTAGTGGTGGTTCAAATCAAACACATTTGACATATGTCACATCTGAAATAATTCAATTGAGGACAGTGAAATCTATTTCTAACTATTTTGAAGAAATACAATTGTGAAAGACCGCTCAAGCCGGCCATCTCACGATGTGGGATGTAGGCTTCTGGATCGTGGTTGCAGGTAGTCAGGAGAACACACAGCGCAGGAGACAGTGGCTTTCTCATAAAAATACAGCTGTATATTTATTTACAACTCAAACCCCAAAACATATATACAAAAAACCAAGGGACTTGAACCCCAAAATCATAAGCACATACACCAGGGTAATCCCAACCCCCAAAACAAAGAAACATACCCTGAACAAAACTAAAGCTATTAAAACAGACAAGGTCCAACTGTGTCGCACAGGTTTCGTCTAGGACCTTGTCTCAGCTTCTTGCAGCCTGTTCAGTCTGTCTCTCGAACAACAATGAGTGCGCCTTTTAATAGTGGCAGCACCAGGGGCTAATTTAGCCCAATCAGTCCCAATTAGACCCGTCCACAGGTGCAGGGGAACAAAGTGAGAAGGGGGAGGGACTTCACCTTTTCACAACAATTAATTTTAAATTTTAAATGAATTAACTGAAAACTAAGGTCCGAGAGAGAAACTAATCTAATATGTGGATGTGTGTCTAATAAAACACACGACTTGAAAAGATCATGGATGCCCAGAAAATGTCATCATCACCAACATTGTAACTAAGAGTTCAGTGCTCCAAACATGTTGCTCCTACATTTGACAATAGTCATTGTGATCTCTGCCAAGAACAGCCTTCCCATTTTCTCTACCGTAACCATAGTAGCAGCCACATTCTTCAGTGAAATGTTGATAAATAGCAGCAATCCTGCTCAGTATAAACACTGCCTGGTCTGGCCTGTCTGTGCGTTGGGTTGTTAGCCCAAACGGCCTTATCTCCATTAGAAAATCGCATCACACTCCTCTGCTTTGCTTGGCAGAATGCCATGAGCCAGACACAGGCGGCGCTTATGCATTACTGATTGTGAGTGACAATCCAGTTTGTGGCTAAAGCACTGGTCCTGCTACCGAAATGCGCTATTGTGGAACACATTCTGGCAGCAAATCCTCTGCTGATCATCTTCATCGAATCATTGTATGTTCCTGCACATAGATTTCATTGTAATAGGATTGATGCAATATACAAAATGCATGTAAACAATTTTTCTATGCACATAAAGATTTTGATAAATTTGTCCGTATGTAGAAGTCAATAGATCTCCCTCAATCAAGTGTCCCAATCATTCTAAGATAAAAGGTCATCTTTATTGGTCCTGAATGACTAGAAAGAGTGTTTCACTGCTTCAGTGCTGCTCAGTAGTCTAACTTTTATAATGCCGTGGATATACACACTCTCTCTCGAAGCCTTATCCATAATAAACAATAAGCAAGTAGCTTTAGTCATTTGCAGAAGACATTTCAGTAGATGAAGAATGTGCAGGTCGACACTTGGTTAATTACAAACCTAATTCCTCCCTCCACATGTGAAATATGAGCAGTGGACTTTGCCAGCCTAAGTGTAGTTTATGATCATCAGGGAAATCAATCTGGGCAGTCGGGATATTTTTAAAACCCGTCGTAAACAGCACACATTATAGTCACGGGTCTCTATTCATCACCGAGAGATGGAGTCTGTGACATCGCCATGGAGACGAGAAGACGTGCGTCGTGTGGGAAAGCTGTGAGCTCTCGAAACAGACTGCCGCCCAGACATTCCAACATCCACTGGCACAAGGGCGAGCTGACCTTTAGGGAAATAAACCACAGCTTTGCTGGTTCATCACAGGTTCCAGTCCTCCTAAGCCTATCAGAGACCCTCTGCTCCCCACACCTCAGCCCAGTCAGTAGCGGCTGTGAAAATGGTTTTCTTTCTAGTTGTCTGGACATCCATCTTGTTATTATGTCTCCTTTTCGTCGCTTGTCAACTGTCAGTGCAAATGGGGTGGGGATTTGGGGTCAGTTGAAAAGTAGTCACAAATTGCAGATATTCTTCTGGTATATTGTCCACAAATAGAACATTTTATATTAATCAAAAGAACTGAAAGGCTTTCTCAATAAAGAAATGTAATTCTTAACAGCCTGACATATCACCGTGTATAATCTAGGTCTATCTTTCAAGTCTTCACAGGCTTTCATACATACTGACAAAGGTACATAAGCACTCTAAAATAATCACCTTCATTTAGTGAAGTGGCACTGCAGTTAATTAACCTCTTCCTGGCAACCCTGGTGTTCGGGTTAGAGTTTCCAGGAGGTCACAGAGACCTCCAGTGTCTGAGACCTCCTGTCTGTCATCTCCCATAGGCATGCCCGTGCGCTCTGAGCAGCATCTGAAGTGCACTCACATCTGGGGCCATCAGCTCGTCCTCTTTCTCCTTCAGCTCTGAAGGTGATGGAACATGCGAGCAGCCCCAGCTGTCTGTGACACCACTTATTATACAGCACAGGTCCCCACTGACCTCACTGAACAGCCCAATCAATTCCACCGCACTCCCCATCTCCTTCTCATCCTCTCATGTCATCGCGCTCACTCGTTCCGTCTTCCCCGCCGCACTTTTAGATTCCACCGCTAAATAAATAGATCCCATTAAATCTCCGCCCCAGATATTTGAGGAGAGATTGCCTGATGCATTTCCTGTATTAAAGTGGAGGAAGGATGATGTATCGGAGCATTTTTTCCCCTCTGGTTTGTTGCTGTGACGGCATCTTTAGGTTTGTATTTCTTATCACACGCCATAGACGGCTCTCTTGTGCGTGCATGATTGATGACGATGCACGGGCTCTTTGACATGAGTCAAGTTAATCTGGCAGTGTGGCTCGTCCAGTGTGAGTTACAGAGATGTGCTACAATATTCTAGTGTGGATGCCCTTGAGTCAAGATTCATATTTGATTCCTCCAGTTCCTCAGCTACTGTCTGTACATCTGATTCAAAACAACTTCACCAATCATTAACAACATGCTTGCCTCAAAAACTTTGCTGAAGTTGCTGATGGTCAAGTGTATATATTAAAAGTGTCCCCCCCCCCCACCCCTCTCTCTCTCTTTTTCTTTCTCTCTCTCTCTCTCTCTCTCTATCTCTCTCTCTTGCAGTCGCGCTTCCTTTGATGGCTTTCCTCGGTTGGACCCTCCACCCCCTACGGGGAAGAAGCGCGTGCCGCGGGCCCTCAAGACCACTCAGGACATGATGATCTCCTCCGACCCCGTGGTGGCCTCCCCCGAGGCCTCCGACTCCTCATTCCTGTCCTCCCCGGACAAGGCTCCCCTCATCGGCAGAGGGAAGGAGGGATCCCTGCGGATAGCGGGAGACCCCGGGGAAGACTCGGAGAGCGATCTGGACACGTCCCTGGATGTGGAGATGAAATGTGGAGAGCAGCGCCATGCGGAGGAGAGAGAGGATCGAAACGCCGGCGGGATCACTAACCTGGATGCGCTGGAGGTAGAAGAAGGGATCATGGAGGTCAAGAAAGCGGGGGACGGAGAGGAGGATCAGTCCCAGATCCTGCGCTCCATCCCCGACCTCATCCACAAGGACACCCTGGAGTCCAAGCAGAAGCTGCTGGGCCCCGAGGTGCGCCTGGCCTCCACGCCCTGTCCCGGGAAGGACAACTACAGGATCAGCGTCGGGGACGAGTTGCTGGAGAACGGCTCCCTCGACTACGGCACGCCGCAGAAGCGGTCGCCCGGCGCGGAGAACGAGGAGCCGCACCCCGACCTGCTCTCTTTCGAGTAGCCACACACACACACATACACACACCCCTCTTACCTCTGGCTCACCTTGGGCAGGGGTACTACGGTGTCAGTCATCTAACCCCGAACATGCTGAGACCACATAATGCTAAATCTGTTTTAGCGCTCAACTAGTGTGCCCGCGACATTTTAAAATACCATATTTAAGCTGTTTGAACCTGATGTATTGGGGATTTGTGGTTGACCTAGGTGTGGAGGAGGGTTGCGCTTGGCATTTATACACTTCACTGTAAATGTCACTGAAGCAGCAGGTCTCTGTTCAGGGAGATGAGGACTTTCTGAGGGGGCCGTACCAAAGTGGCAAACAGTGGCACCCTAACGTTAGGATGCCTACGTCTTGAAAATATTCTTTCCAATGAGGTTTAGAGCAAACGTTGTAGTCGTGATGGACTGTATTAATGTAAGACGATGTATAACAACACAAATTTGTGTAAATGTCCTTAGTACTTTTTAAATCAGAAAATAGGCTTTTAAAAAAAAAAAAATGAAAAATTGTTTATCTTAACTGACAGCCAAACCAAAGTTAAAACTGTTTCACTGTTGTAAAATATTTTAATACCTAAGTGTTGATTTCTTTTTTATGTTTAGTCATTTTGATACCGTCAGTCATGCCTGATGGTCTTCCTTTGACCATAGACACATATTTACCTCTGATTTCAGAACTCCTTTTAACAACAGAACAGCCCTGCTTTATAGTAGATATGCAGTCACTGAACACTAAACTGGGATCAAAACTGCCATGGCTGTTGCTTTAATATAAACCCATATCTCTGAGCGTTCCTAATGGACCCCAAGGACACGGACCACTGATGCGACTCTTCACCCAGCAGCTCCGAGAATGAGAAAAATGCAAGTGCTGCACGCACAGAAAGGGGTCTTTGTCTTTGAGGTTCAGGGACACAGACACCATTCCATCAGCCTGTTAATGATGGCAATGCATATGCCTCCATACGTCTCTAATGACTGAGCAATGACCGGAGCTTCAGGTGATGAAGTGGGGTATTAACACACCACTTTGGCTTCTGTGGAGATTTACGGAGCCAATTGAAATCGGCCCCTCTGACTCAATTAGGTGCACCGGCATTTTATTTTCCGCTGCGCTGTCCTGCCCTTTGAACATGAATATAAGTGTTCAGCGCGGCCACTCCCTTTAGAGTCACCCAGTGCGTACGACACAGGGTCGCACAGGCGCAGTCTGTTTGTCACGGCAAGGTCGACCCAGCTCCTTGGAGCGGTCTTAACAAGGTGTCTGTCAGCGCAAAGGTATGAGCACGGCCTCCGAAAAATCCCCGGAATGTTCTAACTATCCTGTTGTTTGTGCAAAGTCTCCTCTACTCATTTGACTTTGCTGTGCTGTTCTGATGCCTCAGTCTTCAGTTCTAATTCTTCTCCTTAGAAACAACACCAGTGCTTCGAGCTGTCGCTGTGCTCCAGTATGTTTAAAGAGCGGTTAACGTATACACTAAACACCATGAGCTCAAAGTCTAAACACTACTTGAAGCGGATAACCACTTGTGAAATGACTGCTCAAGAAAAGGCAGCCCTTAGACTTGCTGTAAGTATCTTAGTCCTAGCTAGGCTTTTTACTGTGGTTGCACACTGCTCCGATAATGACGTCTAATTCTGCACCGTTCTGTTGGTCCAGCTGAGATGAAGGAATAATCGAAATGACCTAATGGTGCATAAAATAATCAGATACCAAGACTGAGAATGTGGAACATGGAATGTGAGAATGAACATTTTCATATATTCAGATTTATATTTTAATAACCACTTGGGTGACATAGACTTTATTAATACTAATTCCTAACTATGAAAAGCAATAATCAAGTAATGAATTCTGTAAACAGCCTGTTTTTATGATGTTGTGTAATTGATTTGGTCCGTGTGTTGGAGTATAATGGATCCCTTCATCATTACTTTGAGGGGATCACTAGTGGGAGGCTGAGAGATCTGATGAAGTATATTTTTAAAAGAGATGTATTAGTGCATTATGAATGACCACTCTGTTGGCATTGGATGTGAAGTAAAATACTTTTTACTGAATGCCTTTATGATGCCTTTGAAAAGAAATATTACTATGTATATTTGGGGGAAGGGTTTAATATTCATCCTATCAAAACACAGATATATTTTAGTACTTTTTAAAGACACATCACAAGAATTTTAGATTAGACTGTAGTTTTCTTATTATGATTGATTTCATATGCTATTGTTATGGTGTAATGACTTGTTAATTGTTAATTATGTATGGTCTAATGAATTTCAATGCCATGGTTCAATGAAGGAAGGAAATTAGTTGAGGAGCTGTGACGTACTCGTGAAGGCTTTGAAACACAGTCAGTGTTTGTCTCGATTTTCCCTTGAGCTGAGCTATACACTGCCATCGTGTTGTGGAGGGAGGTTGGACTACCATAATGCCGCATTTGTCTGTGTGGCCTTTCTATCATGAAACTATATTCATTTTAGAAAGGTAATGGATAACATGTTTCTATTCCTTAGTGAACTGTTAATAGGTCGCCCTCCCACACTCGTCATAACAACCCTCTGTGTGCCTTTCAACTGTCAAGAGGAAATGTGAGAAATGATTTACTTTAGAAAACAGAAATTCAAAAAATGTGCAGACAAGAATTGTGTTGAGGGGGAAAAAAAGTATGCAGATGTTAGGATGCCATTGTAATCTATTGTACATCTTCATGCTGGCGAAGCTTCTACTGTGGAGGAGGAATGTCTCAGTAATGGAGTCACTGTAAATACTTCATGCATGGTGTCTATTTTACCTGAATACGAAGATGTTTTTATCACATTTGGCATCTATATTTTAAAGTTCCAGCTCGCTTCTTGGGCTGATGTGAGGTATGAAAGATGTGGGCGAACCTCACAGATGCTCTCCTCATGAGATGAGATTCTCTGGCCAGTTTGTGCAGTCAGTCAGTCAAGGCAGGATCTCGAGCAGAAAAAACTGGAAAATTGTAGAGATGGCAGAAATGGAATATGCTCCTTACTGTAAGTTGGTATGGAAACCCAGAGGGGTTTTTTTGGCTGGCTGAATGTTTCTCAGCGGTTCATTCGGCTGAGTTGTGCGGGTTTTGAATAATTGCTGCTTCCACGGAAAGACTGGAATGTCTGTCAAGCCACGTGATGAAGTCTGATAAAGTTGGTGTGAGGAAAATGTTTGAGATTACAAGTGTGAACAGAGCCAGTTTGAGGAAAGTGAGACAGATATTATCTGTTCTTAGGAAGACACACAGTCTTTGTTGTCAAGACAGACAAACTATGACGAGTAGACCTTGCTGACAATTGATTTGGAGGAAAAAATTGATTGGATTTTAGTGTTGTGGGGAAATGTATACTACTCTAATGGATCTTCAGTTCTGGTCTCTTCAATGACTTGTTTCTTTCCCTGTCTATTTCTGGCATATCCTGTGTTTTCATTACTCCCCCCCCCTTCCTCCTCCCCTCACAAATAACCATGGAAACTAGTCTCACTGATCAGTGCCAGAGATGCTTCCTGTTTAGCCGGCGCTTATTTGGATGGGCGCTCAGGTCTCTCCGTAGAATCTGCGAGATCTGCAGAGGACTGACAGCTTGTGGCGTTGGGTGTCAGCCTCCTCCGTCACAACAAACAAGACTTGGGTATTTGTACCCGTTGCAGGCATTTTCCCAGCAGAAAATGTCTGCTTTTTTTTTTGTGCGTGTTTGCACTGAACACAGTTCGCTGAGTGGGGTCATCCATTTCAAGAGCAAAAAGAATAGAGTGCAATGCACAGGCACTGTTGCCAGACTGCTGAAGATGGATGTGAGCTCTCTTTGTATTATGATGTGCTCCTACACAAACATGCCTCAATGTCAACTTGCATTAGCATTTTCTCCCATCTCCCTCTGCATACAGCTGAATACATCTTCTCCAGACAGAAATTTGCATCACTGAATTTCAAACTTAGAATTTGAAGGGAACCCTCTTTTTTTTCTGTAGATTTCAATCATTTGTCTGTCCCTTAATATTTCTCTGTGAAGATGAAGTGTGTTGTTGTTGTGATGACACTCTGTATGTTCCTTTTCTTTTGTTCTTTCCCCTCCTGTATCATGGCGTATTCACTTTCCCTGTAACCGGGGGAGGACACACCTTAAACAGCTCTGTGCTGTTGCAGGAGAGATTGAGAGGTTTTATGATCCAACAGTAACTCCGTCTATGTATTTGATGCACAAGCCATTTTTTTTTTTTTCAGTGCATTGTTTTCATCATTTGTTTCAAATCAGTCAGGATATGGATGGATGGGGGATGCCATTGTGAAGACGGGCACACAAATGGGCTGTTGTCGAGATGTAAGTGGATGGTTCAACTCGTACTGTAAAAGCATCTGTACAAGGGAAACTGTGGTTTAATAAAGGCAACATGACAATTTTGAAAAGCCTGTTCATGTTTCATTTCATGGAAAAAGCAATGTCAGCAGCTTGGTCTTGTCAGGGGGATCTCTCAGGATGGAGCGTATTAAAAGTAATGCCAGTGTCATGTACAACCAGTTGGGAAGAGGAATTGTTGGCGTGACTTTTTTGAGAGTTCTCATTTCAGAGAGTATGGGTGTGAATTGATGTGTCTCCAAGAACTCAATTGTGTGTGAGTGTGGGCTTGCTGCCATTTGTATCTTTATTTACTCAAATCAGAACTGTCATATTTCCTTTTTTTTTTACAAAGACATAACTGGTAAAATTGTCACAATTAAGCAGAAACTCATGCCTCCATGTTTGCTCTGCCTCTCGTTTTGAATTACGGATCAATTAGGGCTCATTTGCTTGCTGTGAGGCAGTTGTTCACGTTAATTGCGTTGACTTCATTTCAAGCAGATCAGTGCAGCGTTCGAAAGCGCACACGCTTGTGAACAGTCCAAACCAAAAACACGTTCAGATTTAGGATCACATATCCGTCTAATACATCCACATTTAACTTACCTTCAGATGGAAATCAGTATGATCTCTATCTCCAGTACCATTTCATGTGAATCTATGTTGTATTCTGGGAATCATCTCTCAGCCTTGTAACCATACTTTATGCAAAGAGGGAAGATCAAGTAGGAAAAGTTTCAGCGTAGCGGAGAGGAAGCAAGTTTCAGGACACCTTGCCCTCCCATAATCTCTCTCCCTATACTCTCCCTCTCTTTGAATTATAGATGTGCTGGGAAGCTTGGCATTAAGGCTTTAACACACTTTGCATATGGGCTGCTTTCACCCAATGAGGTCATTCTCATCTGAAACTCAGAAGAAACTTGGATGTCAGAGGGACATGCGTGTCATATTTGTCACTGTCATATTAGTAATAAAAGTAGGCTGGAGCTGGTGAAAACTCATATTACACACTGGGGTCTAAGACGGGAATGATTCAGACGTCAGTGTGACATTTAATGACCTGTGAGATGGTAATCGAGTTGAATTCATCTGGGCTCTGGAGGCGGATGTGTGATCTATATTTAATTTCTATATTGATAATCTGTCATCATCGGTATGATCTCTGTCCTTGAAAAGTCGCATCAGCTTCTCCCCATCGTCTTCCACTCACTAATGTAGCTGTAGTGCTGGGCCTGGCTGTTCAAAACACAGTTCCCATTCCCCACCTTCAACACCACTTTCTGGGCAAAAACAACACATTTAGTCATTTAATCACATTCACTGCATGCAAAATAGGTTTGTGTTTCATAGGGGGGGTCAATTTCCTACATTGTCAAGGCCCGGCTGGCAAACTGCAAGTTAAAAAGCACCATGTGAAACAAGAATTATTCGAGACTAGTTGTTTGAAGTCATCTCTGCGCACGTTGTTACACTGTCCAGGCACGTGATTTTGTAGGGTTTAAATGTCACCTGGCACGTCAGCTCCATCTTGCATTTTGTCGTAGTGTCTGTGATAACCTTTCCATGTCGATGCCTAGCAGATAACCACAACCCATGCATTTGAGCAGCACGCTCTCCCTGCGGTGTGTGTGCAAATGATCTCCCGCTATCTCTGCATCTTCGTCCAAGAGCCTTCCAACAATCCTGGAGTTCTGTGGATTTACTGCAGCCCCGCACAGTGGTGTGTGTGTGTGTGTGTGTGTGTGTGTGTGTGTGTGTGTGAGAAGGAAACATTGTGGACACATTCATAATTCACAGCCCGGTTCTGCGGATCGGCCCTGCATAATTGGGTTCCTCGCCATCAGGCACCACCCAGAGAGCCATGAATATGCACTGAACGGGACAGGCTTTCCATTCCAGCACTCCAGCCTCCGTCTGCGGTTAACCACCGCACCGGTGTTTGTGTTCCAGAAAAGCCCTGTGGGCTGCTCTCCGAATAACTGGAGCAGCGGCGGCGGCATCATCCATCCACACACACACACACACTCACATACTGCTGAGACAGAGGAGCCTACACGCGTAGACAGGACTCAACTACAGGCACCCCATTCAGTGCCCGCTGTCGATTATCGAAGGGAGGTACTCTCTTTTGAGTGCCCACTCCAGCACCACGTGGGAGACCAATCGACTACTGAATGGGATGCTACGTCAGAGATTGGAAGAAAAGAGATACACTGTGCAAACAGTCATTTTCTACAGTTTCTTTACAGTTATTGAGGTAAACAGACACGGGTGTATCTCGGTAGGGGATCCTTTCCATGTTGTCACGCCCTTATAACAACATTTACGAGCCTGTCAGTTACTAAAACAAGCAGTTTACTTTCACATGCACATGCTTGCTCCATGGGATTCCATAGTCTGATAAGCCTGATATTGCAGTGCTGTGTATGTTGGGGGGGGGGATGGGGCCAGTCCAGGCGAAGATTGCAAGGGCTGACAGGCTGGGTAGATGGTAGGTCTCTTAAATGAAGAAATTAAATCATGAGGAGAGGAACTGAGAGAGATATACTGTACATCTCTGACTCACACCCGGTGGTGTGATGCAATGATAAGGCTCAGAGAAGCCATACAGTTCATTAACCCTGGATGATTTGTACACATCCTACCTCTTGCACAACGGAGTGACACAGAGACTGAACAAAAAGGAACGTTTCTGTCTCAACTCGCTTTCTTTAAAACATTAAGAGTCACCTGACTTGCCGTTATGGCTGGTCTTTTCTCACTGCTCACATCTATAATCAACTCCTAGTGTTTCGCACAGATTCCCATCAGTGGGACCCCTGTCACCATGAGAACAGATGAGTTGGCTGCAGCTGAGAAAATAAGCCATATTCTATCGGCCTGATCGATCAGATAGGGCGAGTGTGAGGGAGTACAGATGCACACATCCATTAAGGCCCCCATGAGCTCATAGAAATTTGCCAGAAAGAGCAAAAACCACTGGGGCAGTAATAACCCTAACTCAGTAGGATGTCGTCCTCTAAGTGAATAACCTTAACGTGAATTGTGTTGCGTTTATGTTAATGGCTCATTTTAATGCTGGTCGAGTTTTTGTCCTGACCACGAGGTCTTGGCTCTTTCATTAGCCTTTCTCTGAGGGGCTTTGTGACCGTGGCTGAGAGAGGTTGTGTGCCGCCGGCGCGGGGCGGGGAGAGCTGGTGATGCCGTGTGTCTCCTGTGTGTTGGCCCCCGGTAACCCCCGGGAGTGAGTGAGCGAGCCCCGGCTCCATTTTCACCTGGCTTTTGATGTGGGGCAGAGTGAAAATGCCACGCTTTAAGACATGTTCCCTGTTCCCAAAACGCAGACTTACCCCCCCAAACAATATGGAGTATGTGTGTGGCGAAGCGTAGAAGTGTAACAGTATAGTGTAGCTTGAAAAGTATACAAGTATACAGAGGACTCATACTGCAAACCCATGTTGAGGGTAATCAGGGTTATCCTCGGGTAAATTAAGGCAATCTAGGGAATTACCTTTCGGTGAGCCATGTTTTAATTATCAAATAAAAATGTGCCTGAATATGATTTAAATTCATGACCTGAATTTCAAATGGTTTTGTAATTATGATTCTAATGAAAAATATCAATTTTGAAAAGTTTTCTGAACGATACGTCATTGGCTATACTGAAGGGGAATTAACCAATGCTGATCCAGACACTGGGCACTTCTCTCTGGGCCCAATCTGAATGATGCCCACCGATTACTGCCCACACTAGGCTCCACTGGTACTGCCCACACAAGGCTCCACTGGTACTGCACTAAACATCTGCTCTTGGCAGCCAGTTCTGAGCAGCGTCCCTCTGGCAATCAGTTCTGATATAGGATGTTCACACCATCTACACACACACCGCAGGGTCAGTTGCATGCGTCTCTCTGAGAGAGTGTGTGTGTGTGTGTGTGTGTGTGTGTGTGTGTGTGTGTGTGTGTGTGTGTGTGTGAGAGAGATGGAGAGACAGGCTGGTTTTGGAATGTGTGGTGAGTACAAGATCCCCTCCCCCACTCCCCTCCAAATCTATCAGTCTGTGTCTGTCCACCCCACCCCAGGGCAGAGAGATGGCACTACACTAGAGTTCGACCGTGCCAGAATTTCACAAACTCGCTCCGTGCGGAGGTGTGGAGTCTGGAAGCAGGAGATCCGGCATTCTGCCATCACAGTCTTTCGACATTACAGAATCCAGACGCTCCTGGATTCAGAGCAATCCTCTCCGGTCTCACCTCGCGTATAGGAGCGATCCGAGACAGGCCGGTGCAGTCTCACTCAGAAAGAGAGGGGAGAGGAGAGGGGAGGGGGGGGGGGGGGGGGGGGGGCGGGGGGAGTAAAAGAATGAGCACACAAATAGAGGAAGGTTGCCAGGTGTAGGACTTACAAAAATCCCCATTCTTTGACATCAATAATTAGCACCTTTTTCTTGTCACGCTTGAGCAGGCACTTTTAAGAGTGCCCCCTAACTCAATGAGCACTGCTCCAGGATACGGCCTTCTCTTTTGTCTGGTACTCAGCACCGGCCACACGTATTGTGGCCGTCTGTCTGTGTGCACACACACAAGGCCTTTTGATTGCACAAGGGCCCTTTTATATGGCAGGCAGTAAACTGCAGTGCCCATAAACTGGCACGGATGTGGAGGCACAGGGAAACACAGGAAGTCAGAGCTACAGACAGGAGCTCCAGTGGAGGGAGTGAATGACGTGAGTATCGCTGCAGGAAATAAAATGGCAGACGTGCCCTCCACAGAAAACCACCACAGGGGATATGAGAGTTGGGCTTAAACTAAGGTAAACTGGTCATATCAATAACAAAGTTTAAAATACAAGGTATATACAAATTCAAGGTTTATACAAATTTGACGGAGTATACAAGACCCTAAAAGTGTTGGGTTCATCGTTTATAGCGCCCAAGCCAGAGGAAGCGCAACTCACAGTTCATCACAGTTAAGACATTACCTGACAGCACCTTATTTGGTCTTCATTGCCACATGCTATGATTCTATTTAGGGGTCAGTCAGTTTGCTTTATTTTTGTTTTGGTTTTTACAGGCCCTGTTGCACCCCATTACAAGACTGGATTTGGAATATGTCTGAAAATAACTGTTCTTAGAACATTAACTTGGCTTGGCATGTCTACAGAAACTGTGCCAGCCTTGTCAAGGAAACTTAAAGTACACTTTTTTTAAAAAGTACATGTGTTACTGCTGCCCCCTATGGGTGGACCAAGCCATATGCACTTTTTGGTATTTAACTATACAAACTACCGTGACGGTTAAACTTGATTTACCGTGACGGTTAAACTTGTTTCATGCAGGTCGGTCATGAAGAGTTACTGATTACGGTGTGTCTGAACATAGATCTAATAGATAACCCAAACATGCCTTTGAACAAAATACAAGCAAGTACACAAGTACATTCATAAGGTCTGGATAAAGAAAGACAAGGTAACAGGAAATTAGATGTTGATAGTTTATTGTGCGATATGCAACCAACACCACACTCATTCAAGAGAAAGATCATCGTCTCAACTTGCTCAACTCACTCTCAATGTGCCAAAAGTATCTCCATCCAACCCAACCTTGAGATCATCTTTACATTCAAGTTTGCACATTCCACATTCCATTGTTTACCATTGAACAGCTTTACCCATTTTACATATGCATTTTTTGTCCTCAGTTAATTCCCATCCAGACGAAGTCACGTTATCGTTTATCGTAGGAAGAGGCTTTCTAGGGGCACTGAGTGTGAAGCAGGGTGACGTGAGTCTTGGACTCGACTGAGCAAGAACAAACAGATTCTGCGTCAAACACACATCTTTCACTTTACTTTTATCTTTCGCTTTCCTCAAGCACAGGAACCACAAATAAGCCATGCCTCTAAAAACACCTTTCATCATTTTTAAGTGCACTGTCAAAAACGGGGATTCGTTATTGTCAAAAAGAAAAGACGATGGGAAGAATCGTGATTGTCTTTGATATATATGTAACAGCGGAACATCACTTTTAGAAAAGCATCACATGTCAATACTT
The DNA here is from genome assembly GCF_900700415.2 of Clupea harengus. Lineage (NCBI taxonomy): Eukaryota > Metazoa > Chordata > Actinopteri > Clupeiformes > Clupeidae > Clupea > Clupea harengus. The sequence goes on along the minus strand of NC_045161.1, from coordinate 5,077,431 downwards.
GCGACCATACATTAGTCTTTTGCTGAAACGAATTTCACAGAAACAGACACTTGTGAATATTGCCCCTAGGTTCAGTGCGATGGTCTGTGCTCTTAGCTCAACACAAAAATGAATAACAAAAAAAGAGAGAGAGAGAGAGAGGAGTGAAAGAAAGGTACCTAATAGGATGAGATGGAGTGGCTTTCAGAGCCCTCAACATGGCGTGGGCCACGCTAATGCAAAACCACCTCCATTACACGCTGGCAGCTAGCCATCAGCAGCCATTCCACATGAAACGCACATCATCTCATCACCCCCAGGCACACACACACACACACACACTCAAGAAGAAACCCTCGCAGTCTGATTGCTACAGCCACAGCTACTCTCACCTGGCACATACAGCAATCAAGTCCCAGTTCTCAGATGAGCCTCTCCACCACCGCTGACACCCAACTCCCCGTCGATTCCTGGGTGAGCGGGAAGAAACCCCCCCCCCCCCCCCCAGAGGGAGAAACCTATTCCACTGTCTGACTGCTCAGGATCAGCTCCTCTGTGTGAACAAGGAGCCTACATTAGCAGGTGAGGGAAGGAACTGAGGAACTACTACAGCCATTATGGTTAGGGTTGTGGAACTGTATTTTAAGATGGGGCTAAGTGCGGTGTTCCTCTCTTTAAGATCTGTGAGTATTCATTGTGGAGCTGCCCCGCGGTTCACATTACTAGGCATGGAAGTCCTTCCGTCGAGACGAAGGTCTACGCCAGACATCTCATTTTCATACAAATTATACGCCCCAGTTTTATTCATGAGGATGTTCTTCCTTTTTCATCCAGTCCGTTTCGCAGGGTTTGGTATTCAGACAGGATCCAGCTCCTGGACGTGTGCGCGACATGAGGCTTCGGAGGGCACTTCTGATGAGATCCGGAGGCATGGGAGAGTGGATATGAGGACTGACCACAGAGGCCAGGAGAGATAAGGGACATTGGGTTTCTAAGGACTCTCTGACATACCCCAGTTTCTGTTTATTTGCAGTCCTTCCAAACGCAGCCAAGACCTCATTCTGATAATAATCTCCACCGGAAAGAATAATGTTTGGCTAATACAGCAGACAGTCTCCCTAACACTTTAAAACTCTCGCCAAGTCAGTGCTATAATTTCCAGCAATGGTGGTTTTACATGTGTATGTGCTTATATTTCAAAACGTAGCTGTACGTATGTGTGTTTTATGATATCAAAGAGACTCTCTTGCGATAAAACATACCGAGTGCCTCTTGGTCTGAGCACTGACCAAAGCGTGTGAAGTCTGCAGACCAGCAGCATATCGGCAGAGGCGGGTTCAGTTGAGTCCACACCCAACTTTTTTTCCTGTGGGACACGCACAGGCTAGGCACCCCCTGATAATATTCAGAATGGAGGGAAACAAGTCAACACTTCAAAGGGCCCCGCGTCCAAAGGTCACAGGCCTGCTTCATATCATACAATAGCTCCAGGACCTACACTCACCCAGGGCTTGCCATAAATAATACCATATCTGGTAGAAGGGAAAGGGAGGAACAATCTGCGGTGGTCAGAGCCAACAGCCTCAGGGCTAGATCTGAGAGGTTAGTGAGGGCAGCTTAGTTTGGGACACAGTCCAATTCAGATCTTGGTACTGTGTGAAGGCAGTGGGTTTATCATCAAGGAGATTCCATAGAGCACTGCTGAATAAACACAGCCCAGGGAGAGCGAGAGACAGAGAGAGAGAGAGAGAGAGAGCTAAGAAAGAATGAGACCACCACTACCAGCTAGCCCAGGGCACTAAGCAGGGCTGAGATCGCTGGGGCCTCAGTGCTGTGGAGCACTAAAAGCAGAGTTTTGTGCTTCTTCAACCTTGAGGGAAAACATGGCTAAAGGAAGACATCAGACATGCCTCCGGGCAAAGCAGAAAACATACTGAGCAGAGAGGAATTGAGAGGAATCGATTTAAAACGTTCCATCCGGTGTATTGCTTTGTGTGGGCTGGAAGCAGAGAACTGCAGAAATGTGCAGTGTTAACAGTGGTTGTTGCCTATTTTTATTAGCAGTTGACGGGTATGGTGAATATTTCTATTCCAATTCACAGTTTGCTCAAGTGGACCATTTTTAAGCCACTTCACGGGATTAGTCGACTCAGAAGAGGAACATCTGGACGGTTGCCCAATGGACCTGCACATAGCATGGCCTACAGGGGGCGCAATTGTCCAAGCAAAGGTGTGTCCTGATTGCAAAAAGAGGTCTTGGCTCTCCTTCATACACACTTAGGCCCAATCCCAATGTCCCCCTAAGCCCTAAGACCTGAACCCTCACAGACTTAATTGATGTCAGCTGGTGTGTGGATGATGGAGTGTGGCGGGCTGCAAGGGTAATGGTATGAATAGGAATGGAGTGGCACGCTGCATCACATTACCTTGAGGACGCCGAAACGTGGTTTTGTGACACTTTATTTTACATTTTGACATTCTTCATGGCCATGAACGTGTTGCAGGCTCTTGCCTTACAGGGTGGACGAGAGGTAATTGTCAAATAATCAATTACTCTTTTTTTGTCAAAACAGCATCATTAAGCAAAAATGAAAAGAAATGGTTGATAAATAAACTAGGAGTGTAATACATCATATGTATATCTTAAATTGTTGTCAATTTAGTTCCCATTTTATCTTTTCATATCGCAATGCTATGAACGTGTATAAAGGGCTCAAAATGACTGCGAGAGAGCCCTTGTGCACTTGACAATTTGACAGTGGGCCAGCCCTAAGCACTCACGGATTTAGTGACAACGCGCCTCAAAGTCCGTGGATCTGGACATTGGGCTTGGGCCTTACACACATACCTCTCATTCCAAGTAGGGACGCACCCTTCATTGTGTAGAGCCACATGCCGTGCCTTTCATTTCCCCCCATTCATTCCTTTCTAATTGTATTCAGTGTGGATACACCTGCCCTGCCTGCCTGCCTGCCTGCCTGCCTGTAGGGCAGCACTGGGAGAACCAGCTCTGCCCCACCGCATAGCAGAACAGAACACAGAGGAACCAGTTCTACGGCTCCGGTGTAAACACTACTGCATTCTTCCCACATAAGCACACTTTGCCCTGCCCTCGTAGTTCCTCGTACATGCCGGGGTTTTTTGCATCGCTCGTTCCGGCTAAAAGTCCACCGAACAAGGAACAAGGAATAGTTAATGAGAATGAGGGATGCCACTTGTTCAGAAGGTGCTCACCCCCACCACTCCAGCCTCCATTCAAAGTCGAGTTTCCCCTGAAGAAAGTCAGTGCAGTAATAAAGAAGGGATGTAAACAAAGCCCAACTGAAATCCCTGATTGTTTGTTGATTCTGCAGCGAGAGCTGTCAGTGTGAGTTTATGTTTAGCATTTTCTGCAAGATCAAAGCAGGGGAACTAGAGAGCAAAGCGAACTCCTTTGTGAAATAACACAATCTATACTTCCTTGTGTGGTGCTTTGATGCTTCTCTTCCCCGGAATTTCAAAGTAACTTTAAAGCAGGTAAATACAGGGTAGTGACAGGTAGGTATCACTTTTCTTTTCTATGGGCGTCCAGGGGACTGTTCTCCAAAAGGACATATCACTTTGAGTGAACACTTCTTCTAAGGGTCAACAAGCTGCACTCCTTTGAAACAATTACTTTGAAACAGAAATCCATCACTCTCGGTTTCTGAGTGTGTGTGGCAGCTTTGCTAAACAATAACGTCAGGACAATAGTGTTTTATTCTGAAGTTTGTGAACTTCCTCTGTTCTACAACTGTGCATACTGTACCAGGAAATGTCCCACGGTGGAAAATCGGAAAATTAAAGGCAGGTCAGTTGATTAGTCATTACACCTAACAACCATCCAACATGAACACTCACTAGGCAACACTGCAAATCTGACATTCCCACACCTACACAGTTAGGTTATATGGTCTCATACAAGTACTGAAACACATTTTCATATATACTTCAAACAATGAAAATACTGACTCTTAATACTACACTTGACCCAGGTCTATCCTGTATCACAACTCACAATGGCGCGGTACGTCAACCAGTCTGTCTATGTACACTGGTTGTGTAGCTAAAGTAGATGTTCATAAAGTACCCTGGGCTAAACCAAATATTCCACAGATGAAAACAGCTAAATTATACGGTAGACCCTTACGCAACGAGCACTAATTCGTTTGCTTACGGGGATGTGCTCTGATCATTAGCTCCTCCAGCAAACAATTCGATTTAACACCATTGTTCAGTTTGTTCTCCAGTAATGGATAATTAGAGATCCGCTACCTTTGCATATCATTAGTACGCCACACACCATTAACACACCAGAACACACGCAGAACAAGCTAAGGGCTCTCCAGCGGCAGAGTGGCCACTAGAGTCAGTGCAGAACGTGAGTAAATCGAGAGCGAGAGAGAGAGAGAGAGAGAGAGAGAGAGAGAGAGAGAGAGAGAGAGAGAGAGAGAGAGATATCCCCCCCCCCCCCATATCACCCATCGCTATGGCTACACATTGTTTATGTTCATCACAGGCCTAGTGTCACCAGAAGGCATCGAAATCAACATACGGTACGTCATAACTGCTACGTGTAGAGGCCTACGTGGTTTAGACTGAGCAACACATTTGTAAAACACACACACACACACACACACACCATTTCAACAAAGCTCTGTGTTCACTCAAATCAAGGGCAGCAAGGGGCATGAGGGGGGTAGCGTCATGCAGCCTGTCGAACAGTGTAAACGCACACAACACGTGGTCACTACCTAATAGCACTTCAGTGCATACTTTTGGACACGAAATCAACAACCCTGAAAATGTTGGAACACAACGGAAAGCAGTTAGTCATCGGAAGTGACAACTATGGTATCTAAGCCAAGCGTTCTGACCTTCACCCTAATGCTGCAAAAGACTACCAAGCCCTTTGTATTCACCAGTGATAGTGTAACATAATTGCATCCTTACTGATTATTTGATTCAGAAAGAACACATAATCATGGTTTACATGCAAATGCTCTGACGACGATCAGGAATATTAAACACTGAGGTAACATTTCACGGAGTCATCTCAAAGAGCTGAGCAATAATGAAATGATGGCTGACAAGAGAAATTGAGTACCCCTCTTTTTTTGGAATACATTTGAAAGGAATACATTGGGTTCATAAGATGTAAAAAAAGAAGACGATTATGTACCACAAAGTAACAATAATGGTATAGTTTGAGTTTGTAACAGAAAGCACTTTGGGGGAAAAAATTATTATTCCATTTTGGTCCGTTTTGAAATGGTACCTTTGGAATTATTTGAGGGGAATTATTTGGTAACAAAATATTTCGAGTTTGGATTTCTACGTGTGTCGATTGTTGCTTTTGAATAGAAATGAGCCTCCCTCATAATTTGACACACTTTCCTGAACAATGATGACCTAACCCGACCAACCATTACTTTCGCCTGACATCACTGTGTTTACCAAAGGCTGGGATGATAAGAGTTTGTGCTCTTGGTACGGAATAGAATAGCAGTGGGATTTTGTCCATTGGCTCTCATCACATGTAGGCTTCATCGCCAGAGAGCCCATGCCACTGACACAACACAGTGCAAAGTAGGCCCCTGCTTCACTTAGATTCACATCCTGAACACCTGGCCAATAAATTGAATAAAGCATAGGCAACACAAGCCTACATATTTTTGGGCCATACAGTGTAAAGACAAAACATATTTAGTGGTTTTTAACCAGAAATCATCGAAGCAAGCTATTTCAACCTGAATGCATGGTCTATATACAACCAAAACAAAGCCTTTTTTATATTTTCTCTACACGCAAAAGTGGGTTGATATTTGGAGTAAGTATTTCTTGTAAACCATGATGTCTGTACACCACATCCATGTTAACGATGAGTATGCCAATTTCAGAACCACAGATCCACGGTAGCTACACATAGAATTATAAGCCACTGTTGTTTCACTTCACATTGTGGGACAGCGCAGAATGTTTAGACCCTCCCCGGTGAAATCAGCCTTTGAGTAGTGATGGGGAGGCCATTGGCCCAGCTGAGATGGTATGGGTGAAGGCCATGTGATTATGCTTATCCAGGGGAGAGATTGTGTCTGCGACCTTACTGCACGGTCTGGTACAGGTAGCCTCTCTTGTAGGCACTCAGAGGGTAGAAAGTGGCCACCACGAACTTGCCGTCGAACGTCCTCCCGGTCAGCAGCCTCTGGGCTTCTTTGGAGTCTCCAGCATTTGCATATTCGACAAACACCTGAGAAACAAAAAACAACCAGGAATTCACAATCCTCACAATTCCCATTAAACCCCCCCCCCAAGTCTCTGGAATGGCTTAAAAAGAGGCTGTGCCTTACCTGGCCTTTGCCTGGGTTTTCTTTCGGGATTAACAGTGAGACAACAGACCCGTACTTCTGGCATTCCTCTTTCATGTCTTCTACGATGTCTGATTAGAGCACAAGACTGAATGTATTCCAATGACGCCTTACAGTACAGAAAACTGACATAGAAATATTCTAGATATTTAAATAATGACACATTTTTTATGAAAATCAAACACCTTGGGTAAAAATATTTGAATCAACATCAATGCATGAACTCTGAACATTTGCTTGTTCACTAAACAGTGTTAAAGGTTTGTTGGGTTGATTTCTTTCTGATGTCATGCATCTTCATCATATTTCCCTCTGGAGGAGTTGATCTCACCTTCATACTCATCCTCGTTGTACAGGTGACTGTCATCAATCACATTGAGCAGCCTCAGGACGGGAGTGGGCAGCAGAACCAAATCCTCGATGTGAGGAGCTGCAGTAAAAGCATGTGAGCATTACATCACTAAACTCCCAAAGTCACAAGAGCTTCTCATTTAGGTCCTGCTCCTTAATACGCAACATTCAATACTTCTTCTCAGACAAAAAAATGTCCATGTTCAAATGAAACATTACTATACAATAATGTGTTACAAACAGATACAATAATCAATCAAAAGAGGCCATATTTAATGAACAGCAGGTTAAAATAAGATTCCATCATGGCTGTCCACAGTAGAAGTTTATGTGATGGCATTTTGATTCTCAAGCAAACATTCCATCCTATTTCAATGAGGACTCTGTGGACCTTGGCCACCATGTGATGTGATGTTGTGTGTGTGTGTGGTATTTCAAACGAACCGAAGGGAATGCTGAAGAAGGGGCTGATGAGGGCAGCGTCTGCGGTGCTTCGGAGTTTGGGGTCAACGCGGAGCATGCTGGAGGGACCACATAACACATCCGTACAGTGGAAAAAAAACACAAGAGCAATATCTGGCTCCAAAACATCTGCGTAAGTAAATCTCACCATGTCATAACTCTACCTTCATGACACATCAATGCAATGAGTAGCTGTCTAGATCATGACATAGATATATTGGTCACAAAGACCTTCTCATCTTACCACTTTGACAGCGTACCTCTTAATAAGGTCTCTGAGGTGATACACCGGGATGGCGGGGCAGGCCATACTGTTACGGGTGAAGATATGATCGACTATCGCGGCGTTGTTCTCCTACAAAGACGTAAAGCAATTTGACTCATTAGTGAACTTCGAAATTAGAATTCGAAATGTGTAACCATACATTCTGGAGCAACTTCTATGGATAACTCACAAATCAGTGTGTGGCTTGAGGCCAAATTCAAAATCTAATTTCACAGAGTTGTGGACAGTCACCCCGTGCACCACTGGCGCCCATCTTTCACTGACCTTCCATTCCTGAGATCGGACGGTCTCCTTCAGCTTGATGCCGGAGTACAGCTCCAGGAGGATGATCCCCAGGCTCCACAGGTCAATGGCGGCAGTGCAGCCACTGTCCACCTCCAGCCCCGCCTGGGCCAGGGAGTTCTGCAGCTCTGCCTCGGGAGCCCGGTACCCATCGGTCTGGACGTACTTCACGTCCTGTGTGGTAAGGACAGAGCAGTGTAAGATGACATCTAGAAAGACTGACATGATGCTCCAAATCAGTCATTGTAATCATTTTTCAGCCAAATACAAAATGACCCTCCTGGAAAATGAAACCTTCCACAGGAGGAGTGTTATAAAAGCAGCATACTGAGCTATTCAGATCTTGCTAACTGTCCTCTAACTGTTGGCCGAACATTATAAACATGTTTAAGCTCTTCTTGAGAGACAGACTTCCAGTCAAATACCCTTCCAAAATGATTGTATGCCTGCACATTTACGGTTTTAAGCACTACAGCACCACTGCATTCATATAATATCAGCCTCTCCTAAGTGCCACTGCAACATTTTGATGGCCTAAAACTCGGGCGCTCTAGCTCACCTGATGTCCCTCTTTGTAGCTAAGACCGAAGTCGATGAGTTTGAAGCACTCGTCCTCGGCGCTCCACAGCACGTTGCGGGGCTTCAGGTCGGCGTGCACGTAGCCTTCGCGGTGGAGGAAGGCCAAGGCCTCCAGCACATCCCGGGCACAGTGCTGGATCATCCACATGGAGTGGCCCTGGTTGGAGGCGCGCACCAGCAGATCGGACACGTTCACATCCAGCAGCTCCAGCAGCAGGCAGCGCGTTGCCACGCCAACCGCACTGTGATTGGTGAACACCCCATACAGGGTCACTGTGGAGGACAACCCAGCAGACAAGAATTAGTATTTCAAAACTTAAACTGCAACAGATTGAGTTCTAACATGTATGCCCAGTTGACCTTGAAATACCACGCTTTTAAAATGTCTAAAGGAGCTTGCTGCTGCTATGTTCTCTATGCATGGATTGCGTACATGAATTTTCTAAGTTATGGCTAAGCAAGGGAAACTGCTTTGAAGTAGATAGTAGTTAATCAGCATGAACACACCTGCCTGCGGGAGTGGGAAAAACAGCATTAGCCTAACCAACAGACCTGAACATTGTTTTCAGGCACAGCTATCCTGATGCGATCTACAGAATTAAGAGGGCAAATCACAGCTTGTCTCGATTTGATCACTTGAGGTATGCCCTCTGATAACCTGCTGCCATTGCCATGGAAAACAACATTTAATGTCTGTGCCAATGGACCTTTTTAGAGAAATCCAGTATAACAGAGAGGAAAGTGTCTGTATATTTGGTAAACATATTGTACAAATAGAATGTGTTACATGTTACAAGCCATTCAATAAGATTAACGCAGTTATGCTACTGGCGTAGGGCACATCTGGTTGACACAGTCTGCACCCTTTATGAATAAAAGTTCGTAATTTATTTTTTAATCACACCCTTTATGATTAAGTATATTGCTTGAAGGATAACGCTTTAGACACTGCAACTTTACCAAGAGAAGGTACAGGCATTCCAATGGTCAGAAGCAAGCCTCAAAATGCCCTAAATGTTGACGAAGATGATATCATCGCAATCACCATTACGGCAGGCATAACGTACCTATATTCTTATGTCCCTGGATGTCTTCAAGCACGGATCTTTCTTTGTGGTACCCGTAATCCCCGCCCTGTGCGTCCGCCTGGAACTCCTTGACGGCCGCTGTGCTGGATCGGCCAGAGCTCACACCATAAACAGAGGCCGAGACACCCTGACCGAGCCGGGCCTGCACATTCCACATTTCTCCAAAGATCTCAAACAACACCGGTGTCATGGTCTGATCTACGGTCGCAGGGGAAGGTGCCATCATTGCTGATGTACTCACATCCGAGGACAATTTCCCACTCGACTCAGAACTGCAAGCCATGAAGTCAATATCCTTGCCTGATCACTACGACACAAACGGCCAAGACGAGAACACCTGATAGCTAGCTTGAACAGTTACTGACCACGAAATCCGATCAGCGACCTATAACTTCCAAGTTCTTACAAGATGGATTCCCATTAGGCGGCTTTAGACGTTTCTGACATCCCATGCCAAAATCGTCTTGGCTGCCATTCTGTTGTGTCAGCCTTACCTCGCAAGTTTTAACAAGATAGCTAGTCACTTTGAGCTAACTAGATATCCTGGCTACACAATCTTGCTAGCGATAGGTAAGTTAGCTCTGTTCGCCGGCTAATTTTAGTAGGCAGAGATATTCCACCTCAAGGTACCATGCATCTTGGAGGTAAATGCGATATGTTCAGTCCCTGAAAGATAACAGAGCTGTACAAATCACAGTGCAGTTTCTGTCATTTTGTTTCTTGTAAATAATACTTCTTTAAAACTATTCGATTAGATATCGAGTAGACTTTGCGTTTGTTTAGCCCGCCATTTTACCGGAAGTATCACGTTATCTGTGTAAATTAACTAAAAACTACTTCCGGTCTCATTAACTTTGGCTTTTACCAGATTGTTTTCCTTTGTAAGAGACATACAGTTAATCAACTGTGTCAAACATTGTTATTTTATAAGAACATTTTAAAAGTAAAAGCATTATATAAGCAACGACAGTCAAATTAGGAGACATTTAGACATAATTGTCCCGAAATTAATTAATCAGCTTTAGTATTTAAGAAACATGACATATGTTAATTGCATAACCACGATAACAAAAACTAAGTATTTTTTTAAAGAACTAACTCAAGTGTTTTAAAACAGGGAACATTGATAAACTAAACGAAATTGCATTGTGTTCAACAGGAAGATGATTTAACACACACCTCACTCTACTAATAAAAAAAAGATTGTGTCTAAATAAAAGTGAGGTTGAATATGTTCATATCTTAGATATTAATAAAGACATGTTTATCTGTGATTCATTTTATCATTGGCTACACCGCAATATTTTAAAGTTTGCTAATCTTATGAAAGCAACTGCATTGTGCCCAGTGGGAAGACACTGTGACACACTCCACACTCTACTGATAGAAAGGATTGTGTCTGGATAAAAGTGCGATGGAATGTGTTCAGAGCATATTAGAGTTTATTATTGATGGATCTCAACATTGACTACACCACAAAGCTTTCAAAATAGTCCATCAAACCGGCAAAATATATGCAATAGGATCACACTGTGACACATTCCACACCCTACTGATGAAACAAATGATTGTGTCTGAAAAAGGCCGTTATGTCTTTCAAGTGAGTTTTTGTAATTAAAGATAACAATTTTTGGTGATGCCACAAATACCTTAAATAGTCAGTGTGCTTTCAACCGTATAGTGAAAATAACAACAATCGCAACAACAATAACGTTATTACCATTTCCCGAGGTGTTTAGACTACCCTGCGCACGGACATACCGTTTCCTTGTCAGAACTTTTAATTTGGTATGCCGTAGTTTTATTTCCTGAGCTTATTGCTGCTGGCGGAACGGAACCCGTTTCTGAAGGGTGTTCCCTTGGATAAAGTTATTCTTGTGCCACGTCAAAGTGACGGAAGAAAGAGGTGGATCAGGGGCGGGTCACTTAACACTACGAATGTGTACAGCCAGCCAGGCAGGCAGCCTGAGTGGCAGAGAAACAGATACATCAAGACGAGCAGTAAGGTAAGAATATCGTGTCAGATTAATCTACAACTCAAGAGAAAGCACTCTTTTGAAACAGCACGTTAACCCCGCTGGCTAACGAGCTAGATAGATGCCGGCGTCTTGTTCATAGAAAGCATGCTGTATTAACACAATGCTGGCGTCTTAGCAAATTTCACGTTAGCTCATAACTTCATATTCAGTTCTACTAGAAAAATGCTTTGCTGTATTTGTGATGAAAGCGCTGCTGGTTAGTTCATTTCACTCAAAGTGATGTTACTTAACGTGTATGATTGCCTTTTCTGGTGGAAATCGTTTACAGTGGTTGAACTGACGGGCTGTCATTAATAAATGTACAGTGGTTGGTTTAGTTTGGTAGCTAGGCTAGCAAACCCTGTTGTGCCTATGCCATCACCACATACATTTCCAGTCATGACAGTATAAGTCTGATCGTTGTTCACAAATAACCGCAACAACAGTAACATTTGAAGCTGAAAATACGGCGACTATAAACTTGACGCTACATTGTAGATCTAACGTGATTGCGGAGATAGTAGTGAGGTTATTGGTAGCTGTCTAGTTCTGTAGAATTGTTGGTCAGTGCAGTGATCATGTCCTCGGGGATGAGCTTATGTCCCCTAGGATAAGTTGACATGTTAGTGATTTAGATATAATGAGAGCAGTGATAACCCTGAATAAGCTATGTAATAACAGGGTAGAATATAAGGATGAATATAATGATAATGAAAACCAGGTGTTCACAGAGCATATCTTCACCTGTTTCTTTTCTCCCTCCAGCATTTGAGAGTGTCTTTGAACATACCAAGAATGGACATAGACAGATTGAGGGAAAGACTGGCCGAGGCTGGGCAGTCCCACCTCCTGCAGTTCTGGAATGAGCTCAGTCCAGAGGAACAGACCGAGATGAGCCAGGATCTGGAGGGCATGGACTTCAAGGAGATCAATGGATTCTTCAAGAGCGCCATGGAGACGTCCAGTCAAGCTAAACAGGAGAAGGTTGACAGTCGAATGGAGCCAGTGCCCAGAGAAGTTCTTGGGAGTGTGACTCGCGATCGAGAGTCTCTCAAAGATTGGGAGAAAGAGGGTAAGTGTCAGTCAGTCAGTCAGTCAGTCAGTCAGTCAGTCAGTCAGTCAGTCCCTATTCATATGTGAAACAAAACTGAGTGCCCAGAAAGTCTAATTTGATTTTATTGCATCTTTACTGGTTTAAGTGTTCAGGAAGTAGTTATGGCCTTCTTTTTCACCTACTCCGGTTTATATACTCTGTAAATGTTATGCAACGCTCCTCCAAGATAGTGTTACTGCAATATCCTCCTCACACTTGGTACTCTGACACTGCCAGTATGACTGAGATAACACGGCTCAGTTGAGGCCTAGCCTCCAAAAACATGGAACGAAAACAGTCATTATTTGAGGATCAGATCCTGCCTTGAGGAAGTAATCGAGTATGAGGGCTTTGCTATGTTGAAACCAGTAAGTGGGGGTCCTCATGTTGGATTGGAGCCCTGGGGGTCCACTCATGAGGCCAAAGCTGAAAAGAACCATCAGTGGGCTGTGAGGGGCTGTGAGGGAGGGGGGGGGGGGGGGTAAACCATCTGTTTTTATTTAGGCCTTTGACGCAAGAGTGGTCTACTACGCCCTCGTTTATGAGGTCATACGGCATTGTGTCATTCCGTATTCAGTTGTTACTCACAGACAGCAAAGGATTACGCCCAGCTATGGTTTTGCTGTTGAAATGCTCAATAGGGGTTTTAATGTGTGGAAAGGTCAACAATTCTAGTCAGTTTAACTTTGTAAAAAAGACAACTTGAACTTGAGTTCAACTTGAAACAACTGTTTAATTATGTTGACTTTATGTGAAGTAGAACTGGACATTTTGAGTTTGCAGTTTACCCCCAGTTTTAACCCCGTCAGGAATTTATGGCCTGTGCAAAAGAAATGTGTTGACTGTTGAAATGATTATCCGAGGTAGGTAGACTGGTGAGACTGGAGAAAGTTTGACACATCCGTTGGCATGTATCACATATGGCACTTACATGTCTCATTGAAGCTCACAGATTTAAAAGATTGAGAGAAATTAAAAAGCATCCCGTTTTTGGCTACACACTGGGCAGCTCTGTCAAAGAAGATCATTATAATTGGGATAATGATCCCTCTGTTTTCATTGACTGTGAAGTGAGTAAGGACACTGCCCCGTGTTAATAGGACTACTCACTCACTCACTCACTCACTCACACTCTCTCTTTGTCTTCTCAATATTTGTGCGTTTATTGTCTCTGTGTATGATTTCTTCTTATTTTTTCATTCTCTCTCTGATTTCATAACCGCTCTCATTCTCTTTTGTCTCTTTAATGTCTTTCTTTCTTTTTGCTCTTGCTCTCTCTCTCTCTCTCTTCTTTCTCTCTCTCTCTCTCTCTCTCTCTCTCTCTCTGTCCTCCCCCTTTCTTTCTTTTTTTCTTTCTCTGCTCTCCACAACCTCTCTCTCTCTCCAGGACTCCGCTGCATTGCCCAGAACAAAGTTGCCGTTCTTTTGCTGGCTGGCGGGCAGGGGACCCGACTGGGCGTCCCATACCCCAAAGGCATGTACGACGTTAAGCTGCCCTCGCACAAAACCCTCTTTCAGATCCAGGCCGAGCGCATCCTGAAGCTCCAGCAGCTTGCTGAGCAGCAGCACAACACCAAGTGCTGCATCCCCTGGTAAGCTGCTGCTGCTGCTGCTGCTGTTACACTGACTGGCTCAAGGAATGTCACTTATGCCACAATCAAGGCCAAGCTGTTTCAGTAGGTTAATTAGTTTATATAGCACTTGCAAGATACTGTTGAGTTTAATAGCTGTGCCTATATAAACTAATTCTGTGATAGCTAAAGGGAGGTTTTTATGACTGCTCATCTTACTGTATTGCGCTGTTATGTGGATGGGTGTTTCTGTTGAAGCCTAATTCCAGTTCCATCCAGGAAGTGTTATTTTCCGAGAACCCAGTGCTCTTCCATGACATTACAAAAGTATTGCATGTCATTAAACGCACTTGGCCTTCATCTCATCGAGAGAGCAGTCAGGTCACATGCCTCTGATGTCTGACCTCATTCACTTGCGTGAGGACGGCTCACAGGGAAGTTCCGTGCTGTGATCTCTGGGAAATTAATTGTGCACATACCTGCATGATAATCAGCATGCACATTCTCCTTGAGTGAGCTGTACAGGACTATCTGGCACAAAGACTGAACCCTGTTATCTGTGCCATGTTTGTGATTAGATTAAATGAGTAACCTTAATAAAGTAAATTTCCTCCTGGTCGATCACTGTTTAGAGGATGCTCATGGCTATCTTCATTACTATGTCATTATCTGCTCTATGTAGAAGCAGAAAAGAAATGACATACCGCATGACATGACAAACGACATGACTTGTGTAGCCTTGGGCCAAACTGTTCTTTTTACGTGGAGTGGTGACCAAGAAACCTGAGTAACTGCATATGCATTTATAGAATGGAACATTTGATAACATGCCTTTTCGAAGCCTGAAATCTTTTTTCCTCAGAAAAGTGTAAAATGTGTGACCTCTGCGTAACGTCAACATGCCAACATGTACATAGGCTTTGACAGTTACAACTTGTTGACATGACAATGACCACACTAATCAATAAATAATCCTTTAGGTACATCATGACAAGTGGGAGAACAATGGAGTCTACCAAAGAGTTCTTCTCAAGACATAGCTACTTTGGCCTCAGCCAAGACAATGTTATAATCTTCCAGCAAGGCATGCTTCCAGCCATGGATTACAGTGGTAAAATCATCCTGGAGAGTAAGGGGAAACTCTCTATGGCTCCAGGTAAGATGGTATCAGAGATTTACGACGTGTTTGGAAAGGGCCCAACTAGCTTGTCTCCTTTCCAACACTTGTAAGTCTTTTGAGTAAAAGGCACTTGAATGGACTGGCCCAATTTGCATTCAAGAATATTATATCTGTTTCTTAAGCCCTCTCAGTAATTAAAAATCTATTTCTATGAATTAGTTATTTTCCATTCACACATTACTTTTACACTGTACAAATATTGTTAGATTTGATGACACTGCAGGGGCAGTGAGCCCTGCTTTTTTTTTTATTAGTTTTATAGTAGGGCTGTCATTTTTATGATCTTAATCTTCTTCACGTACACATTCAATCAGACAAAGATGAACCCGGCTCCTTGGGTGTGTCCTGGTAACCCCAGGGCATTGTATCCTTGGTCATTCAAGTCTGTATGATTGAAATGCTTCTCTCTCCGATCCCCAGATGGCAATGGGGGTCTGTACAGGGCCCTCGACACTCAGAAGACAATCGAGGACATGCAGATTAGGGGCATCAGCTGTATCCACGTGTACTGCGTGGACAACATCCTAGTGAAGGTGGCCGACCCGGCCTTCATCGGCTTCTGTGCGCTGAAGGGAGCCGACTGTGGAGCAAAGGTTAGCCTGGGTGACATTTAACTGCGGGTCTCTGGGGTTTTAATATGCTTTTAAACTTGTAAAACTAGAGTTTATGGGTGAACAGACATACATAGAAGATGGATCGGGTATACTATCCAGTTATTGAGATACACATTTGACAGGTCATAACATTGTACATTTAGGAGTGTTAAATGTTTACTTAATTAGTTAGTCCATGAACTCTTGTCTTCTTATTCAAACACAAAGCAGTAAACACTTAATTACTGCTTAATTTCACGTGAACGCCAATTCTAGGTAAAAAGCACATTTAAGGGTAACTAGCACCATTGTCAAACTTGCACTTACTAAACTTTACCACTGGGTGATGCTATTGTATATATATAAAGGCACTAATGGGTAGTCCAGGCAGTGTCAGTAAGAAAACGTGAACATTATGTTCTTTACTACATGTTCTACCAACTTCTCTAACGATAAAACTGCAGCTTAGGTTTTTGGGTATGAAAGTGGAGCACTTTTGACAGAGTGTAGAATAGTTGTATCGCCTATTTGGTGTTAAAACGACATTGCCAGGCAACGAAGTATATCAGCAAGCAACGTAGCACAGTATGAAGTGGCGTGTGGAAAATGTTTGCCTCCCTTTGCACACAATGGGTTTTCTCATAGAGCACTATTCTGAAAAGGTTGACCATGGAGATTTGACTGGGAGCAGGAACAGGAAACTCTAATGGCTTCTGCTAAGATATCAAACTGCAGAGTACACATGAGTGTTGTTCTGAGATTTTTAAAATAATTCAGTTCATTAAAGTGTGAATATGTGTTTTTAGGGTCACCACAGACAGCAGTGACTAAACAGGCTCTCATATCCTTTAGACATAAAATCAGCATACGTTGTGCATACAGCTCTAAGAAAGTGTGAGAAAGTAACTCTGTACATATAACTGTGAGTGTTGAAGCATGTGTCACAGTAATTGTTTAAACTGTGTCCCCTATTTGATCAAACCGCTTTAAATTCCTTGAAATGCCTAACAGTGTAGCTTCATATCAGAGCCTTGCGTACTGGTATGTTTTCCAAGTGTTCGCATATGGCCTCAGTACGCACCTGGCCCCACTGTCCACCAGACATAACTGATGCGTCTACAAACGTCTCAGGGCTCCACGGAGATGGAGGAGCTGCTGGCCCCCGGCCCTGGGACGCATGTTTCCACTGCCTGATTCGGTCCAGTGGCTACGACGAGGGGAATAAGCTGCAATTAGCTGTCATTAGGCTACTTCTTCTTTACATCTGTGGACATTCCTTCACACTCTGTCTGTCCCAGTTGGTCATTACTCGCCTTTTCCCCCCTCCTTAGAGCAGGTTAGCGATTGCACACCCGTAAAACTCTCAAAACCAGGCAAAGATGTCCAACAGCACTACTTTGGCCAGCGAAACACATAGCTTAGTGTTCTGGTTCCGCCTGATTGATGCCAAGTATTTCTTGGTCATTTTTGCCCGTCAACTTTATAGCAACGTAAAATTAGACCAGGAAAACGTCCCAATTGATTTAAAGCTGTCAAAGTCATTTATTTTCTTGGCAGTGGGCTTTGCCCGGTCAGATGTTAAGGAAATGCCACAGAATCGCTGCCAAGAATATAGGTATGTTATATTTCGGTTAGATATGTGTATATATGCGTGTTATGATTAGATTAAATATATGTACAGTATGTTATATTTGGGTTGGATATGAATATGTATGTGTGTTATGATTAGGTTATATATAGGGATGTTCAATAGAGGTCCCTCTTCTTAAAGGTAGAGCGCTGAAGGACAGTCCTTGCAGAGGGACTAAATTATTTGAAAAAGAGTTTGGGCGCTTTCCCAAGAATCCTGTGATGTGGCCTTGAAAGCATTCGTCATTCTATAGGGCACCCAACCAATGCCTAATCCACAAATGCCCAGGAAATAATGGCAACTTTTCTTTTTAGCGTGCACACACTCAATTCAATGTTCGAGACACGAAGGCTTTGGTCTGCGCAATCAAGAGAAATACCTTTCCAAATTCATGTCCGTACACCACTCAGTCAAACCGTGTCGTTGAGTTCTGGGCAAAATGGTAAGGAAACAATTCCTTCGTGACTCCGGGGAATCTGTGGTGAAGAGGGCCTTGCAGGATGAAAGGCCAGACCACCCGCCTCATTGTAAATTGTAAAGTATACCGCTAATGTGGCTTCCAGCTCGAAGCCTCCTCCCCAACACAAACCCCATCATCAACAGTGAACTTTGTAATTTGTAACTCACAGATGGACGCTGGGCCCTTTTTTATTTTTTTTCCTCCGTCCGTGTAATGCCGATTCTTGTTTTACATTAACATGGGAGATGTTGGGGTTCCGTGTTTTCCTTTTACACGGCATGACCATTACTGATTGGTGCAAATAAGCTGTGTCCCACATCTTAAGTCACATGGTGGAATTTTGCGATCGAAAATGTTGCAGTGTATGTGAAATGGAATGACATCCAGATTTTTGTGAAGCCTGCCGAAACCATTTCTGACATCTGCCCCAAGCCTGCCAGACTGGGGTTGTGGCCTGTTTATAAATAACTCCTGCAGACAGACTTCCATTTATTTCATGGACCCGACGGCCTCTGCTCTTGTGACCTCCCTCGCAGGTAGTGGAGAAGACCAATCCCACCGAGGCCGTGGGCGTGGTCTCCAAAGTGGACGGACGCTACCAAGTGGTGGAGTACAGCGAGATCACCTTGGCGACGGCGGAACGACGGAGCTCGGATGGGCGGCTGATGTTCAACGCCGGCAACGTGGCCAATCACTTCTTCAGCCTGTCGTTCCTGAGCGACGTCGTCAAGTGAGTCAGGCCCCCACTCAGAGTGTGACTCATGCGCGACATCAGTGCCGTCTCGCCCTTACTCACTCACTCACTCGCTCATAAACTGAAGGGTACAATAATGAGCAGTAATTGAAAGTGAACCCTGGCATAGAGGTATAATAGTCATACTGTAAACTGTCAGACCATGATGTCTAATATTAGTAAATCAAAATGGAAAAGGGAAGGCATCATCCCTTGCAGACAGGGAGGCACAATGTCAACTGTAATGGACAGAACTGGCCCCTGCACTGTACAATGCCATGTGAGAACTACATTAGTCAGGGTTGAAACCAGGCTGTATTCTTATGACAACTCCATGTGGGTCATGGGCCTGGTTATTCTTAGTTAGATTTTATCGTTCCCCCCCCCCCCCCCCCCCCCCAAAGATGGCCTACTGGGTACAGTACATTGAATCCAGATTGGGGCAGGTATTTGTTAAATGGATTGTTGCTAGGCACAGTACCTCCAGACAGTGTTGATTTCCATATCTTAGGAGCCCTGCAATATTGTAAGTTGTCAGAAAGGTAGCGATGACTTAAATATGTGCCCATGTAAAAAAAAAAAAAACATCTGTAATTTTTGTGTGTCTGGACATTGGTATTTGAAATGCATGATGTCTTTGCCAGTCTCTCCTTTGCCTCTCTCTCTCTCTCTCTCTCTCTCTCTCTCTCTCTCTCTCTCACTCCATCTTTCTCTCATTCTCAGTTTTATGGGAGCAACATGAACAGAAAGTACATGTTCCATTTTTATATCCTGTCTGTCTCTTCCTGTATCTGTCTGTCTGTCTGTCTCCTTCTGTCTGTCTGTCTGTCTCTGTCTGGTTCCCTCCACCCCCTTCTTTGGGTCCATCTCTGCATCTGTCCTTCCCCCAGAACCTATGAGCCTCAGCTTCAGCACCATGTGGCACAGAAGAAAATCCCCTATGTGGACACACAAGGCCAGCTAATCAAACCCGACAAACCCAACGGGATTAAAATGGAAAAATTTGTCTTTGACATCTTCCAGTTCGCCAAGTGAGTGAAGCAATGATTTTTTTCCAGCTCTGTTTTTAACATATGTGCTACACACACACACACACACACACACACACACACACACACTGAATCTCCACTTGCATAACAGCAGGTCCACAAGCCTACTCCCAAACCTCAACACACCCATACTCGGTCATATACATACTGAAACACACACATTTACACACAGTAGCACACATTTGTAACACAACCACCGGGCTTGGAAGGGCTTATATGCATGCATATGAAGGAACACACAAATTCTGTGTTCATGTAGACAGCTTGTGTACACACACACACTTCCTTACTGGCAGACCCAACCAGCCCTGGTCTCTTTCTGTATGCTGAGGCTGAACCCAGGAGAGCTAAGTGTAGCAGACATTGCGGCTCACTGCCCTTCAGTGCCCTGGCTCTAGTTAAGGAGCTCATAGAAATTCCGTTACCACCAGGAGCCATTACGTCAGCCTGGAGTCATGCAGCTATTGGGAAGCCTTCTTAGAACCCAAAGGCATCTTGCAGACAGATTCCTCATCCAGTTGGTTTTGTCTTGAGGTCAAGGACTTCGAGCAGTTTTTTTTTTTTTGTCAGTTCATTCAGAGCGCAATCAGATATTGATCAATCGATATTCAAACTCCATGGCTATTCCAGTTCAAAGAGCAGACCTACATTGTGCCCTCAGATGTTCTGTTACCTTCAACTAGAGCTTAACTGGTGGAGCATCCTGGGTGTCATGCATGCTCACAGGTTCAGTTAGAAAGAAGCACAAAAGTACTGACCACAGAACATATGGCATCACTGGACTAGTTTAGTAAACATGTGAGCTCACAGGTTTGTCTGAAATGTAAGGCCTTTCATTTAGGGGCCTTAAATGTAGGCTTTGCACTTTGGGTTCTAGATTATTCCCCTAGACCATTCAAAGGACATAATGGGGGAAGATTAAGGGCCCATCGTGAGTAACTGCTCAGCCTAGCCACATGCTACAGGTGGCATTGTGGAGGATAAGGACTGGTCGGGTACCTATTCATTGACCGTCTGGCACTGTATTTCTTCCCAGGAAGTTTGTGGTGTACGAGGTGCTGAGAGAGGACGAGTTTTCTCCGCTGAAGAACGCTGACAGCCAGGATGGGAAGGACAACCCCACCACAGCACGCCACGCCCTCATGTCCCTCCATCACCGGTGGGTGCTCAATGCCGGCGGACATTTCACGGATGAGAACGGCACACGAGTCCCCGCAATCCCCAGGTGCGAACACTCACACACACACACACACACACACACACACACACACACACACACGGACAGACAGTGTGAATGCATACTAAATTCTCATGAAAGCAAACAATTGTACAGTACATAACTTTTTGTTTTTCACATCAAATGATTGTAAAAAAAAATAATGTACTGCATAAAAATGCTGTGCGAAATTCTCCAGGTATATATTTTTTTTTGCTGAACTTGCCATGTATTTGATGAACCAACTGTCTTGCTGTGAGCCAAAGCAATGTGGTTGGGCTGCCCAGAATGAAGAGTGTCCTAATGCAGTTCATAATTTGTACTTAATACAATTTCTGATATCACTTATTTTTTTTTTACCTTTCTTTTTATGTCACCTCCACAAACAGTGTCATGTAAAAAACACCTAAGACATTTATTAGGCCACATCTTTTATTTTTTCACTCATGTTATCTCCTGTGTAATATTTCTAGACACGGACCAGCAGGGAGTGTTTCACCCGGTGTCACCCAGAAGTAACTATTCCCTGTGTTTTTTTTTTTTTTTAAGTGCATGGTGGTGGGGCTTCCGCTTTTTTTTTTCCTCCCTCCCTCACAGTTAGACCCCGCCGCTAACCTAGCCATCACAGAACAGAACCCGGCCCAGAGGCCATGGGACGGGTCCCTCGACCTGACTGAGGCGGTGGTGGTGGGTGTCCGTGGCCCGTATGCCAACTGGTTCTCGCTGGGATTGGTCCTCTGTCGCTAACTAACAGACAGAATGCTCTGCATGTGGGGGAATTAGGCATGCCATGCAGTCAGGGAAATGATGCTCATTTGTGCCAATCCATGGTTATGTGGAGCACCTCCGAATCATATGTCAGTTTTCTCCATCTCTGTCTTCGCTCTCTTCACTCGTTCTCTCTTGTCTTTCTCTCTTAAACCCATGATTAATGTCCGGTGGAAGAATGTATTATTTTAAGCCTTGCAATGAAATAAACATTCTTTGAAAAGAATAGAGCATAGTTTTAAACATGCATATCCAAGTATATGATTTGAAGGTATGTTGATTAGTGAAAATAAATTATCAAATGATTTCTTTCACTCCAAATTCCTACTGTCAAATTCATGTAATATTGTAGCTATTTGTCAGTATAAGTGTAGATATCCTCACTACAGTACAGACCTCTTTTAAACCAAGGTTTTTCAGTATCAGTCAATAGATATAGAATAATAAGTTATAAAATGGTCCTTGGTTTGCATAACCGGATAGAGGTTCACAGAATATTATTGCTGTAGTTCATCTACATTGTTACTTTAGTAAGATGACCAATGCCACATAGACAAACCCTTCAGTAGTTCATGCACTCAGACTAGGCTGTTGGTGTGAAGCACCTGCTACATGTCAATGTGACCTCTCCTCTACCCATTCTTGCTTTTACTCAGTGTGACTGTTTCACCCACAGCTTGAAGGATGGCACAGACCTACCAATCAAATGCGAGATCTCACCACTTGTCTCCTATGGGGGAGAGGTACAAAGCCAGCTTCTGCAGTTTTTCCATTCATTCCAACTGTTGCCAAGTTTAGCATTAGCCTTAGAGTTTTAAATGTCAATAAATCTGTTACAACTGTCATAATGTAGTGTATTTATCTGACCTGAGAACAGGATGTCTCTTAGACTAAAACCTGGCATAATAATTTTGTTTTGACAGGGATTGGAAGAATTGGTGAACGGCCATGAGTTTCGCCCCACACTGGTCATTGACAAAGATGGACTCCATCAACTGGTCAAGAACGGATTGTGAGGAACAAGATGGCGGCAGTCGAAGAACCAAATGGAAACTCCTTCATCTGTTTGCCTCTCGAACTGGGGAAACTGTGAAGTTATTGTGCAATAAAATGAAGGAAGGAAGCATCTTGTAGCCAACTGCACAAAATCCTGTTAAAAGATTTAGATATTTATTTTGTGAAGACTTATTTTTTTTATCTGCACCTTGTCACCGGTTCTGGCCAATATTTGCATTTATCCCTTAAATTGTACATAGATTTTCAGCACAGAACAATGAATGAGATCAAATGTTATTATGATTATTGTTATTGTACGAAGGGTACGTAGGGATGGTTTGCGGGACATTTGTCAAACCGTTTGTCTCTTGCCAAAGTTGCTCCACGTCTCTCTGCTCTACCATGTACTCGGATGAAAACTTTTCTTTCTGTGTGAGTGTCACCCATTCGAGGCTGGACTAGCAGGACTTTGATTAAGCGCACGGTTGAGTTCCCCCCGGCGAGTGTGTGTGTGTGTGTTTGATGGGTATGTTTTTTGGATTAGAGATCCAGGCTCGTTGAATCAGAATTTCCAGCGCATGGTTTATGAGGGAGGTTTCAGATGGGCCGGAGCCTGCAAGACCGCCGCAGCCATTCAGGAAATGTGCTCTGTGGCTCCTCGCGGCCAACTCCCCCATCTTTCTCTCTCTCTTTTCTCTCTCTCTCCCTCCCTCCTCACATCTCTGTCCTCTCTCTGCTACTCACGTTTCTTCCTCTACCCTGCCTCTGCTGCTGTCCTTTTCTCCACTCCACTGTTTCTCATGCCGACTCTGCAACTGTGTCTGCTCTCTCTTTTTACCCCCCCCCCCCCCCCCCCGACACACACTCACACACACACACTCTCTCTCTCCCTGTTCTTTTCCCCTCTTTTATCTCTTAAATTCAACAGACCGTATGGAAAGAAAATGTATATTTTTCTCCTTTTCCGTTTACGTTGTTATAGCAGTTGGCATACCAAAACATTCAGATGGTACACACAGGAGCCTGTCTGTCTTCACCTAAATAAACCAATACCGAAGTAACTCTCGTTGCTGTGTATTCTGTGCTGTGCAAAGACTGAGATATTGATGTCCTACTGATTGCCAACACCTGCACATGATCCAAATATCTTCATCAAGAAAGAAAATAATAAAGGATATAATGTAATAAATGAACTATAGATAGTGATTACTATAGATATAGTGTGCTAGACCCCTGTATTCACTTCAATAGGGTGTGACGAATGTGCATGCATTATCCACAGTGGCAGCCATATACAGCTAATGAATAGATGTCACATCCCCACACCACACGCCCTCCCTTTCCTACTGAAGAACAAAGTGAAATGACATACAGCGTAAAATGCCACGTGTTGACAGCTGGGAGAACAGAGCCATGCTCTTCAGAGAGGCCTTTTTAATCAGGATGAGTTCTTGCCGCCGCACACAATTCATTCGACCTGCGCTCAGTTTCCCCTTAATAGCAGCCCTAATAGTGAAGCCCTCTATAGGCCATGTGTCTCAGTTTTACCATCAGAAATCTGCCTGCATGACTCACATCTTCAGATATAAGGACGACCTGAGGGCAACTCAAGCTTATAATTTTGAAACAGATGTGTCTGGTGGAAGCAGCTGCAGATGTAATTGGTCGCTTCACTGGGCTTAGTGCAGACACGTATGGAGCAGGAGAATGGAGGCAGTCACAGCATAGGCAGACTTTGTTCAAGATCCAAACTTGAGATTTCCTTTAGAACGGGCGGTTGAGATTGTGAGAATGTGAGATTTGTTTACAACGATGCACCTCTTTGTGGATTATGTGTTTGGCTGAATCCTTGCCATCTTGTGTGCACATTTTTATGACCAGACTTGGGATGTCTAATTATTCATCATCTGTCTTTTTGAAACTTGTAGATCATTAGTAATACATTAGCACACTTTCACATTTCTGATCAATATTTGTCTCAACAGTGACTGCAGGCGTTATTTCAGATCAGCTGATGTCGATTTGATTACAAATTATTACTTCCTGAAGGTCAGATTTGAGGGATTAGCATCCATCCCCTGGTGAAGAGAGGTAACCATTTCCTAAAACAGTTCTTATCTACTTTCCAGAGCAAACTGAAAATGACACATTCTTCTTGGATAAAGCTCTGAGTGTGTCTTAAGAACCAGAGGTACAGAGAAACAGCACTGCTTTCCTCATTAAAGTGCAGTGTTCTCCTCCTCCTCCTCCTCCTCCTCTGTGCAGAGGGGGGGGGGAGAAATCTACCCTTTAAAGAGATGTTCCTGCTCCTCAGACTGCTGAAGGAGATGATGTCATCCCCGTAAAAATGAATTTTTGTCAAAAAAAAAAAAGGTGAAGTAGCGACAGAGTGACTGCACATTAAAACAGTTCTTTTAAAGAATGGCGTTTAGAGTGATACTAACAGAGTGACTGCACATTAAAACAGTACTTTTAAATAATAGCTTTTAGAGTGATACTAGAGTCACTGACTGCACATTAAAACAGTACTTTTAAAGAATAGCTTTTAGAGTGATACTGCTAGCTGCAGTGGATATATTGCCAATATGCTATTGTTTTTTTCTATTCATAAAGAGTAAAATGCATGTATTTCTCAAAATTGCTGGAATGCACCATTTTTTCTCATATTGATACAAATATAATCCATACAAATACGAATCAAAAGTGGAAAGCATCCATATTGCACTGATGTTGGGCTCACACACAACAATGTGCTATGAGATTCACATCAAACTCAAAATCAGACTGTCGCTGCTGTGACTTGGGATCTTTTTCGCTGTTGCCTTAGGCTGTCAAAAACAAAACAAATTGAGGAAAAAAAAAACTCTGCAGATTGGTCACTAGAGTCTGACTTAATTGGAACCTTATGTATGGCATGTGGAATTCTGGGACTTTGGCATGCTCCCAGGAATCCTCAGAATGTAGAGTTTCTTTCCCTCTCTACCTCTCCCTTGGTTTCCCTCTCACTCCAGCTCTAACTGTGTGTCTCCCCCCTCCTCCTCCTCTTTTTTTCTTTTTTTTTCCAGGGGTGTCTTACATCAGCTCACAGTCCTGAGAGTTCGCCCTGAGAGAGGAGCTTGAGAGAAAGGATTCTAGCACCCGCTCTCCGACACTGGCTGAACTGGATTACGAACTTCTTGGGACAAATGGTTTGAGAGAGGAAGCTCTTCAGAGGTAGGTCTTGATGGTGTCCTTAAACTAGCTCTTTCATTTGATGAATGTGCCAGTTTGTTTGTTTTTCTTTTCATAATGCAAGAATTATACAGCTCTTGAAGTTTTCAGACTTGAAGTTCGTCTGTGGCAATAGGACCATATATTTGTTCTGAGCTGGATTAATTTCATTGAGTGAGTCTTTAAGGATTGTGGTGACTGGTTTAAGTGTATTTGTGTCTACTTTCTCTGTATTAGTTGCTGTTTGCATGGCAGACCAAAATAGCAGATTGCAGAGTACCTATCGCTCCGCACTTCACTGTGAAAGAACTGGTGCAAACCAGCTGTTTTGGAGAATGGCTGATGTGGTGGCTATGTGCAACTCTAGTGAATAGAAACTTCCAGTTTACAGACATATGAAAGACACATGTCAAAACTATTTATAACATTTATGTCATTTTGCATAGGATGTGTATTATTCTACCTATGGACTTATGGACTGAAATCATTCCTTCGCTGCCGAGGTTTTTATTGTGTATATTGAGTCTTTACTCTGTGAATTTTAGATTAGATAAATCTTGTAATCATTAGGTCAAAATCCATATTATTTTTATTTATAAATATCACTAATATTCACTCATATTTTTCCAGCAAACACTGCACTACTTTAAGGGGTCTAAAATGATTGCAATTGGACTGCAAAATTCAAACTGACCATCATAAAACACTTCTCATATACCAGAGAAAATGGCACTGGAATATAAATTACTTATATTTTGCCAGTGTAGTATGTCTGTATGCTTCATGGTCCCTCAACAGTTTCCAGACCCATTTGATAGTAATTGGAATTGTCTTAGAACAATTTGTGCACATTTCTTTGTGTCTGTATTGCTGCCACTGGTGACTTTCATTGTCATGGCCACACTCGATGCTCTAGAGGTGTTTGTGAGTGAAAATCAAAATACTGCAAGGTCAAGGTGCCCTGTTATGTGACCTGCATCCTATTCCGAGCAGCCTTGTTTGCATTGGACACGGTTCATGACCTCATTGCTGGGAATATCCAGGGATGAACTCTCCAAGGCCTCAACATGTGCTTCAAGTTATCAGAAATATGTGCAGCAGGTTCTACTGCACACCACCAACTTAGACTAACTTAGAAAAGGTGATCTCTGGATTGAGTGTCACAGCCTGCCTGTTTGTCCAGGTGTCTCATCTTTACCATGATATAGTCGTGCAAGATGATAAGACGTGACGGATGATTCTGTCCTTCTGACGGACGTTTAGCAGACGTTTGAAGTGAAATTTGAAACTGGCTTCCAGTGCCATGAAGATACAGTATAAACATTTCCCCGTGTTTGTGCTCACTGGTTATTAAAGCTGTGTCTATAATAACATAATTATGCCATTTTAGACATTCACCTTTTTGACAGACAATTTCAGAGGGGAAAAGCTGCCTTAGGTAGATTTGAGCACAACTTCTCTACCAGGCTCAAGCAAGGGACAGAAGAAACTCAGCGAGCTGTTATCGCCCCAACTTAAGCACATCATTTGAATTAGCTGCCCAACCCTGTAAAGCAGTAGCTCCATAGGGCATGATCAACAGCCATTCACAGATAAAGGCCATAATGATACACTTGTAATGGCGGTGTGTAATTTTGACTTCGATTGCTTCAAGTGTTGTGCCACTGCGCTCCATTTTATGGCATTCCACTGCTTTTTAGATCAATCCTGCTGGATAGGGAGAGCAGTGGGATGGCTCTTTACTTAGCATCTGCTTGCATTGAGGTATAAATAGTAAAGTCCCAAAGACATCACCCGAAATACCAGGTTCTACATCCCACACATGTTCTTGAACTCCAACCCAGCCCAAACCGAAACGCCTCTCCTTTTAAAAACACCAAGCGGAGAGATTGGGTTTCCGATAATGTCAAGGTAAATAAATTCTGCATCTGGTCAAAGTCTCAACTTATGTTTGGCAACTCACACTTGGCAACCGGTGCTTATTCCTGCCTCGCTGGCCATCTTTAACTCATTTAGGGCCACATGTCAGTGTTTGTAATTTTGCCCATATTGGTAGCCATTGTTATTCGCCTCTGGCTAAAAATGGAACGATACATGTATATTTCATCATTGGGATTTTTCTCCTGCACATGATGCTTTGATCTGAAATACATAGAAAAATAAACGGCCGATGGTGGACATTCCTTTGTGGAATGCTGAAGGGGCTTACAGTAGGACAGTGTGACAGGCAGAGAAGTCTGCTGCTACTAGTCAGCCTATGGATCGAGCACCTCTTCCTACATCTGGCTCCTAACAAAAGCCATTGTCTGCACTGCACGTTGTCGCAGACCTGAGTCAATTCTGAAACTAAACTGCCGTTCCCTTTTACCACAACTGTCCTTCCCGATATATCCAGAAAAGATATGTTTGTGTTGAGTGCTTTGGCATCTAAAGTACATACTTTGGATGGTGTGTATTTATGTGCAGAACAGTCCTTTACTATATTGACTCACATGCCCTGTAGCCATAGAGATTTTTGAACTGATGCTAGTAATACTGTAGCCGACATTGATTTTTTTTAACCTACGCTGTTGTGTTATGAGGTGCAATTGTCTAGATTAGTTACTCAATTTTATTGTTTTAGTCTCTGGTTTATGATATGAGGATTGGAGGTCATATCACAAAGAATTTGAACTGCTAGTTGTTTATAGATTTCAGAGAGCGCCCATGGAATGTAGAGGCATTTAAAGAACATTTATATGACACTAAAGCAAAAACGTTGAATAAAATTCAATTCGAATTTGATACCCCTAAAGTCAGATTTACTGGCCTCATTACTTGACATGAAGCATGACATGAAAGTGGTTGTGGTAGCAACATTGCTCAACAAACTGTACTTCCACAAAATTCCATGAATATGGTACATACACAGAATTACCCTCGGTCTTTAATATGATCACCGAGATCCTGAATAGTCTCTACAAAGGTGTTCTCTTTTTCTCTCTGGATCTGTGTATATTTATCTGCGTTTATCTTTACATGAGTGTGTGTGTCTGTGTCTGTGTGTGCGTGTGCGTGTGCGTGTGTGTGCGTGTGTACGTGTGTGAGTGTGTGTGTGTGCGTGTGTGTGTGTATGTGTGTGTGTGTGAGAGAGAGAGAGGTGAGAATGAAGAGAAAGGCTCAGTAAAATCTCAGATGAACTCTTAAAAATAAAATAAAAAATAAAAAGTGTGAATCAGTGTGAAGGCAATACCAACTCGGTAATTACTATACATTTAAAATTATATCCGCTTGTATCTAAGCAATAGATCAATTTATTTTTTTACATTTTGAGATTTATGAAGAGAAGTAGCAAGTGGGGAAATAAAATAGAATGAGCGTGTTGCATGTCGCTTCATATATTTGACGAAGTCTTAACTGGCTTCATAAAGCACTCAGTGTCCATAACACAAGCGTGAGATCTGAAACTTCTCTTGAGTGAAGCAGAAATTAGAAGTCATTGACAGATTTCAGCAGGTCTCAGTCGCACATAATTTAAGCACCACGGTGTGAACTGAGTGCTACTTTTAAGGAAGGAAATGGAAAAGGATTTCTTGGCAGGAGCCATTTTTTTCCGAGGGGCAAAGTTGCTGGGCTTAATTTAACTCCAAAAGCTCAGGGGAGCGCCCCTCTAACACTGAGGCCCTGGTCTACACAGGTGCAGAGGCACAGCCACAGCTTTCGCTACGACTTCACGGCTCGGGGGGGCATCTGGGACTCATTTGGACACAATGCAGTACATATAGTTTTACCTCAACCTTTGGCCAGACGGCTGTCCCATTGGACTCAGGTCTGACTGCAGCCTCCCACCGACGGAGGAATCAGAGGACAGCTTCATGTTTCGGCCAAACCGTATCTAAAGCAACAGAAAAACAGGATATTAACATGAATAATACAATGGCCATAAATATCAAATTAGCCACAAACAAACAGCTGAATATAAATAAACTAAATCTAAATACCTGTTTTTAAACATTAAAACATTGCAGTAAAAGTAAAAAAAATATTGATTGAAGTTTTGATTTCCGACCTGTCATTTTTGTAAATAAATTATATTGAGTCATCTTTATCATTTTCTTCATTTTGGTGTGCTGTAGTATCAGTTGATGATATATGAAGTGAAAATGCCATGCACGTGGGGACAGGGCCCTGTAAAAGTGCAGCGTGTGCTACTGTCGTGCGCTGTGCGGGGCCATGGCCCCTGTGGTAGGCTCGTAACATCCTTGCAGCATGTGACACCTGCAACCGCAAATGTCCGCTTTCCATTATTAAACCCACTCCAGGTGTGCCACAGTCCCCCAGATAATGGGGGATTGTTTTCAGGCGTGCTTTCCTCTCACCCCTCGCTGCTCCGTGCACATAAACCCATGGGGTAACGGGCCTGCCATCATTCATGTGCTCGACGCTTTTATTGACATCAGTTTTACATGCACATCACCTGGATCTCATTTACTCAGAAATGCCATTCAATATGAATATCATGCAGGCCCATAAAAATAATGAAATACTTGCGATGCCATATCGGGGCCGGAGGGCCTGTGAAGGAGACTGAAATAAGAAGCATGTGTGCCCTCACAGCGGCGCATGTGGGCGTGTGGATATCAAACTGGAACCTCCCCGAGACATACGCCCCTATAAAATAGAACACTGCATTGTTTAGCACTGCACTAATTCAGGCAGCCATTTTAATGGGCTATTATCTCAAGGCGCATTGTTCTCGTAGCGGTGGAAACTAAGCAGCCATCATGACACAACCACCCCCCCCACTCCACACATTGTGCCCATTCTGCCTCCTTTGCCTTGGTGGCGAAAGGGAAATTTTGACTTCCAAGAGGGAAAAAGGGAATTTTTAATACTCAATCCTCTGGTGTATTTACAACAACATTAGCCCTCTCTTTCCAGGTTGGCAGACACTCTCTCCTCATACTTTAAAGCCTTTGTCTCTGAATGTCTCTTCTTAAACCATGCAGTTATATCTTTTTGGCTCCCTTTTTGAATTCACTTTGCCAAATGCATGTGTAGGCCTCTAAGCCCACAGCACGTCTTTACCCCAAGCAGAACAACAGTCATATATCTCTGACATGCTGCTACCTCTCCATCTTTAAAGCCTTGTGAGTGTTTGATAAATGAGTCTTAAGTCATGCAGCAGCCATGATTAAACAGCAGCTACTCAGCGTATGGAGTCTGAGGGAAGCTTGTGGAGATTGCGGGGCCCATCACTGTCATTTTCAGGGTCAATTATTACCATCGCAGTGCAAGGAAACCATTCAGCCACTAATTGCTAACAGATTCTGACGCTGAGCATTGCTGGGAGACATAATTGCCACCTTCATATAATCTCTCCCTCGTGTCCTGTCCAAACTAGTTCAAATGCACCCGTAATCTTATTTGGCGTCCAATCATAGTTAATAATAGCGACTAATGGAGCATTTGTGATACGTCTGTGGAGCCATTTTGTGCAGTGTGTTTCATCACAGATCAATGAGAGAGATCAGCTCATGATATCAACATTATCAACTCCTTCATCATTCCCGAAATTACGCATGGCCATGTAATAAAGACTACTGCTTGAGTTTAAAAAGTAGCACATTGGTGTTGAAGTGAAAGCTCCTTTTATATTGTGTAGAAACTATAAGCCAGAGAGTGTATTCTTAATAATATTAGTCAAGTCACATATTTCTCCATTTTCAGAGAATCAGCGCTACAATTGTGTAAATCAATTGAAATGATTGGCCTATTGTTTTGACATCAGACAGCACAGTAGGAACAGTATTCCGGTAAAAAAACTGACTTCCTCTTCTTACTGGATCTGCACCTTTCAGAAAGATTTGGTGTAAAATACTTTTCAATGTATGTCATTGTACAGTATCGGCCAGTGGCTGTGGACATTAATATCACTGTGGGAAGCAGTGTTGACCTAGCATGGAGCTTCAAACATTCTTCCTCCTTTGCATGAGAGTAATATTGTTCATTCAAAGCGAGCTGTGAAAGAGTGAAGTGTTTGCTTGCTCAAACCTTTGGGCCACACTGACGGGGCATTAGGGTGGCATAAAATCGACTTAGTTTTGCTCTATTGATATTATCTTTTCTCTTGAAGCGGAGGCCTGCTATGCACTATGGTCCCTCTGTGTGGGCAGTGTTGGAAAGGAAGCCTGGCCAAGAGAAGTTGATTGTCAGAGCAAAAAAATGAAAATTCAAAAAATAAAAGCCTTCCTATTTGCTTTTTAAACATGAGAGCGTTTAGGATTCATCACAAAAGGTCTGTGTTTGTAGCAAGCCATGTTGAGACTGTACTGTCATGTTGGCAATGTGGCTGAACAAATGTATTGCAACTCCGCCATTTTTCCTCTCCTAGTTCAAGTCCAAGACAATCTAAAAATGGCCAGTATATTACAATGATGACTATACACAACAAATGGTCAAATATCTGCTATGACACTGTAGGTAAAGGCCAAGGTTATGTGCATGGTCACTGTCAAAGTGCTGGTCACAGCAAACATGATTTTTACAAGTTTAGAGATGATGAACTGATTTATCTATGCGTTTCAAATTATACCAGTCTTTAAAGGCATTTAAGGAAGAAAAATACATTGATTCCCAATCAATAATAATCATAAAATCATTTAATCATAGCAATAACTTTTCTTCTAATAATTATGTTGGGAGGAGAACAATAACCCACCTGACCTCACAGCTACTTTGTGGTCCGGGGTTGAGCTCTAAAGTGGGTGCAGAGCTGGGGGACCCTACTATCACCTGGCTGACTTAGTGTCATTTTACAGGAATGAATGGAATGTGTGAAAATCATTGTTTTTACTAGAAATAAAGCTGAGGAAACAGCTGCAGCACAGCTGGGCCAATCAAACCATCATTAGGTGTGTACACCAGGAGAAGGAGAGAAGGAGGAAGTGTACCTACCGTGAACCACACCTCAGAGGCTGCTGTGCTGCCAAAGGCAGACTTGAGACCAGGGTTGCCGGGGGTGTCCAAACAGACCAAGAAACAAGAGGATGTCCTGAACTCTTTGTTGACATCTGATCGCGCTCATTGTGTTTGAGTTGGATCAGAGCTTCACCACTAGAAAGGGATACAGTGGATTCCCACACAATCTGTAATGCAGATTGAAGAATTTATAATATCTTTTTTGAGATTACCATTCAATATTTTCTATGAGAGGTTAGTACTGGCTAAACCAGCCCACTGAAACCCATTTTTTATTACCATTTGTGGGGGGGAGAAAGTAAACAAGACCATGGCTTTGATGACCCTCATTCCTGGGGAGGAAGTACTCCACAGTAGTCCCTCTATGCACTCCTCTCACAGTTACGATGCAATCCAAGGCAGGGGTGTTTTTGGCTGGTATGTATGGCCAGTGTTATCTGCCTAAATGAAAGCGCTGAAACTCAGCTCCCACACTGCGGTTTTGCTATGGAAGTATCTGTTTTCCACTCTTTCCTGTTTCTGGCTGTACCGAAACATTATTTGCTCAGAATATTTCATTCCTGAATTTAAGCACCCAGTCAACAGCCATCCTGTCTTTTCAGACAGAGGGAAAGATTTCACAACCTGAGAGTCAACACAGTCAGAATGGCTATTTGTGAATTCTGTGATTGAATGTGGCACATGATCCAGTGTTTGCTGTTAGTGGTTGTTATTGTATGTGTGGATTACCGCACTGACCGTTTCCTCTCTGTAAAGTTGTCCTGGACACCAGTTATCAATTACCAGTTACCAATTATCTGAAGTAAACAGGTTAACTTTTTGCTTTTTTTGCAAAACACTTTAATTGTGTGAGTGCCAGCTGTTATATAACAGAACCAGAACAATATTTTGTTCTGCTATCTTGTTCGCTTCACTGTACACAGTATTTGTATTTGTTTAGACCAGCACAGAGTTTTCTTTCCGTTTTCAAAAATGTACTAAGGCTGTTCCACTGAATACAATTTCATAGATTTCTCCTGGTCTAGACATTACTAAAAACCTAATACCGTTATTTTGTCTGTCCGTAGTATTGTTGGTGCAACGTGACGTGACGTGATAATGTGACGTGTTCTTGTAAGAATGTAAAGAAATGACCCGTGTTATTACATTCAAGTCCCAGGGCCTCAAAACGTCAGACATGTTTGATTCTCTTCAGCTCTGTACGTCTCATGAGATTCTTTGCTGTTTTTTTTGCGCTACAGTGGAAAGTATCTGTCTCTTAATGTCTGCTTGTTTTTCCAAGATATGATAGGAATCATAGCGGACTTCCATTACTTTTGCCTGACTTGTGAAACATTAAACATTACAGCTATTGAAATATACATAGCCTCATTTCAATAACATGACCATGTATTACTGGGGTTAAAAGTTCATTTTGAGATACGGTTCTCTAAGCATAACATTTGGTGCAAGTTTGATGCTTTTAGGGTACACGGTATTATTTATGTGTCAAACTTAAATTAAAATAACAACTGCAATCCACTCAGACCAACTACATCCAGAATCTCTGCAGGCTGATGCATTGGTGAAATAATGTTGGTTTTCACCTCTCTGGGAGCAAAAGAAAAACTGAAATAATACACACTTAGACATTGTCTCGATTTGCCCTCCATTGAGCCAAGAGAGAGAGCAGATCTGGGCCTGAGATATATTTGAAAAAGCCCACAGCTGAAATGGCAACACGCCCCTGCCTTCCTAGGCTTATAAGTAATGCCTCTGGTGGTCGCCATGCCGAGGCTCGGGGGCTCTATGTGTGCTGCAGTGTGTGGGTTAGCACACAAGCCCCGTCTCTCTCCGGCCAGAGCCCTGGTGCTGCTGCTGTTACACCTGAGGGGACGCAGAGAGGCTCCCCAGACCCGAACGGCGTCTGTTTGCTTTGGATGCACTCTTGAGGAGGGGCCACCTGGAGGGCCACTGGAGGGGAAGATTGTTACTTTTTTCTGTGCTTTTGAGGAACGTAAATAAACACAGAGGGGACGACAGCCAGAAGCAAGAAGGTAACAGCTGGGCTTAATGGAATGAACTGTTTTGGCATCCAAATGTGGAGGGTTAGAGATTACGTAGCCTCATCAGCAAGTTAAAAAGCTTTGTTTCAAATGTACTGGTTGGTGCTTTGGGTAATTGATTATTTGTTGGTGTTGCGGTAACTATTTAAACTCTAAAATAAGTACTGTGAATTGCCTTTACGCAATGGGAAAATGTATTTACATTAGATGGGAGAAATTTGTGCATGGAATCTGTGAGCTGAGCCTTTCCACACAAAGCCAAACAGCTCCTGATGACAATCTAGTGGGAGCCACAGGCCGTTTTAGTTGTTTACGATGCCAAACGTTACATTTGTGCTGCAAACAAGCTACTTATCAGTTTTATATTTTTCATCCATTTTGGCAGTGTTGATTATTTTCATTAGCAGATTTAACCTGCAACACCAAACAAACAAGCACAGATCTCACCATCTGAAAAATTGGGTTTGGGTTTTCCCATTGGGTTTATTTCCAGCTGTTTCACACACACACACACACACACACACACACACACACACACACACACACACACACACACACACACACACTTTGTTTTTTCCCCTCTGAAATCACTCTGATCTCTGCATATCAAAAGAAGCTATGGTTAGGCACACCTGATACAAGCTGATACAAGCTCCATATGCCACGAGTTCCTTTCTCACATGCACACACAGATTTTGAGACAGAAAAGCTTTCTGCGTATATGACAAATGCAGACAGGCCTTTGGCCCAACACCCCCACTTGTCTTCTGATGCCCCATCTCTCTCTCTCTCTCTCTGGCAGACTGACCTAGATACTTCATTCTTTTTCACACTCTGACTGGAATGTGTTTACCATGCTGGGTTGGCAGAAGCGGGTCTGCTCTCATCGTGTACCAGTAGCTCGGTCCAGGAATACTGTACCTGACACAGTGCCTGGGGCTGCTTCTCTCAAAAAGCTACCCACGTTCATTATTATCTCTGATTGTGATACATTTGTCAGTTACAAATGAAGGATGAAACAATGAACATAAGGCACATTCATTGCAGAACTCAGACAAAGACATCCAAATGTCCATTCACATCATGCTCTATCCATTGGTACCATACCAGCAGAGTCCGTGATTGTGTCGAAAAGGTTGTTGATATTTCAGCTCCAATTGACAAATGTGACAAAAAAAGTGTATCGGATTAGAATTGCTGACTCCACCTTTAACTAAGCGGCCGTCATGGTATAAACAGAATGGCTACTGTCATACTTTAGCAACAACAGACTGTAAGTAAAGGCAAAATTGATGTACTTACAGAAAGTGAGCATCACTCATACCTGTGTCTCAATATTGTCCTTATGTCTGACAGCATGTAGCAGGCAGAGCTGCTAGGCACTGTAATTCACTGGTTGGAATAATGTTGTGTAATGTTGTTGTGTTGAGACATGTTAAGCAATAACATGTAAAATGATCAAAATGTTAAAATAATGACCCATAACAAAATGTCCAGGGCACTATACTGTATGTTGCCTATATCCTCTTGGGAACCAATGGGGAAAAAAGT
Source organism: Clupea harengus (assembly GCF_900700415.2). Classification (NCBI taxonomy): domain Eukaryota; kingdom Metazoa; phylum Chordata; class Actinopteri; order Clupeiformes; family Clupeidae; genus Clupea; species Clupea harengus. The sequence goes on along the minus strand of NC_045161.1, from coordinate 5,040,945 downwards.
GTCATCCAATTCATTTTTTCGTGATTTCCTACCCATTTTAGGTTAAACATCTTATCATTTATACTTTATTTTTATTTAACAGCATGTCCACTGTAGTGGATGAAAGGACTATTTTAATGTGAAAGGACGGCCAAACTTAAAAGATAAAAAACTAAAATGATAACCACCAACAACCCCTTTAGATGCCCTTATAATTACCTCCATTGCCATGGGGAAAGCCAGTGTTGAAATAGTGCATCCAGCCATGGTACCCAAAATCTCAAATGTTGCCAGGATGTGGTATAGTTACCTGTGTTGAAGCCCAACTGAATATCCTCAAAATATGCTTTGACTAACACTGAAATCTTCTCAGGGATCTGAAAGTAACCGAGTGCCTTCCACAACAGACTGTATGGCAATGATCCAAAGGCATTAACGAAGTCCAAAAATACCACATGGTCTTCTGTCCTTGCCGCCTGAATTTGATGCAAAATGTTCCAAACATCCAGAAATGAATGGGATTCCAAATTTCTACAAAAATATCTATCAAGCTATTTGGGTTCAAATGGGAGACCAGCAAAAAGATCTTAGAAGACCAATAGGTCGAAATTGGCTCCTTTGGAACGAAAATACCACCTGCCCAACGCCACATCCTCGGAATTAGTCCTTTTTCCCATACAATGACCTTCAACTTTCTTAGATACTTCAAAACATCAGGCGCTCCTTTATAGACATGATAAGGTACCCCATTTCGAAGCCGACGCAGCCCTCACACAACACACAACATCTTGCACCTCTTTCCACCTGGGCGGGCCATCGTCCATTGGTGAACCTGTCTCTCCAATTGGAAGAATGTCTGTTGGTAGCACAAGTTCCTCTGATTGTCAGGATGTAGCCGTTGAAGATACTCCTCCAGGTCCTTTCCTTCAACTCTCAAATGGACCGTTTTCTCTTGAATGAATACAGCCTTCACAAACTTAAATGGATCCTTGTAGAATGCAGCCCTAACTTGTTTCTCCTTCCTTCTTTGTCTGAGGAGCGTTGCCCTCCGTAGCGTAGCGTTGCCCTCCGTAGCGTAGCGTTGCCCTCCGTAGCGTAGCGTCGCCCTCCGTAGCGTCGCCAGTCTAGTCTTCACCTCTGTCTGCTGTACTTTAACACTTTTTCTCTGTTCACCATTTTCTCGTTTCCAATGGCAGCTGCTTCTTCGAAGCAGTCTTTCTATTTCAACCTGACATCTTGACTTGTTCTGACCTTGCTTTTCCTTCCGAGCTTTCTGACCAACTCCATATCTTTACGTGCCATAATAATAGATGACCTCACCGTGCGATTCAGTTTACTTTCCACTGTACTCTTCAATACTTCCTAAATTCCTTTTAAATCATTGCATCAATCCGTGACTTCAGTAGCCCCTGGTCGTCTAACCTTCGGTTTCTGTCCATCGCTGTCCATCCCTCCTAGTCTGCTTGATTTGTCCGTGCTGTTCACCAGCTGCATGAGGTCCACCGTTCTGTGCAAGTGTACCAGGCCCTCCTTCAGCTGTAGATGGGGCACTGAGAGATACATATTTTGTTACATGGTAAGGGTAGTTCTCACCTTAATGTGTTACTTTAAGGGATATTTTTTATAAGGTAACGATAACACGCCCCAAATTTGTTTTGGCATATACTCAAGTTAAGACTGTGGTTTTAGTGGTTAGGACTACAATGACAATTTGTTGTCACAAAAAAAACAATTAGGTACATTTTTTCTATCTTAGCGTTTAAAGTTGCACTTCTCAAGCATTTTTAGGTGAAAATAATCATGGCTTCTCTCATACACAAACCTGTCCTTTACCCTATTTTTACCCTAGCAACAGCCGACAACTAACAAGATTGTCAAAGAAATGTTATAACCAGTAGCGGTGCCTGAGTTTTTAAACTGGGGAAGTCCCAACGTGAATTTGGACAAGGTGGCAGGGGAAGGCAGTGGGGTGGTATTAAGGATATGATACAGAGAGCCGACCACAAAATGTTTTAATCTAGTCAATTTCATGTTACAAGTATCACAGATACCTTTACTCACAATAAAAGAGAGAAACGGGTTCAAATACTAGCAGAGCAACAAAATTAGTTTAAGCTTGTTTGCAAATAAGCATCACAGACATATCAATTAAATGATCAACTAATGGACTTTGTTTGTCAACTGACCTGGAAAAATAGGTTAATTCACTTGCTCTTCAACAGTAGCCTAAGTAGTGTGGCTGACTAGAGTCTAACTTTGTAACTTTATGATCACCTATAGATGTGCAACAAGAAATGTACCAACATATTAGTATTTTATTGACGTCAAAGTGGTAAACTGACCCAAAGAAACTGCAGGACAGGGCAGAGAAGCATTTGCTATCAATAACCGTAAAGACACTGTACAAAAATCACTGTTTGTACTGTCAGTGTTTTATCTGTCTCTTCTTCCGGTCTCTGAAGTAGCAAACCATTCAGTGCCTGATGATTATCGTGGTCGGCGGCTGTTAACATTTACAAAATGAAAAGTAATTAACAAATAGATCAATCTGATTGACTGAATCAAACCAATGTGGCTTTTAATCAAAACATAATATCTCTTTGATGGCAGGCGAAGCTGAGATCCACAGCACTTCATGGAGAACAAAATGGAATTAGATAAAAACTGCTCTCTCCCCCTCACTGTCTGTTCCCAGTCTGTAAAACCAGTAGGCTAAGTAATGGAAGTAGGAAACAATTGGGAAAACAGAGGTAGACACAAAAAATAAACTGTGAACTAAAATATTATTTATGAATTTAAGAAATTTCTCTCAGTTTGAAAATAGTTAGGCCAGCAGAGAAGGCTTAGCAGGCACTGACGGTCAGCCTCTGAAATTTACCATGTTCTTTTGTGGTCTGTGGAACAACAAACATTTCTATATCACATTTCAACAAATATATTACAGAAAGACATCAGATAGCAAGCTAGCTAGCTTTTATCAGTGTCAAATATGCTGTTATTGGTTTTAGCAAGGCAAGTCTGTTGGCTGTTAGCTAGTTAGCTTACTAGTTTTACACAAACAAACTCTAATTGTCTCTAATCACTGTTTGTGCAAGGAATGATCTAGAGTAATACTTAACTATAAAAGACTGTGTACTGTGTAAATACCTTTACCCTTATGAGGGAGGTCATCCATCATGCTATGATGACTTCAACTGCATGATCCACCATATGCTACCTTCAAACCTGCTATAGTTGAAATATTATAAATTGAATACTACATTTATAATACTATAGTCAATATTCATAGACTTGACTTTGTCTCACTTTTTCACTGGATAACCCAGTACCTCTGCTCCAGTGTCTCCCCTTTGGATCCACTATAAAGAGTATTTTAAGAGTGTTTGTAACAATGCAACCAAGACCTGATTATGTTTGCTGTGTCACTATGTCACTTTAAAGAACCTGAGAGTCTCCACAGCATTCTGTGGACTTCCAGAAATCACAGAGCCAGTATATTCATTTAAAGCACAAGAAGCACATCTAACATGACAGACGTAACATGGTAATTAGGTTCACGTAATTAGGTTCATGTTGGTTTTTTTTTCTTTTTTCATATCACTTTTGTAATCTTTCACAGACCTTCAGTGTATCAGTAGTAAGAGTATGGAACCCCTGTGAGAAATACAAAACTCAGTCCACTGCCACTTCTTAGTCCTAATGTAAGTTAGCCTGCACATTCTTCAGAATTATTTAATGCAGACATTTGCCAGGAACCCCTCCCTGAAGATCTACAGTGTCTAATAATCGAAGAACAGCTTAACATGTGACCAGTTATATATATGAGTATTTTCACTGTGGGTCATTTGTGTATTGGTTCTGTCTCAGGCTGAAGAGTTAGGGGCTTTCTTGGCTAGACTTTATGGTTGTCATGGTGATCTATAGGCCACTCCCATGAAGGGCGATTAAAGGGAGGGTTATGTTTGGTCTGGAATGAGGACAAGAATTTCCTTTTGCTTTTTTTTTTTTTTTTAAGTGTCCAGCAGATATTCGTGCAAATGCAATGTTGTGGGTCCTCTGTTGTTATTGTTGACTTACAAAATGGTAATATTGAGTACATTCTTGCCATATGAAAAAGTACTTGAGTAAGTATTAACTTCTGGCTTCCCGCGTACAACATGTGGCATGTGTTGTACCTGTCACCAGCCAGTTGTGAGTTATTGTTGTATCCTGCTACTCAGGATTTACGGTTGGGCAGTTGTTATATTGATTAGGTTAGGTTGTTGGGTAGGAGTACTTGAATGTGATAGAGAGACGATTGGCTGCTGTGGGAAGTCTCCAACCAATAGCATAAGGAAGTTAACATATTTTCCTGTAAATAACTAAATAGTAGAAGTAAAAGTGATCTATATTAATGTTGTGTTCACGTATTAAACAATATATATACTTATCAAGCATCTCAAACGTTAGAGATCTGGAAATATTATTAGAGATATAGATACATTTAGTTATTAATTCAGTTTTTGACCAAATTGGTAGATTAGTTTTAGTTGTGGATCTATGACTGATGTTCCTCTGTCTATGCAAGATTCTAACTTTTATAGTCTAAGAAAAAAGAAGGCAGACAACAGATAACTTAGACCACATAGAACACAGAACTTACTCAAAATGTTCTTTACTAGTATGGTTGCTTACATAACACATTATAAACCACATATGGCGTTTCCTATAAAGTGAGAAAGAACCTCAATAAAAACAAAACTGAGCACCAAACACTTTAATTTACCACCTCATGGGACATTAAAATGGTTGCCTTTCCATCTAAATACATTTCATTAACAATGCTCCATCACAAACAACTTCTGCAAGGGTATGGATGAAACACTGTAGAACTTATGGCTATCATGAACACTGGGAACATTAGACGCACAGTCTTCGACCCACACACAATATGTAGACTGACAGACACACGTAGACGTGTGTACACTCATATGCACACTTGCGCAGGAAGGGGGAATTACTGTTCACTTCAAGTGAATTTCCATGAAATACCATGTTTGGATTGCTCCTGTGATCCTCTGGCCCCGATCTGGTATCACCCCTACGCTGGTTGCATTCTGATAACATTTAATAGGGTAGGCTAGGCTAGGCTAACAGTGGCATGTTAACTGCTCCTTGAGTCATGCCCCTTTCCTGTTGGCACAGGGAATACCACGCGCTCTTTTCTCCGGCTGAGGTAATGTCTGTCGGACACGTGGCTCTGACCGACTCACCATCCACTGATGATGTGTTCCTTGCTGTATTTATTTTTCCTCCCTGTCGAGGTGTAATGCTGTCATGAAAAAAAATGCCCCGTCTCACAGTCTATTGAGTGGAGTCATTTTTTGCATTGCAAAACAAACATAAAAAGACACATGGAAGTTTACCAAGCATCTGTAACATAAGCACAGAGAAGTGTCTCTTGATGAAATGTCCATTTATATTTGTCCGAAATATGAAATTGTTTGCATAGATAACTCCTGTGAGAGCTATTACCATCATGACTGTGATGATGAGCAATTGAGGCCATTTTATTCCATTTGGCCAAATTTAGACGTGATGAAAGAACAGGAAAATCCAGTCTCCTCGGTGGGTCGTAATTACATCTTTAATGTCCTAATTAAAGCCATCTCCTCAGTAACGCTCTCTGGCTTTACGGCATAATTGATGTCATTGCCTCATCTCTTTTTCCTCGAGAGATTACCCAGCTCTGAAGCCTCTTCTTGAAAAATGCTTTCAATTATGGCCGTGCTGTGGGCTCCTCATTTTATGCAATAAACCTCAAAATCCTGGGGACTGATACTGAAACATGATCAACCTGGAACATCTGCTACTTAAGTTGCTGTTTTTATGAATTGGTTGTAATTGAATGTAATGAGTCTTTTTGTGTGTATTTTGTGAGTACTTCTTTCTCATTTGTGATAATATTCATCTCTTATTATTTTGTAGATATGAAGACTTGGTGTCTGTTCGGGATGAAGCGCCCATGGAAAACCCAGCTTCCGCCTCTCTTTCTGCTTTATCTGTTGGGAGCTGTGAGGACTCAAGTCAACCCAGGTAAGGGCAATCCCACTGGAAGTGCACTGACTTATAACCAAGCTTACGTCATGGATGTGTGTATGTATGACGGAGCTTAATAATAATAATAATAATAATAATAATAATTCATTTAATTTATAACGCACTCTATATTCACATGAATCTCAGAGTGCCACAGTGAGAACATAGTTAAAAAACATGGTTAAAACAACCTATAATAAAACATAGGTTTAGGTTCAAAAGGTGTATGTCTATCTTTTAAAGACCCCCTCTGCTGAAAATCAAGTTTCTAACCTTGTTCACCTGTCCATATGGTGTTTTTTTTATGATACACAATATATCACGAGCGAAATAAGCAATCAACACCATCACTGAGTATTTCTACCTTGGAATTGCAGTGTACCAATGACAGTCTCAAAAGCACAGACACATACAGGCTGTCACTAACATAAGGAACCAATCCCGCCAACTTGCCTGTCAGGAGGGAGGGGTAACATCAGTATACATGTACATATAGTACGATATTATTTATAAGGAACTAGGTGGCTTTCTTCAGAGGCTTTCTATGGTGTTCAAAACATTTCTCCCTAACAGCACATGAGGATGTTTTTCATTTCAATCTAGCTAAGTCAGAACTGGCGATTGGGACCCAAGTTTATCTATGTAGTCAAACTGAAGGCAGATAGATAGAGACAAATTTGTATATATTCATAGTTCCGCTAATACTAGATGATGCAATGGTGTAGAGCTACATCTAAGCCATTTTGTTAAAATGTTATTTTATTAAAATTAAACTATATATATGTAATTTTGAGAAACATAGATTCGTTTTTAGGGGTTTAATCAATGTCAGGAGAGGGACTTCAAAGACTCTAAATATGGCCTTGTTTGAGCTATGAACCCAGCAAGCACATGGCAACTCATATTGTTCCTCCACCATCTGCTTGATAGTGAACCATCTCAGTCTGGCATGTGCAACCATACAGTTCTTTCTCACATCCATGGGTGGTTTGTGGAGAGGAAAGTGTGATGTCAGTGTAAGGCTCAATTATACTTTACAAGGCAACCAGAAGCCAACATTTGGTGAGCAGAGATACAGTGGGGGGAGGCCTCACAACACTGGTGCGGGGAG